>NC_083760.1:83548124-84148124 GCF_963514075.1 Conger conger | reverse complement strand
TCGGAAATGCCAGAAACAGATTATCTTACAAATAATGAATATCCCATATTAATTTAAAGACTCAGGGCAACTAATGCTTCCATTTTCCGTAACGATTCCTTCTGGAAGAGGTCGTTCATTGTGCTGAGTAATTGAAAGACCTGGAGCTGAAATCAGCGAAGTCTTAAACGCCGCACGTGTAGCTCACCTGGTAATTGAAACCGAACCGCTTGAGGAAACAAAGTAATTCAAAGATAAAGCAGATGGCAAACAGCACCGTTTTTAAAATCCGTTCAAGCACAAGATCAACCTGAATTGATCCAGCTGGTTTGAGTGAAAGCCAGTTTACATCGAGGTTCCCCTCAGGACAGAGACAGGAAGTCCCCTGCTCATCTCTACTCCAAGGCACAACAACACCCTGGCCCCAGTCAGCAACATCTGAGCACAGATGATATACTCAGTGAGCACTTTATTAGGTATATTAGACTTCTACTGCTGTAGCCTATCCACTTAAGAGTTACCATGTGTTGCGTGTTCAGAGATGCTTTTCTGCATACCACTGTTGTAATGTGTGGTTATTTGTGTTACTGTCACCTTCCTGTCAGCTTTGACCAGTCTGGCCATTCTCCTCTGACGACTCTCATCAACAAGGCGTTTCTGTCTGCAGAACTGCTGCTCACTGGATTTTTTTAGCACCATTCTTTGCAAGCTCTACAGACCAGTGTGCGTGAAAATCCCAGGAGATAAGCAGTTTCTGAGATACTCAAATCACCCTGTCTGCCATCAACAATCATTCCAATAAAAAGTTCCCCATATTCTGATGCTTGATGTGAACATTAACAGAAGCTCCTGACCCGTATCTACATGATTGTATGCAGTGCACTGCTACCACACAATTGGCTGATTAGATAATCGCATGGATAAGTAGGTGTAATAAAGAATGTTCCAAATGAAGTGCTCGGTGAGTGTATAGTTAGCTTTGATAACACGCTGGTCCAATGGGCTGCATGTGAAAGGTCTTCCTATAGTCTGTGGTGTGTATGGAAGCAACGGGCAACAGCACGTGTTTTGGAGCTGAGCCGTGGGCGTCTACACTCCCCCAAATCAACAGAGAGTTTCACAGCACAAACGCCGCTGTGGTCAGACAATTGGATAATCTCAACCTCGCCTCATTACATCCCCTGGAGCAGTGCAGGCTTAAGGGCCTTGCTCAAGGGCCCAACGGCTGTGCGGATCTTATTGTGGCTACACCGGGATTCGAACCACCGACCTTGCCTGTCCCAGTCATTTACCTTGACCACTACGCTACAGGCCGCCTCGCGTAATGAATCTGTGCCACTGACCGTTTTTTGTTTTTTTTAACCCTGAACCAAAATGGCGTTGATCCCAGCCCTGCGGGACACTTGCAGAAACATGCCCCTTGCAGAAACATTTGGGCAGCGCCCATCCTCACCTCCCAGCCGCCGGCCCGCAGCTCCAGCCGCCTCACGGGGGCCTGGGTGTGGATTTGGACGCGGCCCCCGCGGCTCAGACTCTCCCCCAGGGCCTCGGGCAGGGCCTGCATGCCCCTGCGCAGGGACCACTGCGCCCACTTCTCCTCCTGGGACCTCCGGGCCAGGGCTGAGGGGGGCGGTGGCACGTCCGTGCCCGTGTCACCACCTGCAGGACATCCCGTGGGTTAGCACGCGCCGGTGACTGCTCAGGCAAAGGCCATGTAAAACAGTGTGTGCCAGCTCTCCAGGATGGGGGTGCAGTGTGCATGTGCATGTGAGAGTGGGTGTGTGTGTGGGTGTGTGTGTGTGCCAGTGCATGTGTTTGCACTTGTGAGAGTGTGTGTGCCAGTGTATGTGTGCATGTATATGTGTGCGTGTGTGAGTGCATGCACAGTATGTGTGTGTGAGTGTATGCACAGTATATGTGTGTGAGAGTGTATATACAGTATATGTGTGTGAGAGTGTATATACAGTATATGTGTGTGAGAGTGTATACAGTATATGTGTGTGAGAGTGTATACAGTATGTGTGTGAGAGTGTATATACAGTATATGTGTGTGAGAGTGTATATACAGTATATGTGTGTGAGAGTGTATACAGTATATGTGTGTGAGAGTGTATACAGTATATGTGTGTGAGTGTATATACAGTATATGTGTGTGAGAGTGTATACAGTATATGTGTGTGAGTGTATATACAGTATATGTGTGTGTATGAGAGTGTATATACAGTATATGTGTGTGTGTGAGAGTGTATATACAGTGTGTGTGTGTGTGTGTGTGTGTGCTGACTGTAGATTGAGCTCACCTGCTCCGAACAGCATTCCCAGGAAGAGGGACCGTCGTGCTCTCTCCAGGTTGAAGAGCGGCGGGAAGCAGGACCGCACGCTCAGCGCCCGACAGTCGCCCGCGAACACGCCCCGGCACAGGCAGTCTACCGCCAGGTCCGCCAGCTGCCAGGCAGGGAAAGACCCTCAGGGGCGTGCCACGGACAAGCACATTTCTGCTTCAGACTCCAACAACTGAGACACGTGCAGACCCAGCGTTTCTGTTTCTCAGCCTTCTACACTTCCACCTTCACAAGCTAAGCTGTTTTGTTGCTTTTTTTCTTTACAAGCAAAGTGTTAGTCACATGACTTTGACTGGCTTAGTCAGAGGCCAATCACGTGAGTAGGTTTCCGCTTCGTTAGGTGCTGTCACTTGTTGATGATGTCATAATGAAGTCTGGTTTGGAACACTAAAGTCCAGCAGAGGTCTTTCATTCCTGTGTGTATCCGAGTGTGTGTTTCAGACTCTCAATTCCAGTGGTTTCCATTTCCCTCACTCAGGTGCCCCGACCTCCCTCTGTCTACATGTCAGTCTCGCTCTACTCCCGCCTGAACCCAGTGGAATATGGGGCAGAAATACTCATCTTGAAAAAAAAAAAACACAATGCAATGCAATGCAATATGCCAGTGGCCACGAAAGCGCATTCAAATGGTACAGTTTGCAGTACAGTTACACACACTCAATGGTGCAGAAATGTGCAGGTCTGGCCATGCTGCTCATATTACTCAGGGTGATGCGCTTGTGTTCTTGCACTGTAATTGGCAGTGGATTAGTGCTCCTGCAGAATGAATGCTGGGTAATGCCAGTGTAATGAGTGAGAGATATGAGCCTATGAATCATTAACTGCACCTGGGACTCCAACCCTCATTACATTACAGCGCAGTTATACAGCTGGCACTTCTATCAAAAGCCACGTACAGTTGATTAGACTAAGCAGGGGGGCCAATGTGGGGTTAAAAGCCTTGCTCAAGAGCCCAACAGCTGCACTGATCTTCTTGTGGCAACACTGGGGCTTCTTCCGGGTTCCCAGTCAAGCACCTTAGCCACTAGGCTATAAGCTACTCCCACTCTTATAAATCTCCTCATCTGTCCAGTGTGCCACTGAGTAAGGTAGTAATTAATAGTAATAATTCATAATTACCATTAATGAACAACAGTAATAATGAAAAGCATTTGTATCAGGCTTTTCTCACACTCAAAGCACTTTACAGAGGTGAGGAGGACGGAGGACATAGCACTGTCGAGGACCCGGCCCTAGGCCCGCCTGATGAGAGATTGACAGAAGATGGGTTAGGCAGGAATGCATTGTTAACCCCTCGCACACGCCATTGAGGTGGTAGTAAGAACGCCCGTAAGAGGAAAAATATGTGGTTCAGAGCTAATGTGCAGCCCTACTTGTCAGCAGAGGAGTCTGAAGTCGGAGGACTTAGATTTAGGGTATTAAGGAGCAAGGCTAAAGGTCTGACTGAGGCCATGCGTAGAATGTGTTCCAGCAGCACCTCCCCCCTCTCTCACCTCCTTGCCCAGCCGCCGGGTCACAAACGAGTGCACCGTCTCGTCCTCCTCCGGCCCCCTGGGGGCCAGCAGGTCCTGCAGCCCGCTCAGGGCCAGGGGACGGGAGAAGGGAGGGGTGGTGCGCATCACCCCGCTGGGAGGACGACAGGGGTGAGGATAAACCCGTTATTATTACACTGTTACAAAAAGCAAAACACCACATAAAACCTCCTAAATAAGTGCATCGATCAGGTACAATCAAAATGGCGGCACCGCAGGTTACTCTGCGGGTGATAGCGGGATAGACCACACTGAAAAAAAGGCCATGTACAAAACAGCTTACTTGCCTACTATGTATATAAGTACAGCGTAAGTAGAGTATATAAGAGTATATAAGTACACTCCATGAGAAAGTTAAGTCGGAGAAATTCTCTCAAAAAGAAGTGTACTTCATATCCCTGAATGATATACAAATTTCCTGGGTTTGGCTGTGTGCGTTCAGGAGCTGACTTTTCAGGAAGTAAACCATACTTTTTAGGAGGTCCCACTGTGCGGTGAGGTCCCATAAATCAGAGAGGAAGAGGCCTCAGGCCTTTGAACTACATGGGTGGGACGTCTTCCCACACTTCTGCAGTACCGATGGAAAGTAATGCGCAGAATATTTTCCACTTTGCTGCCCATTGCGCATTACAAATATGCTAAACACTAGGCAGTATGTTTAGCAGACATTTTGTGGAGCCAGCGATTAGGAGGCTGCCTCAGACACTAAATAGCTGATTGATAAGTTAGGCATAATTGGAATTTGGCAGACGCTCTTATCCAGAGCGACACACAGTTGATTAGACTAAGCAGGAGACAATCCTCCCCTGGAGCAATGCAGGGTTAAGGGCCTTGCTCAAAGGCCCAACGGCTGTGCAGATCTTATTGTGGCTACACCGAGATTCGAACCACCGACCTTGCGTGTCCCAGTCATTTACCTTAACCACTACGCTACAGGCCGCCCCTAGAGAGCGACACTCGTTCCGGCGGCTTTTCCCGCTCTTACCCGAGGCCCGTGGGCATGGCGTGAAGCTGCCCCCCCACGTACAGGAAGCGGTTTTTTGAGGCCAGGTTTTGTTGCGAAACGATGAGCAGCTCGCTCTCCAGTCCCAGCTCTGAAACCTGAGGATCGGGAAGACGCAGGAAATGAAATCACTCAAAGCTCTTTCAGTTCACTGTTACTAGGTCAAAGAGCAACTGTGCAAAATATATCTGTCTAGAATTTAAATCTTGTTTTTTGGCTAACAAAAATACTAAATTATTGCAAATGAGACGGTTGTATTCATGTGAAGATTTGCCAATAGGGTAAGATAAGTTCACTTAACTAATAAAGTAACTGAAAGACACTTAAAGGTACAATAGGCAAGTTGTTTGTGTTAAAATGTTGACATGTTGACTCACCCTCGGCCTGTGTTTATAGTCCTTCAAAATATAGGTTTCAGAATAAGCCGTTGACGGGCCAGCACTTGGTACCAAAACACTGTATAACTGTGCAATGATTCAAGCTCATTGGCTGAAAATTGGTTCCAATTGCCACAGCCAATGGCGTTCCAACGCCAGCACATTCACAGAGAAGGGGTGGGTTGAACAGGGTTGTGGTTTGAGCGTGTTTGTTGCTGCAATTCCTCTGTTGACCGTTAGAATTGTGAAATTACCTATTGTACCTTTAAGACTGAATTTTTTGCAGTGAACAGATTATCAAATCACACATTTTCTGTTATGAAATCAATCTGTTGACCTTTAGTATGAATCGTCAGCACCGTTTTATTGCTATTTTCACAGTGATGCATGTTCACTGGTGCCGTGGTCCATGCCCTCGAGCACTTTTGTGTTTGGCTAAACAACTGTTGGAAACTCCACATTCACAAAGTATGTCCTCCCAGCATATTGTTCCAGTCACCTGGATTTGCAAATTAGCACAACTCATCAGTCCGGAAGTTAGATAGATCGAAAGATTATACTTATTTAGCGGACGCTTTTATCGAAAGCAAGTTACAGTTTCACAGCAATGTGGGGTTTAGGACCTTGCTCATGGGCCCAACAGCTGCATGGATCTTATCGTAGCTACACCAGGGCTAGAAACACCAACCTTCCGGGTCCCAGTCATGCACCTTAGCTACGAGACTACCTGCTGCCCAAGGAGGTAAAATGAATGAGTTAAAATCAGCTGTTAATGGGTGGAAGAACCACACGGCAGGACTTTCACTTTCTGATCCCGGGCCACTCCAGCCCTGGGAACAGGCGTGTTGTGTGTGGCGTGTGGCGTGTCCTGTGTACCATGTTGAGCGTGTTGCGGCCCACAGCCCCGACGTGGCGCACCCCCCGGGGCCCGCGCTCGAACACGGCCCCGTCCTCCCGCCGCGTGGAGTTCAGCCAGCCGCCAAGCCGCCCGCTGCCCTCCAACAGCACCATCTGTGAGGGAGGGAAACACACACACACACACACACACACACACACACACAGGGACACACACACACACACACACACACACACACACACAGGGACACACACAGGGACACACACACACACAGGGACACACACACACACATACATACATACATATACACACAGGCATACACATGCATGCACACAGACACACACACACACACACACACACACACACACATACATATACACAGGCATACACATGCATGCACACAGACACACACACACACTCACAGACACACACACAGGCTTGCACACATACACACAGACACACACAGACACACACACAGGCATGCACACATACACACACACACACACAGACACACACACTCGTATGTGCACACACACGCATGCGCACACACACACGCACACGCACACACACACACAGGCATACACATGCATGCACACAGACACACACACACACAGACACAGACACAGACACACACACACATTACATTTATTTAGGAGGCGCTTCTATCCTAAATGACAGTGTTTCGCCCTCTAGTGGACCGGAGTAGAAGGGCGCAACATAAAGCAACGTGGCGATAAATGAGGCGTCAGGCAACACAAACCAAGAAACCAGTATATGCAATAAAGAATATTTATTTACAAGAAATAGGCAACACAGGGAACCAAGAGAACTAGCATTGGCACCAAATGGAAAGATAGTAAGAAATGAAACTTAAAAGGTGCCAGGCAACCCAAAATACAGCGGGTGGTGCTCACTGCTTACCAAGAGCATTTAACAGGTGCGTGATGTACAATGTAGACCCAAGGGTATCTTACCTATCCCCGTTCGCCCCTGTGCCCAACAAACAGATACTAACAAAAGATAACTACAGGAGGCTGTTTAAACAAATGAAATAAGTGCATACCGAACTGCCACAGAACACAGGTTGGATAAGGTACAATTAACATAAAGTATCAATTGTCTACAGCCATGAAGATCAAGTCCAGTTCACAAGGTAAATATAGGCCAAGTCAGTAAGTATAGCATGTCAAACTAGAACACACACACCCACATGTACACAGGAACATGTGCGCACAAAGACACGCGCACACACGCACACACACACACACACACACACACACACACACAGGCATGCACACATACACACAGATAGTCAAAGACAAACTCACCCTGAGGGTAGCCTGGTGTTCCAGATGTAAACCAATGTGCTACAAGCCTGATGAAAGCTCTGAAGTCGTGAGGCATTAGACAGTACACAATATTTCAACCAATGGCATCAATGCAAAAAGGGCAGTTCTGACATGAAGGTGGCGATTCAAACAAAGAACACACGGAACAGGTCACTGACCGAATAGTGAGGCCTGCGTCCAAAGTCAGACTTAAACTGCCCTCCGAGAATCTCACCAATGACCAAACTGATCCAGCCCTGCCATAGTTAACCCCAAAATAATATGCGCCGTTTCCAAACAGCAAGGACAGACTGTCCCGAGATCTCTCCCGACATGACAGTCTGCGCTCTGAGACGGCCCAAACAAAGAACTCATCGATATGCCAGTCAGTGGGCAGCAGCGCAAAGTAAAAAATGCAGGAAGGAAAAAACCTGCCAACCTGCCAGTAACGATGGAGGACAGCTCATCTCGCTGACAGCTCGGACTAATAAGAACACAAATTGTGGGAACATCGTTGAGGACAAGGGAACCCCCCCCAAAAAACCCACTGTACTTTAATGAGGGGGAAACATCGCTAGGCTGACCTCAGGTCAATCTGCTACCCAAACACGCACCAGAACACCATGTCCTCACATTCAAAAACAAGAGCCATTGCAGGTGCACTGACTTGGATACATTGAAATAAATAATACATTTCTTAAGTCATATGGAGTATGTTGTACTCACTATCTCAGTAAAAGGGTTTTGGCCATCGTGAACACAGTACAAACTCATTATGTACATACAGGTTGCACAACAAAATCCAAAAAGAAAGACTACGGAGAGGAAGAGCCCAAACAGACCAGCTCAAGTAATTAAACCAAAATAACACAAAAAATAATTGAAATGACTTGATTAATAAGAGCCACACACTGTGTCTTATTGATGCTACTGTACCTACAGTTACTTTATTTATCTTCTTCCCTGATTGAGGCCAATTAGCCAAGATCTTTGAAACCTTTTCCTACCATCTTAATATTCAAAAGAATTAAGTCCCCTAGTTTGGGTCTATTATGAATTTAATGACCTGGTCGTACTTTTGTATTTCACTCTTATTCCCGGGGTCTGGAAAATTGGTAGCCTCTGTGTTATAAGTCCCTGCTACCCAATACATTCCCTCTCATGGCCATTTCAAACATTTTACCTCTGCGTTGCCATGGCCACAGGATGTTTTTTTCATTATGATTCAGCAGCAATTCCCTTCAGCATACGTACAAACTGAACATCACCTGCGGTCATCAACTCCCTGCAGTGCCAAAGAGGGCACAAAACCACCGTAACCCAATCAGGGAGGACTCCGGCTAAAGAGTAAAAGTGATTCTAGTTTAGGCACAGACTTCTATGATTTCCTTTGGACTAAACTTCCGGATAACTGATTGCAGCACACCTGGGTCAAATACGTCATTTTCTTGGATTCAAATACATTTCTACACTTTACTAAGCTTGTCTGATGTAATGGAACCTATGCAATACCCTCAAGAAGTGCAAGCCTGCACTATTTATCCAGCTAACTCAGCAATCCTGCTTTGTGGGTTTTACGCAGTGCATTTATCCAGCTAACTCAGTAATCCTGCTTTGTGGGTTTTACGCAGTGCAGTTATCCAGCTAACTCAGTAATCCCCCCCAGGCTTCTGTGGTTTCAATAAGCAGCCAATTTAGGCTCTGGAACCAAGGTGTATGTGTGGACAATCAGTCAATAAATCGCTTAAAACTCTGAAAAATACGCTATCAGAAACATAACATAATAACTCGCAAATCTGGAATTCGGTTTTAAGTAGAGAGAGCTGTTCTGTTTTTTACTCGTTTTCCAGCTAAATCTGTAATCCTGCTTCATGACACACCACCACTGCTACTCCAGAGAGAGCTCTGTTGGGGTGAAGAATACTTTGTGACAGATGAGGCAGGTTGTGCATGCGTGTACCGGTTGAAAAGGCCATTGTCACCTTGGAAACCTGGGGGCTTTTGCTGAGGTGATAGCAGGCCGTCAGACCACCTATGCCCCCTCCCAGGACTGCTACCGTCTTCTGCATTCAGCAAGGAGGGGGGGCACCCAAAGACCTGTGGAAGAGGATCAAGACCAAACGGACACAAAAAGCCACAGTCAAGAGACAGCCAGGCATACTCAGTCCCACCCCGATTCACATGATGCGTTGAGAAAAAGAAAATGCGTATAGAACAGATAAGACATGACATACAGTTTACAGTCACCCAGAAAAAGCTAAACAAGACGCATCAACATATCAGTTCAGGAGGGTGGCCTTGCTTGTGTGCTTACTAGGCTTTTCAGGTATTCATTACATTACATTACAGTATTGGCATTTGGCTGACGCTCTTATCCAGAGCGATGTACAGTTGATTAGACTAAGCAGGAGACAATCCTCCCCTGTGGGGATGCAGGGTTAAGGGCCTTGCTCAAGGGCCCAACGGCTGTGCGGATCTTATTGAGGCTACCCCGGGATTAGAACCACCGACCTTCGTGTCCCAGTCATTTACCTTAACCACCACACTACAGGCTGCCCTATTCACATGACTTAGCTGGCTTGAAAACAGTAGGTAGAACTTCATTCCTCGTAATGAGCATCTCGTCAGAAACTGAAATGTCACTGTGTCTTCAGTCACTGCCCGTTTAGCTTGTTGTTCACCTTCCCAGACTCAACGGAGTATTTGAGTGTTTTTACCACCTCAGGAGTGAGTCCATTACTAGAGCTGGTGTAAGCGAACAAGGATAATACATTGGGGTAGACAACACTTAAAATAACACTGAAATATGAATTGAATATTAATAGAAAGCTAATGACAATCACAACCACAGCAGGAGTGGGAGAGTGGAAAGATATTCATTAGTAGTGGCAGGTTTTTACATTTAGAAAAGTAGGTTGCGCTTAAAACAAATTTCGACCCCTTCGACAGGGAGAGAAAGAGCAAGGAAACTAAACAGTCAGTGTAATTGTGTAAAATTCCGTTTTATCCCGACAGACAGTGACAGAGACAGAGAAGGGCGGGCGAGCATGGTATGTTTTGATAAGATGCTGCCCCGTATCTTCCACAAACACCACAGCACAAAAGTGTGAATCCTCCCACTTTGTAAAGAAAGAGCGCGAGCAAGTGGCTATGCTCTGCCTGTGCAGGTCTTGCCTATGTTCCAGTTGCCTTAACTTAGGAACGACAAAATAACATGCGAGTCTTGCCAAATTCCGAAGACGTCCTAAGAGGCTTTGCAATTAGAGACACTTCCAATAGAAACAGGGCAGTTTTAGATCCCGTTTCCACTGAATATTTAAGGCCCGCTGTAAGTAAGTTAATGGGGGCGGTGCAATAGATTTCTTTCAGTCCGATTGCTGCATATTAGTGCTCATTGAACAAAAGTACTCGACAGTGTAATAGGTCAGGCACGAAGTTGGCAAAAGCGAGCTGCCTATCGATATTGCGAGGCTCAGTATGTAGGCCATGTTTGTAAATTGTCTATGCAGGTTAATTACCTCAGGGGGCAGGGATGGCGCACAACCGTCAATGATGCGGAATAACAATAATAATAATAATATGCGCAATTAACTAATGTCAACTAGTTAACGTTATCTGCCAATTAGCGAATTACAGTAACTATCATGAGTTAGTTTATTGTAAGATACTTCCTCCAACAATACACCATACCAATACTACTATTTGTTGCATAACACATAGCCTTATATTTCGTTTCTGAATATGTCAACCTGTCAGTGCTATCATCGTAAACAGCTTGGTAAGCTCGATCTTTCTGCACGATGTGAAAGCCATATATCGCTGTATGAACTTAAACATCTAGCGAGCCAACTTGCTAGTGGTACATAAGATTGACTCATAGAAAGGCAGCACTAAAGTTTAACGTGCTAATTAATGCATGATTGAACCCCTGAAGTCATATTGAAGAAGAAGAAGGCTAACTCTCTTTACCTTTCCGTGTTCAGAATGTGATGGTTACCGCTATACTTCATTCCCCCCCCAAATGCAGCTTCATAACCACAGTTCCGGCAACGAATAAGCTCTTGTAATGAAAAAGGAAGAATCGTGCTTAGCGTTCAACGTCTTCTGAAACAGACAACAGGGCAGCCAATCAAATACACACGGTGGACTTTCGTTTTAACGGAGTATTTTCACGACCATCGGCCTTAGCACAAGCACCTCCTCGCATGCATTGGTCTATATAACATATGGATAGGGGTTGCGAGGTAGCCTTCACTTACGGTCTTTAGCCGATCTACCTGAGGGTATGATCAGTTAAACAGTGATGCAGGCTTGTCTTGAAGTGAAGATCGTAATAAAAAAGCGACTTGCGCCGAAAAGCATGATGAAGAGGGATTGGTTATATTAATTATGATTGAGGCAAGGCAACCATAGACATATATATGTCTATGAAGGCAACTGGGTGTCATCAAAATCGCACTGTGATGACGTCGTCAGAAACATAGGTGAAAACGAATTTAAAGCTTTATTACTTGCACAGCTTCAATTTAAAACTTACCGGACCGCGAACTTCCCATACTAACCGGTCCATTGCCGACTTCTGCGGAGCTCCGTGAAGTTGGCAAATGTTGCTGGCCACAATTGGAGACTTCCGGTTCACATTTATCAAAATAAAAGTTCTGTGACTACAATTGTTTATGAACTGTAATTTTCTCATTTTTCTTTTCCAAATTAATACAGTTGGATATAATTGTGATGTATTTGCAGAGAATATAAAACTGTGCACTAATTTCTCTAAAAAGTGAATCGTGAATTGACAGTCAATAGCAATGCATGGCCGCCCCACACTGCAAAGATAGCAACAATTGCTGTGAACATGATTTCACCAAAAATACTATACAATCTTAAAGATATGAGTTCAGCTAGTAAATGTGGACTACTTTCATTTGGTAACAAGTTATACTTTTTGAGTTATCAGCTATACAAATGAGATGGGTGGCAACTGACAGTCAATATATTTTAAGATGCCATTGCTTTAGCGACAACAGTTCCTTATTTTGTAACATGTGGGTGGCAAATTAGAATTTTTTAAAAATTTGCTGACATTATTTGTTCAAATACTAAAATTGGAATAATCTATGATGGCTCCCTAGTCAGAATAAAGACACAGGTTTCTCCTGATGGTGTTGCTCCCAAACAATGCTGTAGCTTATTGTATCTGCAATTTATGACACATTTTTATAAATGTAGTCAAATAGTTTTTACTCATGACCGAGACAAGGATGCAGCTGCAGTTTGTGGTTTTTAGGCCTCTGCTGATGCTTTCTTCCCCACCTTAGTGTCTAACATATTTCTGTGGTGTGCCATGTCCCTGTCTCGCTGCCAGCACTCTCGCACCATCCTCACTGAGAACTGGTGAGTGTACCCGCATACCGGCCCCATTTTCACAGATGCTAAAATGCTTTGTGTGGAATGAAATACAGTAAAGGTAGAGTGAAATTTGTTATTTTCCCCAAATGTTAAGGCTTTTGGATTTGAGACAAAAATGTTCATGTAAAATATTTAAATATTTTAACCATATTCGTCTCATATTCATCTGAAATGTAAATGCCTTCAGTCGACTATATTGCAAATATAACTAATATCACCCCTTGTTGATACCCTTTGTCTTGTTTTAGACAACTGGTTAGCTGCATTGGGGTAGCTGAATGTTATGGGACATACAGAGTGTTTAATTCTTTAAATTCAGTTTCTGACTTGACTGAATTGAAGACAGAATTGACCACAGCCCTGCTTGTTCTTGTATGTTTGGGATCCGGGCAGGTTCCACTGTGCGTCTCGGATCTCGGATGGAGTGAAGAAGACCTCGGCTCTCTCTGAGTACAGACAGCCACTTTCCTAGTGTCCACACAAGCCTCTGCACCTAACAGTGGATCACCATGGAAACGGGATACCATGAGGAAACACCAGAGACGTATTCGACTCACGGAACGGAGCAAGGAAGAGGGAACCAGATTTAGGCTTGTTTTCCACAAACCTTACTCACTCTTATCTTTTCAGAAAGTTAGAATACAGAAAAAAAGGTCAAACTCAAGTTGGGTACAGATAGAAATCATGGATAAAGGTGGACTTGCCAGAGCCAGACAGTGATGGCAATATTTAGTTCCACACGGTCAATCTGCTCAAAGTAGTCCTGGATCTTAGCCACGGCTGAAGTCAAGGTATGGTTTTCCAGTGCATCCCTGATCTCCCTCACCTCATCAATAATGGCATAATCGTCAGCCATGGTCAAGCTATTGAGAAAACATAAAAACAAATACCATCACAGATGTACACATAGTATTTTTTTCTTGACGCCACGATTTTTTATAATGAAACAATTTGTATGTGGCTGAACTGCACACTCAGCTTTTATTTAAGCTATTTTTATACACTTTGATTTCACCTAGGAGAAATAACAGTACCTTTTTTTTAATATAGTGGGCTCCAGAACTAATGGCACCCTTAATACAAATTAAGAAAAAAGGCTGCATAAAAACAACACAAAGAATAAATTATCATGTCGTGAAAAGATATTTGCCCCCTTCCTGTGATTGCATATTTGTCACATGGAATGGTTTCAGATATTTAGCCAAAATGTAATATTAGACAATGGGAACCTGAGTAAACAAAAACAAAAACACATTTACTATTTAATTAATTTAACGACAAAAGACACTCATATCACTCCTGTGAAAAATTAATTTCCCCCTTAATCTTAATAACTGGTTGCACCACCCTAAGCAGCAATAGCTGCAATCATATGCTTCCTACAATATGATATAAATAATTAATTCAGACAAATTCATAGATCAAAGAACAATCCGGAAGAGATGGGGGGAAAAACAGTTGTTGAAATATCAGTTTGGAAAAGGTCACAAAGCTATTTCTAAGGCTCTAGGCCACCCAAGCACAGTAGTACCAAATGGAGAACACTTGGAACAGTGGTAAATCTTCCAAGGAGTGACCAGCCTGCTAAAATGAGTGATAACTCATCCAGGTAGTCACAAATGATCCAAGAACACCCAAAGACCTGCAGGCCTGTCTAGTCTCAGCTAATATTATTATTCATGACTATACTGTAAAGAGACTGGGCAAAGGGATTCATGAAAGACTAGCCAGGTGGGAAGCACAGCTTACCAAGAGAGGCATCAATTCTCATCACACTATTGCACAAAAAGCCCCTGGATCATCCCAAAGCATTTTGGGATAATGTTCTCTGGACAGACCAGTCAAAAGTGGAACTTTTTGAATGATACGTGTTGTTTGGTATAAAGCTAATACAGCATTTCACAGTAAGAACATCATGCCAAAAGTAAAAAATGGTGAAGGTACTGTGATGGTGTGTGGATGTTTCGCTGCCTCAGGATCTGGACAACATGCCCTTAATGATCTGAAACCATTCAGTGTGACAAATATGTGATAAAAGAGAAAACAGGCAAATACTTTTTCACGGCACTGTATATGTTCTGTTCAAACTTATGGGAAAATTATATACTTTTATTTCAATACATTTACTCTCACGTTTCAATGTTTTTATTAAGTAATCTCATTTTTTTCTGAAAACCATAAACAGATTATTGGCACCCCTAACAATTATTGTAAATAAAATCAACAAAATGAAATTGATAATACAATTTTACTTAATTTAGTTAATCTCAGTCTGACGGAACTGCAATGGTCTCCAGAATTGTTGGCACCCTTAAATAAATATTCACAAAAAACGCTGTAAAATAAAAAAATCGTTAGTAACGTAAGTTTTATTTTCTAAACATGTGTAAAGCAGTGTGCATTATTAATCATTCAAACAAATTAAAAAAAAAAAAATTTTCACCCCACAATTATTGCCTTTTCAGAATCATCGAAAATCTTGGGATACCCCCCTCTTCAGTTCAGACCGCAGGTTTTTCATGGGATGTAAGTCTTGAAACTGAGATGGCCACTGCAGAATTCTGATGCATGTTTGGAATCATTGTCCTGCTGGACAATCAGCTGATGACCAAGTCTCAAATTCCTGGCAGAGGCAACCAGATTTTCTGCCAAGGGTTCCTGATACTTTGTTGAATTCATTGTGTCACTGATCTTAAATAGTGCCCCTGGACCACTGGCAGTATAACATCTCCAAAACATCAACGGCCCACTGCAGGGTTCCCACACCTTCATAAACATCCAATTCAAGGACCTTCCAATGACTTTCAAGGATCAATAGCCTACAATTCAAGGATCCCTCGCAGCATAGTTTGAGAGACAACAATTAAAAAGAGGCTTGAATGTGTGTTCACCAGGTCTGTAGGTCTCTTGCCATCTCTAAGAACACCAAAAAAATCATTTTATTCTCTAAACATGTATTCATTTAGACAGTAAAGCTGCATGTCAGAACTTTTTGTAGTTAAATATTCACTTTTTTTACTATTCAGCTTATAAATTGGCCTTAGCAAGACCCAACAAAATCATTAGCGTGACATGACACCAAATGAGAGCTTGAGAATCAATTATATTATAATTTGTTGTACTGGAAGTTGATTGATTGATTGATTTTATTCAATGTATAGTTCCAAGAATACATGGAACAGAGGACATGCATCTCAAACTTCATCAAGGATAAAAACACAATAAAGTCACAGACTTGTTTCCATTGTGGTCCTTGGTCGAGGACAGACAAACAAAACAACAAGGAACAGGCACAATAGGCACAAAGGAAGATAAGACTATGAAAGCTGTAAGTACGTTACAATGCTAAAATATTAAGACAATGATAAATACAAAGGTAAAATACTAAAATACTAAAACAATACTAATTACTAAAAGTGATACATAAGACTATAGTTAAAAAAAATAAAAAATAAAAAATAAAAAGTACCTAAAACACCACGTTACTAAGAGACATTTTCTCTGAGCCAGGACTTTACTTTGGTCTTAAAGGAGTGCACACTGGATACACTTTTGATCTCGAGGGGCAGCATGCTCCAGTTGACAGTTCCACTAAACCTGAACGAGTTTTTGCCCATGTTGGTTTTAAACCTGGGCAGGCAAAGATCAGCAACACTGGCTCTTGTATGGTGATCATGAGTGTCACCACATCTCTTAAGATAATCCTTAAGATACATGGGGGCCCTGTTGTTACATATGTTGTGGACCATGCTAAGCTGCAACTGGACTGCCCTGGCATCTATGGGGAGCCAGCCAAGCTGCTTAAAGTGCTCTTTCCCTATATGGTCTCTAGGAGATAGACCCAGGACTAGCCTAATTAGTTTGTTTTGTGAAACTTGAAGTTTGTCTTTGAGGGCTTTTGACAGGCCTCCATACCACGAGCTGATGGCATAGTCAAAACAGCATAAAACTAGAGAGCTAGCCAACAAATACAGGCTAGCTGCATCTAGGAAAGGAGCTTTTCTGGCTAAAAATTTGGTTCTACCATTGACCTTACTAATGGTCTTGAGAGCCATGGTTTCACCACCCAGGCTGCTGTCCAAGATACAACCCAGATAGCTCACTGAGTTTTTAGCAGGGAAGATCCGGCCTCCAAGGACAATATCAGGTGATGATAAACGGCTCAACCTGGGTTTAGAGCCAAATAAAATATACTCAGTTTTGGCCATGTGGAGGGACAGCTTGTTATCAGTGAGCCATGACTTCATATTATCAAATTCTGCAGATAAAGTGGCCTGAAGATTGGACACATTCTTATCGGAAGCCAAAATGGCTGAGTCGTCTGTGTAAAGGAACAAATTTGAATTACAAGCAGCTTGTAGATCGTTTATAAATATTAAAAACAGCAAAGGGCCTAGGACACTTCCTTGTGGGACCCCACACGTCACAGGCAGTGGTCTAGAAAGATGGCCGAGACATTCAGTCTTTTGGTCCCTGTCTGACAGGTAGGAGACAAACCATTTAAGGCCTAAGGAGCTCAGGCCAAGAGCCGTAAGCTTGTCAAAAAGCAGGTTATAGTCGACTGTGTCAAAGGCCTTCTGAAGGTCAATTAAAATCAAGCCACAAATTTTACCGGCATCCATCTCTGATCGAATAAAATCAGTGAGGAAAAGAAGACAGGAGTCAGTTGAATGGGACTTCCTGAAACCAGATTGAAAAGTGTACAGAAGTTTGGACTCGCTTATAAAATCATAAAGCTGCTCGTGGACTACTTTCTCAAGAACTTTAGAAGTGACGCTGAGAATAGAGATTGGTCGATAATTACCTGGGTCTGACTTATTACCTTTTTTAAAGAGAGGTATTGTTTTGGCATGCTTCATATCGAGCAGAACAATGCCATGCTCAAGGGACAAATTAACAATGTGGGTCACAGAAGGTGCTATAATATCTGCAGCATCTTTTAGAAACCTGTCAGAAATATTGTCTAAACCGGTGGCTTTAGCACATTTAAGGCTCTTTAACAGGTTGACAATTGTTGCCACTGAAACTGGTTTGAACGAAAAGCTGTTTGGAGAAGCCCCCAAACGAGCATAGAAGTCAAGGAGATGGCTCTTGCCAAAGATCGCAGGGCCTGCCGGTAGACAATCCACTAGTTTCTTAGCAATGGAGGTAAAGAAGGAATTAAAATGGTTGGCAATCTGGTTCTTATTTGTGATTTTTTCACCATCAATGTCTAAGGAGATACAGAGACTTGAGTCTTTAAGGGGTTTTGAAGTGCAGCCCAGATTTTTAAGCGTTTTCCAGAGAGTTTGAGGATCGTCTTTATTTTCTCTGATCTGATCAGAAAAATAGTTTGATTTAGCTTCTCTGACTTTAGACTGGACAGTGTTTCTAAGACCTCTGAACAACAGGAGGTCAACTTGATTGCCTGACTTTTTAAACAGAGAGAGGGCATTTTCTCTGGCGCCAATGGCTTCAAGGATCTCCTGTGTGAACCACGGATTTGATCTCTGCTTAATTCTGACTGTTCTGGCTGGGGCTACACTATCAATGGCAGAGGAAAATAGCCTTTTGAAGTTACCCCAAGCCTGGTTAACGTTATCCGAGTCTAACACAGATGCCCAATCTAACATCTGAGTCTCCTCTATGAGCCTGGCCACAGAGTATCGCTTGAGGGATCTAGCTGAGATGGATTTATGACAGTTAAAAGTAATGCGATGAGCTCTCCTCGAACAAAAAGTGAGGAAATGGTCGCTAATCCCATAAATTAACACACCACTCTGAGAAATGGACTTAGCATCAGATACTAAAATCAGGTCAATAATACTGCTAGTTGTACCACAGATTCTGGTAGGTTCACAGGTCAGTTGAGTGAAACCAAAAACCCTGCTACATCTGTCCAGGCCACTGAAAGTGGGACAGGATTTGTTGGCAACATCTGTGTTAAAATCACCCATCAAAATGCATTCTGTTTTTAGCAAATCCTGACATTTCAATAAGACCTGTTCAAGCAAGTCGTAGAAGGTGTTTTGCAGCGGAGGGCGATAACATATGCCACACAGAATGAGTTTGGTTTTGGGAAGGCAGATATCAAACATAAGCGCACACACCACCCCCGCACCGATTGCGGTCCTTTCTGGGAGTAGTTGTCAATACAAATTTCAGAATCACTGATGCTGGCATCTAGCCATGTCTCTGACAGACAGAAAATGCCCACTTTAGCTGAAACAGCTAGTGCTCGGATCTCATCAATCTTTGGCAGCAGGCTCCTAACATTAAGATGTAAGAAATGTAGGCCCTTGTCAACAAATGGCTTGCATAGATGCATTAATGAGAGAGATGTGGGTTCGGTCGGTGAGACTGCCACTGGACCAGGGTTAGTTTTAACGTTACCGGATAACAATAAGAGCAAGAGAATGAGACATTTTTTCTTATTGTGAGCACAGACAGGATCATTACTCACAGAAGGTGAGACTAGTTTTGGATTAACAGGGTTCAAAAAACAGTCCTGTAAGAGCATGATAGCAGAGAGCTGTGCAAAACAAGCAGGATTACAAGGGAGATTAAATGAGTTCATCAAAACAGGGAATACAATAAAACTAAAGTGATTGACTGTCTCACTGGAGCCTTTGCCAGGAACACTCACCCCCGATGGTGGATCATAGTCACAAACGGGCAGGTTTGTGGATGGGGGAGGGAATGCAGATGACAGCTCCGTCTTGGGTTCGGGCACACTAGTGAAGTCAGTGTGAGGCTCATG
This sequence comes from Conger conger, assembly GCF_963514075.1. Lineage (NCBI taxonomy): Eukaryota > Metazoa > Chordata > Actinopteri > Anguilliformes > Congridae > Conger > Conger conger. Next base: position 84,128,559 of record NC_083760.1, on the reverse strand, counting down.
AAAGACAGGGCTGGTGGTAGCTGGTCTGCTACTGCTGGAGCCTGGACCTGGGTTGTTGGTAGCTAGCCTGCTACTGCTGGAGCCTGGGCTGGTGGTAGCTAGCCTGCTACTGCTGGAGCCTGGGCTGGTGGTAGCTAGCCTGCTACTGCTGGAGCCTGGGTTGTTGGTAGCTAGCCTGCTACTGCTGGAGCCTGGGCTGGTGGTAGCTAGCCAGCTACTGCTGGAGCCTGGGCTGGTGGTAGCTAGCCTGCTACTGCTGGAGCCTGGGCCTGGGTTGTTGGTAGCTAGCCTGCTACTGCTGGACCCTGGGCTGGTGGTAGCTAGCCTGCTACTGCTGGAGCCTGGGCCTGGGTTGGTGGTAGCTGGTCTGCTACTGCTGTAGCCTGGACCTGGGATGGTGGTAGCTAGCCTGCTACTGCTGGAGCCTGGGCCTGGGATGGTGGTAGCTAGCCTGCTACTGCTGGAGCCTGGGCCTGCAATGGTCGTAGCTAGCTTGCTACTGCTGGAGCCTGGGCCTGGGATGGAGGTATCTTGCCTGCTACTGCCTTCAGCGGCCATTTTGTTGACTGACAAGTACACTGGCGCGAAATCACAGGGAAGTGACATGTTTTGCCCAAAACATTATCAGGTGTTGCTGGCGTTTTTGGTGGTTTTATACAAGTTATTTAGTATTTGCTGTGTTTGTCATGTATCTGGTAGGCATTCGGCTAGGTTTTCCAGACATTACCTGACTGTGCCGCTAGATCGCGCCAATGTCGCATTCTGGTTTATTTTAGTAATTAATTCCACTTTGGCAATGAATGGCGATTATCATCCATCTATGGGATCGGATTACTGACCAAGGCTAGCTACGTGCTTGTCTATTTAAGCCCTGTTTCAATTTGAATCGGCATTCATCATCGCACGTTATTTTATGTTCATTTGTGCATTATGTGTACTAACTATTCTTTATTACCGATTATGACGAAGTCTATGGGAGCTAAACACGTAGCAATTCTCCGTCAGTTTAGGGTAAGCTCTTCACTTTTCTTCACTTTCACGTTTTATTTTTGTGCACAAATGTTAGACACAGGACCGGTGGAAGACCGAATCCCTCAGGGAGTATGATACCCCGTTCGCAGATTCCTACGGTCTACGCCAAGGGCTAGATTGTTGAGGTTATTTGCCCTTGTTCCACATGCTTTCTCATTTTCTATTTGTCCACACAGTTAACTTCCGCCTTGTTCAGAACCTACTTTTGGGAAGTAAGGAGCTTTCCCTATAGATTCCCTATAGTTTTGATGAAGCGTAAGGGGTGGCTAATATTTCCTCTATCCGTAGGTGGATATTGTTCTCGGTGACATTACGTGTCTTTCCAATAGATTGCGGTCTCCTAGCATGGCAGCCGTCTAAACATTTACTTTGGTATAGCGATGTATTTCGTTTGGTCACTTTTGAAATGCATTGTTTTCGTGGTTGTGTCGTCTTTGTCGGTCATTGGATATACCGCACTAAGTCGCTATTCGCAACTGGTGGCGGGTGGTGTAGGTAGGTTACGTTCGCATGAACCCCATACCCGGGGGGCTTATGCTTTTTGTTTCCGTAGTGCTGATCTGTTATGTGTTACACTCAGGTTAATGACACGTGTTTTGGAGTGTTCGCCCCTCTCGTCCGAGAGCTTTGCGAATCGGCGCTGCTCGTGTATCTCGTGTAAATGTGTTTTTGTTAGTGCGTTGAGTTCACCCAGTAGTTGACGCATTCGTAAGTCTCCTGTTTAGTCAGATGAGCCGAGCTGAGCGTCTGGTGGAACTCTGAGGTTGCTGGCTTTTCCTTCAAGCCAAGTTGTGTACACAGTCCTGAGCGGATCGCCCCTCTCCAATTGAAAGGTTTGCGAAAGTGCTTAAACTCGGGAGTCCGAAATGGACTCTCGCCGCCGTGCATGTGTCGTGTCTAGGAAACGACAGAGTCCAAATCTTCGCTAGGGAAAAGATGACACCAGGCAGTAAGATCTTGAGGAAAATCAGACTTTATTAGCAGCAGCACATAAAGCCAGATCAGCTCTCCAGAACTGAACCCCGACTGTCATTTTTACACCCATTTTATACACAGTTACTACACCTACAACTCCTCCTCAAACCTCATTCTGGCAAATCACCCACACTTTTCTTATCGTAACTCCTCCCAAGGCTCCTCCCACAACGTCATTGTGGCAAATTGCCAACGGTCCTTATGCTCTGCCAACTCTGTACAAAGTTAAGGGCATTCTGCCAACTACGTGTCCTCACTTCACCCCGCACCTGCTCTTGGCAAACTACCAGACCTCATAAAGTTCTGGATGCCCTCCCTCTAACACGTCATCCATACACGTCACTCTGTATCTTTCGCTTTTATAAGACGACCTAAGCAGCAGTAATCATTGAAAATATACAGACAAACTAAACATTTCATTAATATTCACTTCTAATATACTTTTCTAATATGCAGACATACTAAACATTTGATTAATTATTCTCTTCTAAGGGAGTAAATGTACGTAGCATTCTTTGCTCTCATTTCAACAGTTTTCACTGTGGTTTCTTGCGTTTTCATAAGCTCAGCTATAATTAATGTTCTAGGTCAAATAGATACACTTCTGGCATAAAACATTGAGAGTCCCGGAGAAATCAGCTGTACAGTCATATCTTGTTCTGCCCGTGTCCTTGACAGTTTGGTCTACACAGTTCAAGACGCCCCCCCCCCCCCCCCCCCCCCCCCCCCTCTGCCAGCTGGCTGCTGTGTAATTCTAGCACAATTTAGCAGTTAATCAGTTTGAAACTATACGGGGTACATATCATACTTTAATACACATATATTGATAAACTTTTAGCACACATCGTCAAGAGTTTTGGAGGAACCAGCCTGCTCACTAAGGTGGAGTCTGATTTTGACTTGTGATTGGTTATCATGCTTTTAGGAGGGAGATCTTTCATTCTGTGAATTTTCCCCTACAGGTGATCTGCATTACAGCTTGTATTGTCACAAAGCCAAAGATGCTGAACAAATATTCCCCAAAGCAGAGGTATGTTTCCCCAGGACAGGACAAGGTGTGTTGCGCAAGCTATTAAATCCTTCCTCCAATCACTGTGTGCCATCTCCTTTTGCAAGTGAGTCATTTTTATTAACTGTTCAGTTGCACCTGGTTTCATAGATTTAAATGTATTTTATATGCTTGTGCTTCATTTTATTTATCCATGAATACAGTTAAAAAAAACACTGACTTTAAAAAACCAAAGCCGCCAAAGCAGCTCCATACAAACAATAAAAAATAATTTCAGGACAGCACAAGGTGTGTTGCAGAAGAAAACCTAATTTACATTTACATTTTTACATTTTAGTCATTTGGCAGACGCTTTTAATCCAAAGCGACTTACAAGTGCATAGGTTCTACCATAAGAGCATCACATCCAGAAACTAGCAAAATACACAGGAAATGCTGTTCTAAACATAGTTGTTATCAGAATTTTTATTTATATAGGAAAGGGGGGTTAGACAAGGATAGGGATATCAGAAAGGAGGGGCAGGGGAAATCAGGAGGGAGGACTAAGGTAGAGTTTGAAAAGGTGGGTTTTGAGTCTGCGTCGAAATAGGGGGAGGGATTCTGCTGTTCTGACAGTGGTAGGCAGGTCATTCCACCACTGAGGAACCAGAACGGAAAACAGGCGTGAACGTGCAGCTCGACCGCCAGGTGCACGTAGAGAGGGAACCGTAAGTCCACCAGAGCTGGCAGACCGGAGTGGTCTAGCTGGGGAGTAGGGAGTGATCAGGGATTGTATGTAAGGTGGGGCAGTCCCCTTAGCAGCCTGAAATGCCAACACGAGGGCCTTGAAACGGATGCGTGCGGCAATGGGAAGCCAGTGGAGGCCAATGAGAAGCGGGGTGACATGAGCCGACCTGGGCTGATTGGTGATCAGGCGGGCTGCAGCATTCTGGACCAGCTGGAGGGGCTTGATGGCACATGCTGGGAGACCGGCTAGGAGGGAGTTGCAGTAATCCAGGCGGGAAATGACTAGTGCCTGGACTAGGAGCTGGGTGGCTTTCTCAGTCAGGAGATGACGGATACGGCATATATTATACAGAAAGAACCTGCAGGTTCTGGCAGTGAAGGATACTTGTGGAGCCAGGGTGAGGCAGTTATCAAGAGTCACCCCAAGATTCTTTGCCGTACGGGAGGAGGAAACTACAAGGTCCTCAACAGTCAATGAGAGGTCTATTGACGGAGAGGACTTAGCAGGGATGTAGAGAAGCTCAGTTTTGGCAAGGTTGAGCTTCAGGTGATGGGAAGTCATCCACGCAGAGATATCAGCCAAGCAGGCAGAGATCTGTGTGGTGATTTGGGTGTCGGGGGGGAAGGAAATGAAGAGTTGGGTGTCATCAGCGTAGAAGTGATAAGAAAAGCCGTGGGAAGAGATAACAGAACCAAGAGACATGGTGTATAGCGAGAAGAGGAGAGGCCCAAGAACCAAGCCCTGCGGGACTCCAGTTCGTAGGGGTTGAGGGTCGGAGACTGCGCCCCTCCAAGTCACCTGGTAGGAGCGACCAGAGAGGTAGGAGGAAAACCAAGCGAGTGCAGAACCTGTGACACTCATCCCAGACAGCGATGAGAGCAGAATCTCATGGTTGACTGTATCGAAGGCGGCTGACAGGTCGAGGAAGATGAGGACAGAGGAGAGGGATTTTGCTTTAGCAGGGTGGAGTGCCTCAGTGACCGCGAGCAGGGCGATTTCAGTGGAGTGGCCACTCTTGAAGCCAGACTGGTTGGGGTCATGGAGATTGTTGTGGAGAAGATAAGTGGACAGTTGGGAGCAGACCGCCCGTTCCAGGGTTTTAGCGAGAAAGGGAAGAAGAGAGACAGGCCGGTAGTTGTTCAGGGCAGAGGGGTCAAGAGTAGGTTTTTTGAGGAGGGGAGTGACTCTGGCTCTCTTCAGGGAAGATGGCATGGTGCCGGAAGAGAGGGAGGTGTTGATTAGAGAGGAGAGAAAAGGGAGAATGTCCTCAGATATAGATTGTAGGAGAGGAGAGGGGATGGGGTCAAGAGGACAGGTGGTTGGGCGGTGGGAAGTAAGGAGTTTCAGTGTGTCAGCGTCAGAGAGGGGAGAAAAGGAGGTTAGGGAGTTGGGGAGGGTAGGAGGGTCAGCAGGGGTGGAGGGTTGGGAGAAGGAATTGCGAATAGCATTGACCTTCTTTTCAAAGAAGGAGACGAAGTCATCAGGTGTGAGTGATGAGGGGGGTGGGGGGGGGAGGGGGGGCCAGAAGAGAGGAGAAAGTTGAAAACAGTTTGCGGGGATTAGAGGCGGCCGCGTTAATTTTCGAGTGAAAGAAGGAAGATTTAGCTAGAGAGACAGAGGAATGGAAAGATGATAAGAGGGCATGGAAGGAAGCTATATCACTGGGGAGACAGGACCTTTTCCATTTTCTCTCCACCGCCAGCAGTTCGGTTCGGACAGCTCGTAGAGCATCAGAAAGCCAAGGACTGGGGGGGGAGGCCCGAGCTAGTTTGGTGGTGAGGGGACACAGAGAGTCAAAGGAAGATGAGAGGGAGGACATGAGAGTTGTAGCCGCATCATCGGGAGACAGTCGAGAGAAAGACTCCGCAGATGGTAGGGAGGCGAGGATTGTAGATGAGAGGGTGGAGGAAAACAGGTGGCGTAGGTTCCGTCGACAGGTGACAGTGGATGGTGGGAGAGATGGATGGGTGTTGGAGGAGAGTGGAAGAGAGAAAGAGATGAAGGAGTGGTCAGATATATGGAGTGGTGTTACAGAGAGGTTGGTTGTTGTGCAGCTCCTTATGAAGATGAGGTCAAGAAGGTTGCCTGCTTTGTGGGTGGGAGGGGAAAGAGTGAGGGTAAGGTCAAAAGAAGAGAGGAGGGAGAGAAAGGTAGACTGGGTGGACTCTGAGTTGAGGTTGAAGTCACCCAGGAGGATCAGGGGGGTGTCATTGACAGGTGAGGAGCTGAGGAGGATGTCCATCTCCTCCAAAAAGTTTCCCAGAGGACCCGGGGGGCGATAAACAACAATAACAAACAGTTTGCACGGCAGAGTAACAGAAACCGCATGAAATTCAAAAGAGGAGAAGGAGAGGGATGAGGAGAAGACACTAGATCTCCATGAGGATGAGATTAGGAGACCTGTGCCACCTCCTCTGCCAGAGGATCTGGGTGTGTGGGGAAAAAGAGAAGGCAGAGGAAAGGGCAGCCGGGGTGGCCGTGTTCTCTGGTGAGAGCCACGATTCAGTTAAAGCAAGAAAGTCAAGTTTGAGGTGGGAGGCATAGGCAGATATGAAGTCTGCTTTCTGGACGGCGGACTGGAAGTTCCAGAGGCCACCAGCCACACAGAGATCAATAGCAGGGGATCTGGGAGGGAAGATGAGGTTAGAGATATTCTGCCCATGTTGGCGGGAGGCGAACCTCCTACCTGACTGGGACCTGGGGAGAGGAGAGAGGACAGGGATGGGAAGGAAACACATGGAGGGAACTAGGGAGGACAAGGGGAATACTACACAGTGGAATGAGGACAGGCAGCAAAAACAAAATCAAACATCAGGCTCTCGGACAGCCTGGATGGACACCCGTAGATAGACACCCTCGACTTTGTACACCTGCGACTTCGTACGCCGAGGCGAGTAGCCGAGGCTGCCGCACACAGCTGCCGCTGGTGCACTACACAACTGCTTAAATAACACTGACGCCGAATACAGAAAATGCAACCAACCCACTGCAGAACAATAATGCACACTGAAGTGAGATCAGGTGTGCCAGTGCTAATAGCCTGAGCAGGGTGCAAAGTATTGGCTCCTCCTACAACAAAAGCTGTGGCCTGCCAGCCAGTAAAACAATAGCCTAACTTAATAGCCTAGCTTACCTGAGAGAAACAAACACCTAACCCAGTTTCACTGAATCTAAATAAACACCACTTGTAATAGCTAACAAACAAACAAGTACACAACAGAACACTATAATGACAACTAAACTGAATTTAGAATCAGCAAGCAAACAAATAATACTTAACTAATCCAATTTATCAGTATATGGCTGGATATAACAAAATGAAAACATGTTTAACTGCTAAATGACTGTAATGAACTACAAGACAGCAGGGACAGTGTGTTGTGGAGATGAAGATTGAATGATGATTGAATGTATCTCTTAGTCACATCTCAAGCTGGTTTTAGCTGGCTGGCTGCTGGCCTTTGCAGGATGAGGGCCGGATGCAGATTGTGGTTACAACGGTAGAGGTAGAGATCTAGTCACAATATACTGTGTTGCTATAAACATAACATGTAAACCAAGTTACACAGGACCACTCAGCAACACACATTATGCATAATTCACATGTACACTGAAGAACTTCTTGTTTCTTCTTCAATATTATAACTGTTTCGCTGCTGGTACTTCGAATCGCGTTTCAGGAAAGAGGTTGTTTTATTGGTTTTTTCATTTCTTTTACATTTTAAAATTCTTTTTCCTTTTTAAAACACACTCAATAACTCAAAATAATAATTTTAACAAAAGCAAGCACTCGACAAAACTAGACAACAATTGTAAATTAAATGAAACATAACATTAAACAAAAGTGTGCAAACAGATGATTAAACAAATGAAAAACAAGTCTTTAGAAAATCATATCAAAACAAAAGGAAAGCAACAAAGTGGGTTTTTTAAGAAAGCCCAAAGCGGGCAAAAATACTTAAAAAGGGTCCATCTTGCTCGGGTTCAGCAGGTGTTGAGTACCTCTTGCCCCTCTTGGGGGGGTGGACTATATAACCAGTTCTTTCCAGTGGTCCACCCCCCATTTCTCTCTCGCCAGGGTCTTGTTGATATGAATGTCCTACATCACGCCGTCTTGGAGGAGGTTTCGAATCCTCCTCCGGAGAGTGATCAGGTCTATAGTTGTTTTTTGGTAGACCTTGATGTTCCTCGCCTCCCACAGGACCTGCTTCACGATGTTAATGATCCTCCACTGACGCTGGAGCACGGTGGTCTTGCATCCCCCCGGCGGACCGTAGAGGATGCCCTCAGCCATCAGGGAGGATCTTGGTAGGAACCTGCTTAGGGAGACAGAGGAACAAACAAGGCCCCAGACCCGCCTGGCCACGGAGCACTCCCAGAAAAGATGGTGAATGTGTTCAGTCAGGGCTAAGTGCTGGCGGTACATAAAAGTTTGTGTGGGGAGACACCTATGGGCTGTCATCCAGGCAATGTCTAGGTCTGGCCCCCCCCTCGGGAGCGTTACAATTTGGCCAGATCTTAAATGAGCCATGATCATTTTGTAGCTCCACGAGGTTAGGCCAGCCCTGGGCAGACCCGTCCTGTAGGCAAAGTCCTTCAGGGCTCGATAGACATAGGGGGGGTCCCAGCTGTAGGGTATGGTGAGGTCCAGCACACCCAAGCCCATTGCTCTGAGGAAGGGGGTGGCATAGTACCTGGCAAAGGTACCAGAGGCCGTACCCACCGTCCCTACGTTCTGGACAAGGGTGGCCAGACCCTGCACCATAATGATGGTTAAAATGTCTGGGACCCCCCGCCCCCCATTCCGCTCCTCCTTGAGGAGGGTGGCACGTTTCAGTTTTTCCATAGTGCACCCCCAGACAAAGCGGAAAGCCATCCGGGTGATTAACTTCCCGGTGGCTTTGTCTGGGGGAAACACCCTCCCCACATAGAGCAGAATGGGTAGGACAATTGCCTTCAGGACAAGGATCTTACCCGCCATGGTCAAGGGCCGTGCACTCCAGCTCCTGATTTTGTTTTGGACGTGGCGGAGGGCTCCCTCCCAGCTGGTTCTCCCTCCTCCGTCAGCCTGGAAGGTCACCCCCAGGAGCTTGATGGTATTCCTACGCACAGGGAAGGAAACGGTCAGCTCCTCACTCCAATGTGGAGACAGAAACATTTCACTCTTGTCCCTGTTGACCAGGGCGCCAGTGGCCATACAGAGGTCGTCCAACACCTTGATGGCACAAGCGATAGAACGACTATCTGTGGCGACGATGGCAATGTCGTCCATGTACGCCATCACCTTTAGCCGTTCCCCCCCCTGGATTGGCCCTGAGGGCCTGGAGGAACGGTTCCAGGTAGATGACGTACAGGAGAGATGCTAGAGGGCACCCCTGCCTGACGCCAGACCTGACATCGAACGGGGCAGAGGGCTGCCGATTCACAACCACTCTGCCCGTTATATCTGTCAGACAGATTTTTGTCCAACGCAGGAGGGGGCCAGGAATGTTCATTTTCTCTAGCACTCTCTCCAAGCACACATGACTCACCCGGTCAAATGCCTTCTCTTGATCGAGGCTGAGAAGACACAAGGGGGACCTCCGCTCCCCGGTGTGGATGATTAGATCCCTCACGAGGAGCAGGTTGTCATTTATGGACCTCCCCTGCACACTGCAGGTCTGGTCCGGTCCGATCACCGATGTTATCAGGCCTTGGAACCTCCCCATCAGCGCCTTCGCCATGATCTTATAATCGACTGAGAGGAGGTTGATCGGCCGCCAGTTGCAGAGGTCCTTCAGGTCCCCCTTCCTTGGGACAAGAGCTACTGAGCTCTGTCTCAGTGAGGCGCCTAACCGCCCCTCCCTGTACGCAGCCCTGAACACTTCCGTCACGTCCCCCTTCAGGAGATCCCAGTGAGCCTGGTAAAACTCTGCTGGGATTCCGTCAGGGCCCGGAGCTTTTTGCGTGTTCAAGGAGTGCACCGCCCTGGTGAGCTCCTCAATGCTCAACTCCGCCTCCATCTGCTCATCTCCCAGGCGTCTGTCCAGGCAGCCCAGGAAGGTGTCCATGAGAGCCCCGTCTGAGGGCCTCTCGCTGTAAAGGCCCTCGTAGAACTCCCTGGCCACCTCCCGGACCTCCGCCTCTTCAGACACCACCACACCTCTGCTGTTATAGAGAGACAAAATGTTATTCATCATGGTCCGTGCCCTGTGGAAGAAGAACCGTGTGCATTTCTCATCCTCCTCGAGGCCCTGGAGTTTGGAGCGGAAGGTCTGTTTCTTCCGCTCTTCCCGGTAGAGGGTGGTGAGGCTCTGCCAAGCTTGCGCGATCTCGCTGCTAACATCCAGGCCTCGGGACTGGAGGAGGCTTAGTCTTTGGAGGGCAGCATTGTGGCGTTCAAAAACTGCCCTCCTTTCCCTCGCCTTCCTCCGCCCGACTGCCCGGAAGTAGCCCCGCACTCGCTCCTTCACCATCTCCCACCACTCCACCGGGGAGTCAAAGAGATGTTTCAGACTCACCCACTCCTGGTATCTTCTCGAGAAGGAGAGACGCACCTGGGGGTCTTGGAGATGGCTGATGTTCATTCGCCAGAGCCCCTTACCCACGGTTATCGATTTCTCCCAGACCAGGGACACGGTTACCATGTGGTGGTCCGAGAAGTGCACCGCCTTGGTGGAATAGCTGTGCACCCTCAGGCCTGGGGAGAGCAGAAACATGTCAATTCTGGATGAGGAGGAGCCAGAGGAACTCACAAACGTATGCTGGGGAGGAGAGGCGCCCCCGGATCGCAGAGGGAGAAATCCTCGATGAGGGACCGCAGCAAAGTGCTGGAGCGATCCGGCCTTGGTTTGCTGCGGTCCTCATCTCTTAAAGCACAGTTGAAGTCTCCCCCTACGACGACGGGCATTGTAGTGTGTAATATGGGTCGTCATTTTGTGAAAAGGGAGACATCGAAATCGGTGACGAGGATTCGCCCACTCTCCACAATATTGTGTGCTGTTATTTTGACAAAGGGATTCTTTGTCAACGTGCTGACCCCATCAGCTCTGGCGATGTTAGAGCCAGACCAGAGAGAGTCTCCCATTCTCCATTCCCCCCCCAGAGCGCCATCCAACTCCCGGAACGGGATACCACATTCCTGGAGCAGGACGACATCCGAGGGGATTTGTGAAAGAATGGAGAAAACTGTTGAGCGTTTGTCTGGGTGTTTAATGCTGCGGGTGTTGAGTGTTGTTAGCGTAATTGTATTTTCCATGAAAGTTTATTTTTGGTGTGTGTCTGGTGTACCGGAGTTATTGCTGGAAATTTTCTGGCACATTTGATCTATTGTAGAGAAAATTGTGTCTGGGTTATTTTGGCGCCTACTCACCCCCAGACCTCCAGAACTCCAGGGCCTTGAGGAGGATGAGAAATGCACACGGTTCTTCTTCCACAGGGCACGGACCAAGATGAATAACATTTTGTCTCTCTATAACAGCAGAGGTGTGGTGGTGTCTGAAGAGGCGGAGGTCCGGGAGGTGGCCAGGGAGTTCTACGAGGGCCTTTACAGCGAGAGGCCCTCAGACGGGGCTCTCATGGACACCTTCCTGGGCTGCCTGGACAGACGCCTGGGAGATGAGCAGATGGAGGCGGAGTTGAGCATTGAGGAGCTCACCAGGGCGGTGCACTCCTTGAACACGCAAAAAGCTCCGGGCCCTGACGGAATCCCAGCAGAGTTTTACCAGGCTCACTGGGATCTCCTGAAGGGGGACGTGGCTGAAGTGTTCAGGGCTGTGTACAGGGAGGGGCGGTTAGGCGCCTCACTGAGACAGAGCTCAGTAGCTCTTGTCCCAAAGAAGGGGGACCTGAAGGACCTCTGCAACTGGCGGCCGATCAACCTCCTCTCAGTCGATTATAAGATCATGGCGAAGGCGCTGATGGGGAGGTTCCAAGGCCTGATAACATCGGTGATCGGACCGGACCAGACCTGCAGTGTGCAGGGGAGGTCCATAAATGACAACCTGCTCCTCGTGAGGGATCTAATCATCCACACCGGGGAGCGGAGGTCCCCCTTGTGTCTTCTCAGCCTCGATCAAGAGAAGGCATTTGACCGGGTGAGTCATGTGTGCTTGGAGAGAGTGCTAGAGAAAATGAACATTCCTGGCCCCCTCCTGCGCTGGACAAAAATCTGTCTGACAGATATAACGGGCAGAGTGGTTGTGAATCGGCAGCCCTCTGCCCCGTTCGATGTCAGGTCTGGCGTCAGGCAGGGGTGCCCTCTAGCATCTCTCCTGTACGTCATCTACCTGGAACCGTTCCTCCAGGCCCTCAGGGCCAATCCAGGGGGGGGAACGGCTAAAGGTGATGGTGTACATGGACGACATTGCCATCGTCGCCACAGATAGTCGTTCTATCGCTTGTGCCATCAAGGTGTTGGACGACCTCTGTGTGGCCACTGGCGCCCTGGTCAACAGGGACAAGAGTGAAATGTTTCTGTCTCCACATTGGAGTGAGGAGCTGACCGTTTCCTTCCCTGTGCGTAGGAATACCATCAAGCTCCTGGGGGTGACCTTCCAGGCTGACGGAGGAGGGAGAACCAGCTGGGAGGGAGCCCTCCGCCACGTCCAAAACAAAATCAGGAGCTGGAGTGCACGGCCCTTGACCATGGCGGGTAAGATCCTTGTCCTGAAGGCAATTGTCCTACCCATTCTGCTCTATGTGGGGAGGGTGTTTCCCCCAGACAGAGCCACCGGGAAGTTAATCACCCGGATGGCTTTCCGCTTTGTCTGGGGGTGCACTATGGAAAAACTGAAACGTGCCACCCTCCTCAAGGAGGAGCGGAATGGGGGGCGGGGGGTCCCAGACATTTTAACCATCATTATGGTGCAGGGTCTGGCCACCCTTGTCCAGAACGTAGGGAAGGTGGGTAAGGCCTCTGGTACCTTTGCCAGGTACTATGCCACCCCCTTCCTCAGAGCAATGGGCTTGGGTGTGCTGGACCTCACCATACCCTACAGCTGGGACCCCCCCTATGTCTATCGAGCCCTGAAGGACTTTGCCTACAGGACGGGTCTGCCCAGGGCTGGCCTAACCTCGTGGAGCTACAAAATGATCATGGCTCATTTAAGATCTGGCCAAATTGTAACGCTCCCGAGGGGGGGGCCAGACCTAGACATTGCCTGGATGACAGCCCATAGGTGTCTCCCCACACAAACTTTTATGTACCGCCAGCACTTAGCCCTGACTGAACACATTCACCATCTTTTCTGGGAGTGCTCCGTGGCCAGGCGGGTCTGGGGCCTTGTTTGTTCCTCTGTCTCCCTAAGCAGGTTCCTACCAAGATCCTCCCTGATGGCTGAGGGCATCCTCTACGGTCCGCCGGGGGGATGCAAGACCACCGTGCTCCAGCGTCAGTGGAGGATCATTAACATCGTGAAGCAGGTCCTGTGGGAGGCGAGGAACATCAAGGTCTACCAAAAAACAACTATAGACCTGATCACTCTCCGGAGGAGGATTCGAAACCTCCTCCAAGACGGCGTGATGTAGGACATTCATATCAACAAGACCCTGGCGAGAGAGAAATGGGGGGTGGACCACTGGAAAGAACTGGTTATATAGTCCACCCCCCCAAGAGGGGCAAGAGGTACTCAACACCTGCTGAACCCGAGCAAGATGGACCCTTTTTAAGTATTTTTGCCCGCTTTGGGCTTTCTTAAAAAACCCACTTTGTTGCTTTCCTTTTGTTTTGATATGATTTTCTAAAGACTTGTTTTTCATTTGTTTAATCATCTGTTTGCACACTTTTGTTTAAAGTTATGTTTCATTTAATTTACATTTGTTGTCTAGTTTTGTCGAGTGCATGCTTTTGTTAAAATTATTATTTTGAGTTATTGAGTGTGTTTTAAAATGGAAAAAGTTTTAAAATGTAAAAGAAATTTTAAAACCAATAAAACAATCTTCATAAGACAAACTAAGCAGCAGTAATCATTGAAAATATACAGACATACTAAACATTTCATTAATATTATCTTCTAATATTCTTTTCTAATATACAGACATACTAAACATTTCATTAATTATTCTCTTCTAAGTGAGTAAATGTACGTTGCATTCCTTGCATTCTTTGCTCTCATTTCAACAGTTTTCACTGTAGTTTCTTGCGTTTTCATAAGCTCAGCTATAATTAATGTTCTAGGTTCATTTGATTAGATAAAAAGCAGCATACATGGGATATATTGATTATAAGTCACTTGCATATAGATACACCTCTGGCATAAAACATAGAGAGTCCCGGAGAAATCAGCTGTACAGTCATATCTCGCTCTGTGTCCTTGACTACACAGCTGGCTGCTTTATTAAACTCCGGTTACGTATGGGTTCACTGTGTAATTCTAGCACAATTTAGCAGTTAATCAGTTTGAAACTATACAGGGTACATATCATACTTTAATATGGATATATTGATACACTTTTAGCATACATCATTGAAAGTTTTTGGAGGAACCAGCCTGCTCACTAAGGTGGAGTCTGATTTTGACTTGTGATTGTTTATCATGCTTTTAGGAGGGAGATCTTTTGTTCTGTTAATTTTTTCCTACAGTTGTTTTTGGAGAAAGATGTTGCACTGTGCCACTGAATATTTTCACATCGGCCTCCTCAGCCCACCACCTCTACCATTGTAACCACAATCTGCATCTGGCCCTCATCCTGCAAATGTCAGCAGCCTGCTGAAACCAGCTAAAACCATCTAATATTTTTTTAGCAATGTTTTTTTTTAAACAAAACCATCTCCTGGGAAAACATACAGTGGGTTCCAGAATTATTGGCACCTTTGATAAATATGAGCAAGAAATACTGTAAACTAAGAAATAATACAATTATTGACATAGGGATAGATGACAAAGGGATTTTGCATGCTTGTTACCTCATTTTTATACTCTGGTGAAACTGGAAGTGTTGTAATGACACAGTATACTTCCTTTAGACTGAGATTAACTAAGTTAAGTAAAATGTATTGCCAATTTAATTTTCTTTGATTTTATTTACAATAATTGTTATGGGCGGCAATAATTTTGACACCTATTGTTTTCAAAAAAATGTGATTACTTAATAAAAAATTTTAAATAAAAAGAAATTAGAATAAAATTGTTTATTTTATTTGAAAATTGTTCTGTAAAACCTATCAACGAGGGGAGGAGCTGTGGTATATTACAACCAAACATCTTTACATGAACTCCTTACAATGTCATTGGCTCCTTCCATGACCTTTATGTTCATTGGTCAAATAAATGACAGTTGACACGGTCCTTATAAAGAGGGTATGCGCATCGGATAGTGAAGTTCAGAGAAGTACAGTTTGAACTTGTCCTCAATGGTTTCAGCTAGTGACAAATAAAATGGCTGTAAGCCTCTGTTCTCCATTATTTGTACTTTCTCTGTTGGGTATACAACAGCTATACTGACCTTAAACAGGCAGACTGCATTCACTAAGTGCTTTTTTTTGGGTTTTTTTTACCTGCTGATTCATGGTGCCCGTGGTGATTGCAATACCACCTTTTTATGTGGGCAGCTTCTAATGTTAGATCAAGTGTTTGACCTACAATCTTTCTGCATAATTCTGAAAGTTCTAAAGACAATCTAACTTTAACGTAGTATTGTCTACCTGATGGACATGACAGGACAGATGTTTTAGCAGTTGTAAACGTCTTATACTGTATACTTCGTGCAGATATGCTGACAAGATTCTGTATCCTCATCGGAGGCATCGTAGTTTTGCGACAAGTGATGTTACCCGGATACAAATGTCCGATTGTTCAAAGTACAAATGTCCCATGTGCTCATTTGCTCTTATGGTCTGTAACTTGATCATTATTAATTAATTAACATCTCGCCTGCCTCCATTTTGTGACCATGAATAGTAGATAGTAAAGCAGTATCTATTGTTCATTTGTATGTTTATATTAACCATGTCCTGACTTGTGAAGGTCAATAGCCTTTTTTTTGTTTTGTTTCTTTTAAGAGTTTGTTGCCTTTCCTCGAGGTGATTATTAACACAGGCATTTTACGTCTCAGCGTGTGTTTTAATTGCCAAAAATATATGCAATGGGTGAGGAAAATGATATGTACAGTATACAGATCGCTAAGATTGAAGTAGTCTAAACTGAACCAAAAATCTGAATAGCATGTTCATATATATTCATAACCGATATTGTATGTATTGTCATCCTTACTAGTCTTTATCAAGTGTGTGAACACTTTTGGAGGACACGATAATTACACTGTAACTGCATGTACTTCGGCAGATGCAGTTTCCTCACTGCACCCTGCCATATCCTGTATGAAACCTAATGCCCAAGGGTCACGCCTTTACGCCCCTCAGGTTCACAGTATATAAACGGTCGCAGTCTCGTTTCCATCAATTGCGCGCATAATACTGGACACAATGAAACTCCTATTCACCATTGCCCTGACGTGCGCACTCTTCTCCAAAGGTAATACCACTAAAACTTGCTCTCGTGACAGTTCGAAAGCAATAATGTAAACTGAAATTGTTGTCATTAATGGCATGTGGGATTTAGTTTAACATGTAGGCTACGTTGGCTAACACAGTATTCTCCTACAGACTATTGTTCAGCCCTTCTCAAATATTCACCCACTCAGTTCGTGAAAACTGAGAAGCCTTTAGTCTAGGCTAGAGTGGCTACTTCTGTTTAGATGCCAAATTCAGTTGAGGTAATTATTTTGTGTTATATTATATTTTGTTTTTATTGTCCTGATTTTAAATAGAACTTTTGATAAAGAGTGACATAGAAATGAGCTCTTACTTTAGAAGGGTCTGCAACTGTATCCTGTTATAGCATTACCAGAATCCAAAAGTGTTTCACCTGTGCTTTTGGTGACTGCACAGTCAGGTGATTCACAATTAGACATCAACTCCAAGCTCACATAACTTGAATGCTTACCATTTTACTTTTTTATTTTTACTTTATGTTATGGTTATGAACAGGCAGAGCTCCCTGCGTCTTCTTAAGTCTCTTTTTTACTTAATATCCAGAATTCACACATTATCTTATTATCCTGTTACAGCATTACCCGAATCCAGAATCAATGGAAAAAAGTGTTTCACCTGTGCAGCTGGTGACTGCACAATTACTCAGGAGTGCAAGGAAGGTGAAGATCGCTGCTTTAAGTTCGCAGGTGAGAACTATCTTATCTTGTAATTTTATGCTGGGAATAGACATGGCACGAATATAACTAAAAATATGGGCATTGATAATTATTAATTCATTCATTATTAATCATTATTAAATAATTATTCGGGCATTGATGTTGTTTTGCATGAAGCAAACCAGAATGTTCTGATAAAATATTTGTGTAAAGGAAACCATTCTGTAAAAAACATCTTATAGCTGAAATGTATTGTATTGAAACCAATAAATACCACATTCAATCAGAATTATTCATTATACATCTGTTTTTAGTGATGAGGCATGTTCTTACCCTTTACATAACATGTGAGAACTTATGTCCACCTGGTCAATTATTATGGCTATAGTAATTTGGAGGAGTTATCGAATTTGAATTTCAATAATATAAAATATTGGTTACTTAATCTGCAAGAGGTTAAAATGGAGCCCCCGTAGGTACCTTGGTAAAACAAATAATAATTCAGAAATCCGTACACTCAGTTTTGCAAATTGTGCGCTCGGTTTGCCAATCTGCACGCTCACTTTTGCAAACTATGTGCTCGGTTTGCCAGACTGTACCCTGGATCGGCAAACCAAATGCACAGATTGCAAAACAAGAGTACAAATTACCGTGTTAAATATTAACACAGAAATTTTAAATATTTTTTAACCTAGGGTAACTAGGGGGAGGCTCTGTAAGACTTAAAATACAGGAAATAAATCTTTAGGCAGATGCATCAATATTATTTCTTGAAAATTACATTTTCTTCCTATTGTGCCTGCAGGTGGGCTGGTGAAGGGATGTGCATCCCAAGGTAACTGTTCTGGATCCCCGATTGCTCAACTGGGAGCTGATGCGGGCCTGAACTGCTGTGAGGGAAACTTGTGCAACAACGCCCTGCGCATCGGACAGAGCATCCTCTTCCTCCTCCTGGTGCCTCTGGCCTCCTTCTTCCTCTTCAACTAAGCAGCACTTTGACCTGCAGACCCACCCTAACCCTCCTCGACTACTCGAGGATGGTGCAAATCAAATAAATTCATACAATGTTGGTTAAACTTGTTCAATTTGATTAAAGCATTTTTTATAATCAAATACTTTTCCTGGTTTTATCATTCTACTTCTCTGCCTTAAACTAAATATTCAGAAAACATTTAATGTTGTTTACATTATAAGTAACACAAATGAGTTTGTGCAGACAGGGGTGTAAACTGCAATTCGACTGCTTAGCAGAGGCATACAACCGCGAGACGATTATTTTGCTCCTTTGAAATAAAAATGTAAAGTAAAATGCCTCCTTGTGTCACGTAGAATCACATTAAAGAATTGCATAAGGGACACCTCAGTGATCCACATTATAACCTACATTGTTTGAACATATAGCCCCATATAGCCTATTGATATGCATAATGCATATTCAAAACACACTAAAAAAGATATTTGGTTCTCTTCTCCAAGGAGTCAGTCAGCAGTCATTGCTTGTATTTTGTGCACTAAATATAGTTGTAACGCTGCTGCAGAACTAATTATAAGTACAATTTAAAGATTGCTGTTTCAAGATTTTATTTTGTGTGGCAGCACAGTGGTGCTGAGAATGCTATAGACAATGCAGTAATGCTATACATGCAGGTGGCACCCAGCACATGCTTGGATCGGCTTCACCCCCCCAAACAACCCTGACAAAGAGCAATTTTTGAAGAGGAATTTTGATCTGCCGTTTATTTCTTTTCCCCCCACAAACACCTTTTTTATGTCGGCCCCGTTAAACATTTTTAGTGACTCATTTTGGTTTTGTATGATGTAACTTAACCATTAACTAGCTTTGGTGGTGATATTTAAAAGTCAACTAGATAACTAGGGAGGAAGATGACAAAGATGGGGCTCCGACAGTCATTGAAAATCCTTCAAGGTTTGTGAATTTGAGAAACAATATATAAGGTCTTGATAGTTTTTGAACATGCACATGGTAAAATACGATCAAACACAAATTCACAACTCCACTTCTAACCTCCGGAAACTGTCGCCCCTGCCCCCCTCAAGGCCCATCCCTTCCTTTTCCACTTTCTTTCCCCTTACAGACTCTGATGTTTCTCAACTCCTGCTCTCCCACCGCCCTACAACCTGTGCCCTTGACCCTATCCCCTCTTCTCTTCTCCAGACTATCACCCCTGACATTCTCCCATTTGTCACCTCCCTTGTTAACTCCTCCCTGTCTTCTGGCTATTTTCCAGCATCCTCCAAGAGGGCCCACATCACCCCGCTGCTAAAAAAGCCTACTCTGGATCCCTCCATCATCCAGAACTATCTCTTCTTCCTTTTCTATCTGAAGAACTTCTTGTTTCTTCTTCAATACTATAACTGTTTCGCTGCTGGTACTTCGAATCGCGTTTCAGGAAAGAAAGAGTCTCAAAAATTTGAGGCTGTAAGACAAGTTCCAGCTCTTTATTCGTGGTTCCAGGTAGTGTGCACATTTTCCTGAGCTTTCACCAATCTTACACAATCCTTACTGGGAATGACAGAGTTTATATCAGTATCTGAAAGGAAATGCTTCATCCATGATGACAAAACACTCCTTTAGATATGATAATATCTATTGACAGGTTTCCTGGTTAGGCCAAATGGTTGTGCAGACAAATGGTTGTCGGCACCTAGACCTCAAATCAACGCCAGGAAAGGAAATGAATATAGAGTGGGGGAAAACAGGGTGATTGTGGGGATATGCATTTGAATAGGAGCAGAACTTGTGTGTCAACTTTTTAGCTCAGTTACATCTTGAAAACACTGAAATCTAACAATTTCCCCCTCTGATCATATGATCACATATACATCTATGATCAACCATCATTTCAAGAGAGTACAGAAATAGAAATTAAATATGCATTGGTGTGACACAAGTGATGTATGCTGACCATGACTGAGCACTCATACTCTTTTGCAGCAAAGCCCTGTGAAATAGTCTAAACCTGTATGTTTTTAGATTGTGGGAGAAAACCCACGCGGGTACGGGGAGAACATGCAATCTCCATATTTCACCGTGCCGCCAAATAAAACGGAAAAAACAGAAAATAGAAATACGGAAATAAATAAATAATGTAAAGTAAATCATAACATAACTATAAAACTTGAATTAGTATAGGTGTATGCATATGTCCAGTTTGTATTTGTATGTATGGTATGTCTGTGATTGTTTCGGTCTCTGGTCCCATTCACGGCAAGGATTCGTTGTTATTTTCGGGATGTTTTAAATCTTGCGACCACTTGTCAATATCTTGGGGCTTGGTTGATTTATGGGTAAAGTGAATTTCACCCTCTACCCGTCTTTGTATTACTGCCCTTAATTGAGGTGCCATGTCATCGTCCGATTCACTACCACTGCAAGTCCATTCATCGTCCCGAGCTAAAACAACCGGCTTCTTTTCCTGATAAAAAGGTGGGGCAGAAGGTTGAACTGGTCGTGCCAACGCTTCACTCTCAGGGGCCAATAATTGTATTTCCCGCAAATGTGTAATTTGTTCTTTTAATGCTATTATTTCTGCATCCATTTTTGTCCTCTTTGATTTAACACTTTCCAATTGGTCGGCTAGATTTTTTACTTTTTCTCTTTCAATGTCAAGGAGTCGGTTTCATTCCGCCTTCGCATATGACTAACAATAAGGCCGGCGAGGGGAAGTTTACGTTTATCCGACATGCGTAGAAATTTTCTTTATACTATCCAAACTCCACACCTTATTTTCGTCAGTTTGAAAACCATACTTATTTTCAATATATCTTTCCATGTCCTCCAACTTCAAATGTGAATATATAAAACCTTTTGTATCTTTGAGAAGGGAGTCATTGGTAACTTCAGGTACGGCCTTTCCGCCTTTCTCAGAAGTGGGAACCTGACTCTTATCACGTTTCCCAAACATGATTTCAGTTACCAAATTAAAATTACTGACAACTCAAACTTGAACTTTCAAAGGGTATTTGTTTGCTACGTGTCTCTCACAGAAATCACACAGATTACCGTTTTTTTGTTTTTTTTTTAGGCTAGGATGCACAATTGGCACGACTTAATGTTAGCACTGCTTTGTATTAATTAGGACTGAACAACACCACTACCAAAGTTAATGCCAAAATCCATCCATCCATCCATTATCTGAACCCGCTTATCCTGATCACGGTCGCAGGGGGGCTGGAGACCATCCCAGCACACACCGGGCAGGAACACACCCCGGACAGGTCGCCAGTCTATCTCAGGGCACACACACCATTCACTCACACACTCATACCTACGGGCAATTTAGACTCTCCAATCAGCCTAACGTGCATGTCTTTGGACTGTGGGAGGAAACCGGAGGAAACCCACGCAGACACGGGGAGAACATGCAAACTCCGCACAGAGAGGCCCCGGCCGACGGGGATTCGAACCCAGGACCTCCTTGCTGTGAGGCGGCAGTGCTACCCACTGCACCATCCGTGCCGCCACTAATGCCAAAATGCACAAGCTATTTTTTATAAAACGGTATACCAGACACAAGTACGAAACACTTACACATTAAACGTTAAACAACAACCACGATACTGACAACGGATAATTTCTCATACACACGTCAGGGTAGAGCAAGTTATACACCAGCGTTAAAATCACGAACGCTGCCACTGACAGCTCTTGTAATCAGGAATCCTCTGAAAATCCCTTTTAACTCACCGGAGGTTTCACTAAATTTACTTCTTTAAATTAGTGAATTGTGCCCTGCTTTTCCCATCTACATGGAATCCCCTCAAATTGTAAGGCCGAACAAGCCGCACCGACGTTAAATCACAAACGTCGCCACAAACACCCTGTTGCAATTTATTGGTTCTCTGAAAACCGTCAATCGCTCAATGGAGGTTTCATTAATTTACTTCTTAAAATTAACGAAATGTGCTTTGCTCGCCTATTTCCTTGGGATTCCTATTATGGGATATTAGTACACGTCGCGGTCCAGCAAGCGAGCACCGACGTTGATTTGAGAACGCCGCCACAAGGATTCCCCCAATTTACTTGTTTAAATCAAAGGAATGTGCCTTACTACCTATGTGCGTACCAGGGATATACACGTCGCGGTCAAGCAAGCATGCACCTTCCTTTCATTTACATCTTTAAAGCAATGAAATGTGCCTTGCTACCTATGCATTCCCATGGAATCCCCTTTTACAGATTCACAGACAATTACACTCTTACAGTGTTTGCGCCAGGAAAGGAAATGAATATAGAGTGGGGGAAAACAGGGTGATTGTGGGGATATGCCTTTGAATAGGAGCAGAACTTGTGTGTCAACTTTTTAGCCCAGTTACATCTTGAAAACACTGAAATCTAACAAATCTAAAACCATAGAACGAGCCGCTTCTAGTCAACTTTCTTCCTTCTTTTCTAACAACAACCTGCTAGACCCCCACCAGTCTGGCTTCAGATCTGGCCATTTGACAGAGACCGCGCTCCTCTCCGTCAGTGAATCACTCTATGCCGCACGAGCAGCCTCCCTCTCCTCTGTCCTCATTCTTCTAGATCTCTCTGCTAACTTCGACACTGTAGATCACTCCATCCTGGCTGCTTTATTCAATTCCGGTTACATATGGGTTCTCTGTGTAATTCTAGCACAATTTAGCAGTTAATCAGTTTGAAACTATACAGGGTATATATCTTACTTTAATACGGATATAATGATACACTTTTAGCATACATCGTTGAGAGTTTTTGGAGGAATCAGCCTGCTCACTAAGGTGGAGACTGATTTTGACTTGTGATTTTTTATCATGCTTTTAGGAGGGATATCTTTTGTTCTGTGAATTTTCCCCTACAGTTGTTTTTGGAGAAAGATGTTGCACTGTGCCACTGAATATTTCCACATACGCCTCCTCTGCCCACCACCTCTACCACTGGAACCACAATCTGCATCCGGCCCTCATCCTGCAAAGGCCAGCAGCCTGCTGAAACCAGCTAAAACCATTTTGAGATTTCACTAAGAGATACATTCAATCATCATTCAATCCTCATCTCCACAACACACTGTCCCTGCTATCTTGTAGTTTGTCATTTAGCAGTTAAACACGTTTTAATTTTGTTATATCCAGCCATATACTGATAAATTAAGTTTTCTTCTGCAACACACCTTGTGCTGTCCTGAAATTATTTTTTATTGTTTGTATGGAGCTTTGGTGGCTTTGGTTTTTTAAAGTCAGTGTTTTTTTAAACTGTATTCATGGATAAATAAAATGAAGCACAAGCATAAAAAATACAGTTATACTGAACAGTTCATAAAAATGACTCACTTGCGATAGTTTTGTTTTTTGTGGCTTTTTTTTAATCAATGTTTTTTTTTAAAACAAAAACATCTCCTGGCAAAACATACAGTGGGTTCCAGAATTATTGGCACCTTTGATAAATATGAGCAAGAAATACTGTAAACTAAGAAATAATACAATTATTGACATTGGGATCGATGACAAAGGGATTTTGCATGCTTGTTACCTCATTTTTATACTCTGGTGAAACTGGAAGTGTTGTAATGACACCGTATACTTCCTTTAGACTGAGATTAATTAAGTTAAGTAAAATGTATTGCCAATTTAATTTTCTTTGATTTTATTTACAATAATTGTTATGGGCGGCAATAATTTTGACACCTATTGTTTTCAAAAAAATGTGATTACTTAATAAAAAATTTAAATAAAAAGAAATTACGAAAAGAAATTGGAATAAAATTGTTTATTTTATTTGAAAATGGTTCTGTAAAACCTATCAACGAGGGGAGGAGCTGTGGTATATTACAACCAAACATCTTTACATGAACTCCTTACAATGTCATTGGCTCCTTCCATGACCTTTATGTTCATTGGTCAAATAAATGACAGTTGACAAGGTCCTTATAAAGAGGGTATGCGCATCGGATAGTGAAGTTCAGAGAAGTACAGTTTGAACTTGTCCTCAATGGTTTCAGCTAGTGACAAATAAAATGGATGTAAGCCTCTGTTCTCCATTATTTGTACTTTCTCTGTTGGGTATACAACAGCTATACTGACCTTAAACAGGCAGACTGCATTCACCAAGTGTTTTTTTTGTTGTTTTTTTTACTTCATTATTAATTAATTAACATCTCGCCTGCCTCCATTTTGTGACCATAAATAGTGTAAAGCAGTATCTATTGTTCATTTGTGTGTTTATATTAACCATGTCCTGACTTGTGAAGGTCAATAACCTTTTTTTTTGTTTTGTTTCTTTTAAGAGTCTGTTGCCTTTCCTCGAGGTGACTATTAACACAGGCATTTTACGTCTCAGCGTGTGTTTTAATTGCCAAAAATATATGCAATGGGTGAGGAAAATGATGTATACAGTATACAGATCACTAAGATTGATTTAGCCTAAAATGAACAAAAAATCTGAATAGCATGTTATGGAGTACATTTTGTTCCTATTAGACAAATATAAAAGGCTAAACAACCAGCTGAAATGGAAAAAGCTTTGTTAATTACTATTGATGACGTTTCAAAATTGTACAGCCACTCACACATGATAGGCACATTGCTATAATACATTAGTCAAAACAAACCCATTATTCTTGCACCACCGCAAATATGCAAAATCCCCATGTTTCAACATGCCCTCTGGTCATTTGTGCCCCGGTCTTCCCTGCTCTGTCATAGTTGTATTAAGAAGATTGCAGATTTTGTATTTTGGAATATAATTGTCCAATTACGATTTATAACCGATATTGTATGTATTGTCATCCTTACTAGTCTTTATCAAGCGAGTGAACACTTTTGGAGGACACGATAATTACACTGTAACTGCATGTACTTCGGCAGACGCAGTTTCCTCACTGCACCCTGCCATATTCGGTATAAAATATAATTAGCTACAGTAACCATGCACCATGTTCAGTAGTGTTGTCTGCTACGTTCCCTGCTAGGGACAGGAAACTATAACAAATTACTAAATAAAGCAAGGGCAAGAAAACGGCAGACAACGGAGGATAACTTAAAAAAATAATCAATTTATTATAATTACAAAAAAAATAAGTATTCAAAACGAAAGATCAAAAAGATGCCAGAAGGCCGCAACGAAGCCGCCCAATTTTCCAGGCCTCGCTCCGAGCCTCTCACTGTGGCAGGAGAGTGTGGGCGAGCGCGAAGCGTGGCGTGTCAGCTGCGAGGAAGCAAGAACCGAAAACGAAGTTCCCCCCAAAGTGAGCCAACCACCTGGAGTGACGTCAGCCGGCACCTTTTATAGGGCCGGCCCCCCAATCAGGGTCAATCAGCAATTAAGCCTCCTGCTGGACTGTCTGAAAAAAAAACACAAAGACAAAATGACAGCACAGCAAGAATACATAAATGCTTAGGGATGTAACACCAAAAATCAACATATAATGTTGATCAATGACAAAACAAATCAACACTAAAATCCTCTTATTGATAAGAGCGAGATAATGTGTCCGCCAGAATGTTATTACACCCCTTCTTTTAACGGATCTCCAGGTTGAAGCCTTGCAGGTATGGTGACCAACACATAATGCGCTGATTGGCATTCTTCATCCTGGAGAAAAACACAAGGGGGTTATGGTCGGTGTACACACATACAGGTGCTGCGGTGGAACCAATATATACTTCAAAATGTTGCAGAGCTAACAACAGGGCTAGTGCTTCCTTTTCGATGGTACTATAGTTCAACTGATGTTTTAAGAACTTTTTCTAAAAGTAACAGACGGGGTGATCCAGTCCATCTGGAGCCTCCTGAAGAAGGACAGCACCAGCACCAGTTGCACTTGCATCAACCTCAAGCTTAAAAGGCAGGTCGAAGTTCAGCGCCGCAAGCACCGGAGAACTGCAGAGCAACGCCTTGGCATTTTGAAACGCAGCCTCACAATCACCAGACCACACAAAATCACAAGAATTACGAAGTAAATTCGTAAGGGGCAACACAACATCAGAGAATAATTTTGACACCTATTGTTTTCAAAAAAATGTGATTACTTAATAAAAAATTTTAAATAAAAAGAAATTAGAATAAAATTGTTTATTTTATTTGAAAATTGTTCTGTAAAACCTATCAACGAGGGGAGGAGCTGTGGTATATTACAACCAAACATCTTTACATGAACTCCTTACAATGTCATTGGCTCCTTCCATGACCTTTATGTTCATTGGTCAAATAAATGACAGTTGACACGGTCCTTATAAAGAGGGTATGCGCATCGGATAGTGAAGTTCAGAGAAGTACAGTTTGAACTTGTCCTCAATGGTTTCAGCTAGTGACAAATAAAATGGCTGTAAGCCTCTGTTCTCCATTATTTGTACTTTCTCTGTTGGGTATACAACAGCTATACTGACCTTAAACAGGCAGACTGCATTCACTAAGTGCTTTTTTTTGGGTTTTTTTTACCTGCTGATTCATGGTGCCCGTGGTGATTGCAATACCACCTTTTT
Organism: Conger conger; assembly: GCF_963514075.1. Taxonomy (NCBI): domain Eukaryota; kingdom Metazoa; phylum Chordata; class Actinopteri; order Anguilliformes; family Congridae; genus Conger; species Conger conger. Next base: position 84,102,226 of record NC_083760.1, on the reverse strand, counting down.
ATGTGGGCAGCTTCTAATGTTAGATCAAGTGTTTGACCTACAATCTTTCTGCATAATTCTGAAAGTTCTAAAGACAATCTAACTTTAACGTAGTATTGTCTACCTGATGGACATGACAGGACAGATGTTTTAGCAGTTGTAAACGTCTTATACTGTATACTTCGTGCAGATATGCTGACAAGATTCTGTATCCTCATCGGAGGCATCGTAGTTTTGCGACAAGTGATGTTACCCGGATACAAATGTCCGATTGTTCAAAGTACAAATGTCCCATGTGCTCATTTGCTCTTATGGTCTGTAACTTGATCATTATTAATTAATTAACATCTCGCCTGCCTCCATTTTGTGACCATGAATAGTAGATAGTAAAGCAGTATCTATTGTTCATTTGTATGTTTATATTAACCATGTCCTGACTTGTGAAGGTCAATAGCCTTTTTTTTGTTTTGTTTCTTTTAAGAGTTTGTTGCCTTTCCTCGAGGTGATTATTAACACAGGCATTTTACGTCTCAGCGTGTGTTTTAATTGCCAAAAATATATGCAATGGGTGAGGAAAATGATATGTACAGTATACAGATCGCTAAGATTGAAGTAGTCTAAACTGAACCAAAAATCTGAATAGCATGTTCATATATATTCATAACCGATATTGTATGTATTGTCATCCTTACTAGTCTTTATCAAGTGTGTGAACACTTTTGGAGGACACGATAATTACACTGTAACTGCATGTACTTCGGCAGATGCAGTTTCCTCACTGCACCCTGCCATATCCTGTATGAAACCTAATGCCCAAGGGTCACGCCTTTACGCCCCTCAGGTTCACAGTATATAAACGGTCGCAGTCTCGTTTCCATCAATTGCGCGCATAATACTGGACACAATGAAACTCCTATTCACCATTGCCCTGACGTGCGCACTCTTCTCCAAAGGTAATACCACTAAAACTTGCTCTCGTGACAGTTCGAAAGCAATAATGTAAACTGAAATTGTTGTCATTAATGGCATGTGGGATTTAGTTTAACATGTAGGCTACGTTGGCTAACACAGTATTCTCCTACAGACTATTGTTCAGCCCTTCTCAAATATTCACCCACTCAGTTCGTGAAAACTGAGAAGCCTTTAGTCTAGGCTAGAGTGGCTACTTCTGTTTAGATGCCAAATTCAGTTGAGGTAATTATTTTGTGTTATATTATATTTTGTTTTTATTGTCCTGATTTTAAATAGAACTTTTGATAAAGAGTGACATAGAAATGAGCTCTTACTTTAGAAGGGTCTGCAACTGTATCCTGTTATAGCATTACCAGAATCCAAAAGTGTTTCACCTGTGCTTTTGGTGACTGCACAGTCAGGTGATTCACAATTAGACATCAACTCCAAGCTCACATAACTTGAATGCTTACCATTTTACTTTTTTATTTTTACTTTATGTTATGGTTATGAACAGGCAGAGCTCCCTGCGTCTTCTTAAGTCTCTTTTTTACTTAATATCCAGAATTCACACATTATCTTATTATCCTGTTACAGCATTACCCGAATCCAGAATCAATGGAAAAAAGTGTTTCACCTGTGCAGCTGGTGACTGCACAATTACTCAGGAGTGCAAGGAAGGTGAAGATCGCTGCTTTAAGTTCGCAGGTGAGAACTATCTTATCTTGTAATTTTATGCTGGGAATAGACATGGCACGAATATAACTAAAAATATGGGCATTGATAATTATTAATTCATTCATTATTAATCATTATTAAATAATTATTCGGGCATTGATGTTGTTTTGCATGAAGCAAACCAGAATGTTCTGATAAAATATTTGTGTAAAGGAAACCATTCTGTAAAAAACATCTTATAGCTGAAATGTATTGTATTGAAACCAATAAATACCACATTCAATCAGAATTATTCATTATACATCTGTTTTTAGTGATGAGGCATGTTCTTACCCTTTACATAACATGTGAGAACTTATGTCCACCTGGTCAATTATTATGGCTATAGTAATTTGGAGGAGTTATCGAATTTGAATTTCAATAATATAAAATATTGGTTACTTAATCTGCAAGAGGTTAAAATGGAGCCCCCGTAGGTACCTTGGTAAAACAAATAATAATTCAGAAATCCGTACACTCAGTTTTGCAAATTGTGCGCTCGGTTTGCCAATCTGCACGCTCACTTTTGCAAACTATGTGCTCGGTTTGCCAGACTGTACCCTGGATCGGCAAACCAAATGCACAGATTGCAAAACAAGAGTACAAATTACCGTGTTAAATATTAACACAGAAATTTTAAATATTTTTTAACCTAGGGTAACTAGGGGGAGGCTCTGTAAGACTTAAAATACAGGAAATAAATCTTTAGGCAGATGCATCAATATTATTTCTTGAAAATTACATTTTCTTCCTATTGTGCCTGCAGGTGGGCTGGTGAAGGGATGTGCATCCCAAGGTAACTGTTCTGGATCCCCGATTGCTCAACTGGGAGCTGATGTGGGCCTGAACTGCTGTGAGGGAAACTTGTGCAACAACGCCCTGCGCATCGGACAGAGCATCCTCTTCCTCCTCCTGGTGCCTCTGGCCTCCTTCTTCCTCTTCAACTAAGCAGCACTTTGACCTGCAGACCCACCCTAACCCTCCTCGACTACTCGAGGATGGTGCAAATCAAATAAATTCATACAATGTTGGTTAAACTTGTTCAATTTGATTAAAGCATTTTTTATAATCAAATACTTTTCCTGGTTTTATCATTCTACTTCTCTGCCTTAAACTAAATATTCAGAAAACATTTAATGTTGTTTACATTATAAGTAACACAAATGAGTTTGTGCAGACAGGGGTGTAAACTGCAATTCGACTGCTTAGCAGAGGCATACAACCGCGAGACGATTATTTTGCTCCTTTGAAATAAAAATGTAAAGTAAAATGCCTCCTTGTGTCACGTAGAATCACATTAAAGAATTGCATAAGGGACACCTCAGTGATCCACATTATAACCTACATTGTTTGAACATATAGCCCCATATAGCCTATTGATATGCATAATGCATATTCAAAACACACTAAAAAAGATATTTGGTTCTCTTCTCCAAGGAGTCAGTCAGCAGTCATTGCTTGTATTTTGTGCACTAAATATAGTTGTAACGCTGCTGCAGAACTAATTATAAGTACAATTTAAAGATTGCTGTTTCAAGATTTTATTTTGTGTGGCAGCACAGTGGTGCTGAGAATGCTATAGACAATGCAGTAATGCTATACATGCAGGTGGCACCCAGCACATGCTTGGATCGGCTTCACCCCCCAAACAACCCTGACAAAGAGCAATTTCTGAAGAGGAATTTTGATCTGCCGTTTATTTCTTTTCCCCCCACAAACACCTTTTTTTATGTCGGCCCCGTTAAACATTTTTAGTGACTCATTTTGGTTTTGTATGATGTAACTTAACCATTAACTAGCTTTGGTGGTGATATTTAAAAGTCAACTAGATAACTAGGGAGGAAGATGACAAAGATGGGGCTCCGACAGTCATTGAAAATCCTTCAAGGTTTGTGAATTTGAGAAACAATATATAAGGTCTTGATAGTTTTTGAACATGCACATGGTAAAATACGATCAAACACAAATTCACAACTCCACTTCTAACCTCCGGAAACTGTCGCCCCTGCCCCCCTCAAGGCCCATCCCTTCCTTTTCCACTTTCTTTCCCCTTACAGACTCTGATGTTTCTCAACTCCTGCTCTCCCACCGCCCTACAACCTGTGCCCTTGACCCTATCCCCTCTTCTCTTCTCCAGACTATCACCCCTGACATTCTCCCATTTGTCACCTCCCTTGTTAACTCCTCCCTGTCTTCTGGCTATTTTCCAGCATCCTCCAAGAGGGCCCACATCACCCCGCTGCTAAAAAAGCCTACTCTGGATCCCTCCATCATCCAGAACTATCTCTTCTTCCTTTTCTATCTGAAGAACTTCTTGTTTCTTCTTCAATACTATAACTGTTTCGCTGCTGGTACTTCGAATCGCGTTTCAGGAAAGAAAGAGTCTCAAAAATTTGAGGCTGTAAGACAAGTTCCAGCTCTTTATTCGTGGTTCCAGGTAGTGTGCACATTTTCCTGAGCTTTCACCAATCTTACACAATCCTTACTGGGAATGACAGAGTTTATATCAGTATCTGAAAGGAAATGCTTCATCCATGATGACAAAACACTCCTTTAGATATGATAATATCTATTGACAGGTTTCCTGGTTAGGCCAAATGGTTGTGCAGACAAATGGTTGTCGGCACCTAGACCTCAAATCAACGCCAGGAAAGGAAATGAATATAGAGTGGGGGAAAACAGGGTGATTGTGGGGATATGCATTTGAATAGGAGCAGAACTTGTGTGTCAACTTTTTAGCTCAGTTACATCTTGAAAACACTGAAATCTAACAATTTCCCCCTCTGATCATATGATCACATATACATCTATGATCAACCATCATTTCAAGAGAGTACAGAAATAGAAATTAAATATGCATTGGTGTGACACAAGTGATGTATGCTGACCATGACTGAGCACTCATACTCTTTTGCAGCAAAGCCCTGTGAAATAGTCTAAACCTGTATGTTTTTAGATTGTGGGAGAAAACCCACGCGGGTACGGGGAGAACATGCAATCTCCATATTTCACCGTGCCGCCCAAATAAAACGGAAAAACAGAAAATGAAATACGGGAAATAAATAAATAATGTAAAGTAAATCATAACATAACTATAAAACTTGAATTAGTATAGGTGTATGCATATGTCCAGTTTGTATTTGTATGTATGGTATGTCTGTGATTGTTTCGGTCTCTGGTCCCATTCACGGCAAGGATTCGTTGTTATTTTCGGGATGTTTTAAATCTTGCGACCACTTGTCAATATCTTGGGGCTTGGTTGATTTATGGGTAAAGTGAATTTCACCCTCTACCCGTCTTTGTATTACTGCCCTTAATTGAGGTGCCATGTCATCGTCCGATTCACTACCACTGCAAGTCCATTCATCGTCCCGAGCTAAAACAACCGGCTTCTTTTCCTGATAAAAAGGTGGGGCAGAAGGTTGAACTGGTCGTGCCAACGCTTCACTCTCAGGGGCCAATAATTGTATTTCCCGCAAATGTGTAATTTGTTCTTTTAATGCTATTATTTCTGCATCCATTTTTGTCCTCTTTGATTTAACACTTTCCAATTGGTCGGCTAGATTTTTTACTTTTTCTCTTTCAATGTCAAGGAGTCGGTTTCATTCCGCCTTCGCATATGACTAACAATAAGGCCGGCGAGGGGAAGTTTACGTTTATCCGACATGCGTAGAAATTTTCTTTATACTATCCAAACTCCACACCTTATTTTCGTCAGTTTGAAAACCATACTTATTTTCAATATATCTTTCCATGTCCTCCAACTTCAAATGTGAATATATAAAACCTTTTGTATCTTTGAGAAGGGAGTCATTGGTAACTTCAGGTACGGCCTTTCCGCCTTTCTCAGAAGTGGGAACCTGACTCTTATCACGTTTCCCAAACATGATTTCAGTTACCAAATTAAAATTACTGACAACTCAAACTTGAACTTTCAAAGGGTATTTGTTTGCTACGTGTCCCTCACAGAAATCACACAGATTACCGTTTTTTTGTTTTTTTTTTAGGCTAGGATGCACAATTGGCACGACTTAATGTTAGCACTCCTTTGTATTAATTAGGACTGAACAACACCACTACCAAAGTTAATGCCAAAATCCATCCATCCATCCATTATCTGAACCCGCTTATCCTGATCACGGTCGCAGGGGGGCTGGAGACCATCCCAGCACACACCGGGCAGGAACACACCCCGGACAGGTCGCCAGTCTATCTCAGGGCACACACACCATTCACTCACACACTCATACCTACGGGCAATTTAGACTCTCCAATCAGCCTAACGTGCATGTCTTTGGACTGTGGGAGGAAACCGGAGGAAACCCACGCAGACACGGGGAGAACATGCAAACTCCGCACAGAGAGGCCCCGGCCGACGGGGATTCGAACCCAGGACCTCCTTGCTGTGAGGCGGCAGTGCTACCCACTGCACCATCCGTGCCGCCACTAATGCCAAAATGCACAAGCTATTTTTTATAAAACGGTATACCAGACACAAGTACGAAACACTTACACATTAAACGTTAAACAACAACCACGATACTGACAACGGATAATTTCTCATACACACGTCAGGGTAGAGCAAGTTATACACCAGCGTTAAAATCACGAACGCTGCCACTGACAGCTCTTGTAATCAGGAATCCTCTGAAAATCCCTTTTAACTCACCGGAGGTTTCACTAAATTTACTTCTTTAAATTAGTGAATTGTGCCCTGCTTTTCCCATCTACATGGAATCCCCTCAAATTGTAAGGCCGAACAAGCCGCACCGACGTTAAATCACAAACGTCGCCACAAACACCCTGTTGCAATTTATTGGTTCTCTGAAAACCGTCAATCGCTCAATGGAGGTTTCATTAATTTACTTCTTAAAATTAACGAAATGTGCTTTGCTCGCCTATTTCCTTGGGATTCCTATTATGGGATATTAGTACACGTCGCGGTCCAGCAAGCGAGCACCGACGTTGATTTGAGAACGCCGCCACAAGGATTCCCCCAATTTACTTGTTTAAATCAAAGGAATGTGCCTTACTACCTATGTGCGTACCAGGGATATACACGTCGCGGTCAAGCAAGCATGCACCTTCCTTTCATTTACATCTTTAAAGCAATGAAATGTGCCTTGCTACCTATGCATTCCCATGGAATCCCCTTTTACAGATTCACAGACAATTACACTCTTACAGTGTTTGCGCCAGGAAAGGAAATGAATATAGAGTGGGGGAAAACAGGGTGATTGTGGGGATATGCCTTTGAATAGGAGCAGAACTTGTGTGTCAACTTTTTAGCCCAGTTACATCTTGAAAACACTGAAATCTAACAAATCTAAAACCATAGAACGAGCCGCTTCTAGTCAACTTTCTTCCTTCTTTTCTAACAACAACCTGCTAGACCCCCACCAGTCTGGCTTCAGATCTGGCCATTTGACAGAGACCGCGCTCCTCTCCGTCAGTGAATCACTCTATGCCGCACGAGCAGCCTCCCTCTCCTCTGTCCTCATTCTTCTAGATCTCTCTGCTAACTTCGACACTGTAGATCACTCCATCCTGGCTGCTTTATTCAATTCCGGTTACATATGGGTTCTCTGTGTAATTCTAGCACAATTTAGCAGTTAATCAGTTTGAAACTATACAGGGTATATATCTTACTTTAATACGGATATAATGATACACTTTTAGCATACATCGTTGAGAGTTTTTGGAGGAATCAGCCTGCTCACTAAGGTGGAGACTGATTTTGACTTGTGATTTTTTATCATGCTTTTAGGAGGGATATCTTTTGTTCTGTGAATTTTCCCCTACAGTTGTTTTTGGAGAAAGATGTTGCACTGTGCCACTGAATATTTCCACATACGCCTCCTCTGCCCACCACCTCTACCACTGGAACCACAATCTGCATCCGGCCCTCATCCTGCAAAGGCCAGCAGCCTGCTGAAACCAGCTAAAACCATTTTGAGATTTCACTAAGAGATACATTCAATCATCATTCAATCCTCATCTCCACAACACACTGTCCCTGCTATCTTGTAGTTTGTCATTTAGCAGTTAAACACGTTTTAATTTTGTTATATCCAGCCATATACTGATAAATTAAGTTTTCTTCTGCAACACACCTTGTGCTGTCCTGAAATTATTTTTTATTGTTTGTATGGAGCTTTGGTGGCTTTGGTTTTTTAAAGTCAGTGTTTTTTTAAACTGTATTCATGGATAAATAAAATGAAGCACAAGCATAAAAAATACAGTTATACTGAACAGTTCATAAAAATGACTCACTTGCGATAGTTTTGTTTTTTGTGGCTTTTTTTTAATCAATGTTTTTTTTTAAAACAAAAACATCTCCTGGCAAAACATACAGTGGGTTCCAGAATTATTGGCACCTTTGATAAATATGAGCAAGAAATACTGTAAACTAAGAAATAATACAATTATTGACATTGGGATCGATGACAAAGGGATTTTGCATGCTTGTTACCTCATTTTTATACTCTGGTGAAACTGGAAGTGTTGTAATGACACCGTATACTTCCTTTAGACTGAGATTAATTAAGTTAAGTAAAATGTATTGCCAATTTAATTTTCTTTGATTTTATTTACAATAATTGTTATGGGCGGCAATAATTTTGACACCTATTGTTTTCAAAAAAATGTGATTACTTAATAAAAAATTTAAATAAAAAGAAATTACAAAAAGAAATTGGAATAAAATTGTTTATTTTATTTGAAAATGGTTCTGTAAAACCTATCAACGAGGGGAGGAGCTGTGGTATATTACAACCAAACATCTTTACATGAACTCCTTACAATGTCATTGGCTCCTTCCATGACCTTTATGTTCATTGGTCAAATAAATGACAGTTGACAAGGTCCTTATAAAGAGGGTATGCGCATCGGATAGTGAAGTTCAGAGAAGTACAGTTTGAACTTGTCCTCAATGGTTTCAGCTAGTGACAAATAAAATGGATGTAAGCCTCTGTTCTCCATTATTTGTACTTTCTCTGTTGGGTATACAACAGCTATACTGACCTTAAACAGGCAGACTGCATTCACCAAGTGTTTTTTTTGTTGTTTTTTTTACTTCATTATTAATTAATTAACATCTCGCCTGCCTCCATTTTGTGACCATAAATAGTGTAAAGCAGTATCTATTGTTCATTTGTGTGTTTATATTAACCATGTCCTGACTTGTGAAGGTCAATAACCTTTTTTTTTGTTTTGTTTCTTTTAAGAGTCTGTTGCCTTTCCTCGAGGTGACTATTAACACAGGCATTTTACGTCTCAGCGTGTGTTTTAATTGCCAAAAATATATGCAATGGGTGAGGAAAATGATGTATACAGTATACAGATCACTAAGATTGATTTAGCCTAAAATGAACAAAAAATCTGAATAGCATGTTATGGAGTACATTTTGTTCCTATTAGACAAATATAAAAGGCTAAACAACCAGCTGAAATGGAAAAAGCTTTGTTAATTACTATTGATGACGTTTCAAAATTGTACAGCCACTCACACATGATAGGCACATTGCTATAATACATTAGTCAAAACAAACCCATTATTCTTGCACCACCGCAAATATGCAAAATCCCCATGTTTCAACATGCCCTCTGGTCATTTGTGCCCCGGTCTTCCCTGCTCTGTCATAGTTGTATTAAGAAGATTGCAGATTTTGTATTTTGGAATATAATTGTCCAATTACGATTTATAACCGATATTGTATGTATTGTCATCCTTACTAGTCTTTATCAAGCGAGTGAACACTTTTGGAGGACACGATAATTACACTGTAACTGCATGTACTTCGGCAGACGCAGTTTCCTCACTGCACCCTGCCATATTCGGTATAAAATATAATTAGCTACAGTAACCATGCACCATGTTCAGTAGTGTTGTCTGCTACGTTCCCTGCTAGGGACAGGAAACTATAACAAATTACTAAATAAAGCAAGGGCAAGAAAACGGCAGACAACGGAGGATAACTTAAAAAAATAATCAATTTATTATAATTACAAAAAAAATAAGTATTCAAAACGAAAGATCAAAAAGATGCCAGAAGGCCGCAACGAAGCCGCCCAATTTTCCAGGCCTCGCTCCGAGCCTCTCACTGTGGCAGGAGAGTGTGGGCGAGCGCGAAGCGTGGCGTGTCAGCTGCGAGGAAGCAAGAACCGAAAACGAAGTTCCCCCCAAAGTGAGCCAACCACCTGGAGTGACGTCAGCCGGCACCTTTTATAGGGCCGGCCCCCCAATCAGGGTCAATCAGCAATTAAGCCTCCTGCTGGACTGTCTGAAAAAAAAACACAAAGACAAAATGACAGCACAGCAAGAATACATAAATGCTTAGGGATGTAACACCAAAAATCAACATATAATGTTGATCAATGACAAAACAAATCAACACTAAAATCCTCTTATTGATAAGAGCGAGATAATGTGTCCGCCAGAATGTTATTACACCCCTTCTTTTAACGGATCTCCAGGTTGAAGCCTTGCAGGTATGGTGACCAACACATAATGCGCTGATTGGCATTCTTCATCCTGGAGAAAAACACAAGGGGGTTATGGTCGGTGTACACACATACAGGTGCTGCGGTGGAACCAATATATACTTCAAAATGTTGCAGAGCTAACAACAGGGCTAGTGCTTCCTTTTCGATGGTACTATAGTTCAACTGATGTTTTAAGAACTTTTTCTAAAAGTAACAGACGGGGTGATCCAGTCCATCTGGAGCCTCCTGAAGAAGGACAGCACCAGCACCAGTTGCACTTGCATCAACCTCAAGCTTAAAAGGCAGGTCGAAGTTCAGCGCCGCAAGCACCGGAGAACTGCAGAGCAACGCCTTGGCATTTTGAAACGCAGCCTCACAATCACCAGACCACACAAAATCACAAGAATTACGAAATAAATTCGTAAGGGGCAACACAACATCAGAGAAGTTCCGGCAGAAACTACGATAGTAGCCAGCCATCCCCAAGAACCGGCGTAGCTCACGCTTGGTTTTTGTAGTTGGGAACTCAACAATGGCTAGAATCTTGGCCTCAACAGGCCGAACCTCCCCTTGACCAACCTGTTTACCCAGGTAGGTAACAGTGGCTTTACCAAATTCACATTTGGCCAAGATGGAACACGGTGTCGAGTAATTCAAGGTGATTAGACCAAGATGACGAGTGAAGAACGATGTCGTCTAAGTACACCTCACAATTCTGTATGCCAGCTAAAACTTTACCCATCAGACGTTCGAAGCTGGCCGGCGCATTGCGCAGCCCAAACGCCATGACTGAATACTGCATAAAGCAGTCGGGAGTAACAAATGCTGAGATTTCAGCTGCATGAGGTGTCAGTGGGACCTGCCAGTAGCCCTTCAACAAGTCGCGCTTACTGACAAACCGCGCTGAACTGACTCTGGCCACACAGTCTTCCATGCGTGGAAGTGGAATAGAGTCTGGTTTAGTCACAGCATTCACCTTCCTGTAATCTGTGCAGAAACAAACTGTTCCATCAGGTTTCGGAACCAAAATACACAGGGAGCTCCAAGCACTGGAACTCTGTTCAGCTAACCCGTGATCCACAAGATACTGCACTTCAGAACTCATAATTGCTCTCTTTGTCGGATTCAGACGATAAGCATGTTGTTTAATGGGCGGATGGTCACCCACATTGATGTCGTGACTAAGGACATTAGTCCGCGAGGGAACATCTGAGAACAAACCAGGACCGGATTCTATCAACCTCTGGACATCCTTAGCACAGGAATCTGACAAATGAGAGAGAAAACGAGGCAACTCTTCCAAAGTCCCTGAATTCGGAAGGCGGGGACACGAAACAGGCACATCACGGAAACTCAGGCCATCCTCCTCTGGGGAACAGGAGGAGACCACAGGAGCTGCAGAAGCAACAGGCACAGGACACACACTCTCAGTCTTAGGTTCAGGCTCCCTGGAAACATACGACTTTAACATGTTGATGTGACACACTCGGGTTTTACGCCGCCTGTCTGGCATACGAAGGACATAATCGGAGTCACTAATCTTAGACTCAATTTCATAAGGTCCCAAAAACTTTGCCTGTAGGGCAGACCCAAGCAGAGGCAACAGCACTAAAACTGTGTCACCAGCATGAAAACTACGATGAACAGACTTGTGGTCATATCGAGTCTTCATCTTCGACTGGGCTGTAGACAAAGCTTCCTGAGCGCAAGCACAGGCCTTGCGCAGGTGCTGCTGTAACACCTGTTTAAACAAGCGAGACAGGAAGTTGGATCCCTGATCAGTTTGTATGACCTTAGGCAGTCCGAAAGTCAAGAAGAAACAAACTAGCACCTTCACTACTGGCTTTGCCTTTATTGAGCGCAGCAGAACAGCTTCTGGGTAGCGTGTAGCGGCACACATGATTGTCAACAGGAACCTATGCCCAGATTTCGTTTTTGGCAAAGGCCCTACACAATCCAAAATGATGTGTTCAAATGGTTCTCCCGTAACCGGAATTGGACGAAGTGGAGCGGGTGGAATAACTTGGTTAGGTTTCCCTGCCATTTGGCAGCGATGGCACGAACGGCAGTGTTTTGCCACATCAGATTTGAGGCCAGGCCAAAATAAATAACGTACGATGGTAACTTTTCTTAACGCCTAGATGACCAGCAAAGTCATGATCATGCCCCAACATCAAAACATGTAGCCTAAATTTAGCAGGGACCACCAGTTGACAAGCTGTATTCCAGCCCAAGTCTTGACTCTGAGATGGAGTCCACTTTCGCCTCAACAAGCCATTCTGCCAGTAATATGCCACGGATTTATTCACTACATCTTCCTTCCCAGCAGCAGAAGCACGACACTTGGCTAAAGACGGATCTTTTTTCTGTTCACGCATTATCAAGTCTCTGTCAATAGGCAACGACAGGGCAGAGGTTGAAATTTCAGCACCACGGTGTGTGGACAGCGACCGGGCCGAATTCGGAACTTCAGCACCACCGGACGTAGACAGTGAACGATGTGCTGAAGATCGGGGACGAGAAGGCGTGAATGGATTCTCCAGTGACATAAACGTATTAGACAAATCGGTGTTAGACTTGCGGGCTTGAGCTCTAGTTACTACACACACTGGAAAGGCTCCAGACAAACTAGAGTCCACATCAGTGTGTGTCAAAGGCTTTGAGACAACTTCAGGAAGAGGAAGAACTTTTCCGCCAGCTACATCGTTCCCAATTAGAAGGCTGAACCCTTCCATGGGCAGCTGCGGACGAACAGCCACTTTAAAACAGCCAGAAACTAAATCACTCTTAAGATACACAGAGTGCAAAGGAACTTTTAAATGTCCTAGTTCAATGCCTTGAACGAGTACATCCGAACCACAATATGTTTCCTCTGAAAATGGCAAAGCAGAACAAAGAATAAAACTCTGAACCGAACCCGTGTCTCGTAACATTTTAACATGAATGTTGTCTTCCTCACGCCCTGTGAGTGAGACCATTCCTTCAAAACTGAACGGTTCATAACCTTAATCTATTTCACTATGTGAGTGAACGGAGTTGCTCACGCAACCAGAACCTTTTGCACCTTTTTGTTTCAAAGCCGCGTTCTTCTTTTTTAAAGCAGGACATGCAGCAATGAGATGGTCAATTTCGTGGCAATAGTAGCATTCACGAGACTCACTATTAGATGACGGAGGCGGAGGCTTATCGGACTTTGCATTCCGGTAAGTCTGCCGCGAAGCAGAAGGATGAGTAGTCTCACGACGAGGAAAAGAGGACGAAGAAAGGGTGTTTTTGTGAGTAAGCACAAACTCATCAGCACATACAGCAGCGTGGGCCAGTGTTGTTACTTTTTGGTCGTTTAAATACATCGCTACTGTGTCTGGCACGCAATTTTTAAACTCCTCTAGCAAAATCATCTCTCGAAATTGCTCTCTGGTTTGTGCACGTTGTGAATTACACCACCTATCGAATGCATTTTCCTTTTCCCTCGCGAACTCTACAAACGTGAGCTTGTCAGTTTTTCTAAGACTTCTAAACTTTTGTCTGTAGGCTTCAGGCACCAACTCATATGCATGCAATATCGCTGTTTTCACAGAATTATAATCTAAAATTTGCTGAAGACTAAGGGCCGAATAAACCGCTTGTTCTTTGCCACCCAGCATAGTCTGCAGAAGCAAAGTCCAGACCTCAACTGCCCATTGCAGCGTAACCGCAACCCTCTCGAAATGAGTGAAATATACTTCGATCTCACGTTCATTAAAAGGTGGAACCATACGAATGTTACGGCTAACATCAAAAGGCTGCCCTGGTTGCAGTGGCACAGGCCGAACAGGATCAAGCGAAACATCATGGTCACCCAACGGAGCATTTGTATTTAACGCTCCTGGTAGAACATTCAGCGGAGGCGCGGTGACAGAATCACCACCCGAAGCAGATGAAACAAACGTACCCACAAAGGCACTCGAAGGAGCAGAAGAAGCACGCACAGGAGAGCGAACAAGAGAAACAGGAGGCCGCAAGTCTTGCGAAGGATGAGCTGAAGGAACTGGTGGAGTGATGGTGAGTCTCTTTTCAGCCAATTCGAATTCAAGCTTGCGTAATGCGAAATTACGCTCTTCGCACTCACGAATATGTTCTCTCTGGCTCTCTTTTTCCTGCGCGTCGAGCTCGAGTTTTCTTAAGTCAAGCTGAACCTCTAATTTCTTGAGTTCAATTTCTTTATCGATTTCTTTTTCCTTGACTGGTCGATTTTCTCGCTCAGCACGTAGTTTAGCTGCCTCAAACTGTAATTTACGCTCCTGTAAAGTATATTCCCGAAGCTTTAGTTCCTGCTCAGAAATATTGCTGGCAGCTGACAAATCTGAAACAGGTGGAGAACTTGGATTTTAGGTAGGTTTATTACTAACGATTACTAATCACCTTGTTAAACTTGTCATCCATCGCACCTGTTTTCCATTTCCTTGCTACGTTCTAACTAATTGTCTACACCTGTCTACACCTGCATTTATATCCCAGTCGCGCTACTGTTCACTGCGAAATTGTCTGCCTCTAGTTTTACGACGCAACTCTTGAGCATTATTTTCTGATTGAGTCACGTTAAGATCCAAGCCTGGTTTACCGACCATCGTTATTGATTTCTGTTTCGTTGACCATTGTTTGTTTTTGACCACGTCCTCGCCTACCGTCTTTGTACTTTTGCCTCGCTGATTGTTTTATGGTTTCGACTTCCGCATCGCCCTTGACTACGACTCTGCCTGCCGTCCGCCTGTACATCTGCCCCGCTGACAGCTCTCCTGCTACCGGACCTCCCTGCACGTTTACCGACTACGAGTTTGCCTCTTCCCTCGGCGCCGTGCTTTTTGTTTGTTTGTTATTTGTTTGGCTGGATCTACGTGTATGGACTTTGCTTGTTGTGACTATGCTCCTGGGATTCGTCCCAAATAAAGCCCTGACGGGACTTTATTCCATTATGGTTTCTGAGTCGTGCATTTTGGGTCCAACCCCCACGCATGAAAATTGGGTGTCCCAATCCGGGGAAGGTCCCACACTTTGACTTTGGGATATTTAGGGTGGGGGTACACGGTTGGCTCCATGGTGGTCTCAACCACGCCGGTTGGAGCTGCGCCCTCGTCTTCGTCCCCCAGACCCCGGAATGCATTGACAAAGGTGGACTTGCCAGAGCCACACTCTCCTGTGATGGCAATATTTAGTTCCACACGGTCAATCTGCTCAAAGTAGTCCTGGATCTTAGCCACGGCTGAAGTCAAGGTATGGATCATCCCAGTGCATCCCTGATCTCCCTCACCTCATCCTCATCAATAATGGCATAATCGTCAGCCATGGTCAAGCTATTGAGAGAACATGGAAACAAATACCATCACAAATGTACACATAGTATTTTGTTCTTGACGCCACAATTTTTTATAATGAAACAATTTGTATATGGCTGAACTGCACACTCAAGTGTTTATATAAGCTATTTTTATACACTTTGATTTCACCTATTGTGGTACTGGTACTGTGGTGTGTGGATGTTTTGTTGCCTCAGGATCTGGACAACGTGCCCTTAATGATCTGAAACCATTCAGTGTGACAAATATGTGATAAAAGAGGAAATCAGAAAACAGGCAAATACTTTTTCACGGCGCTGTATATGTTTTGTTCAAACTTATGGGAAAATTATATACTTTTATTTCAATACATTTACTCTCATGTTTCAATGTTTTTAAGTAATCATTTTTTTCTGAAAACCATAAACCGATTATTGGCACCCCTAATAATTATTGTAAATAAAATCAACAAAATGAAATTAATACAATTTTACTTCATTTAGTTAATCTCAGTCTGACGGAACTGCAATGGTCTCCAGAATTGTTGGCACCCTTGATAAATATTCACAAAAAACAAAAATTGTTAGTAACGTAAGTTTTATTTTCTAAACATGTGTAAAGCTGTGTGCATTATTAATCATTCAATGGAAGCAAACAAATTTCAAAAAAAAAATTTTACCCCACAATTATTGGCTTTTCAGAATCATCGATATTCTTGGGATACCCCCCTCTTCAGTTCAGACCGCAGGTTTTTCATGGGATTTAAGTCTTGAAACTGAGATGGCCATTGCAGAATTCTGATGCATGTTTGGAATCATTGTCCTGCTGGATTGTCCAGCAGAGTCTCAAATTCCTGGCAGAGGCAACCAGATTTTCTGCCAAGGGTTCCTGATACTTTGTTGAATTCATTGTGTCATTGATCTTAAATAGTGCCCCTGGGCCACTGGCAGTATAACATCTCCAAAACATCAACGGCCTTCCAATGACTTTCAAGGATCTATAGCCTACAATTCAAGGATCCTTCGCAGCATAGTTTGAGAGACAACAATTAAAAAGAGGCTTGAATGTGTGTTCACCAGGTCTGTAGGTCTTTTGCCATCTCTAAGAACACCAAAAAAATCATTTAATTCTCTAAACATGTATTCATTTAGACAGGAAAGCTGCATGTCAGAACTTTTTGTAGTTAAATATTCACTTTTTTAACGATTCATTTTATAAATTGGCCTTAGCAAGACCCAACAAAATCATTAGCGTGACATGACACCAAATGAGAGCTTGAGAATCAATTATAATATAATTTGTTGTACTGGAAGTACACTGGCGAGAAATCACAGGGAAGTGACATGTTTTGCCCAAAACATTATCAGGTGTTGCTGGCGTTTTTGGTGGTTTTATACAAGTTTAGTATTTGCTGTGTTTGTCATGGATCTGGTAGGCATTCGACTAGGTTTTCCAGACATTACCTTTCTGTGCCGCTAGATCGCGCCAATGTCGCATTCTGGCTTATTTTAGTAATTAATTCCACTTTGGCAATGAATGGCGATTATCATCCATCTATGGGATCGGATTACTGACCAAGGCTAGCTACGTGCTTGTCTATTTAAGCCCTGTTTCAATTTGAATCGGCATTCATCATCGCACGTTATTTTATGTTCATTTGTGCATTATGTGAGGTGTGACTAACTATTCTTTATTACCTATTATGACGAAGTCTATGGGAGCTAAACACGTAGCAATTCTCCGTCAGTTTAGGGTAAGCTCTTCACTTTCACGTTTTATTTTTGTGCACAAATGTTAGACACAGGACCGGTGGAAGACCGAATCCCTCAGGGAGTATGATACCCCGTTCGCAGATTCCTACGGTCTACGCCAAGGGCTAGATTGTAGAGGTTATTTGCCCTTGTTCCACCTGCTTTCTCATTTTCTATTTGTCCACACAGTTAACCTCCGCCTTGTTCAGAACCTACTTTTGGGAAGTAAGGAGCTTTAGGTCGAGTTAATGTGGACCTAGGAGTTCTGAGACCTGTTGGTAATTAAGATTGGTTCAGATTCCCTATAGTTTCGATGAAGCGTAAGGGGTGGCTAATATTTCCTCTATCCGTAGGTGGATATTGTTCTCGGTGACATTACGTGTCTTTCCAATAGATTGCGGTCTCCTAGCATGGCAGCCGTCTAAACATTTACTTTGGTATAGCGATGTATTTCGTTTGGTCACTTTTGAAATGCATTGTTTTCGTGGTTGTGTCGTCTTTGTCGGTCATTGGATATACAGCACTAAGTCGCTATTCGCAACTGGTGGCGGGTGGTGTAGGTAGGTTACGTTCGCATGAACCCCATACCGGGGGGGTTTATGCTTTTTGTTTCCTTAGTGCTGATCTGTTATGTGTTACACTCAGGTTAATGACACGTGTTTTGGAGTGTTCGCCCCTCTCGTCCGAGAGCGAATCGGCGCTGCTTGTGTATCTCGTGTAAATGTGTTTTTGTTAGTGCGTTGAGTTCACCCAGTAGTTGACGCATTCGTAAGTCTCCTGTTTAGTCAGATGAGCCGAGCTGAGCGTCTGGTGGAACTCTGAGGTTGCTGGCTTTTCCTTAAAGCCAAGTTGTGTACATAGTCCTGGGCGGATCGCCCCTCTCCAATTGAGAGGTTTGCGAAAGTGCTTAAACTCGGGAGTCCGAAATAGACTCTCGCCGCCGTGCATGTGTCGTGTCTAGGAAACGACAGAGTCCAAATCTTCGCGAGGGAAAAGATGACACCAGGCAGTAAGATCTTGAGGAAAATCAGACTTTATTAGCAGCAGCACATAAAGCCAGATCAGCTCTCCAGAACTGAACCCCGACTGTCATTTTTACACCCATTTTATACACAATTACTCCACCTACAATTACTCCACCTACAACTCCTCCTCAAACCTCATTCTGGCAAATCACCCACACTTTTCTTATGGTAACTCCTCCCAATGCTCCTCCCACAACGTCATTGTGGCAAATTGCCAACGGTCCTTATGCTCTGCCAACTCTGTACAAAGTTCAGGGCATTCTACCAAATACGTGTCCTCACTTCACCCCGCACCTGCTCTTGGCAAACTACCAGACCTCATAAAGTTCTGGATGCCCTCCCTCTAACACCCATCATCCATCCATACACAGTCATCCATACACGTCACTCTGTATCTTTCGCTTTTATAAGACGAACTAAGCAGCAGTAATCATTGAAAATATACAGACAAACTAAACATTTCATTAATATTCACTTCTAATATACTTTTCTAATATACAGACATACTAAACATTTGATTAATTATTCTCTTCTAAGGGAGTAAATGTACGTAGCATTCTTTGCTCTCATTTCAACAGTTTTCACTGTGGTTTCTTGCGTTTTCATAAGCTCAGCTATAATTAATGTTCTAGGTCAAATAGATGCACTTCTGGCATAAAACATCGAGAGTCCCGGAGAAATCAGCTGTACAGTCATATCTTGCTCTGCCCGTGTCCTTGACAGTTTGGTCTACACAGTTCAAGACGCCCCCCCCCCCCCCTCTGCCAGCTGGCTGCTGTGTA
The DNA here is from genome assembly GCF_963514075.1 of Conger conger. Taxonomy (NCBI): domain Eukaryota; kingdom Metazoa; phylum Chordata; class Actinopteri; order Anguilliformes; family Congridae; genus Conger; species Conger conger. The sequence continues at coordinate 84,083,225 of NC_083760.1, read as the reverse complement.
ATTCTAGCACAATTTAGCAGTTAATCAGTTTGAAACTATACAGGGTACATATCATACTTTAATACACATATATTGATAAACTTTTAGCACACATCGTCGAGAGTTCTGGAGGAACCAGCCTGCTCACTAAGGTGGAGTCTGCTTTTGACTTGTGATTGGTTATCATGCTTTTAGGAGGGAGATCTTTCATTCTGTGAATTTTCCCCTACAGGTGATCTGCATTACAGCTTGTATTGTCACAAAGCCAAAGATGCTGAACAAATATTCCCCAAAGCAGAGGTATGTTTTCCCAGGACAGGACAAGGTGTGTTGCGCAAGCTATTAAATCCTTCCTCCAATCACTGTGTGCCATCTCCTATCGCAAGTGAGTCATTTTTATTAACTGTTCAATTGCACCTGGTTTCATAGTTTTAAATTTATTTTTTATGCTTGTGCTTCATTTTATTTATCCATGAATACAGTTAAAAAAAACACTGACTTTAAAAAATCAAAGCTGCCAAAACAGCTCCATACAAACAATAAAAAATAATTTCAGGACAGCACAAGGTGTGTTGCAGAAGAAAACCTAATTTATCAGTATATGGCTGGATATAACAAAATGAAAACATGTTTAACTGCTAAATGACTGTAATAAACTACAAGACAGTGTGTTGTGCAGATGAGGATCGAATGATTGAATGTATCTCTTAAGGCCCGGACACACCAAACCGACGGTCGAGTCTTTCCAGTGTGTCCCGCACGCCGACACTCCGTCGACGTGTTTTGGAGGGCTCCGATGCCAATTCAACATGTTGAGCTCTCACCGACGGCTCCGGGGGCTCCGACGCCGACCGTCGGTTTGGTGTGTCCGGGCCTTTAGTGACATCTCAAGCTGGTTTTAGCTGGTTTCAGCTGGCTGCTGGCCTTTGCAGGATGAGGGCCGGATGCAGATTGTGGTTACAACGGTAGAGGTGGTGGGCTGAGGAGGCATGAGTGAAAATATTCAGTGGCGCAGTGCAACATCTTTTTCCAAAAACAACATTCTGATATCTAGTCACGATATACTGTGTTGCTATAAACATGACATGTAAATCAAGTTACACAGGACCACTACCTCTACCGTTGTAACCACAATCTGCATCCGGCCCTCATCCTGCAAAGGCCAGCAGCCAGCTGAAACCAGCTAAAACCAGCTTGAGATGTCACTAAGAGATACATTCAATCATCATTCAATCTTCATCTCCACAACACACTGTCCCTGTGTTGGGGAAAATTCCCTTTGAGTTAGGAGACTTCTTGCAAGCAACCATTCCCATTTAAAAGAACCCAGTTCTTTCACAGCAAGGAGAGTTTCAATAATCCGAACTTTATTAACCCTATAACGAAGCACGGAGAATGCCTCACACCAATGTGAGAAAACACTCTAGATTTTAGCAGACAGGGTGTCTATTCTTATACCATTACACATCCTAAGTTATCACATGAATACACTACGGTGAAAGCCAATCATCTTCAGACAGTGTCTCAGTATTTTTCCCACGCGTTGTACTCCTAGGCCCACATCTGCTCCTTAAGTCATATAACATTTGCTTTGCAATTAACCCACTGCTACAGTATCTTACAGGTTATATTTATCATCCGTGGTTCCTCCTAGGCTGGTTAAGGAGGAACCGACCTTGGATGCGCTTCCTCCTCATTCTTTTCTATCATAACAAGCACAAGCACAAATAATTTTGTTATATCCAGCCATATACTGATAAATTAGGTTTTCTTCTGCAACACACCTTGTGCTGTCCTGAAATGATTTTTTATTGTTTTATGGAGCTGTTTTGGTGGCTTTGGTTTTTTAAAGTCAGTGCTTTTTTGAACTGTATTCATAGATAAATAAAAGGAAGCACAAGCATAAAAAATACATTTAAAACCAGGTGCAACTGAACAGTTCATAAAAATGACTCACTTGTGATAGGAGATGGCACACAGTGATTGGAGGAAGGATTTAATAGCTTGCGCAACACACCTTGTCCTGTCCTGGGAAAACATACCTCTGGTTTGGGGAATATTTGTTCAGAATCTTTGGCTTTGTGACAATACAAGCTGTAATGCAGATCTCCTTCTTCTCAAAGTGAAAGTTAAAAGAAATGGGGAAATTGAAACATTACTTGGCTTAACTGAAAACCTGGTGCAGCTGCAGATTTGGTGAAAATTAAGCAATAGGCTTTATGTAATCTTCTTACCGAGCCACTTTTGAGGAACTAGTATGCCTGGTTAGAGGAAAGTTTTAATATGGACATATCCTATGATAAATGTTGATAAATGAGGTTCGCTTGACAACACCCCTTGTACCGCCCTGAAAAAAATCATACTGTTTATGGAGATGTTTTTGGTGGCTTTTTTATTTTATCAATGTTTTTTTTTAAACAAAACCATCTCCTGACAAAACATACAGTGGGTTCCAGAATTATTGGCACCTTTGATAAATATGAGCAAGACATACTGTAAACTAAGAAATAATACAATTATTGACAAAGGGATAGATGACAAAGGGATTTTGCATGCTTGTTACTGAAGGGGAAAATTCACAGAACAAAAGATCTCCCTCCTAAAAGCATGTTAAACAATGACGAGTCAAAACCAGACTCAACCTTGATGAGCAGGCTGGTTCCTCCAAAACTCTCGACGATGTATGCTAAAAGTGTATCAATATATCCGTATTAAAGTATGATATGTACCCTGTATAGTTTCAAACTGATTAAGTGCTAAATTGTGCTAGAATTACACAGTGACCCATATATAACCTGGAGTTTAATAAAAGCAGCCAGCTGGGGGGGGAGGCGTCTCGAACTGTCAAGGACACGGGCAAAGCGAGATATGACTGTACAGCTGATTTCTCCGGGACTCTCGATGTTTTATGCCAGAAGTGTATCTATATGCAAGTTATCATCACTATATCCCATGTACGCTGCTTGTTATCAAATCAAATGAACCTAGAACATTAATTATAGCTGAGCTTATGAAAACGCAAGAAACCACAGTGAAAACTGTTGAAATGAGAGCAAAGAATGCAACGTACATTTACTCACTTAGAAGTGAATATTAATCAAATGTTTAGTATGTCTGTATATTTTCAATGATTTACTGCTCATATGATCGTGACAGAAAAGTGACCCATATATGGAAAGATACAGAGTGACGTGTATGGATGACGTGTGTGTTAGAGGGGGGGCATCCAGAACTTTATGAGGTCTGGTAGTTTTCCACTCTGCCAAGAGCAGGTGCGGGAGGAGTTACGATAAGAACAGTGTGGGTGATTTACCAGAATGAGGTTGGAGGTGGAGTTGTAGGAGGAGTAACTGTGTATAAAATGGGTGCAAAAATGGCAGTCCGGGTCCATGTTTTTGGTCCGGCTTTATGCACTTTGCTAAATAAAGTCTGATTTTCCTGAACAGCTTGCTGCCGTGGTGTCTTTTCCCTCGTGAGGCTTTTTTTTTCGACAAATTGGAGATTTTGTTGTTTCCTCGACACAACATTACCTCTTTTTTTGGAAGTGTTGTAATGACACAGGATACTTCCTTTAGACTGAGATTAACTAAGTTAAGTAAAATTTATTGCCAATTTAACTTTCTTTGATTTTATTTACAATAATTGTTATGGGCGGCATTAATTTTGACACCTATTGTTTTCAGAAAAATGTGGTTACTTAAAAAAAAAAAAAAAATTAAAATAAAAAGAAATTACAACAACAAATTATAATAAAATTGTTTATTTTATTTGAAAATTGTTCAACAAGGGGAGGAGCTGTGGTATATTACAACCAAACATCTTTACATGAACTCCTTACAATGTCATTGGCTCCTTCCATGACCTTTATGTTCATTGGTCTAATAAATGACAGTTGAGACGGTCCTTATAAAGAGGCTATGCGCATCGGATAGTGAAGTTCAGAGAAGTACAGTTCGAACTTGTCCTCAATGGTTTCAGCGAGTGACAAATAAAATGGATGTAAGCCTATGTTCTCCATTATTTGTACTTTCTCTGTTGGGTATACAACAGCTATACTGACCTTAAACAGGCAGACTGCATTCACCAAGTGTTTTTTTTTTTACCTGCTGATTCATGGTGCCGTGGTGATTGCAATACCGCCTTTTTATGTGGGCAGCTTCTAATGTTAGATCAAGTGTTTGACCTACAATCTTTCTGCGTAATTTGAAAGTTTGGACAATCTAACTTTAAGTTCTAAATACAGTTGCACCAAACAGTGATCCCATTTTGAATGACATTATGTAGTATAAAAAAATCAAAACAAACCATGTCTGTTCAGTAGTATTGTCTATCTGATGGACATGACAGGACAGACGTTTTAGCAGTTTTAAATGTCTTATACTGTATACTTCGTGCAGATATGCTGACAAGACTCTGTATCCTCATCGGAAGCATCGTAGTTTTGTGGGAAGTGATGTTACCCGGATACAAATGGCCGATTGTTCAAAGTACTAATGTCCCATGTGCTCATGTGCTCTTATGGTCTGTACCTTGATCATTATTAATTACATCTCATTAATACATTAATTAACATCTCGCCTGCCTCCATTTTGTGACCACAAATAGTAGATATAGTGTAAAGCAGTATCTATTGTTCATTTGTGTGTTTATATTAACCATGTCCTGACTTGTGAAGGTCAATAGCCTTGTCTTTGTTTTGTTTCTTTTAATAGTTTGTTGCCTTTCCTCGAGGTTACTATTAACACAGGCATTTTACGTCTCAGCGTGTGTTTTAATTGCCAAAAATATATGCAATGGGTGAGGAAAATGATGTACAGTCAGGTCCATAAATATTGGGACATCGACACAATTCTCATATTTTCGGCTCTATACACCACCACAATGGATTTGAAATGAAACGAACAAGATGTGCTTTAACTGCAAACTTTCAGCTTTAATCTAAATCAGGTGAAGGGTGTAGGAATTACAACAGTTTGTATATGTGCCTCCCACTTTTTAAGGGATCAAAAGTAATGGGACAAACAATCAATAAATCAAACTTTCACTTTTTAATACTTGGTTGCAAATCCTTTGCAGTCAATTACAGCCTGAAGTCTAGAACGCATAGACATCACCAGACTCTGGGTTTCATCCCTGGTGATGCTCTGCCAGGCCTCTACTGCAACTGTCTTCAGTTTCTGCTTGTTCTTGGGGCATTTTCCCTTCAGTTTTGTCTTCAGCAAGTGAAATGCATGTTCAATCGGATTCAGGTCAGGTGATTGACTTGGCCATTGCATAACATTCCACTTCTTTGCCTTAAAAAACTCTGGTTGCTTTCGCAGTATGCTTCGGGTCAGTGGCATTTGGATGAATATGAGCAGATAATATTGCCCGGAACACTTCAGAATTCATCCTGCTGCTTTGGTCAGCAGTCACATCATCAATAAATACAAGGGAACCAGTTCCATTGGCAGCCATACATGCCCACGCCATGACACTACCACCACCATGCTTTCTCTGATGAGGTGGTATGTTTTGGATTATGTGCAGTTCCTGTCCTTCTCCATACTCTTCTCTTCCCATCATTCTGGTACAACTTGATCTTTGTCTCATCTGTCCATGTTGTTCCAGAACTGTAAAGGCTTTTTTAGATGTTGTTTGGCAAACTCTAATCTGGTCTTCCTGTTTTTGAGGCTCACCAATGGTTTACATCTTGTGGTGAACCCTCTGTATTCACTCTGGTGAGGTCTTCTCTTGATTGTTGACTTTGACACACATACACATACCTCCTGGAGAGTGTTCTTGATCTGGCCAACTGTTGTGAAGGGGTTTTTTTTCACCAGGGAAAGAATTCTTCTGTCATCCACCACAGTTGTTTTCTGTGGTCTTCCGGGTCTTTTGGTGTTGCTGAGCTCACCTGTGCGTTCTTTCTTTTTAAGAATGTTCCAAACAGTTGATTTGGCCACACCTAATTTTTTTGCTATCTCTCTGATGGGTTTGTTTTGATTTTTCAGCCTAATGATGGCTTGCTTCACTGATAGTGACAGTTCTTTGGATCTCATATTGAGAGTTGACAGCAACAGATTCCAAATGCAATGCTCTAGACCTTTTATCTGCTCCTTGTAAATGAGATAATGAGGGAATAACACACACCTGGCCATGGAACAGCTGAGCAGACAATTGTCCCATTACTTTTGGTCCCTTGAAAAGTGTGAGGCACAAATAGAAACTGTTTTAAATAATAAAATAAGTGTTTTTTTCCAAATATGTTTCAGCATACCCACTGGATTGTTTCGAGTGTATACCCACTGGTATTGGATCGTGTTCGCAGATGACAAAAACATGTCCAGCAAGCGAGACCAAATGTGCCAGTGTCACAGTAGCAGTCACCACGGGTGAGCTAGAACGACGACAAGATTTGCATGGTAGCAGGTGTTCTTTTACCAACAGCTTTTACTAAATCAGCTGATTATACAGTCACCCAAGGGGATATGGCTTCTAATGTGCACTAGGCATTTTTTTAGGCAATAGTCTGTAGTGATTCCAAGCAGAATCATCTGAATTGTGATGAGGAGGATTTCAGTCTTTCAGTTTGTCATGGGTTATGTGCAAATAATTATGTGCAAGATATAGATTATTTTTGTCGAGTGGTTTGGTTGAAAAAGAGGAAAAACAGGCTTGTTGAGGCTTGCCTTGAAGTGAAACACACATTAGAAATGATATGAACTCCTGAGACCTGGCAAAAAAGGTAACATATCGGTTTTTTTACATAAAATGGGTGACAAAAAATGTATGAGATTTAGACCAAAAACTCATGTCCCCTACAGGGTGTTTTATATGTAACAGGCTTTGATTGAGATTTTATATATATATATAAAAATCAATGCACTTTCTGTCTCATCCTCCATTTAAATAAGCGACACTGTATTGCGTTATTTGATGGATGAAGATATACAACTCCCGGCAACAGCAGTGTTACATATTTCACATGTAGACAAATTGTCTTTGTTGATCGTGATTTTTATTTTTGATCTTTCTTGACCCGTCTGTCTTTTGGTCTTTAGGAGGAAAACAGATTCCTGTAAAGATGAAGTCATGCACCACACCAGATCAGTGTATCAGTGGATCTCTTAACAGTGGAATCTTTATGACAACTATCAACACCCAATGCTGTGATTCCAACCTGTGCAACAATCAAGAACCATCAGGTAAATATTCCATATTTACATTTTGACATGAGAATTACAGGGTACTAAGTGACATTATTGTTCCATGGTTTAATTTCCCTTATTAGGTTGCGGTTTACCTCTGAATTAACCAATGGCTGATTTATTGGTAGTCAGGTGATTCACAATTAGACATCAACTCCAAGCTCACATAACTTGAATGTTTACAATTTTACTTTTTTATTTTTACTTTATGTTATGGTTATGAACAGGCAGAGCTCCCTGTGTCTTCTTAAGTCTCTTTTTTACTTGTCCAGAATTCACACATTATCTTATTATCCTGTTATAGCATTACCAGAATCCAGTACCAATGGCAAAAAGTGTTTCACCTGTGCAGCTTCTGGTGACTGCACAAGTACTTTGGAGTGCAAGGGAAATGAAGATCGCTGCTTTATGGTCACAGGTGAGAACTATCTTATCTTGTAATTTTATGCTGGGAATAGACATGGCACGAATGTACCTAAAGATATGGGCATTGATAATTATTAATTAATTAATTATTAATCATTATTAATTCATTATTTGGGCATAAAGCAAACCAAATGCACAGATTGCAAAACAAGAGTACAAATTACCGTGTTAAATATTCTTTTAACCCAGGGTAATTAGGGGGAGGCTCTGTAAGACTTAAAATACAGGAAATAAATCTTTAGGCAGATCATATTTCTTGAAAATTACATTTTCTTCCCATTGTTTCTGAAGTGCCTGCAGTTGGGAAGGTGAAGGGATGTGCATCCCAAAGTTTCTGTTCTGGATCAGTGAATACTCAACTGGGAGCCATTGTGGACGAGAACTGCTGTGAGGGAAACTTGTGCAACAACGCCCTGCGCATCGGACAGAGCATCCTCTTCCTCCTCCTGGTGCCTCTGGCCTCCTTCGTCCTCTTCAACTAAGTAGCACTTTGACCTGCACGGCCACCCTAACCCTCCTCGACTACTCGAGGATGGTGCAAATCAAATAAATTCATACAATGTTGGTTAAACTTGTTCAATTTGATTAAAGCATTTTTTATAATCAAATACTTTTCCTGGTTTTATCATTCTACTTCTCTGCCTTAAACTAAATATTCAGAAAACATTTAATGTTGTTTACATTAAAGGTAACACAAATGAGTTTGCGCAGACAGGGATGTAAACTGCAATTCGACTGCTTAGCAGAGGCATACAACCGCGAGATGATTATTTTGCTTGTTTGAAATAAAAATGTAAAGTAAAATGCCTCCTTGTGTCATGTAGAATCACATTAAAGAATTGAATAAGGGACACCTCAGTGATCCACGTTATAACCTACATTGTTTGAACACATAGCCTACAGTGTTATTGATATGCATTATGCATATTTAAAACACTACAAAAAATATTTGGTTCTCTTCTCCAAGGAGTCAGTCAGCAGTCATTGCTTGTATTTTGTGCACTAAATATAGTTGTAACGGTGCTGCAGAACTAATTATAAGTACAATTTAAAGATTGCTGTTTCAAGATTTTATTTTGTGTGGCAGCACAATGGTGCTGTGAATGCTATAGACAATGCAGTAATGCTATATATGCAGGTGGCACCCAGCACATGCTTGGATCGGCTTCACCCCCCCAAACAACCCTGACAAAGAGCAATTTTTGAAGAGGAATTTTGATCTGCTGTTTATTTATTTTCCCCCCACGAACACCTTTTTTTATGTCGGCCCAGTTAAACATTTTTCGTGACTCATTTTGGTCTTGTATGATGTAACTTAACCATTAACTAGCTTTGGTGGTGATATTTAAAAGTCAGCTAGATAACTAGGGAGGAAGATGACAAAGATGGGGCTCCGACAGTCGTTGAAAAATCCTTCAAGGTTTGTGAATTTGAGAAAAAATGTATAAGGTCTTGATAGTTTTTGAACATGCACATGGTAAAATACGATCAAACACAAATTCACAACTCCACTTCTAACCCCCGGAAACTGTTGCCCCTGCCCCCCTCAAGGTCCAACCCTTCCTTTTCCACTTTCACCCCCCTTACAGACTCTGATGTCTCTCAACTCCTGCTCTCCCACCGCCCTACAACCTGTGCCCTTGACCCTATCCCCTCTTCTCTCCTCCAGACAATCACACTGGACATCCCCCCATTTGTCACCTCCCTTGTGAACTCCTCCCTGTCTTCTGGCTGTTTTCCATCATCCTACAAGGGGGCCCACATCACCCCGCTGCTAAAAAGGCCTACCCTGGACCCCTCTATCATCCAGAACTACCACCTGGTATCTCTTCTTCCTTTTCTATCTAAAGGAATCGAACAAGCTGCTTCTAATCACAATCACCATGATTAGCCTTAGACTGTAATGGCACTTATGTATAGATATCGTTACGATATATCGTATCGTATAGGTATTGTTGTTTTTATTGTTTGGGGCGGCCTGTAGCGTAGTGGTTAAGGTAAATGACTGGGACATGCAAGGTCGGTGGTTCTAATCCCGGTGTAGCCACAATAAGATCCGCACAGCCGTTGGGCCCTTGAGCAAGGCCCTTAACCCTGCATTGCTCCAGGGGAGGATTGTCTCCTGCTTAGTCTAATCAACTGTACGTCGCTCTGGATAAGAGTGTCTGCCAAATGCCAATAATGTAATGTAATGTAATAATGTTATTGGCTGTTGTATTCTGGTATTCTAGCTGCCAACTGTGGTATGCTAGTTTGAAAGTTGATTGTACTCTTCAAGGGTTCTGAATTTCTGTATGTTTACACTAGGACTCGGAACTGTACTGTCCTCTCAGGTCCTCTTGGCACTAGTTCTTATTTGATTTGCACTTTGTTGGACGTCGCTCTGGATAAGAGCGTCTGCTAAATGCCACGTAATGTAATGTAATGAAATCAACTTTCTTCTTTAGTTTCTAAAAACGAAATTCAAAGACCCGGGAGGGGAGCTCGTCGGCGAGCGTCTGGTGGTCGGGCCTTATCCCATGGGGTCCGGCCGGGCACAGCCCGAACTGGTAACGTAGGGTCGCCGCCCTGTGGGCTCACCATCTGCAGGGGTCGGCATCAGCGTCGGGTGCTTTGCCCAATGGGCAGTGGGCGAAGGTGGGGATCCGGGCTGATCCTCGGCGTCACAGACTGGTTCTGGGAACGTGGAACGTCACCTCTCTGGTGGGGAAGGAACCGGAGCTAGTGCGGGAGGCGGAGCGGTACCAACTAGATATAGTTGGGCTCACCTCCATGCACAGCACTGGTTCCGGAACCAAACTCCTGGAGAGGGGCTGGACTCTGTTCTTTTCTGGAGTTGCTCAGGGTGAGAGGCGCCGGGCGGGTGTGGGGATACTCACACTGAGCACCACTGTGTTGGAGTTTCACCCGGGGAACGAGAGGGTCGCCTCTCTGCGACTACGTGTCGTTGGGGAGAAAGCTCTGACTGTTGTTTGTACTTATGCACCAAACGGCAGTTCAGAGTACCCGGCCTTTTAATTTCGTTATATCCAGCCATATACTGATAAATTAGGTTTTCTTCTGCAACACACCTTGTGCTGTCCAGAAATGATTTGTTAACATAATTCTATCAGCTACCATTCTATCAGGACCATAGTGGTGTTGCTCCGGTTGGTGATGTCACTTCCTGTCTTGGTTCTCCACAGCACAGTGGGCTGAGGGAAGCTCAGGGTGGAGAGGAAGGTGAGGATGACGCTGTCGCAGGTGGTCTGGATGGCAAGCTCAGGTTCCTCTTATGCAGCTGAGCAGAGAACAAACACCCAGAAATAAGTCAGAGGCATTAGCCGTAGCAGAACATCAGTCCAGACAAATATGTAAATGTATACTGCAACCTCTATTTCTAAAAGAATCACATGCCATTATAGCACATTGAAAGCGAAAACAGCGAAAAAAGCGAGTTCCCCAGGGCTCAGTCCTCAGTCCACTCTTCTTCTCCATCTATACCAGATCCCTTGACCCTGTTATCTCTGCTCATGGCAAGTCATACCACTGTTATGCTGATGACACCCAACTCTTTCTCTCATTCCCCCCAACTGACACACAGGTCTCCACCTATATCTCCACCTGCCTGAGAGACATCCAGATCTGGATGGACAGCCACAATCTAAAGCTCAACCCAGGTAAGACAGAGCTAATCTTCATTCCTGCTCTAACCTCCCCCTTCTCAGATTTTTCCATTTCGCTAGGGGACACCACAGTGACCTCATCCCCCAGTTCAAGGAACCTCGGAGTGGTGATGGACAACAAGCTGTGCAATTCTAGGTCACGACTGCTGTCTGTTCTGGCCAGGTCAGGACAGCAGAGTCTTTGACCATTTCCAAGCGCAGACTGAAAACTCACCTCTTCAGGCTGCACCTTTTCCTCCCTACCCCACTGCTATAATTAGTGTGTACCATAGGTTATAGCACTTACGTATAATTATTTTAATATTCAGGGTGGTCAAGCTATTGAGAAAACATAGAAACAAGTACCATCACATATGTACACATACAATTTTTTTCTTGACGCCACAATTTTTTATAATTAAACAATTCGGATGTGGCTGAACTGCACACTCAGTTTTTATTTAAGCTATTTTTATACACTTTGGTTTCACCTTGGAGAAATAACAGTACCTTTTTTTATATAGTGGGCTCCAGAACTAATGGCACCCTTAATAAAAATTAAGAAAAAAGGCTGCATAAAAACAACACCGTGTTTTTGTTATCGTGTTGTGAAAAAATATTTGCCCCCATCCTTTCCTCTGTGATTGCATATTTGTCACACGGAATGGTTTCAGATATTTAGCCAAAATGTAATATTAGACAATGGGAACCTGAGTAAACAAAAACGAAAACGCTTTTACAATTTAATTAATTTAACGACAAAAGACACCCATATCACCCCTGTGAAAAATTAATTTCCCCCTTAATCTTAATAACTGGTTGCACCACCCTAAGCAGCAATAGCTGCAATCATATGCTTCCTATAATATGACATAAATAATTAATTTCTAAAAGACCAATTCAGAAACATATAAACTGAAGTGAGAATTAGTTCATCCACAAACTGACATGGAGGAATCAAGATTTACCAGTGAACAATGATTTAATACTTTAGAACAATTAATAGTGTAAACTCGATTCATGAACAACAGCTCTGACTGCATATTTATTTCATGTTGCCCTGGTTACAATGTAATTTGATCATGTACTACTGTATGTACTGTATATAACACTGAAGCCAAACAACAAAGGCTGTTTACAAACAACTTTTAACTGCTCAGGGAAATCAAATGCTGGATAACCAAAGCATGTCCTCTAGCTTAATGAAAGTAAGACTGATGTGCTATTGTTTGTCACCACAGACTCTCCCTGTTCATTAAAACACATGCAAGGAATCTGAGTGTGATTTCTGACTCTGCCTTCTGCTTTGACACACACAGAGCAATGCAGTTGTTGAATGCAGCTTCTTCCACCTCAGAAACATTGATTCAAGCCAATCCCTATCAGCCAAAGACTGACAAGTGGATACTGTCATTATACATCAGCGTCAGTCAGTCCTCCCAACTTCCCCTACAACTGGTTGAAGATGCAGCTGCCAGGCTTTTAACAGGCACCTGAAAGAGTGACCATATCGCTCATGTACTTGCATCTCTCCACTGTCAAATTGTCTGGTCCCTCCCTACCTCTGACCTCCTTTGCTGATACTCTAGCTCCAGATTGCTCAGATCCTCTACCCAACTACTCTTGTCAGTTCCACGTTTGTGGCTTAATCTGAAAGGGGATCTAGCCTTTTCAGTGGCTGCCCCGAAGCTGTGGAACGCTCTGTCACTCCATGTCAGAACTGCCTCCACTATTCCAACACTTAAATCCCATCTGAAGACCCACCTCTTTTCTCTGGCTTTTGGAGACTATGTTGTTGTGTCCTTGTCTCTGTTTTTGTATGATGTAAATTGTCTGTAAAGAAAAGGTCAGGAAAAACAGTTCAGTTTCAGTTGGGCAGCCTTGTCTTAGCACTATTGTACTTGCATAGTGCTATGTGTGCAATGTGCAGGGCTAATTCAATCCGCATCCCATTTGCAGTTTTAATACATAGTCCTCTGTAGGTTTCCCCTCCCAGCATCACCCAGCCAAATCCCCGGGGTCACATTTGGCTCCCTTAGTCCGCATAAAAATATCCTGGATCCGGAACGCCCTCTCGGGCGTCGTCTGCCCCATCCAGAGTTCTGTGCATCACTCTCTCGGCGTCCTCACGCAGGTCCTTGATGGCAGACTTCAGTAGGCTGTACGAGGCCATGAAGGAGACGCCCCCTGAGATGATGTTGCCCAGCACCGGGATCCCACTCTCCAGCAGACCCGACAGGACCTTCTGGCCCAATACCACCTGGGACAGCATGCCCTCCACAGTCTGCATTGAGAGCTCCCTGCCGGAGGTGGAGCGCACCTCTCCGTAGAGCTCCTGCAGAAGGGTGAGAGTGCAGTCAGAGGTGCCGTCGGTGGAGGAGACGGGAAACAATAAGCAAAGGACACTATGAACACTGTAAAACTCCACACTAACCAAATGACGGAATTTAGCGAGGGCCGAAGGGGTTTGCATGCTTGTCCTTCTGGTGTTGCTGGAAGAATATTAGTAGGATTAAATAATAATGAGAGTCTAGATCAGCTAATGAATAAACCACGTTACAAAGACAGTAGTACCACTCTGCCTTCCGCTCTTTACTGGTCTGGGCTGACCAAGAATCTCCACAATAGGGTCAACACATTTACCTTTGTTATCTGACTCCATTTAAGATATAATTTAGAAATTTGGGTTTCAAACATACGCAAACCTCGGGAGTGATTACACTCGACTTACATGCGCCACCATTACTCAATATATGCTCCCGGGATTAGCATTATTGCTGAAATCTCAGTTTGGCGGAGAACTCAGAGGCTGAGAGTGTAGCCAACACAATACATGGAAGATACTGCCATGATAGTTGCGAGCCCAGGTCGGCGTGCATTAAATGGGTTCCTTAAGAGTTAACTTGACAGGAACCGGAGTAGAAACGCCCATGGGTTCCCTTCGCACCAAATTACAAGATGGATGCTCCACCAACCCTTTGTATGGGCCGAACTTGACTGCCTTTCCCAGCTTGGAAACAACCACGAAAGTACCAAGCCGCTGATCAGTCGGTCATTGGCCAATATTTGCCCCTGAGTATTCAGTTGTAATTTAGGCTGAAAAGGTACAAGATGAATTAGAGTCATGGAGATCACGCAAGTTACAAACAAAATAGTTTATTCACAGACAGGTAGGTTATTAGCTTTAGAATACCAATAGTCAATTACAAAATACACAAATTAAGAATAGAGATGGAGTAAATAATCATACCTAGCCTGCTTTGGCTACACACAAACACAGAGTATAGAATATGCCGTGTGGGAAGTCGAATGCGATCTTCCGAGATTGGTCTGTCTCCCTTGCTTTTATGCCAAATCATATGTTTGGACCAGGCGGCAGTGCCATAAATCAACCTGGAGGGGTGATCAAATCTGGAATTTAGACCCCCACCCTTGGGGGTTGTTAAGTAGGGAAAATGAGATGATTACCAAGAGAGGACATGCAGGTTTTCCCTTGAGTTGAAACTCTGGTTTACTAAACTCCACTTGGTATGAAATGTATCTCATCCGATTCCTTGAATCATACGCTTCCTATAATATGATATAAATAATAAATTCAGACAAATTCATAGATCAAAGAATGTTGTCGAAATATCAGTTTGGAAAAGGTCACAAAGCTATTTCTAAGGCTCTAGGCCACCGAAGCACAGTAGTACCAAATGGAGAACACTTGGAACAGTGGTAAATCTTCCAAGGAGTGACCAGCTTGCCAAAATGACTGATAACTCATCCAGGTAGTCACAAATGATCCAAGAACACCCAAAGACCTGCAGGCCTGTCTAGCCTCAGCTAATATTATTATTCATGACTATACTATAAATAAGGCAAAGGGATTCATGAGAGACTAGCAAGGTGGGAAGTACAGCTTACCAAGAGAGGCATCAATTCTCATCTCACTATTGCACAAAAAGCCCCTGGATGATCCCAAAGCATTTTGGGATAATGTTCTATGGACAGACCAGTTAAAAGTGGAACTTTTTGAATGATACGTGTTGTTTGGTGTGAAGCTAATACAGCATTTCACAGTAAGAACATCATGCCAAAAGTAAAAAATGGTGAAGGTACTGTGATGGTGTGTGGATGTTTTGCTGCCTCAGGATCTGGACAACGTGCCCTTAACAATCTGAAACCATTCAGTGTGACAAATATGCGATAAAAAAGGAAATCAGAAAGGAGGCAAATACTTTTTCACGGCACTGTATATGTTCTGTTCAAACTTATGGGAAAATCATATACTTTTATTTCAATACATTTACTCTCACAGTTCAAAGTTTTTATTAAGTAATCTCATTTATTTATATTGGCACCCCTAACAATTATTGTAAATAAAATCAATAAAATGAAATTGGTAATACAATTTTGCTTCATTTAATTATCTCAGTCTGACGGAACTCCAGAATTATTGGCACCCTTGATAAATATTCACAAAAAACTCACAAAATTCACAAAGAAAACTGTAAAATAAAAAATGTTTACTAAGATAAGTTTTATTTTCCAACATGTGTAAAGCAGTGTGCTTTATTAATCATTCAATGGAATCAAACAAATTAAAACTTTTTTTTAACCCCACAATTATTGGCACCCCTGGTTTAATACGGCAAACTCCCCTATCTTTTCCGATAATTTTAGAGAACACAGGGACTTTTGACCATTCCTCCATGCAGAACATTTCAGAATCATTGATATTGTTGGGATACCCCCCTCTGAAACTGAGCTAGCCATTGCAGAACATGGTCATTGTTTTTACTTGACCATTTCTATGTGAATTCTGATGTATATTTGGAATCATTATCCTGCTGGACAATCAGCCTATGACCAAGTCTCAAATTCCTGGCAGAGGCAACCAGATTTTCTGCCAAGGGTTCCTGATACTTTGTTGAATTCATTGTGCCATTGATCTTAAATAGCGCCCCTGGACCACTGGCAGTATAACATCTCCAAAACATCAACGGCCCACTGCAGGGTTCCCACACCTAGCAAGTTGGCTCGCTAGATGTTTAAGTTCATACAGCGAGATATGGCTTTCACATCGTGCAGAAAGCTTACCAAGCTGTCATAAACATCCAATTCACCAATGACTTTCAAGGATCAATAGCCTACAATTCAAGGATCCTTCGCAGCATAGTTTGAGAGACAACAATTAAAAAGAGGCTTGAATGTGTGCATGTGCAGGTCTTGCCTATGTTCCAGTTGCCTTATCAACGACAAAATAACATGCGAGTCTTGCCAAATTCCGAAGACGTCCTAAGAGGCTTTGCATTTAGAGACACTTCCAATAGAAACAGGGCAGTTTTAGATCCCGTTTCCATTTAATATTTAAGGCCCGCTATAAGTAAGTTAATGGGGGCGGTGCAATAGATTTCTTTCAGTCCGATTGCTGCATATTAGTGCTCATTGAACAAAAGTACTGGACAGTGTAATAGGTCAGGCACGAAGTTGGCAAAAGCGAGCTGTATGTAGGCCATGTTTGTAAACTGTCTATGCAGGTTAATTACCTTACGGGGCAGGGATGGCGCACAACCGTCAATGACGCGGAATAACAATAATAATAATAATAATAATAATAATAATAATAATAATAATAATATGCGCAATTAACTAATGTCAACTAGTTAAAGTTATCTGCCAATTAGCGAATTACAGTAACTATCATGAGTTAGTTTATTGTAAGATACTTCCTCCAACAATACGCCAAACCAATACTACCATTTGTTGGATAACACGTAGCCTTCTATTTCGTTTCTGAATCTGTCAACCTGTCAGTGCTATCATCGTAAACAGCTTGGTAAGCTTTCTGCACGATGTGAAAGCCATACCTCGCTAGTGGTACATAACTTATATGTTGACTCATAGAAAGGCAGCACTAAAGTTTAACGTGCTAATTAATGCATGATTAAGTCATATTGAAGAAGAAGAAGGCTAACTCTCTTTACCTTTCCGTGTTCAGAATGTGATGGTTACCGTTACACTTCATTCCCCCGAAATGCAGATTCATAACCACAGTTCCGGCAACAAATAAGCACTTGTAATGAAAAAAGTAAGAATCGTGCTTAGCGTTCACGTCTGATCTCCGCGTCTTCTGAAACAGACAACAGGGCAGCCAATCAAATACACCCGATGGGCTTTCGTTTTAACGGAGTATTTTCACGACCATCAGCCTGAGCACAAGCACCTCCTCGCATGCACTAGTCTATATAATATATGTATAGGAGTTACGAGGTAGCCTTCCCTTACGGTCTTTAGCCGATCCATTTGATGGTATGATCAGTTAACCAGTGATACAGGATTGTCTTGAAGTGAAGATCGTGATAAAAATAGCGACTTGCGCCGAAAAGCATGATGAAGATGGATTGGTTATATGAATTATGATTGAGGCAAGGCAACCATAGACAGATGGTCTATGAAGGCAACTGGGTGTCATCAAAATCGCACTGTGATAACGTCGTTAAAAACATACGTGAAAACGAATTTAAAGCTTTATTACTTGCACCTCACCATACCTTATAGCTGGGACCCCCCCCTACGTCTACCAAGCCCTGAAGGACTTTGCCTACAGGACGGATCTGCCCAGGGCTGGCCTAACCTCGTGGAGCTATAAAATGATTATGGCTCATTTAAGATCTGGAGAAATTGTAACGCTCCCGAGGGGGGGGGCCAGACCTGGACCCGCAAGTCATCTGGGCAAATGTAACACACAAGTGTCTTACAAACAAACAAAAAGACATTGCCTGGATGACAGCCCATAGGTGTCTCCCCACACAAACATTTATGTATCGCCGGCACTTAGCCCTGACCGAACGCTGCCCCCACGGATGCACTGACTCAGAACACATCCACCACCTGTTCTGGGAGTGCTCCGTGGCCAGGCGGGTCTGGGGCCTTGTTTGTTCCTCTGTCTCCCTAAGCAGGTTCCTGCCAAGGTCCTCCCTGATGGCATCCTCTACGGTCCGCCGGGGGGATGCAAGACCACCGTGCTCCAGCGTCAGTGGAGGATCATAAACACCGTGAAGCAGGTCCTGTGGGAGACGAGGAACATCAAGGTCTACCAGAAAACATCCGTAGACCTGGTCACTCTCCGGAGGAGGATACAAAACCTCCTCCAGGACGGCATTCTTGTGGACATGCACTGCAGCAAAAGCCTGGCTAGAGAGAAGTGGGGGGTGGACCATTGGAAAGAACTCATCATATAGTCCACCCCCCCCAAGGGACACAGAAGGGACACAGAAGCCTCTCGGGACAACTAAACCTGAGCGAAATGGACTTTCTTCTTTACTATTTCCTTGTCTTTTAATGCACCTTAGTTTCTTTATTGTAGAAATTGATTTTGTTAAGTTTTGTAAGGTCTTTTTGGAATATTTTGGAATCACTCTTTCTTTAAGTTTGTTTTCATTCTTTTGATGTCTTTGTTTCACTAGTTTAAGTCCTTGATTGAATGATTATTTTGTGTTAATTAGTGTGTTTTAAAAAAAGAAAAAGAATTTTAAAATGTAAAGAAATGTAAAAACCAATAAAACCACATTATTCAATTTAAAACTTTCGAACTTTCCATACTAACCGGTCCATTGCAGACTTTTGCGTAGCTCCGTGAAATTGGCAAATGTTGCTGGCCACAATTGGAGACTTCCGGTTCGCATTTATCAAAATAAAAGTTCGGTGAATAAAATAATTTATGAATTCAATTTTAATTGTTAAATCAATACAGTTGGATATGATTGTAATGTATTTGCAGAGAATATAAAATTGTGCACAAATTTCAATAAAAACTGTTTGCCACCTGTTGTTGCTGTCTGTCAGGTGTGGTGTGGGCATGCATTGCCATAGACTGTCAGTTGCCACCCAACTCATTTGCATAGCTCATAACTCAAAAACTATGAATTGTTTCAAAATGAAAGGGGGTATACATTTGTTAGCTGGACCCATATCTTTAATATTAAACAGTCCTTTCTGTGAAATCCTGTTCCGAGCAATTGTTGCTGTGTTTCTAGTGTGGGGAGGCCATACATTGCTATTGACTGTCAGTTGCCACCCAACTCATTTGCATAGCTGATAACTCAAAAACTATGAATTGTTTCAAAATGAAAGGGGGTATACATTTGTTAGCTGGACCCTTATCTTTAATATTAAACAGTCCTTTCTGTGAAATCCTGTTCCGAGCAATTGTTGCTGTGTTTCTAGTGTGGAAAGGCCATACGTTGCTATTGACTGTCAGTTGCCACCCAACTCATTTGCAAAGCTCATAACTCAAAAACTATAAATTGTTTCAAAATGAAAGGGGGTATAAATGTACTCTGTATACCCATATCTTTAATATTCTATAGTCCTTTCTGTGGAAAATCCTATTCCGAGCAATTGCTGTGTTTCTAGTGTGGGGCGGCCATACGTTGCTATTGACTGTCAATTCACAAGCAACTCATTTGCATAGCTCATAACTCAAAAACTATTAATTGTTTCAAAATGAAAGGGGGTATACATTTGTTAGCTGGACACATATCTTTAATATTAAACAGTCCTTTCTGTGAATTCCTGTTCCCAGCAATTGTTTCTGTGTGTCAGGTGCAGGGTGGGCATTCATTGCTATAGACTGTCAATTCACACCTATATACCCAGGGATAAACCCAAACCATGCAACTTTACAATGAAATTAAAGTCAAATCAACTTTATTTGTGTTGCACATTTTATGCTATATTTGTCAGTACATGCTTTAGAGCAGTGCTTCTCAACCAGGAACTGATTTTATTCATTAAGGGCATTTTTGGTGGTAAGATTGGTTCAGTTATTATATTAGTTGTTTCAGTTTCTGGATACAACAAAAACCTTCTGGCAAGACCAGAGTTGAGAAATACAGCTTTAGAGTAAGCCCCAGAATTTCCCCCCACAAAAGCATGCCTAGGGCAACAGTGGCAAAAACTTCCAAGGTGGAGAAGGAAGAAACCTTGGGAGGAACCAGACTTAAGGGAGGGAGGGGGGGAGGGCATCCTCCTCTGGCCGGCTTAGGGGTGACAATGATGGTCAGATCAGACAATTAACAATTCATTCTGAACAATGTGTTTGTGTGATGAGTGTTGAATGTGTGTGAGATTGACAGGGTGCAGATGAAGGAGGTGTTGAATGTGTGTGAGATTGGCAGGGTGCAGATGAAGGAGGTGTTGAATGTGTGTGAGATTGGCAGGGTGCAAATGAAGGAGGTGTTGAATGTGTGTGAGATTGGCAGGGTGCAGATGACGGAGGTGGTGGTCCCGGGGCAGTATGTGGAGGGTGTCTCAGCGCTGCAGCATAATTGTGATGACGACAAGGGGGAAAAAAACGACAATATGGCAGTGGGAAGTAAGTAGGGACACAGATGGGACTTGTAGGAAACAAACCGAGGCCTTAATTGTAAGGAGGATTTACTGTTGGGCTAATTCTAATGAGTATTTAATTTTAAGTTAAGTCATCTAGGACAACCTTTCGCATTTTACTTGGACTGCAATTTAACTGATTACTATCAGGTATTATACTTTTTGAAAACAGACAAACGTAAAGTCCACAGCTGCTCCCATCTAACTGACCTGGAAAGGAAGGACATTGGTGAGCATATTCAAAAACGAAATTTACTGGATGTAGTTTTCCTGTAATGCCAAAATACTGTAAAGATAAATAGAGTGAGAGACGGTCAAGAACTGCTCATAAAAAAAAGAAGTGATGCTTCAGTGTATCCATTCATATTGCTTTTAAAAATATGTTTCCCTCTAATATCCTGCAATGTTCCATTGTAATATGAATCATGGTCCAATGTAACGAATCTAAATTCACTGGAATAAGGACAAATTTAAATCTCCACCAATTTCTTTTTAAATTTGGTCAATTTGGCAAGACCTCAATTGTCTCGCAGTACAAACTATACAGTTCCTGGCCAACAAATGTAGAGGGGACTGCAAGAATTATTTTTTCGGGTACTGTTCTGATTACAAATGACAGGTATGTGTCTATAATGGAATAATTTAGCCAATTGTTTCCTTTCAGAATCGCTAGATCATGCGATTCTAAGTTAATGGGTACATTTATTTTTGAGCTAATACATGTATCTTGATTAGGAGATTTGGACATGCATCGAGCAGAACACGAGTGAGCAACTTCTACTTTACAATGCTCTACTTGCTCTTTTGAAGACATGCAGTCAAATACGCATATTATGAATTTAGACTTTAGAATTATTTTTTGTATTAAATCAAAAGTGTACTCCGTTTTTTTCAAAAAACCCACAGTGTCGTTTCCAGGTATTGTCATTTTTAAATATAATTACGTGTGGGTAATATTATAATCCAATTAGTACAGCTACCAATGTATATATTTGCACTCTAAATACAGATCTAAGGCTGACATTTTGATGTACCTCAAGTGGTACTGGATTACATGCCACGATAAGCGTTTTTGGAAGATAAACAATTGCTCTGTGTCGGTCAAAATTATAGTTTTTTTTAATTTCCGCAGTTACACAAGTACGTTTGACATCCAGATTCGGAATCTAACGCAATTTTTATATTATCTTGTGTTAAATCGGTCGAATTTATTATGAGAAAATCTTTGTTTATTTATTTGCACTTGTCCAAATTTACAGGTTGTAGTGAATATTAATTTTGTGTACAGCAAATCCTCTGCAAGGAAACGTGAACACATTGATGTTCTAACAAACAAGTGGATGACTGAAGTAATTTTGAAAATGAAGCCATAGCAGGGTGCCTCGCACAAGTTGCATCATACGTTTTTTTGTCAAATTTCTTTAGCATTTCTTTGAAATTAGAATTAGCTGATTTTGAAGAGGACAACTGAAGACGTTCATATGTCTCCTGGATTGCTTTGCTGCCATCAAGAAGGTGCAATACTATACTTAATTTACTTCTCGAAGAAGTAAAACACCCCGCTTTTGGAATCCTGTTCAGAATTACTCAATGACACAATTAAATCGTTTGCCGTTACTAATTTATCATTTCTAATCAGTGACGCTGTATAGTGACCACCCCACAACACTGATTTCCCTATATGAGATCTGATCGAATTTAATCTATATTCTTGCTGCTCGCCGTTGATGTTTTGCAGAGTAAGTGCAAAACAGCACCAATGCTAGCTCTAGGCAATTGAACAATGACAATGTCAGGGTAAGTGTGCACTAAAGATTTGCGCTTTACTTCATTGTTACACACTGCACATTTGCTTGGAGCCTCTGCTCCATTGAAACAATCGCTGAACGCCTTTTCAACGGATGTAGTTAGATCATTTAGCTCCACAGTAACGACTGAGTTGAACTCCCCAATTGTTCTAATTTTATTTGCGCAGTGTGTACACGTGTCTGTATTTGTTACCATGACGTTGACATTTATGCTTGCTCTCTGCAACCAAGATACAAGTGGTAAAATAAAATCAATGAGGTCATTTCTCTGACCTAATTTTAGATCGGGAATGGCTGCAGTCAGTTCTTTTAAAAGAGGTCCTAGGATACATGCCTTGAAAATGTAGCCAGGATTCTATACTGCTGTTATGAGTAACTTTGATAATGACATGGGCATTGATGTGGTGGAATGTAAAATTGTGTCCGTAAATGTTCTTTTCATAATATTTAGGTTCAGAAAGCACTGTGTTGTTGCATTAAACCAGCAGTTCATTTGCACATTTTGAAAGGCACAAATTTTGTCCAGTTTCATGTTTAACTGGGTAGGCCGAGGACAGTCAATTTGTTGTTCTTTAGAAACTTTTTTAAAATTATTTTTCTGTTCAGGAAGCAATGCATTCCATTCTGCTTTTGCAAATGCTATGGCATCAGATGCCCTGCACTTTGCAAAATGAGATGTAAAATTTGAACTGAAATTCATTAAAGGAGATTGCTTTTTGGGAGTCTGCTCATTTAATGTAAATAGCATGTTACTTTTAATGTGTGCTTTCTGGAAGCTATATGTGGTCGCTTTTATTTTGCTTTTGTTCCACTATTCCTCTGGTTGTTTCTCTTTTAAAACACTCAATCTTACTGTATCACGAAGTTCCCTCTCTCTAGCCTTATACAATGTAGGCAATTTGTCAACACACGCATCAATTCTGTGTTTTTCATTGTTGAAAAAAAGTACTTTTGTATTTTTAAAACTAGCTTTGCATAGTGATGTTGTCTTATCAAATAGATGGGGGGGGGGGGGGGGGTTACATTTAGTATGTTCTGTTTATCCAAATAAGATGACATTAAATCGGACCACACTGGAATTACTGGGACAAAGTAATCTAAGAGCTTGTCTATTAGCATCGGGCTGTAGTATGCATTGTCACACAGGTATTTGTATATTTGTACAGTTGACAGGGCATTTGTTTAGATTTTTTGGAAATGTGTCAAAAAAGGCGATTTCACCGATGATATGCTTTGAATATACTCATCATGAGTGTCATTTGAACTTTGCACATCAATATGCTCCTCTCCTACGTTGCTTTTTTATCATCATTTTTATCAGCGATACCATTTCATAATTTCCAGCGCTGCAAATAATGTTCCATCGTTTGATAATTAAATATTCGCATGGAAGCTAGAAGGAGAACTAAAGAGCGGTCACTATTCATTTGAATTGGCAAGGTATTGAAATTATAAATCTTTTTTTCATAGAACCTAATTGCAGTGAGGAGCTGTTCTACTGCACTTTGTGTGTGCACTTCACTGATCATAAATGCAATTGGGCATGAGATTTGGGCTGGGGTTGAAGTACATATTGACATTTGGGTGGCAACTGACAGTCAATAGCAACGTATGGCCTCCCTACACTAGAAACACAGCAACAATTGCTCGGAACAGGATTTCACAGAAAGGACTGTTCAATATTAAAGATATGTGTCCAGGTAACAAATGTATACCCCCTTTCATTTTGAAACAATTCATAGTTTTTGAGTTATCAGCTATGCAAATGAGCTGCTTGTGAATTAACAGTCTATGGCAATGCATGCCCATACCACACCTGACAGACAGCAAGAACAGTGGCAAACAGTTTTTATTGAAATTTGTGCACGATTTTATAGTCTCGCATTCATCAAAATAAAAGTTCGGTAAATAAAATGATTTATGAACTGTAATTTTGTCAATTTTAATTGTTCAATTAATACAGTTGGATATGATTTTGATGTATTTGCAGAGAATATAAAACTGTGCACTAATTTCTCTAAAAAGTGTTTGCCACCAGTTGTTGCCACATTTCACGTGTGGCAAAAACATGCATTGTTATACACTATCAGTTCACAACCAGCTGATTTGCAAAGCTAATTACCAAAAAATGATACATTGTTACCAATTAAAAGGGGGTATACGTTAAGCAATTGTTGCTGTGTTTCCAGTGTGGTATGGGCATGCAATGCTATTGACTGTCAGTTGCCAACCAGCTCATTTGCATAGCTCATAACTCAAAAACTGTAAATTGTTACTCAATGAAAGCTGGTATACATTTACTCTAGAGAACCATATCTTTAATATTCTACAGTAATTTCTGTGAAATCATGTTCCCAACAATTGTTGCTGTGTTTCCAGTGTGGGGCGGCCAAGCATTGCTATTGACTGTCAGTTGCCACCCAGCTCATTTGCATAGCTCATAACTCAATAACTGCAAATTGTTACCAAATGAAAGGGGGTATAGCTTTACTTTACAGACCCATATCTTTAATATCAAAATTGAATACACAGTAGAATTAGCCAACAGTAAGTCCTCCTTACAATTAAGGCCTTGGTTTCTATCCTAGAAGTCCCATCTGTGCCCCTACTTACTTCCCACTGCCTTATTATCATTTTCTCGAGTTTTACTGGTGGAGAGGAGGATACCCTGAGTCGCAAGGAGGAGGAGGATGCCTTCTCCACCAAGGAAGTGTTTCCTCGCCACTCAAATAAAGTTGATTTGACTTTAATTTCATTGTAAAATTGCATGGCTTGTGTTTATTCCTGGGTATATGGGTATATAATGAGCAGCTTGTGAATTGACAGTTATAGCAATGAATGCCCACCCTGCACCTGACACACAACAATAATTGCTGGGAACATGATTTCACCGAAAATTTCACTTTCATTGGGTAACAATTTATAGTTTTTGAGTTATCAGCTACGCAAATGAGCAACAAATGGCAACTGACAGTCCATTGCAACATATGGCCACCCCACACTGGATCACCATGGAAACGGGACACCATGAGGAAATACCAGAGACGTATTCGACTCACGGAAAGGAAGAGGGAACCTGATTTAGGCTTGTTTTCCACAAACTTTACTCACTCTTACCTTTTCAGAAAGTTAGAATAATGAAAAAACCGTCAAACTCAAGTTGGGTACAGATAGACAGAATTCATAGATGAATATAAACCCATAGGTAGATTATATTGGTTACAGATTGAGTTACTTGGGAGATTCATTCGTTTTATTTAAAAGAAATATTCCAGAAAAAATACTAGCCCCAATGAATGTCCCATAATACCAAAAGACATGGATACATTTCATGAGATGTAGATCATTTTCATTATGTAAAATAAACAATCCTGCCAAGTATTTGTCCATGGTGTCTCATTACAAAGATTGCTTGGCTGTTTTTTTTTTCTCAATACAAACAGTACTACATATTGCTCAAAAATACACAACCTAATTTCGATGAGAACATCTTCATCAAGATCAAAGGCACTAGTACAGAAAGGCACTTGAACTGCAGAGAAGTAGTTTCTTCACACCGGTGACTGCAAAGCTCTCATTAGGACCTTTTGTGCATCCTCTGCCAGCTCATTCAAGCAGCTTGTCAGCATCCTGTGGGTGGTGGAGTACGAGATTCCCGCGGCCGCCATGGAGCCGAACACCGGGATTGTGCTGGCCCAGTACTCCAGCAACATCACCCCTGCTCCGGCAAATTTGGTAAGCAACTTGATGACCACATCGCCCGATATCTCCTTGTTGAGGGGGGATGTGAGGACCGCTTTCAGTTCCTCCAGAGGCACGTTCGTTTTGTCAGAGAGGTTTTTCAGGGATTCATCATCCAGGCCAAAAGCCTGGTAATAACTGCTGAGCTCTTTGACCAGGATGCCTACATCCACCACCACAGACAGTCCTGGGATGGGTATGGCTGCCACGGCACCTGACAGCAGGGACACCTTCCATATGTTGGCCTGCAGGGCCTCTTTCTTCTTCTTGTTGATGTCCAGGGTGATGTTGGGCAGTGACAGCAGGAGGACACGCTGCTTGTGTTCAGGCAGCTCTTTCTCCATCGTCTCCTGCAGCTTTGGGAAGTCGTAGAGCTGCAGCTCAAAGCTGGAGATAAGGAAGACCGTGGGAGATGCCACTCCATTTTCCAGGAGGCCTTATGAAATAGAAAATATAATATAAGAGTACTGTTACAAAACAAACAAATGGAGGACAGATTTCAATGTTCAGCTGCTGCAAACTTCTTACTGTGTAATACCATCCCAAAAAATGTAACAAGCTAAACAATCTAAACGTTCCCTCTGGAAAAGTTGTAGAAGAGGACGCACAAAACATCTCACATTGACCCGTTACCTTTCATGCAGTCTTCCCGAATTATACTGAGGGTTTTGTCCTCGTCAAAGTCCTTCTTCCTTTTCTCTGCATGTATGCTGTTGTCAATCTTTGAGCGAACAAAGTAGAACCTCTTCTTCATGCGTTGGATCTCTGTGGCCAGCTGCACATTGTTGACTTTGAAACGTTCTGAGATGATGATGATGAAGAAATCATAGCGTTCGAATTTTACTTTTTCAAGGTACTCGTCTGCTTTGAAATTGGGTGTCCCAATCCCGGGAAGGTCCCACACTTTGACTTTGGGATATTTAGGGTGGGGGTACACGGTTGGCTCCATGGTGGTCTCAACCACGCCGGTTGGAGCTGCGCCCTTGTTGTCTTCCACCAGACCCCGGAATGCATTGACAAAGGTGGACTTGCCAGAGCCAGACTCTCCGGTGATGGCAATATTTAGTTCCACACTGTCAATCTGCTCAAAGTAGTCCTGGATCTTAGCCACGGCTGAAGTCAAGGTCTGGTTTTCCAGTGCATCCCTGATCTCCCTCACCTCATCCTCTCCAACAATGGTAAAACCCTCAGCCATGGTCAAGCTATTGAGAAAACATAGAAACAAATACCATCACATATGTACACATAGTATTTTTTTCTTGACGCCACAATTTTTTTGTAATGAAACAATTCGTATGCGGCTGAATTGCACACTCAGCTTTTATTTAAGCTATTTTTATACACTTTGGTTTCACCGAGGAGAAATAACAGTACCTTTTTTAATATAGTGGGCTCCAGAACGAATGGCACCCTTAATAAAAATGAAGAAAAAAGGCTGCATAAAAACAACACAAAGAATAAATTATCATGTCGTGAAAAAATATTTGCCCCCTTCCTGATTTCCTCTGTGATTGCATATTTGTCACACGGAATATCATCGTGCTGTATGTCATTGGATATACAGCACTAAGTCGTTATTCGCAACTGGTGGCGAATGGTGTAGGTAGGTTACATTCGCATGAACCCCATACCCGGGGGGCTTATGCTTTTTGTTTCCTTAGTGCTGATCTGTTCTGTGTTACACTCACGTTAATGACACGTGTTTTGGAGTGTTCGCCCCTCTCGTCTGAGAGCTTACCCAAATCTCCGTTAGCCCAGGGCTCTATGTGGGAGACCCTCGGTGCTGCTATTGTAAATGTGTTTTTGTTAGTGAGTTGAGTTCACCCAGTAGTTGACTGCACCAGTGCCTGATATATTATTATGTGAACATTAGTAACTAGTTAGTAACTTGCAAATGGTTATCATTCCCTTCTACATGTTAACATTACCAGAATACAAGGGGTACTGTATGTACCTGCTTTTAGCTTGCTCAGTGCCGTCCGGTGTGATGTCTCAGCTGCATGACTCGTGAACTTTAATTGATTTACTGCAGGCTCTACTTCAGGACATACGGACGGGACATATGAATTCTTTACACGTGGCTTTTGTGAGCCATGACTCTCCAAACCTTCTCGAAATTTTCCAGGCATGATACTAGGTGACGGTTGATATAGCTTTTTAGCTTGCTTGTAAGCACAGCTATTGACCAATGACCATCGCACTGAGGCAGGTGGTGCTACTGTGGGAACCCTGCCACTGCTATTGTCATGTCTAGGAAACGACAGAGTCCAAATCTCCAATTTGTCGAAAAACATCTTCGCGAGGGAAAAGTTTAGTTATGTCTCGTTACGATTTATTTTCTTGTCATGTCTAGTTATGTTTTCGTACGATTATATTACCTGGTTATGTTGAGTGATTATCGTCTTAGTTTCGCTTTGTGTTATGTTTCGATTTATGTTTATTGTTACGTTAACTGGTCGTTGTTATGCATACACTTTTACATGTTTTTCCGCAAACCTTGCGTTCCGCCTTTTCTCTCTCTCTCTCTCTCTCTCGTTCTGTCCTTCACTCCCCTAATGTTTCTATTTGTCTATTTACTAAAACTACTAACGCTAGATCAGGATTGGGTAGAAACTAACAAGACTAATCATGTGTTCATGTTACCTTACGTTTCTCGTGCATGTCATTTCCTAATTTACTAATGCTAGGGCAGGATAGGTTTATTACTAACGATTACTAATCTCCTTGTTAAACTTGTCATCCATCGCACCTGTTTTCCATTTCCTTGCTACACTCTAACTAATTGTCTACACCTGTCTACACCTGCATTTATAGCCCAGTCGCGCTACTGTTCACTGCGAAATTGTCTGCCTCTGTTTACCACGCAACTCTTGAGCATTATTTACTGTTTGATTACACGTTACGATCCACGCCTGTTTACTGACCATCGACTATTGATTTCTGTTTTGTGACCTTCGTTTTGTTTCTTGACTACGTCCCCGCCTACCGTTTTTGTACTTTTGCCCCGCTGATTGTTTCATGGTTTCGACTCCCGCTTCGTCCACGACTACGCCTCTGCCTGCCGTCCGTCTGTTCATCTGCCCCGCTGACAGCTCTCCTGCTACCGGACCTCCCTGCACGCCTACCGACTACGAGATTGCCTCTTCCCTCGGCACCGTGCTTTTTGTTTGTTTTGTATTTGTTTGGCTGGATCTACGTGTATGGACTTTGCTTGTGTTGACTACTCTCCTGGGATTCGTCCCGAATAAAGCCCTGAGGGGTCTTTATATTACTATTGTTTCTGAGTCGTGCATTTTGGGTCCAACCCCCACGCACCCGTCTCAGAACAATTTCGCCAAAATGGACCCTGCTGACTCTACTGCCATGTTCCACGCCCTCCAGGAACAAGGAGCCATCGTCCGGCAGCATTCACAAGGAATCTCCGAACTTCACCTGGAGATTCGTGAACTGTGTGCGGAGATGAGGAGGCTTGCCGTCGCAGTCCTACCACAACCACGGGAGGAGCCTTCCCACCCACCCACATCCCCAGCGCTCAACCCCACGGGAACCTGCCAATTCCGAGAGCCCCAACAACCCCCTCCGGAGAGGTTTGGTGGAGAACCTGAGAGGTGCAAGGCTTTCCTTCTACAATGCGACTTCGTGTTCAGGAAACAGCCCCAGACCTACAACAGCGACGACCGTCGGATTGGCTATGTGATGGGGCTACTCAAGGGGAGGGCGTTGGACTGGGCTACGGCGGTGTGGTCCGGGGATTCATTCCCTCCTCTTTACCCAGTCTTCGCCGATGAGATTCGGAAGGTCTTCCAACACGCATCCAGCGACCAGGAGCCATCCCAGAGACTGATTGCTCTGCGCCAAGGACGGAAGACCGCGGCAGACCACTCCATCGACTTCCGCACCCTCGCGGCGGCTACTAGCTGGAACGATGCGGCGTTGGAAAATCTCTTCCTGGCCAGCCTGAGTGAGACGCTCCAGGACGAGTTGGCGCGACTGGACCCCATCACCCAGTTCGACCAGCTTGTGCGCACCACGATCCGCCTGGACAACCGTGCCAGACAACGTCGGTCGGAGAGACCGATCCTTCCTGGCAACCATTACCCCAGGCAGGGGCCAAGTCCTCGACTGGAGGAGCAGCAGTCTGAGGGATCCGAACCCATGGACCTGTCCCGGGCCGGTACAAGGATCTCTACTGAGGAACGAGCACGCCGCAGAACCACTGGTTCGTGCTTCTACTGTGGGAGGCCGGGTCACACCCAGGCTCGGTGCTCCTTCAAGACCAGGAGACCAGTGGAGGTGAGAGCTGTCGACAGACATGAGGGGTCTGACAGAGACAACCATCGTCCCACGCTCACGACTCTCTTAATTCTGCCCGACAGCACGACCCGGATTAACGCGTTGGTGGATTCTGGAGCGGACGCCAATCTCATTGACGAAGTTTTGGTGTCTGAACTGAACATCCCCACCCTCCCTCTACCCCACCCTGAGAACGCGCGGTCGCTGGATGGAAGGACCTTCTGCCGCATGACACAAATCACCATTCCCTTACAACTGATCATTTCTGGGAACCATCGGGAGATGATCCAGTTCCGCGTCATCCAGTCCCCTAATGACCAACTCATCTTGGGATTACCCTGGCTCCAGAAACACAACCCCACGATCAACTGGAGTTCTAACCAAGTGCAAGCATGGGATCCGAAGTGCCATCTGTCCTGCTTGCGTCCCGCCCCACCACCAGCAGAGGGAGTGCCAGCTCTACCACAGACTCCCAAACGCTCCCTTGAGAGGGTCCCCTCTCCTTACCATGACCTGGGAACAGTGTTTTCCAAGACACAAGCTCAGTCTTTGCCGCCTCATCGACCCTACGACTGCGCCATCGAGCTCCTCCCTGGTTCGTTACTTCCCTCAAGTCGCCTATACAACGTCTCCAGACCAGAGAGGGAGGCGATGGAGAAATACATCCGTGACTGCCTGGCTAACGGACTAATTCGCCCTTCTTCCTCTCCCGTCAGTGCGGGATTCTTCTTTGTTCAGAAGAAAGATGGCTCCCTACGCCCGTGCATCGACTACAGGGAGCTGAACAACATCACGGTGAGGAACAAGTATCCTCTGCCCCTGATGGACTCCGCGTTCCACCCACTTCACGAGGCCACCATCTTCACCAAGTTGGATCTCCGCAACGCTTACCACCTGGTCCGTATCCGCGAGGGCGATGAATGGAAGACCGCCTTCAACACCTCTCTCGGACACTTCGAATACCTGGTCATGCCATTCGGCCTCACCAATGCTCCTGCTGTGTTCCAGGCCCTGGTGAATGATGTTCTTCGGGACTTGTTGGGTCGCCATGTGTTCGTCTACCTGGATGACATCTTAATCTACTCCACCAATGCCAAGGATCATGAATACCACGTCAGGCAAGTCCTACAGAGACTCCTGGAGAACAGACTATTCGTCAAGGCGGAGAAGTGCGTCTTCCACTCCGACACAGTTGAGTTCCTGGGGTTTATCCTTGAGAGGGGACGGATCAGGGCGGATCCCAAGAAGATTCTGGCAGTTACCAACTGGCCCACACCCACCTCACGTAAGCAGCTCCAACGCTTCTTGGGATTCGCCAACTTCTACCGAAGGTTCATTAGATCCTATAGTCAAGTGGTCTCTTCTCTAACCAAACTCACGTCCCCTGCGGTGCCATTCCGGTGGAGCTCCGAAGCTGAGACGGCCTTCACCAAGGTCAAGAGACTGTTCTCTTCCGCTCCCATCCTGGTACACCCCGACCCCACCCGCCAGTTTGTGGTCGAGACGGATGCTTCCGACACAGGGGTGGGAGCAGTGCTCTCTCAGGTGGCGGCCGCTGACAACCGACTACACCCCTGCGCCTTCTTCTCCAAGAAGCTGTCCCCGGCGGAGAGGAACTATGACGTTGGGAACCGAGAGCTGCTAGCAGTCAAACTGGCGTTGGAGGAGTGGAGACATTGGCTGGAGGGGTCCGAGAAGCCGTTCATCGTTTGGACCGACCACAAGAACCTGGCATACCTCCAGACAGCCAAGAGGCTGAACTCCCGACAGGCCAGATGGGCACTGTTCTTCGGGAGGTTCAACTTCTCACTCACCTACCGCCTGGGTTCTAAGAACGTTAAGCCTGACGCCCTTTCTCGCCAGTTTAACACCTGTCCTGAGTGTGAGGTTCCAGAGAACATCCTTCCGGCCTCCTGCACCGTTGGGTCCGTCACCTGGAAGATCGAGTCGGTGATCCAGAGGGCTCTACGGGATGAACCCGATCCTAGGCCCAACCCCGGATTACGCCTATACGTTCCCGCAGCCGCTCGGACACAGGTGCTGCAATGGGCCCATTCATCCCTCCTTTCCTGCCACCCCGGCTTTACCCGCACCTTGGCGGTGCTGAAGAGGAGATTCTGGTGGAGCTCCATGATCCCTGACACCAGGCGCTTCATCAAGGCATGTACCACCTGTGCCAGAAGCAAGGCCTCCCACCAAGCCCCTGCTGGTTTACTCCAACCTCTGCCTGTGCGCAGCCGACCCTGGAGCCACATCGGCGTGGACTTTGTTACCGGACTTCCCCCTTCCGAAGGTAACACCACCATCCTCACTGTGCTGGACCGATTCAGCAAAGCGGCACACTTCATCCCCCTGGCTGGATTGCCCACCGCCCAAGAGACCGCAGAGGTTCTGGTGAGAGAAGTATTCCGCATTCACGGACTTCCCTCGGACATCGTTTCTGACCGCGGCCCCCAATTCATCTCCCAAGTTTGGAAGGCATTCTGCGTGGCCCTCGGGGCCACAGCTAGCCTCTCTTCGGGCTACCACCCTCAGTCCAATGGCCAAACGGAGAGGGCCAATCAGGACCTGGGGGCCGCTCTACGCTGCGTATCGGCAAAGAATCCAGCCGGCTGGAGCAAGATGCTAACCTGGGTGGAATACGCACACAACACCTTACCCTGCGCCGCCACCGGGAGATCTCCGTTTGAGGTCTCCTTGGGCTACCAACCTCCACTGTTTCCTGACCAGGAAGCCGAGATCGCTGTTCCCTCCCTCGCCATCCACATGAAACGGTGCTCCAAGGTTTGGAGGGATGCCAAGGCCGCGCTGCTAAGCACGGCAGATCGTAATCGGCGTTTTGCTGATCGCCACCGCACTCCAGCTCCGGCCTACAAACCAGGTGACTCCGTCTGGCTGTCCACTAAGGACATTCCCCTCCAAGCCACCTCTCACAAGCTACAACCCCGCTTTATTGGTCCCTTTAAGATCCACAGAATCATCAACCCTTCCTCTGTTAAACTGTCACTCCCTGCTTCCCTTAAGATTCACCCCACATTCCATGGCTCATGTATTAAGCCTGTATCCTCTCACCCCATATGTCCCCCGGATCCCCCACCACCTCCCCCCCCCGCATTATTGACAACCACCCTGCATTCACTGTTAAGAAACTCTTGAACATTCGTAAGAGGGGCCGTGGGGTGCAATACTTGGTTGACTGGGAGGGCTATGGCCCTGAGGAGCGTTCCTGGGTCGCTCCCAGTCTCATTCTGGACAAATCGCTCATCAGAGACTTCCATCGTGACCACCCTGATAAATTCCAAGGACCGCCAGGAGTCGGTCGTTAAGGGGGGGGGTCCTGTCACGTTTCAGGTCTGTCTCGCCATGTTTTATGTTTATTCGTGTTGTCTTAGTCACGTAGTGTCTTATCATGTATTATGTTAGTCTAGGTTCGTCATGTTGTTTAGTTATGTTTCGTTACGATTTATTTTCTTGTCATGTTTAGTTATGTCTCGTTACGATTTATTTTCTTGTCATGTCTAGTTATGTTTTCGTACGATTATATTACCTGGTTATGTTGAGTGATTATCGTCTTAGTTTCGCTTTGTGTTATGTTTCGATTTATGTTTATTGTTACGTTAACTGGTCGTTGTTATGCATACACTTTTACATGTTTTTCCGCAAACCTTGCGTTCCGCCTTTTCTCTCTCTCTCTCTCTCTCGTTCTGTCCTTCACTCCCCTAATGTTTCTATTTACTAAAACTACTAACGCTAGATCAGGATTGGGTAGAAACTAACAAGACTAATCATGTGTTCATGTTACCTTACGTTTCTCGTGCATGTCATTTACTAATTTACTAATGCTAGGGCAGGATAGGTTTATTACTAACGATTACTAATCTCCTTGTTAAACTTGTCATCCATCGCACCTGTTTTCCATTTCCTTGCTACACTCTAACTAATTGTCTACACCTGTCTACACCTGCATTTATAGCCCAGTCGCGCTACTGTTCACTGCGAAATTGTCTGCCTCTGTTTACCACGCAACTCTTGAGCATTATTTACTGTTTGATTACACGTTACGATCCACGCCTGTTTACTGACCATCGACTATTGATTTGTTTTGTGATCTTCGTTTTGTTTCTTGACTACGTCCCCGCCTACCGTTTTTGTACTTTTGCCCCGCT
Organism: Conger conger; assembly: GCF_963514075.1. NCBI lineage: Eukaryota > Metazoa > Chordata > Actinopteri > Anguilliformes > Congridae > Conger > Conger conger. Next base: position 84,048,600 of record NC_083760.1, on the reverse strand, counting down.
GATTGTTTCATGGTTTCGACTCCCGCTTCGTCCACGACTACGCCTCTGCCTGCCGTCCGTCTGTTCATCTGCCCCGCTGACAGCTCTCCTGCTACCGGACCTCCCTGCACGCCTACCGACTACGAGATTGCCTCTTCCCTCGGCACCGTGCTTTTTGTTTGTTTTGTATTTGTTTGGCTGGATCTACGTGTATGGACTTTGCTTGTGTTGACTACTCTCCTGGGATTCGTCCCGAATAAAGCCCTGAGGGGTCTTTATATTACTATTGTTTCTGAGTCGTGCATTTTGGGTCCAACCCCCACGCACCCGTCTCAAGACCAGGTTTTTCATAAACATGGACCTGGACTGTCATTTTTACACCCATTTTATACACAGTTACTCCTCCTACAACTCCTCCTCAAACCTCATTGTGGCAAATCACCCACACTGTTCTTATCTTAACTCCTCCCACAACTCCTCCCCCCAACAGGTGCAAATATCACTGTGGCAAATCGCCCAAAGTCCTCATGCTCTGCCAACTGTGTACAAAGTTCAGTCATGCTCTGCCAAATCTCGATAAAGTTCAGGATGCCCCCACCCTCGCGAACTGCCTCTAACACACACGTCATCCATGGTTTTTTCTGAGCACTTTTACACTTTTAGCATACATCGTCGAGAGTTTTGGAGGAACCAGCCTGCTCACTGAGGTGGAGTCTGATTTTGACTTGTGATTGTTCATCATGCTTTTAGGAGGGAGATCTTTTGTTCTGTGAATTTTCCCCTACACCATATCTGACAGTAGATATGATCTGCTTCTTCTTGTGTACATTCCATTTTGCCGCCTTCCTCGCGCTGGCATTGTGTTTTGTTGTTGGCTTGGACAGTTGTTAAGTAGGCCTGTGTTTGGTTGTTGGCTTTTACACTTGTCCAAAAGGCCTGTATTTGGTTGTGTGCTTTGACACTTGTTTAAAAGGCTTGCATAAGTCTTCACAAAATTTTGGCCATTTTATGTTACGGCCAAATCAAGCCTTAGGTCGTAACACTGAGACTTGCTTTTTGGTAGATTTTCCAGCAGGACAATCACTCCAAACATACAACAAAATCCAAACATAAATTGTTAAGTGAAAACAACATGTGTTCTGCAATGGCCATCTCAGTCCCCAGGCTTAAATCACATCAAAAACCTGTGGTCATTTATACCCAAGGATATAAATGATTCTGAAAGGTTCTGCATTGAGGAATGGTCAAAAATCCTTCAGAATGTGTTCTCTAACCTTATCACAGATTATAGGAAAATACTCATGGTTGTCATCTTTGCCAGGGTTGTTTGCACAAAGTATTTAACCAGGGGTGCCAATAATTGTGAAACCTGTTTTCTGGGCATGTTTTTCAATGTAAGACTTTACACATGTTGGAACTGTTGGCACACTACTTTACCCATGTCAGAAAATAAAGTGTATGTCCATAACTGCATATTTATCAAGGGTGTTAATAATTCTGGAGCCCACTGCACATACACTTTTTTAAGCCTGTGCTTTAGTTGCATTGACTTATTTGGTCGTCATGTTGAGTGACAACAGTTAACCGTTTACCTTTTCTTAGCTTTGTGCATGAACTAATGATACAATGACGCACAGCTAGCCCAGAAAAAACTGAGCTGCCAATTGTCCAATTACTTTCGGTCCCCTTAAATGAGGGAACTGTGTATAAAAAAAGGGCTGTCATTCCTGCATGGTTCTCCCAATATTGATGCACATGGCCTCACATCAACGCTGACAGCCTACACTTAACATCGTTTCCATGTTGAATTTCAAATCCAGTCTGCCCGAGTAAAATAACAACAAAAAAATGACAATGTCTAAACACTTACAAACTGTCATGTAGCCTATGTATATTGTACTAGCCCAGTATTTTTCAAAAAAGTATCTATAAAGGTATTTGCAGACATCTACTGGCATTTAACTTTTTGGTATTGATGTGTGATTATCAATCATTTATTTCAACTGCTAAATGTAAAATACATTGTCCTCTGTAAGTACAGGGCTGCAATTGGGGGTTAGACCTAGGCCTAAGGATCGTGATTTGTGCGTGCGTGATTTCATCAAATGTACGTATTCGTTAAGTTAAAACAATTCGCTTACGGAAAATTAACATTGTAGGACAAGCTTAATTGACAAGAGGCTAATTTATCTGAAATAGAGCCCGTTGTTGGTAGCCTAAATTTCATGACTGCGAAGAAGCGGTAACTACACATTTTGTAATTCTTTGATAAACTTACCTAATGCGGCTCTTCTGCCGATTTAAGTTCACTGAATACGCACTTTAGCTCATGTTTCCGTCTTTTATGTTCTAGCGCATTTCATGGGTGACGAGGGGAAACTGCACTTATTTGGACGGCCGGAAGGCTGATATCAGTTTCGTTTTACTGGAAAGACTTGTATGAAGAAAAAACGAAACAAGGTCACATTACGCATGGCGAAAGTGAAATAAAGCATTATAACTACCCAATAGGCGTACTTGTAGCCTTCACACTATGGCAGATAACCCGGTTGTGTTCATTAATCGAGATCAGTTTAGAACGTGCTTTAGAAGGTGACTATTTCGGCAGAGACCAATGGGGTATTTCAAGTGGCGATTGGTGGGCCATGGTGAATTTATGCATGATGTTTGGTGTTGTTAGATTTTGGTGTTTTCTTTAGTAATATATTTATTCACAGTCTCAATAGTAAAACCTGTATGTCTCCACTCCTTATACTGTCTCTGTCTGGGTGTTAAGTACCCTTTCAAATGCAAGCTCTCCCCCAAAACTTAGCCGAGAGCCATTGGAAAGCAACCCCAGCTGAATATAAATGATAATGTGTAAAGAATCATTGATCAAGCCAGGAAGAGGAACCAAGAAAGGATTGAATTATCACATGTATGAAGACTTCCTCCTGGCTAGATCCCCCTTTGTTTAGAAATTGTACTTAAACTGTGCCATGTTTCAATATTGGTGTGTGAGATTGGTGAAAGCTCAGGAAAACGTACACACTATCTGGAACCACAAATAAAGAGCTGAACTTGTCTTACACCCTCGAATTTCGAGTAATGACTCTTTCTTTCCTGAAACGCGATTCGAAGTACCAGCAGTAAAACAGTTATTATACTGAAGAAGAAACAAGAAGTTCTTCAGTGTACATGTGAATTATGCATGATGTGTGTTGCTGAGTGGTCCTGTGTAACTTGGTTTACATGTTATGTTTATAGCAACACAGTATATAGTGACGAGATATCAGAATGTTGTTTTTGGAGAAAGATGTTGCACTGCGCCACTGAATATTTTCACATATGCCTCATCAGCCCACCACCTCTACCGTTGTAACCACAATCTGCATCCAGCCCTCATCCTGCAAAGCTCAGCAGGCAGCTGAAACCAGCTAAAACCAGCCTGAGATGTCAATAAGAGATAAATTCAATCATCATTCAATCCTCATCTCCACAACACACTGTCCCTGCTGTCTTGTAGTTCATTACAGTCATTTAGCAGTTAAACACATTTTAATTTAGTTATATCCAGCCATATACTGATAAATTAGGTTTTCTTCTGCAACACACCTTGTGCTGTCCTGAAATTATTTTTTATTGTTTGTATGGAGCTGTTTTGGCGGCTTTGGTTTTTTAAAGTCAGTGCTTTTTTTAACCGTATTCATGGATAAATAAAATGAAGCACAAGCATAAAAAAGACATTTAAAACTATAAAACCAGGTGCAACTGAACAGCTAATAAAAATGACTCACTTGCGATAGGAGATGGCACACAGTGATTGGAGGAAGGATTTAATAGCTTGCACAACACACCTTGTCCTGTCCTGGGAAAACATACCTCTGCTTTGGGGAATATTTGTTCAGCATCTTTGGCTTTGTGACAATACAAGCTGGAATACAGATCTCCTTCTTCTCAAAGTGAAAGTTAAAAGAAATGGGGAAATTGAAACATTACTTGGCTTAACTGAAAACCTGGTGCAGCTGCAGATTTGGTGAAAATTAAGCTCAACAATTAGCTTCATGTAATCTTCTTACCGAGCCACTTTTGAGGAACTGGTATGCCTGGTGAGAGGAAAGTTTTAATATGGACATATCCTATTATAAATGTTGATAAATGAGGTTCGCTTGACAACACCCCTTGTACTGCCCTGAAAAAAATCATACTGTTTATGGAGATGTTTTTGGTGTTTTTTTTTTTTATCAATGTTTTTTGAAAAACAAAACCATCTCCTGGGAAAACATACAGTGGGTTCCAGAATTATTGGCACCTTTTATAAATATGAGCAAGAAATACTGTAAACTAAGAAATAATACAATTATTGACATAGGGATAGATGACAAAGGGATTTTGCATGCTTGTTACCTCATTTTGCGGTGAAACTGTAAGTGTTATAATGACACAGTATACTTCCTTTAGACTGAGATTAACTACATTAAGTAAAATGTATTGCCAATTTAACTTTCTTTGATTTTATTTACAATAATTGTTATGGGTGGCAATAATTTTGACACCTATTGTTTTCAGAAAAATTAGATTACTTAAAAAATAAAAAAAACATTGAAAAAGCTCTCTGTGTTAACATGGTCAGCTCTCTGTGCTAACATGGACATCTCTCTGTATTAACATGGTCAGCTCTCTATGTTAACATTGTCAGCTCTCTGTGTTAACATTGTCAGCTCTCTGCGTTAACATGGACATCTCTCTGTATTAACATGGTCAGCTCTCTGTATTAACATGGACAGCTCTCGGTGTTAACATGGTCAGCCCTCTGTGTTAGCATGGTCCGCTCTCTGTGTTAACATGGACAGTGGTGAAAGTTAAGTGGAGACAATACAATCGTGAATGAAAGGGAGAGGGATCGCAGAGCAAAATAACCAGTCAATAACAAACTGACTACCTAATTTAGAAGAGGCAGGTTAAATATTAAGAACATGACACCAGAATATGTGGTAGGGTGTTTCTAATTTGTGTCTAAGCATTTATATTGAGTGCTAAAGCTCCATGCACCACAACATAATTATTCAAAACTATGTAAATTCAGGCTATCCAGCCACAAGACTTCAGCCGACATTGGAATGTGGCCAGGGTCCTGATCTAGTTGATAAGTTATAAAATTTACTGTATCTTTATTTTGTTGCGGCACAAAACCTGCGGTGGCACAGATGGTGCAGGGCGTAGCTCTGCTGCCTGACAGCACGGAGGTCCTGGGTTTGAATCCCCGTCGGCCAGGGCCTCTCGGTGTTATATAACCACTTATACTATAAGACATGGAAAGTTATAAAACTAATCAGGTAGTGTTAATTGATGTTTAGTGAGCCAATGTATTAGAGTAACCTATAATTAACTAATTCATTTTTATCCACCTATTAACCAATAATTAACTAATTCATTTTTATCCACCAAGAGTCTCTCCCAAGTTCTTCTGGCTTACTACTGGATCAGTTTGCACCACTGGGTTGCGTTGCATGCATGAGGTCCAGGTTTCAATCTATCCACTTATTATCTTAACCCGCTTAACCTGAACAGGGTTGCAGGGGGGCTGGAGCCTATCCCAGCATACATTGGGCGAAAGGCAGGCGAAAGGCCAATCAGCCTAACCTGCATGTCTTTGGACTGTGGGAGGAAATCGGAGTACCCGGAGGAAACCCACGCAGACACGGGGAGAACATGCAAACTCCACACAGAGAGGCCCCGGCCGACGGGGATTCGAACCCAGGACCTCCTTGCTGTGAGGCGGCAGTGCACCATCCGTGCCGCCCCAGCTCAAACTCAAAACCTGTAAATTGTTACTAAATGAAAGGGATATACATTTACTCTAGAGAACCATATCTTTATTATTCTACAGTAATTTCCGTGAAATCATGTTCCCAGCAATTGTTGCTGTGTTTCCAGTGTGGTATGGGCATGCAATGCTATTGACTGTCAGTTGCCACCCAGCTCATTTGCATGGCTGATCAACTATCAATTGTTACCAAATAAAAGGGGGTACACATTTACTCGCTGAACTCATATCTTTAAGATTGTATAGTATTTTTGGTGGAATCATGTTCACAGCAATTGCTAATATGGGTCTGTAGAGTAAATGTATACCCGCTTTCATTAGGTAAGAACATGATGTTTTGTAACAATGTTTTAACGCAAAAATATTAGCTATTGTACCTTTACAATTTACGGTTTTATCTTCATAACCTCTATATTTTTTAAGATGCCATTGCATTTAGCGACAACAGTTCCTTATTTTGTAACATGTGGGTGGCAAATGAGAATAAAACATTTTTTTGCTGACATTATTTGTTCAAATACTAAAATTGGAATAATCTATGATGGCTCCCTAGTCAGAATAATGACACAGGTTTCTCCTGATTGTGTTGCTCCCAAACAATGCTGTAGCTTATCATATCTGCAATTTATGATACATTTTTATAAATGTAGTCAAATAGTTTTTACTCATGACCGAGACACGGATGCAGCTGCAGTTTGTGGTTTTTAGGCCTCTGCTGATGCTTTCTTCCCCACCTGAGTGTCTAACATATTTCTGTGGTGTGCCATGTCCCTGTCTCGCTGCCAGCACTCTCGCACCATCCTCACTGAGAACTGATGAGTGTACCCGCATACCGCCCCCCTCAGTGAAACCCATTTTCCCAGATGCTAAAATGCCTTGTGTGTAATGACAGTAGAGTGAAATTTGATATTTTTCCCAAATGTTAAGGCTTTTGGATTTGAGACAAAAATGTTTATGTAAAATATTTAAATATTTAACCATATTCGTCTCATATTCATCTTTTTATCTGAAATGTAAATTCCTTCAGTCGGCTATATTGCAAATATAACTAATATACCTTTATAGTGTCCTAATATCACTCCTTGTTGATACCCTTTGTCTTGTTTTAGACAACTGGGTAGCTGCATTGGGGGTTAGCTGAATTGTTATGGGACATACAGAGCGTTTAATTCTTTAAATTCAGTTCCTGACGTGACTGAAGTGAAGACAGAATTGACCCCAGCCGTGCTTGTTGTTGTATGTTTGGGATCCGGGCAGGCTCCACTGTGCGTCTCGGATCTGGGATGGAGTGAAGAAGACCTCGGCTCTCTCTGAGTACAGACAGCCACTTTCCTAGCGTCCACACAAGCCTCTGCACCTAACGGTGGATCACCATGGAAACGGGACACCAAGAGGAAACACCAGAGACGTATTTGAGGAAGAGGGAACCAGATTTAGGCTTGTTTTCCACAAACTTTACTCACTCTTATCTTTCAGAAAGTTAGAATACAGAAAAAAAGGTCAAACTCAAGTTCATAACAAATGAAAATGGGCAGAGATAGACAGAATTCATACATAAATATAAACCCATAGGTAGATTATATTGGTTACAGATCGAGTTACTTGGGAGATTCATTCGTTTTATTTAAAAGAAATATACCAGAATAAATACCAGCCCCAATGAATGTCCCATAATACCAAAAGACATGGATACATTTCATGAGATGTAGATCATTTTCATTATGTAAAATGAACAATCCTGTTAAGTATTTGTCCATGGTGTCTCGTTACAAAGATTGCTTGCTTGCGGAGGATTGTCTCCTGCTTAGTCTAATCAACTGTACGTCGCTCTGGATAAGAGCGTCTGCCAAATGCCTGTAATGTAATGTAATGTAACAAACAGTACTACATATTGCTCAAAAATATACAACCTAATTTCTATGAGAACATCTTCATCAAGATCAAAGGCACTAGTACAGAAAGGCACTTGAACTGCAGAGAAGTAGTTTCTTCACACCTCTGTCTGCAAAGCTCTCATCAGGACGTTTTGTGCATCCTCTGCCAGCTCATTCAAGCAGCTTGTCAGCATCCTGTGGGTGGTGGCGAACGAGATTCCCGCGGCCGCCATGGAGCCGAACACCGGGATTGTGCTGGCCCAGTACTCCAGCAACATTAACCCTGCTCCGGCAAATTTGGTGAGCAACTTGATGACCACATCGCCCGATATCTCCTTGTTGAGGGGGGATGTGAGGACCGCTTTCAGTTCCTCCAGAGGTACGTTCGTTTTGTCAGAGAGGTTTTTCAGGGATTCATCATCCAGGCCAAAAGCCTGGTAATAACTGCTGAGCTCTTTGACCAGGATGCCAACATCCACCACCACAGATAGACCTGGGATGGGTATGGCTGCCACGGTGCCTGACAGCAGGGACACCTTCCATATGTTGGTCTGCAGGGCCTCTTTCTTCTTCTTGTTGATGTCCAGGGTGATGTTGGGCAGTGACAGAAGGAGGACACGTTGCTTGTGCTTGGGCAGCTCTTTCTCCATCGTCTCCTCCAGCTTTGGGAAGTCGTAGAGCTGCAGGTCAAAGCTGGAGATAAGGAAGACCGTGGGAGATGCCACCCCATTTTCCAGGAGGCCTTATGAAATAGAACATAGAGTACTGTTACAAAACAAACAAGATTTCAATGTTCAGCTGTTGCAATCTTCTTACTGTGTAATATCATCCCAAAAAAATCTAACTAGCTACTATCTAAATGTTCCCTATGGAAAAGTTGTAGAAGAGGGCGCACAAAACATCTCACATTGACCCGTTACCTTTCATGCAGTCTTCCCGAATTATACTGAGGGTTTTTTCCTCGTCAAAGTCCTTCTTCCTTTTCTCTGCATGTATGCTGTTGTCAATCTTTGAGCGAACAAAGTAGAACCTCTTCTTCATGCGTTGGATCTCTGTGGCCAGCTGCACATTGTTGACTTTGAAACGTTCTGAGATGATGATGATGAAGAAATCATAGCGTTTGAATTCTACTTTTTCAAGGTACTCGTCTGCTTTGAAATTGGGTGTCCCAATCCCGGGAAGGTCCCACACTTTGACTTTGGGATATTTAGGGTGGGGGTACACGGTTGGCTCCATGGTGGTCTCAACCACGCCGGTTGGAGCTGCGCCCTCGTCTTCATCCCCCAGACCCCGGAATGCATTGACAAAGGTGGACTTGCCAGAGCCAGACTCTCCAGTGATGGCAATATTTAGTTCCACACGGTCAATCTGCTCAAAGTAGTCCTGGATCTTAGCCACGGCTGAAGTCAAGGTCTGGTTTTCCAGTGCATCCCTGATCTCCCTCACCTCATCCTCATCAATAATGGCATAATCGTCAGCCATGGTCAAGCTATTGAGAAAACATAGAAACAAATACCATCACATATGCACACATAGTATTTTTTTCTTGACGCCACGATTCTTTATAATGAAACAATTCATATATGGCTGAACTGCACACTCAGCTTTTATTTACGCTATTTTTATACACTTTGATTTCACCTAGGAGAAATAACTACCTTTTTTTTTTTTTAATATAGTGGGCTCCAGAACTAATGGCACCCTAAATAAAAATTAAGAAAAAAGGCTGCATAAAAACAACACAAAGAATAAATTATCGTGTCGTGAAAAGATATTTGCCCCCTTCCTGATTTCCTCTGTGATTGCATATTTGTCACACGGAATGGTTTCAGATATTTAGCCAAAATGTAATATTAGACAATGGGAACCTGAGTAAATAAAAACAAAAACACATTTACTATTTAATTAATTTAATGACAAAAAACACCCATATCACTCCTGTGAAAAAATAATTTCCCCCTTAATCTTAATAACTGGTTGCACCACCCTAAGCAGCAATAGCTGCAATCATATGCTTCCTTTAATATGATATAAATAATTAATTCAGACAAATTCATAGATCAAAGAACAATCCGGAAGAGATGGGGGGGAAAAGAAGTTGTTGAAATATCAGTTTGGAAAAGGTCACAAAGCTATTTCTAAGGCTCTAGGCCACCGAAGCACAGTAGTACCAAATGGAGAACACTTGGAACAGTGGTAAATCTTCCAAGGAGTGACCAGCCTGCCAAAATGAGTGATACCTCATCCAGGTAGTCACAAATGATCCAAGAACACCCAAAGACCTGCAGGCCTGTCTAGTCTCAGCTAATATTATTATTCATGACTATACTGTAAAGAAAAGAGACTGGGCAAAGGGATTCATGAGAGACTAGCCAGGTGGGAAGCACAGCTTACCAAGAGAGGCATCAATTCTCATCTCACTATTGCACAAAAAGCCCATGGATGATCCCAAAGCATTTTGGGATAACGTTCTCTGGACAGACCAGTTAAAAGTGGAACTTTTTGAATGATACGTATTGTTTGGTGTAAAGCTAATACAGCATTTCACAGTAAGAACATCATGCCAAAAGTAAAGGTACTGTGATGGTGTGTGGATGTTTTGCTGCCTCAGGATCTGGACAACGTGCCCTTAATGATCTGAAACCATTCAGTGTGACAAATATGTGATAAAAGAGGAAATCAGAAAACAGGCAAATACTTTTTCATGGCACTGTATATGTTCTGTTCAAACTGATGGAAAATTATATACTTTTATTTCAATACATTTACTCTCACGTTTCAATGTTTTTATTAAGTAATCTCATTTTTTTCTGAAAACCATGAACAGATTATTGGCACCCCTAACAATTATTGTAAATAAAATCAACAAAATTAAATTGATAATACAATTTTACTTCATTTAGTTAATCTCAGTCTGACGGAACTGCAATGGTCTCCAGAATTGTTGGCACCCTTGATAAATATTCACAAAAAATGCTGTAAAATAGAAAAATTGTTAGTAACGTAAGTTTTATTTTCTAAACATGTGTAAAGCAGTGTGCATTATTAATCATTCAATGGAAGCAAACAAATAAAAGAAAAAAATTTTAACCCCACAATTATTGGCTTTTCAGAATCATCGATATTCTTGGGATACCCCCCTCTTCAGTTCAGACCGCAGGTTTTTCATGGGATGTAAGTCTTGAAACTGAGATGGCCATTGCAGAATTCTGATGCATGTTTGGAATCATTGTCCTGCTGGACAATCAGCTGATGACCAAGTCTCAAATTCCTGGCAGAGGCAACCAGATTTTCTGCAAAGGGTTCCTGATACTTTGTTGAATTCATTGTGTCATTGATCTTAAATAGTGCCCCTGGACCACTGGCAAAACATCAACGGCCTTCCAATGACTTTCAAGGATCAATAGCCTACAATTCAAGGATCCTTCGCAGCATAGTTTGAGAGACAACAATTAAAAAGAGGCTTGAATGTGTGTGTTCACCAGGTCTGTAGGTCTCTTGCCATCTCTAAGAACACAAAAAAAATAATTTCATTCTCTAAACATGTATTCATTTAGACAGTAAAGCTGCATGTCAGAACTTTTTGTAGTTAAGTATTCACTTTTTTAACGATTCATTTTATAAATTGGCCTTAGCAAGACCCAACAAAATCATTAGCGTGACATGACACCAAATGAGAGCTTGAGAATCAATTATAATATAATTTGTTGTACTGGAAGTACACTGGCGAGAAATCACAGGGAGTTGACATGTTTTGCCCAAAACATTATCAGGTGTTGCTGGCGTTTTTGGTGGTTTTATACAAGTTATTTAGTATTTGCTGTGTTTGTCATGGATCTGGTAGGCATTCGGCTAGGTTTTCCAGACATTACCTTTTTGTGCCGCTAGATAGCGCCATTGTCGCATTCTGGCTTATTTTAGTAATTAATTCCACTTTGGCAATGAATGGCGATTATTATCCATCTATGGGATCGGATTACTGACCAAGGCTAGCTTCGTGCTTGTCTATTTAAGCCCTGTTTCTCTTTGAATCGGCATTCATCATCGCACGTTATTTTATGTTCATTTGTGCATTAAGTGAGGTGTGACTGACTATTCTTTATTACCTATTATGACGAAGTCTATGGGAGCTAAACACGTAGCAATTCTCCGTCAGTTTAGGGTAAGCTCTTCACTTTTCTTCACTTTCACGTTTTATTTTTGTGCACAAATGTTAGACACAGGACCGGTGGAAGACAGAATCCCTCAGGGAGTATGATACTCCGTTCGCAGATTTCTACGGTCTACGCCAAGGGCTAGATTGTTGAGGTTATTTTGCCCTTGTTCCACATGCTTTCTCATTTTCTATTTGTCCACACAGTTAACTTCCGCCTTGTTCAAAAGCTACTTTTGGGAAGTAAGGAGCTTTAGGTCGAGTTAATGTGGACCTAGGAGTTCTGAGACCCGTTGGTAATTAAGATTGGTTCAGATTCCCTATAGTTTTGATGAAGCGTAAGGGGTGGCTAATATTTCCTCTATCCGTAGGTGGATATTGTTCTCGGTGACATTACGTGTCTTTCCAATAGAATGCGATCTCCTAGCATGGCAGCCGTCTAAACATTTACTTTGGGAAAGCGAGGTATTTCGTTTGGTCACTTTTGAAATGTTTTCGTGGTTGTGTCGTCTTTGTCGGTTATTGGATATACAGCACTAAGTCGCTATTCGCAACTGGTGGCGGATGGTGTAGGTAGGTTACGTTCGCATGAACCCCATATCCGGGGGGCTTATGCTTTTTGTTTTCTTAGTGCTGATCTGTTATGTGTTACACTCGGGTTAATGACACGTGTTTTGGAGTGTTCGCCCCTCTCGTCCGAGAGCTTTGCGAATCTCCGTTAGCCCAGGGCTCTATGTGGGGGACCCTCGGCGCTGCTTGTGTATCTCGTGTAAATGTGTTTTTGTTAGTGCGTTGAGTTCACCCAGTAGTTGACGCATTCGTAAGTCTCCTGTTTAGTCAGATGAGCCGAGCTGAGCGTCTGGTGAAACTCTGAGGTTGTTGGCTTTCCCTTTCCCTTAAAGCCAAGTTGTGTATATGGTCGTGGGCGGATCGCCCCTCTCCAATTGAGAGCTTTGCGAAAGTGCTTAAACTCGGGAGTCGGAAATAGACTCTCGCCGCCGTGCATGTACACGTCCTACCCCCTGATTAGGATTCCTACTGCACCAGTGGAACTAGGGGGGTTATTTGTTTAATGTATCTCCTTTTTGAAAGTAACCCTGCGTCGTCAGGTGAATTAAATTGTAAATATTGTCGGTTATTATATTATATTTTATTGGGTTTTGGTAGATTTTCACGCAGGACAATCACTCCAAACATACATCAAAATCCAAACATAAATGGTAAAGTGAGAACAACATTCTGCAATGGCCATCTCAGTGCCCAGGCTTAAATCCCATCAAAAACCTGTGGTCTGAATTGGAGAGGGGAGTCCATCAGCAGTAACCCAAAGATATAAATGATTCTGAAAGGTTCTGCATTGAGGAATGGTCAAAAATCCTTCAGAATGTGTTCTCTAAACTTATCACAGATTATAGGAAAATGCTCATAGTTGTCATCTTTGCCAGGGTTGTTTGCACAAAGTATTTAACCAGGGGTGCCAATAATTTTCGGGCATTTTTTTAAATGTAAGACTTTACACATGTTGGAACTGTTGGCACACTACTTTACCCATGTTGGAAAATAAAGCGTACGTCCATAACTGCATATTTATCAAGGGTGCTAATAATTCTGGAGCCCACTGTACATAAACTGATTTTTAAGTCTGTGCTTTAACTGCATTGACTTATTTGGTCGTCATGTTGAGTGACAACAGCAACAAAGTCCAAATGCAAATTCCACACCTAGAATCAACCGTTTACCTTTTCTTAGCTTTGTGCATGAACTAATGATAATCCATCCATCCATCCATCCATTATCTTAACCCGCTTATCCTGAACAGGGTCGCAGGGGGGCTGGAGCCTATCCCAGCATACATTGGGCGAAAGGCAGGAATTCACCCTGGACAGGTCGCCAGTCCATCGCAGGGCACACACACCATTCACTCACACACTCACACACTCACACACTCATACCTATGGGCAATTTCGACTCTCCAATCAGCCTAGCCTGCATGTCTTTGGACTGTGGGAGGAAACCAGAGTACCTGGAGGAAACCCACGCAGACACAGGGAGAACATGCAAACTCCACAGAGAGAGGCCCCGGCCGACCGGGATTCGAACCCAGGACCTCCTTGCTGTGAGGCGGCAGTGCTACCCACTGCACCGATAATGATAATGATAGCCTAAATAACGGTAACTTCACATTTTGTAATTCTTTGATAAACTTACCTAATGCTGCTCTTCTGCCGATTTAATTTCACGGAATAAGCACTTTAGCTCATGTTTCCGTCTTTTATGTTCTATTGCATACCATGGGTGAAGAGGGGAAACGGCTGAAGCTTTCTATCCTAGTGTCTAACGTATTTCTGTGGTGTGCTAGGGCCGGGCTCTGCCCCCCTGTTCTCCCTGCTTCCTGGTGACCGGGGACACCCCCAGGATGTGGTTACAACGGTTTAAACAGTATTTCCAGGATCAATGAGTAAAGCTATCTGTATCCCGAATGTGAAGCCTCCCAAAGTGCACCGGATTGATGCGTTTGACCGTTAGATTTCCTGAAAATATTTGTTTCATAAAGCAATAAAAGATCGGTTTGAACCTCATCGCCAAAGTGAAATCATTCGTTATTATTCCATACTAGCCTACACACTGGCATTGAGAGTCTAGTTGTTTTTATTGTTATACACTCAGTGAGCACTTTATAAGACTTCTGCTGCTGTATCCATAGATTTAAACCTTCAATATCTGTTTTGGGCATTTTTAGTTAAAACACATATTAATAACAAGTTTTAAAAGACCAATTCAGAAACATGTAAACAGAAGGGCGGCCTGTAGTGTAGTGGTTAGGGTAAATGACTGGGACACGCAAGGTCGCTGTTTCTAATCCCGGTGTAGCCACAATAAGATCTGTACAGCTGTTGGGCCCTTGAGCAAGGCCCTTAACCCTGCATTGCTCCAGGGGAGGATTGTCTCCTGCTTAGTCTAATCAACTGTATGTCGCTCTGGATAAGAGCGTCTTCCAAATGCCAGTAATGTAATGTAATGTAAGTGAGAACTAGTTCATCCACAAACCGACATGGAGGAATCAAGATTTACCAGTGAACAATCATTTAATACTTTAGAACAATTAATAGTGTAAGCTGGATTCATGAACAACAGCTCTGACTGCATATTTCTTTCATGTTGCCCAGGTTACAATGTAATTTGATCATGTACTACTGTATGTACTGTATATAACACTGAAGCCAAACAACAAAGGCTGTTTACAAACAACTTTTAAGTGTTCAGGGAAATCAAATGCTGGATAACCAAAAAATGTCCTCTAGCTTAATGAAAGTAAGACTGATGTGCTATTGTTTGTCACCACAGACACTACTAACAGCCTTGCACATAACCATGGTCCTCTCTCCCTGTTCATTAAAACACATGCAAGGAATCTGAGTGTGATTTCTGACTCTGCCTTCTGCTTTGACACACACACAGATCAATGCAGTTGTTGAATGCAGTTTCTTCCACCTCAGAAACATTGAATCAAGCCAATCCCTATCAGCCAAAGACTGACAAGTGGATACTGTCATTATACATCAGCGTCAGTCAGTCCTCCCAACTTCCCCAACAACTGGTTGAAGACGCGGCTGCCAGGCTTTTAACAGGCACCTGAAAGAGTGACCATATCGCTCATGTACTTGCATCTCTCCACTGTCAAATTGTCTGGTCCCTCCCTACCTCTGACCTCCTTTTCTGATACTCCAGCTCCAGATTGCTCAGATCCTCTACCCAACTACTCTTGTCAGTTCCACGTCTGTGGCTTAAACTGAAAGGGGATCTAGCCTTTTCAGTGGCTGCCCTGAAGCTGTGGAACGCTCCGTCACTCCATGTCAGAACTGCCTCCACTATTCCAACACTTAAATCCCATCTGAAGACCCACCTCTTTTCTCTGGCTTTTGGAGACTATGTTGTTGTGTCCTTGTCTCTGTTTTTGTATGATGTCAATTGTAGTCTGTAAAGAAAAAGTCATGAAAAACAGTTCAGTTTCAGTTCGGCAGCCTGTCTCAGCACGATTGTACTTGTATTGATCTTTAAAAAAATTTTTTTTTAACAATTAACAAAAAATGTTTCCCTACTCGAGTAGTTGACAGCCCTAGCCACAATGACATCACAAGAGGAAACAGACACAAAAGCCACATTCTTGTTTTGACCTTTTGCTGACAGAACTGGTTCCACAGGCCACAGTCAGAAAAGAAAAGTGGTTGGGCTACATGTACTACTGTATGTACAGCATGGAACACAGAAGCCAAACAACAAAGGCTCTTTGAAAACACTTTTTAACTGCCTCAGTGACATCAAATGCCGGATGACCAAAGACAAAGTCGACGCTGGAAAATGTCTGTGTTCACGATCGTTTATTGCTGTACAACAATGTGCAGGGCTAATTCAATCCCATTTGCAGTTTTAATACATAGTCCTCTGTAGGTTTCCCCTCCCAGAATCACCCAGCCAAATCCCCGGGGTCACATTTGGCTCCCTTAGTCCGCATAAAAATATCCTGGATCCGGAACGTCCTCTCGGGTGTCGTCTGCCCCATCCAGAGCTCTGTGCATCACTCTCTCGGCGTCCTCACGCAGGTCCTTGATGGCAGACTTCAGTAGGCTGTACGAGGCCATGAAGGAGACGCCCCCTGAGATGATGTTGCCCAGCACTGGGATCCGACTCTCCAGCAGACCAGACAGGACCTGCTGGCCCAATGCCACCTGGGACAGCATGCCCTCCACAGTCTGCATTGAGAGCTCCCTGCCGGAGGTGGAGCGCACCTCTCCGTAGAGCTCCTGCAGAAAGGTGAGAGTGCAGTCAGAGGTGCCGTCGGTGGAGGAGACGGGAAACAATAAGCAAAGGACACTATGAACACCGTATAAAATAAACACCGCAGGTAATGAGCTATGTTCCATGCTCATGAAATTGGGGGGAAATGGGAAATACACATTAGAAATGATCAGAGTTCGGGTCTTTTGGTGTTCAAACTAAATAGCAGGACGCTACAAGCTACAAGTGCCGTAAGAAATGACATTTTAGCAGGAAGGAGCAAGAAATAAAAGCAAGAAGTAGTAGTAGACAACAATAGACTTCAGGGAAATACTGTATCCAAACAATAAATGCATAGCTGGGTTTTGCCATGTTTTAGTCAATGGCATGAATAAGAGTCATGTAATTGTGTAATTAATGTGTAATTGTGTTGTGCTTTTGTTTTGTATTGAATTTAATGTGGTAATCTCTACTTGCTCCTCCCTTGGCCAGGGCTCCCTTGTAAAAGAGACTCACCTGGTTAAATAAAGGGAGAAATAAATGAGTAAAGAAGAGGATCGAGCTTTGAGCTATGGTTACCTGATAGGATTTTCCCGTCATGTTGGCCAACCGGAGCAGGGAGTTGGTGTCCAAGCCGAAGCTACGCTGGAAGGACTGCAGGGTGCTCATAAGCATGGGCACGCTGCTGTGAACAGCGCCCCCTGGCGTCGCGGCACTCAGACAAGCCGCCATCGCTGTCTGCCACACGCTCCCGGCCAGCGCCTGCTGCTTCCTCTCCAGCACGGCAGCGGTGAGGTTGGGCAGCGCCAGCAGGAAGACGTGCCTCTTATGACCCTCCAGCTCCCTCTCCAGGGTCTCGTGCAGCAGGGCGAAGTCGAAGCGCTGCGGCTGGAAGCAGGAGAGCAGGAAGACCTGGGGCTGCCCCGCCCCGATCCTCTGCAAGCCAGCCTTACAGTCGTCTCGTATCTCCCTCAAAACGGCCTCTTCGCTCAAGCCCTTACGCCCCCTCCTCCGGGCAGAGGCCTCCAGGTCGTTGTCCACCTTGTTGCGCACAAAGTAGAACTTCTTCCCTGCCTGCGCCACGCAGCTGGCCAGTGTCACATGACACTCCCTGAAGCGCTCTGACGCCACGATGATGAAGAAGTCGTACTTGGTCAGCCCCACGTCCTCCAGATAACGCTGAGGTTGGAAAGTGGGCGTCCCGATGCCCGGCAAGTCCCACAAACGGACGGTAGGCGCAGTGGGGTGGTCGTATGCTATGATCTCCTGGGTAGTTTCTGTCACACCGGTCTTTGCCGCCCTGGGGTCATCATCATCAGCGATGCCTCTGAAGGCGTTGATGAAGGTGGACTTCCCTGAGCCTGACTCCCCCGTAACCGCGATGTCCAGTGTGGAGGACTGCCGTTGTCCCAGCATGCTTTGCACCTGTGCCACCACCTCCGTCACCACTCGTGACTGCAGCACACTGCTCATCTGCTGGATCTCCCCCTCGCTGATTGTCTGAAGCCTTGCCATCGTTGCTCTCTACCCCCTTAAAGAAGCACTAGAAACACATTGCCACAGGTTCAGATCTATAGCGCTGGAGACGGAAGCATTCATTCCGCAGGGGAATGTAATTGTTTTCTTCACAAGCACATTTAGCGGGAAAATTCAATTGCCAAAGGAAAAAGAAAATTGCATATTCTGTGAATCGTTAATTTAATCCAGCGCAGTGACAAATGCAGACACGCTACTTGATTCTTTCATACAGAGTACACACTCACGCACGCGCACACACATACTTGCTGTGAGTAAGGCACACACAGAGGCCGATGCAGAGAAGGATAAGGCCAGAGCTAAAGTATGGATTCCAATGTCTGCATGTCTGTAGAATTGAAATGGCAAGAAGTAGAACTGTTTTCGGTAACATGTGAAGGGTGGAAAATATCCTTATTATGGCTGAAAGTATGTCATTACTGCTACAAAATTTGCAGACCTTCCATGGGGTCCAGGCACTAAACTTCCCAAGGACCACGAGGAGTTGCATGTTCTTGTGTGTGTGCGTTTTACTCTCTTATATATTTCAATGAGTCCAGATGGGTGAGCTTTGCCTGTCCATTAACCTCCCCCTTGAGTTCCCTTGACCGCTCAAAGCGTTAGATAAGACTAAATGATTATTTCTGATTTACAGCCTGTTTTTGTAATGTTGGTTAGAGGTTGATATGTGCTTATTAAGTATTCTGTATTCAACTATTTACTATTTATGTATTTATTTACATAACTCTATACTTCCATATCCAACATTAATATCCACTTATCAAGTTTTTTTAGGACACCATTTGAACAGTTAAAAATATCCTTGTTTCTGAACATACAGTGCATCCGGAAAGTATTCACAGCGCTTCACTTTTCCCACATTTTGTTATGTTACAGCCTTATTCCAAAATGGATTAAAAAAAAAAAAATTCCTCAAAATTCTACAAACAACACCCCATATTGACAACATGAAAGAAGTTTTAGAAATTTTTGCTAATTTATGAAAAATAAAAAGCTAAGAAATCACATGTACATAAGTATTCACAGCCTTTGCTCAATACTTTGTTGATGCACCTTTGGCAGCAATTACAGCCTCAAGTCTTTTTGAATATGATGCCACAAGCTTGGCACACCTGTCTTTGGGCAGTTTTGCCCATTCCTCTTTGCAGCACCTCTCAAGCTCCATCAGGTTGGATAGGGAGCATCGGTGTACAGCCATTTTCAGATCTCTCCAGAGATGTTCAACTGGATTCAAGTCTGGGCTCTGGCTGGGTCACTCAAGGACATAAAAAAAAAATTAAAAAAAACTTTTTCACATTGTCATTATGGGGTATTGTGTGTAGAATTTTGAGGAAAAAAATGAATTTCATCAATTTTGGAATAAGGCTGTAACATAACAAAATGTGGAAAAAGTGAAGAGCTGTGAATACTTTCCGGATGCACTGTATACACTCAGTGACCACTTTATTACAGTATGTTGACCTATACACCAACTCCTTAATATCGAGTCTGCCAATCGTGTGGCAGTAACGCAATGCATAAAAGCATGTGAACATGGTTAAGAGTTATTGTTCAGGCCAAACATCAGAATGGGGAAGAAATGTGATCTAAGTGACTTTGACCAGATTGTTAGTGCCAGGCGGGGGTGGTCTGTGTATTTCAGAAACTGCTGATCTCCTGGGATTTTCACACACACAACAGTCTCTAGAGCAGCGGTCAGGCCCAAGGGACTCTGTAAATAATTTCTGTGGCACCCCAAAATGTGGCATAAGAGAAAATGATTAGAAATTATTAGCGGTTAATTTACGGTTCTTATTTTGTGTGGTGACTAATGTTGTTATGTTGTTTAAAGGCGGAAATGATTCAAATCTGGCATTGTCACTCAGGGCGCTGGTCAGCTTGCTGGCTTCCCCTGGTACTGTGGCACTATGTGGCTGTAAAGTAATTTAACCCCAGGAGCATACACCATTAACCCCCACCGTCTCCGCACCCATACAGGCATGTGGGGAAAGACTCAGGCATCGGTTTTCTTGAGAAGCTCTCGTGTCCCAGGGTTTACTCAGGCCTCCAGCCGTGAAACTTGTTACGAGAGGGGAAACATCCTTTACGGCACGGGAAGGTTTCAGAGAGCACGGCCTGTTGGGCCCATTATTCCCTTCGACCCCCCTTCCTTACACCCTCCCTCTCACATCTCCCTCATTCCTCAGTTTCCCTGGAAGTATGCATAAAGCATCGGATGTTTCATGACAAAGTCAGTTTAGATAATATTCATGTTTGGTATTATTCTGATTGTTTCAGTGCGACTGGTGCAATGGTTTTATTTCTGCAACAGCAAACCCTGGACATCATAACCAACCAGGAACCAGGGAGCAACTGTGTGGAGCTCTGCCCCAGTGAAAGCCATGTGCCTCAACCCCCCTGCGTTTCCTGGGGAGGCGTGGCTCCAAATTCCAGATGGGTGACCCATTTTTAGGGTTAACATCAAAGGCCAGATTTCGGATTTAAGGACAGTAAACTAAGCAATCTGGGAGAATGCAATCAGACTCCCGTGCACACCGTGCACGTAATTTCTATGTACAGGGTGTCTGTAGCCAGACTCCCGTATGTAGCTTTTATTACAAGGTATGACTTTTAAGACTCCGTAATTTGGTTTCCTTCTAATGTTTTTGTATTGTATTTGGAACTAGTGTGTAATTACGTATGTAACCTGCCTGGTAAAATAAATTCTTAAAACTTGATCTGTGTGGTTTCGCTTACTGACACTCAATGTTATACAGGGAATGCTTGGTTTACCCCCTCAAACTGGTCTAGGGAGGATGAATATCTATGCTTAATGTATCACGGCGTATAGCACCCGTAGACCTATGATGGTAAATCCCTCACCTCCGCGTGGTAGTTCATTCATGTCGAGCACAGCCGTAGCTAGGTTGGTCTGCTTGGGTCCCTAGGCTGTAAACCGATATACCCAAGAGTAGCTATTCCTGCGACCTCTGTAATGACTATAGATATCTAGTCAGTTCGTCAGACGTGCACATAACGCGCAATGTGACATGCGGCGGTACCAGCAGAGGATTGTTCATTTACATTACATTTATATTTTTGTCATTTGGCAGACGCTAAGCGATTTACAAATGCATAGGTTCTACCACAAGTCAAAGCATCACATCCAGAACTAGGAAAAATACACATGGAGTGCTGTTCTAAACATATAGTCGTCATCATAAGTGCAATTTTTTTATTTTATTATTGTTATTATTATTATTATTATTATTTTTTTATTTTTTTTGGGGGGGGGGGGGGGGGGTTAGACAAGGATAGGGATCTCAGAAAGGAGGGGCGGGGGAAATCAGGAGGGAGGACTAAGGTAGAGTTTGAAAAGGTGTGTTTTGAGTCTGCGTCGAAATAGGGGGAGGGATTCTGCGGTCCTGACAGTGGTAGGCAAGTCATTCCACCACTGAGGAACCATAATGGAAAACAGGCGTGAACGTGCAGCTCGACCGCCAGGTGCACGTAGAGAGGGAATCATAAGGCGACCAGAGCTGGCAGACCGCAGTGGTCTAGCTGGGGAGTAGGGACGAGTAAATCTCAGTACAGGATTCCTATAGCGATCAAGTCAAAATTATAAATACGACATCTACCAAATGTGGACAACTAATCACAATTATTATTCAAATGGAGTCAGATAAACGAAGGTGAATGTATTGGCCCTATTGCGGAGATTCTTGGTCAGCCCGGACCAGTGAAGAGCGGAAGGCAGAGTGGTACTACTGCCTTTGTATCATGGTTTATTTATTGGCTGATCTAGAATCTCCGCATAGGGGCCACTCATTTTTAACCTAATTAGTATTCTTTCAGCAACACCAGAAGGACAAGCACGCCGATACCTTCAGCCCTCGCTAAATTCCGTCGTTGGGTTAGCGTGGGGTTTTACAAAACAAATTCATAGTGTTAGCAGATTTGTATTACAACCTGCGCCTAAGGTATATCTGCATATCATTTTCGGGTGCTGTGTAAATAGTAATCATGTACAGGTAATAGTAATAGTACAATAGAACATTATGTAACCTCAACCGTGTCCAGTGATTGCTGGTTTGTCACACTGAACAAGCTGCACTGTATCCTATTCAATCAATATTTGCTATTAGCTGACGAACAAGTAAGCACAAACATTACACTAGTTATAGTGATAGCTGAAACTGTGTTTTTGAATATAAGAGTTATTAAAGCTGAGGACAATGTTGGTATTCTCAAATCCCAGCCTATGTGTTTTGGAAACTTAAGCTTCCAAACTTCCAAACTTCCTATCAAGGTTGTTATGCGTGTTTGTGTGTATCCAGTTAATTTGTTTGGAAGTTTGCATTCATTTCCTTTATAGCCAGTAAGAAATGTACTCTAGGGTGTAATACGTTGTTTAGCATAAGATATAAATAATTTCAGAACTTATTTACACCTTTTCTGTGAGAAAGGCAGAAATGAGAGCAAATGCTATCGCTTGAGTTTACCACCAAATAGTCCAGCGACAGGATATTTTGTACAAAGTTATTCGCAACATCGTGTAGCCTATGATAATCCCGTTTACAGAAACATACAAAAGACGAATACACGTGCAGCACAGACACATTGTGTTAACTGCGGTGATTCGTAGGATATAAATTAAAAAGATGATTAGAATAAAAAAGTATTTAAATCTGCTAAGCGAAAGGAACGAATTAATATTTATGTCAACTAGCCTACAGTTGACATGGTTCACGAACCACATCAGAGTCGCCCAATGGAAATATAATCACTAATTTCCTCCACAATGCCGTCCAATGTATCGACTATTGAGTTATAAAATAAGACTTTGCTTACCTGGGTGTTGGAAAAGCGTTGAAACCTATCGAGCTCTTATCCCTCGCAGTCGGAACTGAAAGTAGCCTTAAAATGAAACTAACCAATAGGCCTACAAGTTCAGTAAATACAATATTTTGTGTCACGCTGCCCTCTATGTGTGAATACATGTCTTTACTCTACATTTCAGATCGGCTGACGGAGAAACCTGTTTTTTTATTTATTGTTTTCCTCATCTTTAAATGAATACATGCATACAGATACACACAAATTAAAGAAAAACACGTATAACAGAAAAAAGTTTAAATATTTTCTTTATTATTATTATTATATATATAATACAACTGTCTCGGATGGCAAAAACATGTTGCGGTGAAAATATTTAACCAAAAACTGTATTTTTAGTTCTTGAGATTAAGAACGTCCCCTACAGGCCAAAAATAAATAATAATTAGCCTACCTCGTCTAGCCTACCTGGTTATAAGCACAATCATAGTAAATGAAATATCGTACAATTATTCATAGCTTTAACAGCTTTACAGTTATCAGTGGTACTGTTCAAACACACTTAAAATGACAATAAAAAGTGGTTTCCCATGAAAAAATCTATATTTGTGTGAAATTTAGCATATATAATAATTACTTTTTTAGTTTTATTTCTATCATAGACATACTATCCAAACAATATAACAGAAGGGGAATTCTGAATAGATCATCGATTTGCAAAAAGTCTCAATAAACTGTTTTATAATGCAAAAATTGTGTCAAACAGTCTCAGAGTCAGTTATACGAAATAACAAAGGGCATCAGAGTCCTTCTGAATTTTCTTTCAGATAAAATGTTCTGGGCAGGATCTACAGATAATTCTAAGTTAGACATCTCTACCCTTGTCAGATACATATGTGGAAGCAGCCACCCTTCAGCTGGCATCACTGTAAACTAGGGGTAGTTTGAGTTAGATGATCATTCTAGATTTAAATAAAGGTTCTAAACATAATACCTCTATTATTGCTTTTTAAAGATAAAGCCCATATCTCCTACAGGTACATCACAGGAGTAGAGAAGTGAGATGGAGGAGAATGGCAACATTGTGTAAAACGCTCCTGCTCATTGAATTAGCAACATTGTGTAAAACTCTCCTGTTAATTGAATTAGCAACATTGTGCAAAACTCTCCTGCTCATTGAATTAGCAACATTGTGTAAAACTCTCCTGCTAATTGAATTAGCAACATTGTGTAAAACTCTCCTGCTCATTGAATTTGCAACATTGTGTCAAACTCTCCTGCTCATTGAATTAGCAACATTGTGTAAAACTCTCCTGCTCATTGAATTAGCAACATTGTGTAAAACTCTCCTGTTAATTGAATTAGCAACATTGTGCAAAACTCTCCTGCTCATTGAATTAGCAACATTGTGTAAAACTCTCCTGCTATTTGAATTAGCAACATTGTGTAAAACTCTCCTGCTCATTGAATTTGCAACATTGTGTCAAACTCTCCTGCTCATTGAATTAGCAACATTGTGTAAAACTCTCCTGCCCATTGAATTAGCAACATTGTGTAAAACTCTCCTGCTCATTGAATTAGCAACATTGTGTCAAACTCTCCTGCTCATTGAATTAGCAACATTGTGTAAAACTCTCCTGCTCATTGAATTAGCAACATTGTGTAAAACTCTCCTGCTCATTGAATTAGCAACATTGTGAGTCAAGGAGCTGACTCACAAGACGGATGATATCAGAAAACCAACTGTCAAAATTAAAGATTCTTTTATTTTTTATTTTTTATGAATATCTCTATTATTCTATTATTTCTTATCTGCCTGATGGCTGGCAGAAACTGTTTAAGTGTTTTAAAATGTATGACATAATACAAGTGTCTTAGATGACAAAAACCTTTTCTAGTGATATTTAAAAAAATATTATGACTGTTTTCGCTAGAATATATGTTTCTTGAGATTAAGACCAGAGATTCAAATCCCGTGGAGTGGACAAAAATAAATTGCCAAGATTTTATCAGGAAAATTAAGTGAAAGCTAAAGGAAAGTTTGAACCCCGATAATGAGGAAAAATACAATAAGAGATGAAATTCCAGACAGCCTACTGGATTTAATAAAAAAACAAATGGATTTTTCCACAGAAAATTAAAGAGTGATCTGTTTATCTCTTTCATAAATATCCTATTAAGCTCAAGAGATGGTACAGCATAGGTCAGTCATGAATATATTACAAAGTTGATGAGAGGGAATGAAAACCTACAAGATGGTAGATCACCAGGAACAGCGTTTGGAACTGCTGCTGCTGGACGTTATGTGGTCATTATGATTGTTGGTGATTGGTGGGCTAATGTTCATTTATACACTTTTATTTTAGTTGAAGCAGAGAGGTGACAATTTGGGGCAGAGACCAATGGGGTATTTCAAGTGGCCATTGGTGGGCCATGATGAATTTATGCATGATGTTTGGTGTACATGTGAATTGTGCATGATGTGTGTTGCTGAGTGGTCCTGTGTAACTTGGTTTACAGGTCATGTTAATAGCAACACAGTATATAGTGACTTGATATCAGAATGTTGTTTTTGGAGAAAGATGTTGCAATGTGCCACTGAATATTTTCACATACCTGTCCTCAACCCATCACCTCTACTGCTGTAACCACAATCTGCATCTAGCCCTCATCCTGCAACGGTCAGCAGCCTGCTGAAACCAGCTAAAACCATCTTGAGATTTCACTCAATCATTCGCTCCTCATCTCCACAACACACTGTCCCTGCTGTCTTGTAGTTTATTACAGTCATTTAGCAGTTAAACACGTTTTAATTTCGTTATATCCAGAGTTACGTTCCACGTTGTATGTGTCTGTCTGTTTCCCCCCTTAAACTCTACAGGTGAAACCATCAACCATTTCCATTTGCTGTCCCTGCTGTCAATCATCATTATGCTGGTCCCGCCTCCACCAATCACGTCCCTCGTCTGTTTACATAAGCTGCGTGTTGGCTGTCCCACGTAGGCTATGCTAGGCTTGGTGGCTCATTTGATTGAGAACCCTGTCGATGTATGTTGTTTATCTGTTCTCCTACTTGTGTGAATGTGCTTGTCCATGTATAGGCCCTGGGGCAGGTAAGACAGAGGCCTCTATACACTGTTGCTGCACGTAGGGTGAACAATTGTTTAGACACCTTAAGAAAGGGGTGATTGCCACCTATGTAATTTTGGGTTAAATCTGTAAATAGCACCTCCACTGTACTTTTGTAAATAGACTTTTATTGCACCTCAATTCTGGTCTGTTTGATTACTTTCACCCCATAATGCGCAAATATATCCTCCCGGTCATTTTATTTAATTATTATTTTGTTGCGTACTCCCTCCTACCCCTGGACGCCTGAGAAACGTAACATCCAGCCATATACTGATAAATTAGGTTTTCTTCTGCAACACACCTTGTGCTGTCCTGAATTTTTTTAAATTGTCTGTATAGAGCTGTTTTGGTGGCTTTGGTTTTTTTAAAGTCAGTGTATCCATAAACTGTATTTATGGATAAATAAAATGAAGCACAATCATAAAAAATACATTTAAAACTATAAAACCAGGTGCAACTGAACAGTTAATAAAAATGACTCACTTGCGATAGGAGATGGCACACAGTGATTGGAGGAAGGATTTAATAGCTTGCACAACACACCTTGTCCTGTCCTGGGAAAACATACCTTATTTTGACTGAGATTAACTAAGTTAAGTAAATGGTATTGCCAATTTAGCTTTCTTTCATTTTATTTACAATAATTTGTATGGGTGGCAATAATTTTGAAAAATTAGATTACTTAATAAAAAAAAACATTGTAAAAGCTCTCTGTGTTAACATGGTCAGCTCTCTGTGCTAACATGGACATCTCTCTGTGTTAACATGGACATCTCTCTGTATTAACATGGTCAGCTCTCTGTGCAAACATTGTCAGCTCTCTGTGTTTACATGGACAGTGGCGAAACTTAAGTGGAGAGAATACAATCGTGAACGAAAGGGAAAGGGATCGCAGAGCAAAATAACAAGTTAATAACTAACTGACTACCTAATTTATAAGATCAACATGGTTCTCAAAAGGTATGGAAAGGCTTTTGGCTCGGTCTAAAATATTTTGCGGTCATTCACCCCCATTGCATGGTGATAACAAAGCATTTTCTGGAACCTTATGCTATTGCACTGTAATGTAAGCATTACCTCGAACCTTCTGTGGAGATGGTCAGCACCTTTTTATGTTTTTGATGCACATATTTGTTTAGCAAATGAACATATATTTCTATCCTGTTAAAAGCAGAAAGTGCGGGAGAGAGTAAGCAAAGGCACAAAATCAGTATTCAAAGTTTTTACGCGACAGGGATAAATACAGTTGAGGTGTGTCACACATGCTTATGGAGTACATTTTGTTTCTATTGGACGAAAATAAAAGGCTGAACAACCAGCTGAACTGGAAAAAGCTTTGTTAAAAACGTCTTGATGACGTCTAAAAATTGTACAAAGTCAAAACAAACCCATTATTCTTGCACCAACGCAAATATGCAAGTCTTCCCTACTCTGTCATAGTTGTATTAAGAAGATACAACTATGACAGAGCTGTTCACATTGTGAATTTGCTTTTGCTGATGGAGATTGAGAACACTATCGGAAGGTCAGAATCAATATGGGTCCACAGGTGCTGGCTACATTCACAGACCCTCCACTGATGCGTGATGCCACTAGAAGCAACATTTATTAA
The DNA here is from genome assembly GCF_963514075.1 of Conger conger. Classification (NCBI taxonomy): domain Eukaryota; kingdom Metazoa; phylum Chordata; class Actinopteri; order Anguilliformes; family Congridae; genus Conger; species Conger conger. Next base: position 84,020,917 of record NC_083760.1, on the reverse strand, counting down.
TAGCTCACCTCCGCTCAGTTGAGATAATGATATACTACATGTTGAGCATTTATATTGAGTGCTAAAGCTCCATGCACCACAACATAAGCATTCAAAACTATGTAAATTCAGGCTATCCGGCCACAAGACTTCAGCCGACATTGGAACGTGGCCAGGGTCCTGATCTATTTGATAAGTTATAAAATGTACTGTATCTTTATTTTGTCGTGGCTCAAAACCAGTGGTGGCACAGATGGTGCAGTGGGTAGCACTGCCACCTGACAGCAAGGAGGCCCTGGGTTCGAATCCCTGTCGGCCAGGGCCTCTCTGTGTTATATAACCACTTATACTATAAGACATAGAAAGTTATATAACAAATCAGGTAGTGTTAATTGATGTTTAGTGAGCCAATGTATTAGAGTAACCTATAATTAACTACTTCATTTTTATCCACCAAGAATCTCTTCCAAGTTCTTCTGGCTTACTACTGGATCAGTTTGCACCAGTGGGTTGCATTGCATGCATGAGATCCAGGTTTTGATCTATCCACCTATTATCTTAACCCGCTTACCCTGAACAGGGTTGCAGGGGGGCTGGAGCCTATCCCAGCATACATTGGGCGAAAGGCAGGTCACTAGTCCATCAGGGTACTCCAGTTTCCTCCCACAGTCCAAAGACATGCAGGTTAGGCTGATTGGAGAGTCTAAATTGTCTGTAGGTATGTGTGTGTGAGTGAATGGTGTGTGTGCCCTGCGATGGACTAGTGACCTGTTCATTCCTGCCTTTCGCCCCAATGTATGCTGGGATAGGCTCCAGCCCCCCTGCAACCCTGTTCAGGGTAAGCGCACTAGATTGTCACTGATAAAGCCTGATCTTAGCCAAGTGATGGATTCACATAAAAAAAGTTCATATACAGTCAGTCAAAAAAGTTGCAGTCGTCCCTTAAGAAGTTTTTCTGTTGATAAAACAGTGCTTGTCCGGAATTACAGGGGAAGGGAAGGAACAAAATGGATAACAGGAAAAATCAGCAAGGTACTGGGATCAGTTACTTACATGGTGGAGATACATGGTGTGTCTGTAAAGCGTCATGCAAATCATTTGTTTCAAAAGTAAAAAAAAAAAACAAGAATATAATAAGAAATGTAAAATAGAAGCTCTAAAATTTGCAAATGTATTTTCTCATTGTGAGATGCCAGATGAAAGGATACAGGATACCGGTTTAGCAGGGTGAATGACCGCAAAATATTTACTGCAACTGTAGATCCTGTTCTCTTGTGGGTTTTTTTTGGAATTAGACACACCCTACCACATTGTCTGGTGTCATGTTCTGAATATTTAACCTGCCTGTTTGAGACCGAGCCAAAAGCCTTTTCATACCTTATGAGAACCATGTTGATCTTCTAAATTAGGTAGTCAGTTAGTTATTTACTGGTTATTTTGCTCTGCGATCCCTCTCCCTTTCGTTCACGATTGTATTCTCTCCACTTACCTTTCTCCACTGTCCATGTTAACACAGAGAGCGGACCATGCTAACACAGAGGGCTGACCATGTTAACACCGAGAGCTGTTCATGAGAGCTGTTGTCAATGTAACTAAACCATTACCAAACTCTGGGACTGAGATGGAGCCACAGCCGACAGAGACTGGAGTGTGTACTTGCCCAGTACGGATTGTTAGCCACCACAGAGACTGATTTTATGAAGAGAAATTGAATTGTTAAAGACAACAGTTTAAAAAAATTATAATAAAATTTTGAATGACATTATGTAGTATAAAAAAATTAAAACAAACCATGTCTGTTCAGTAGTATTGTCTACCTGATGGACATGACAGGACAGATGTTTTAACAGTTTTAAACGTCTTATACTGTATACTTCGTGCAGATATGCTTACAAGATTCTGTATCCTCATCGGAGGCATCGTAGTTTTGCAAGAAGTGATGTTACCCGGATACAAATGGCCGATTGTTCAAAGTACAAATGTCCCATGTGCACATGTGCTCTTATGGTCTGTACCTTGATCATTATTAATTAATTAACCTGTTAAGCCCTAGCCGTATTTTCAGAAAAAACGCCTAAAAAGAAAAAGAAAAGATTGTGACTGTTACTATGCCTGAGTAAATTGGAATAAACCAAAGGAGAAATGTGAAATTTCTATCCTCGCCTGTTTTTCCCCCCTATCTGACAGAGGATAACACCATGCCAACAATGATTCCATGTAGAAAATTGCCATTGTTCATCTTCAGCAAGTCCTTGACTACAAATGTACCACATTTAGATAGAATTTGAGCAAAGGGCAAAGCCTCCACAAAGGTTTTAGTAAGGATACTACCAGGCGGACACTCAATTTGGCACAATTTGGCACAATTAATGTGCCAACTGGGTTATTTTCCACTTCCAATGGAAACTGGCTGGAAAATACAACTTATGTCCATTACAGGAGTCTATTGCCATCTACTGGAGCTTTTGGATATGGCACAGCCTTGTGCACAGTATAATATCCATTAAAAATACATGAATGTACAAGAAATGTATCATTTTGTCTCCAAATGGAGTAGTTTTATTATACCAACTAAATATGACATACAATAATATAATATCCAAATATAAAGTAAAAACGAATGCCAATGTGCAATATAAAATGTCCACTCCAATAATAGAATAACCAAATAAAAAGTGATCAATGTCAATGTGCAATTAGAAAACAAAAATATCACAATTAGTGTAAACAATGTACTCTTGAAAACAACTATTGCGCATTCAAATAACGTATACAGCAACAGTCTTTGCGTTTGCGTTTGCGGCTGCACTGGTGGCTGTTTGCCAGGTTTCAGGTTTCAGGCTCCACTGTAATCAAATATATCAGAATAGCATGTTATGGAGGATATTTTGTTCCTATTGGACAAATATAAAAGGCTGAACAACCAGCTGAACTGGAAAAAGCTTTGTTACTTACTATTGATGACGTTACAAAATTGTACAGCCACTCACACATGATAGGCACATTGCTATAATACATTAGTCAAAACAAACCCATTATTCTTGCACCAACGCAAATATGCAAAATCCCCATGTTTCAACATGCCCTCTGGTCATTTGTGCCCCGGTCTTCCCTACTCTGTCATAGTTGTATTAAGAAGATACAGATTGCAGATTTTGCATTTTGGAATATAATTGTCCAATTACGATTCATAACCGATATTGTATGTATTGTCATCCTTACTAGTCTTTATCAAGCGTGTGAACACTTTTGGAGGACACGATAATTACACTGTAACTGCATGTACTTCGGCAGACGCAGTTTCCTCACTGCACCCTGCCATATTCGGTATAAAATATAATAAGCTACAGAAACCATGCGCCCTGTTCAGTAGTGTTGTCTACCTGATGGACATGACAGGACAGATGTTCTGCAGTTTGAAACCTATTGCCCCAATTTACATGCACAATTTTAAGTTTCTATTCAGAGAAGTGATTTGAATCTATACCAGGGTCACGCCTTTACGCTCCTCAGATTCACAGTATATAAACGGTCGCAGTCTCGTTTTCATGGATTGCGCGTATAATACTGGACACAATGAAACTCCTATTCACCATTGCCCTGACGTGCGCACTCTTCTCCAAAGGTAATACCACTAAAACTTGCCCTCGTGACAGTTCGAAAGCAATAATGTAAACTGAAATTGTTGTCATTAATGGAATGTGGGATTTAGTTTAACATGTAGGCTACGCTGTCTAACACAGTATTCTCCTACAGACTATTGTTCAGCCCTTCTGAAATATTCACCCACTCAGTTCATGAAAACTGAGAAGCCTTTAGTCTAGGCTAGATTGGCTACTTCTGTTAAGATGCCAAATTCAGTTGAGGTAATTATTTTGTGTTATATTATATTTGGTGTTTATTGTCCTGATTTTAAATAGAACTTTTCATAAAGAGTGACATAGAAATGAGCTCGTACTTTAGAAGGGTCTGCAACTGTATATTTTTAAAGAATAAAATAAGTATTTTTTTCCAAATATATTTTAGCATACCCACTGAATTGTTTCGAGTGTGCAGCCACTGGTACTGGACCATGTTCGCAGACTCCAAGAACATGTCAAGCAAACCAGACCAAATGTGCCAGTTTCACAGCAGCAGTCACCGCGGGTGAGCTAGAACGACGACAAGATGTGCATGCTAGCAGGTGTTCTTTTACCAACAGCCTTTACTAAATCAGCTTATACAGTCACCCAAGGGGATATGGCCTCTAATTTGCACTTGGCATTTTTTCCAGGCATTAGTCTGTAGTGATTCCAAGCAGAATCATCTGAATTGTGATGAGGAGGATTTCAGTCTTTCAGTTTGTCATGGGTTATGTGTAAATAATTATGTGCAAAATATAGATTATTTTTGTCTACTGGTTTGGTTGATAAGGAAAAAGAGGACAAACAGGTTTGTTGAGGCTTGCCTTGAAGTGAAACACACATTAGAAATGATATAAACTCCTGAGGCCTGGCAAAAAAGTTAACATAAAGTTTTTTTGACATAAAATGGGTGACAAAAAATGTATGAGATTTAGACCAAAAACTCATGTCCCCTACAGGGTGTTTTATATGTAACAGGCTTTGATTTAGATTTTTTAAATATATATAAAAATCACTGCACTCATCCTCCATTTAAATAAGTGACACTGTATTGCGTTATTTGATGGCTGAAGATATACAACTCCCGGCGACAGCAGTGTTGCATATTTCACATGGAGACAAATTGTCTTTGTTGATTGTGATTTTTATTTTTGATCTTTCTTGACCCGTCTGCCTTTGGGTGTTTAGGAGGGATCCAGACTACTACAAAGGTGAAGTCATGCGCCATACCAGCTCAGTGTCTCAGTGGATCTTTTAACACTGGAATCTCTATGACAACTGTTGAGACCCAATGCTGTGAATCCAACCTGTGCAACAATGAAGAACCACCAGGTAAATATTCCATATTTACATTTTGACAAGAGAATTACAGGGTGCTAAGTGAAATTTTTGTTCAATGGTTTAATTTCCCTCATTAGGTAGCGGTTTACCTCTGAATTAACCAATGGCTGATTTATTGGTAGTCCGGTGATTCACAATTAGACATCAACTCCAAGCTCACATAACTTCAATGTTTACCATTTTACTTTTTTATTTTTACTTTATGTTATGGTTATGAAAAGGCAGAGCTCCCTGCGTCTTCTTAAGTCTCTTTTTGACTTAATGTCCAGAATTCACACATTATCTTATTGTCCTGTTATAGCATTACCAGAATCCAGCACCAATGGAAAAAAGTGTTTCACCTGTGCAGCCGATGATAACTGCACAAGTACTTTGGAGTGCCAGGGAAGTGAAGATCGCTGCTTTACGTTCACAGGTGAGAACTATCTTATCTTGTAATTTTATGCTGGGAATAGACATGGCACGAATGTAACTAAAAATATGGGCATTGATCATTATTAATTAATTATTAATCATTATTAACTAATTATTTGGGCATTGATGTTGTTTTGCATAAAGCAAACCAGAATGTTCTGACAGAATATTTTGGCGTAAAGGAAACCATTCTGTAAAAAACATCTTATAGCTGAAATGTATTGCATTGAAACCAATAAATACCACATTCAATCAGAATTATTCATTATACATCTGTTTTTAGTGATGAGGCATATTCCTACCCTTTACATGTGAGAACTTATGTCCACCTGGTAAATTATTATGGCTATAATAATTTGGAGGAGTTATTGAATTTGAATTGCAATAATATTAGATATTGGTTACTTAATCTGCAAGAGGTTAAAATGTAGCCCCTGTAGGTACCTTGGTAAAACAAATAATAATTCTGAAAACTGTACACTCAGTTTTGCAAACTGTGCGCTCAGTTTGCCAGACTATACCCTGGATCGGCAAACCAAATGCACAGATTGTAAAACCAAGAGTACAAATTACCATGTTAAATATTAACACAGAAATTTTAAATATTTTTTAACCTAGGGTAACTAGGGTAACTTTAGGCAGATGCATCAATATTATTTCTTGAAAATTACATTTTCTTCCCATTGTTTCTGAAGTGCCTGCAGTTGGGATGGTGAAGGGATGTGCATCCCGAAGTGTCTGTTCTGGATCCCTGATTGCTCAACTGGGAGCTGATGCGGGCCTGAACTGCTGTGAGGGAAACTTGTGCAACAACGCCCTGCGCATCGGACAGAGCATCCTCTTCCTCCTCCTGGTGCCTCTGGCCTCCTTCTTCCTCTTCAACTAAGCAGCACTTTGACCTGCACAGCCACCCTAACCCTCCTCGACTACTCGAGGATGGTGCAAATCAAATAAATTCATACAATGTTGGTTAAACTTGTTCAATTTGATTAAAACATTTTTTCTAATCAAATACTTTTAATGGTTTTATCATTCCACTTCTCTGCCTTTAACTAAATATTCAGAAAACATTTAATGTTGTTTACATTATAGGTAACAGAAATGAGTTTGCGCAGACAGGGATGTAAACTGCAATTCGACTGCTTAGCAGAGGCATACAACCGCGAGACGATTATTTTGCTTGTTTGAAATAAAAATGTAAAGTAAAATGCCTCCTTGTGTCACGTAGAATCACATTAAAGAATTGCATAAGGGACACCTCAGTGATCCACGTTATAACCTACATTGTTTGAACATATAGCCTACAGTGTTATTGATATGCCTTATGGATATTCAAAACACACTACAAAAAATATCTGGTTCTCTTCTCCAAGGAGTCAGTCAGCAGTCATTGCTTGTAATATAGTTGTAACCGTGCTGCAGAACTAATTATAAGTACAATTTAAAGGTTGCTGTTTCAAGATTTTATTTTGTGTGGCAGCACAGTGGTGCTGTGAATGCTATAGACAATGCAGTAATGCTATACATGCAGGTGGCACCCAGCACATGCTTGGATCGGCTTCACCCCCCAAACAACCCTGACAAAGAGCAATTTCTGAAGAGGAATTTTGATCTGCCGTTTATTTATTTTCCCCCACAAACACCTTTTTTCAGCTTTCGGCCTGGGCCTCGTACCTACAATATGCAGTACAACAGCTCTCCCTCTCATGTGATATTGCTTAATTAACTACATTTGTTAATGGCAACTCATGTACCTTATTTTAATGTGTGACCCAACAATCTAATGCAGATTAAATTAAATATTTGAATCCCTAGCAGACAATATGCCTCATTCCAAAAATAGTTCTGGATGACTTTTTCCTTGATTATTTCAATAAAATTTTTTACTTAGTACACATTGTTACAATAGTTGCAATAATCTGCTGAGAGAGTGTTTCTCATATTTCACAATATTTTTGACATGATTCTATTCTTAAATCCTTCACCTTCAACTTTCAATAAAATTTTGTACCGGCTGAGATTAGTGTATATTCAATAATTCAATATGAACATACACCTTACTCTGAACAAAGTTAGTAGCATTTCTAAATTATGATCTGAATCAAAAAGGACTTTGGTCTCTATTGACAACAAAACAAGGAAAAGTGACTTTTCCTACCTTTTCTTCTTGTCAAGGAGAGAGACACACTCACGTCTGGGTGAAGAGAGGTGTTTTATATGGCAGGACAACATCATTAACACTCATGTAAATATATGCTCATTTATATAAATAAAAAAGACTGATGACTATGGGCACGAGGCCAAATGTATGTGTTACTTCTGGGTGTTCTTTATTTGAGATTAATGAGACGGGTGCGTGGGGGTTGAACCCAAAATGCACGACTCAGAAACAAAATATAAAGTCCCCTCAGGGCTTTATTCGGGACGAATCCCAGGAGCGTAGTCAAAACAAGCAAAGTCCATACACATAGATCCAGCCAATAAAACAATAAATAAACCGAAAACACGGTGCCGGGGGAAGAGGCGAACTCGTAGTCGGTAGACGTGCAGGGAGGTCCGGTAGCAGGAGAGCTGTCAGCGGGGCAGAAGTACGGGCGGGCGGCAGGCAGGGTCGTAGTCGAGGGCGATGCGGAAGTCGAAACCATAAACAAAACAGCGAGGCAAAGGTACAAAAGCAGTAGGCGAGGACGTAGTCAAACACAAGCGATGGTCAACGAAACCGAAATCAATAAACAGTGATCGAAAAACATGCTTGATCTTAACGTGAAATGAATGGGCTATAATGCTCAAACGTTGCCTTGACGTACAAGAGGCAGACAATTTTGCAAAGAACCGAAGTGCGACTGGGCTATAAATGCGGGTGTAGACAGGTGTAGACAGGTTAGAGAGCAGCAAGGAAATGGAAAACAGGTGCGATGGATGACAAGTTTAACAAGGTAATTAGTAATCGTTAGTAATAAACCTATCCTGCCCTAGCATTAGTAAATTAGTAAATGACATGCACGAGAAACGTAAGGAAACATAAACACCTGATTAGTATGTTAGCATTACCCAATGCTGATCTAGCATTAGTAGATTTTAGTAAATAGACAAACGAAACAATTAGGGTGTGAGTGACAGAAAGGGAGAGAGAGAAAGCCGGAATGCAAGGTTTGCGGAAAGACGTGTGTATCAATGTGTATCAGGGTGTATGTTTAAACAACAACCAGTTCGCGTAGCGATAAACATAAATCAAAACATAACATTAAACGAACTAAGACGATAACCACTCAACATAACAAGGTAAAAATAATCGTAACGAAAACATAACTAGACATGACAAGACAATTTATCGGAACAAGAAATAAACTAAACAACATGACGAATCTAGACTAACATAATACATGATAGGACAATACGTGACTAAGACAAAATGATTAAACATAAAACAAGGCAAGACAGACCTGAAACGTGACAATTAACCCCTTAAGCCTCATTTTCTATTTGTATAGATAGATGGATAAAAATTCTAGTATCTATGTTTGGTATAGGCTCTCTCGAAAAACCCATGGAACCCATGTACCACCCTCTCGGACCAGTATTTGTAACGTAGTTGCACCTAAAATGCGTTACCCCCATCCGTGTGAAAGAAAATTCAGTTCAACTTCAGCTCATCAAAGAATCGACTCCGGGCATGTTATTGAACTGATGATTAAAAGGCATTTTAGCTAATGGCATTTTGTTTGTAACAGTGTATAATTTCTTTGGCGTGCATAAAACAACACAGCATTTTTTTGCCTGCACAACAAAACTGGAGAATTTTCAATACATTGCACTTCGGCAAAAACAGTTCTTGACTTGAATTTATGCCCAAAAAATGTTGATGATTTGCAACAAAAAATATCTTTTGAAACATAGAAATATATAAATCAAATTGTGTTAAGTTTTGAAAACGGTATGTGCAAAAAGTGCTGCAGATAGAGTTTTGCTGGTGGTTGTGTTTGAGTGAGATAAGAATTCTTGAATTTTTAAAGATGTTTTCATTGAATTTGTGTGGGTGACCCTATGCTCAGTATGTGCACTATCTGCCCCCTACCTGGGAGTGGGCGGAGGCTGACCGAGCGGGAGAAGCTCTGGTTGAGGAGCTCCAGCCTCATCTCAAATGTGACAGTCCAATTGTGTGGGTCACTCTGCTTCAGCACCATCTCGCTCACTACCTCATAATGTTCTCCCCCTTCTTTCAGGACCATAGTGGTGTTGCTCCAGTTGGTGATGTCACTTCCTGTCTTGGTTCTCCACAGCACAGTGGGCTGAGGGAAGCCCAGGGTGGAGAGGATGAGGATGACGCTGTCGCAGGTGGTCTGGATGGCAAGCTCAGGTTCCTCATATGCAGCTGAGCAGAGAACAAACACCCACAAATAAGTCGGAGGCATTAGCCGTAGCAAGTCCAGACAAATATGTAAATGTATACTCTATTCCTAAAAGAATCACATGCCATTATAGCACATTGAAAGTGAAAGCATTTGCTGAACTGATCGATTAAAAATCCTGGGATGCAAATTTGAGACAGGGAAAGTCAGTCATCTATACGCATTAAAAGGCATATGATGCAGGATTTATTTCCTTGGTTTGCTGCTGTGTTCACAATCAAAAACAAATTTCCTCCCCAACTCTACACCACCAGGTTGACAAAGCTCACCCACCAATAAAATAACTGGATATTTTAACTGTCAGTAGCATCATATTGCAGACTACTGGAATCATGTCACTTTCAAAAGTACAAACTGTGAAGCAGTTGCGCGTATGTCAAAATGCACAACAGATATTTCCAAACGCAAAAACTCCCAATTCGCTGTCATATGCACAAAAGCTACAGGGTGGCTTAGATTTAGTTTAGTTGGGATGGAACATTCCACATTCGCCACTGCTAGGACCCATTTGGTTTCAGCCTGCTCTTGCCTGCCGCACTGCCAAATTATGTGACCTAAACAGGCATACCCACAAAAGCATCAATTCATTCATTGTTAATATTATTTTTATTTTTTTCACCTTTACATAGTATTGTTTTTTTTTCTATTAGAGCAAATGTCTCTAACATTACAACTGCGGCCTAACAGCCAACCCCCAAGGCAACAAAAGCACACAACCTCCACCACCACCACCACCACCTCTGTGCCTGCCTCAATCTCTGTGCCTGCCCCTGTTTCTCCTCTTTCTCTCCCAACACAGACGCTGATGTTTCTCAACTCAAGCTCTCCCAGCAGGAGGGCAGCTAAAGGGAACTGTGGCACAGCCCAAGACTGGATTAAGTCCTATCTCTCTGCCTGGTCCTCCCAGGTCAACTGGGCTGGTCATTCCCTTGTTACAGGAGTTCCCCAGGGCTCAGTCCTCAGTCCCCCCCTCCCCATTCTCCATCTACACCAGATCCCTTGACCCTGTTAGCTGTGCTCATGGCAAGTCATACCACTGTTATGCTGATGACACTCAACTCTTTCTCTCCTTTCCCCCCAACTGACACACAGTCACACCTATATCTCCACCTGCCTGAGAGACATCCAGATCTGGATGGACAGCCACCATCTAAAGCTCAACCCAGGTAAGACAGAGCTAATCTTCATCCCTGCTCTAACCTCCCCCTTCTCAGATTTTTCCATTTCGCTAGGGGACACCACAGTGACCTCATCCCCCAGTTCAAGGAACCTCGGAGTGGTGATGGACAACAAGCAGTGCAATTCTAGGTCACGACTGCTGTCTGTTCTGGCCAGGTCAGGACAGCAGAGTCTTTGACCATTTCCAAGCGCAGACTGAAAACTCACCTCTTCAGGCTGCACCTTTTCCTCCCTACCCCACTGCTATAATTAGTGTGTACCATAGGTTATAGCACTTATGTATGATTATTTTAATATTCAGGGTGGTCAAGCTATTGAGAAAACATAGAAACAAGTACCATCACATATGTACACATACAATTTTTTTCTTGACGCCACAATTTTTTATAATTAAACAATTTGGATGTGGCTGAACTGCACAGTCAGTTTTTATTTAAGCTATTTTTATACACTTTGGTTTCACCTTGGAGAAATAACAGTACCTTTTTTTATATAGTGGGCTCCAGAACTAATGGCACCCTTAATAAAAATTAAGAAAAAAGGCTGCATAAAAACAACACCGTGTTTTTGTTATCGTGTTGTGAAAAAATATTTGCCCCCATCCTTTCCTCTGTGATTGCATATTTGTCACACGGAATGGTTTCAGATATTTAGCCAAAATGTAATATTAGACAATGGGAACCTGAGTAAACAAAAACGAAATCACTTTTACTATTTAATTAATTTAACGACAAAAGACACCCATATCACCCCTGTGAAAAATTAATTTCCCCCTTAATCTTAGTAACTGGTTGCACCACCCTAAGCAGCAATAGCTGCAATCATATGCTTCCTATAATATGATATAAATAATTAATTTCTAAAAGACCAATTCAGAAACATATAAACTGAAGTGAGAATTAGTTCATCCACAAACCGACATGGAGGAATCAAGATTTACCAGTGAACAATGATTTAATACTTTAGAACAATTAATAGTGTAAGCTCGATTCATGAACAACAGCTCTGACTGCATATTTATTTCATGTTGCCCTGGTTACAATGTAATTTGATCATGTACTACTGTATGTACTGTATATAACACTGAAGCCAAACAACAAAGGCTGTTTACAAACAACTTTTAACTGCTCAGGGAAATCAAATGCTGGATAACCAAAGCATGTCCTCTAGCTTAATGAAAGTAAGACTGATGTGCTATTGTTTGTCACCACAGACTCTCCCTGTTCATTAAAACACATGCAAGGAATCTGAGTGTGATTTCTGACTCTGCCTTCTGCTTTGACACACACAGATCAATGCAGTTGTTGAATGCAGCTTCTTCCACCTCAGAAACATTGAATCAAGCCAATCCTATCAGCCAAAGACTGACAGGTGGATACTGTCATTATACATTGGCGTCAGTCAGTCCTCCCAACTTCCCCTACAACTGGTTCAAGACGCAGCTGCCAGGCTTTTAACAGGCACCTGAAAGAGTGACCATATCGCTCATGTACTTGCATCTCTCCACTGTCAAATTGTCTGGTCCCTCCCTACCTCTCTGACCTCCTTTTCTGACACTCCAGCTCCAGATTGCTCAGATCCTCTACCCAACTACTCTTGTAAGTTCCACGTTTGTGGCGTAAACTGAAAGGAGATCTAGCCTTTTCAGTGGCTGCCCCGAAGCTGTGGAACGCTCCGTCACTCCATGTCAGAACTGCCTCCACTATTCCAACACTTAAATCCCATCTGAAGACCCACCTCTTTTCTCTGGCTTTTGGAGACTATGTTGTTGTGTCCTTGTCTCTGTTTTTGTATGATGTAAATTGTCTGTAAAGAAAAAGTCAGGAAAAACAGTTCAGTTTCAGTTGGGCAGCCTTGTCTTAGCACTATTGTACTTGTATAGTGCTATGTGTGCAATGTGCAGGGCTAATTCAATCTGCAATCCATTTGCAGTTTTAATACATAGTCCTCTGTAGGTTTCCCCTCCCAGCATCACCCAGCCAAATCCCCGGGGTCACATTTGGCTCCCTTAGTCCGCATAAAAATATCCTGGATCCGGAATGTCCTCTCGGGCGTCGTCTGCCCCATCCAGAGCTCTGTCCATCACTCTCTCGGAGTCCTCACGCAGGTCCTTGATGGCAGACTTCAGTAGGCTGTACGAAGCCATGAAGGAGACGCCCCCTGAGATGATGTTGCCCAGCACCGGGATCCGACTCTCCAGCAGACCCGACAGGACCTGCTGGCCCAATGCCACCTGGGACAGCATGCCCTCCACAGTCTGCATTGAGAGCTCCCTGCCGGAGGTGGAGCGCACCTCTCCGTAGAGCTCCTGCAGAAGGGTGAGAGTGCAGTCAGAGGTGCCGTCGGTGGAGGAGACGGGAAACAATAAGCAAAGGACACTATGAACACTGTAAAACTCCACACTAACCAAATGACGGAATTTAGCGAGGGCCGAAGGGGTTTGCATGCTTGTCCTTCTGGTGTTGCTGGAAGAATATTAGTAGGATTAAATAATAATGAGAGTCTAGATCAGCTAATGAATAAACCACGTTACAAAGACAGTAGTACCGCTCTGCCTTCCGCTCTTTACTGGTCTGGGCTGACCAAGAATCTCCACAATAGGGTCAACACATTTACCTTCGTTATCTGACTACATTTAAGATATAATTTAGAAATTTGGGTTTGAAACATACGCAAACCTCGGGAGTGATTACACTCGACTTACATGCGCTACCATTACTCAATATATGCTCCCGGGGATTAGCATTATTGCTGAAATCTCAGTTTGGCAGAGAACTCAGAGGCTGAGAGTGTAGCCAACACAATACATGGAATATACTGCCATGATAGTTGCGAGCCCAGGTCGGCGTGCATTTACAGGGCTCCTTAGAGTTAACTTGACAGGAACCGGAGTAGAAACGCCCATGGGTTCCCTTCGCACCAAATTACAAGATGGATGCTCCACCAACCCTTTGTATGGGCCGAACTTGACTGCCTTTCCCAGCTTGGAAACAACCACGAAAGTACCAAGCCGCTGATCAGTCGGTCATTGGCCAATATTTGCCCCTGAGTATTCAGTTGTAATTTAGGCTGAAAAGGTACAAGATGAATTAGAGTCATGGAGATCACGCAAGTTACAAACAAAATAGTTTATTCACAGACAGGTAGGTGATTAGCTTTAGAATACCAATAGTCAATTACAAAATACACAAATTAAGAATAGAGATAGAGTAAATAATCATACCTAGCCTGCTTTGGCTACACACAAACACAGAGTATAGAATATGCCGTGTGGGAAGTCGAATGAGATCTTCCATTGCTACACATACATAGAACGTGCTGTGTGGCAAGTCGAATGCAATCTCCCCAGATTGGTCTGTCTCCCCCTGTCTTTGGTATGAAATGTATCTCATCCGATTCCTTGAATCATATGCTTCCTATAATATGATATAAATAATAAATGTGGACAAATTCAAATTCATAATATTTCGAATGTTGTCGAAATATCAGTTTGGAAAAGGTCACAAAGCTATTTCTAAGGCTCTAGGCCACCGAAGCACAGTAGTACCAAATGGAGAACACTTGGAACAGTGGTAAATCTTCCAAGGAGTGACCAGCCTGCCAAAATGACTGATAACTCATCCAGGTAGTCACAAATGATCCAAGAACACCCAAAGACCTGCAGGCCTGTCTAGTCTCAGCTAATATTATTATTCTTGACTATACTGTAAAGAAAAGAGACTGGGCAAAGGGATTCATGAGAGACTAGCCAGGTGGGAAGCACAGCTTACCAAGAGAGGCATCAATTCTCATCTCACTATTGCACAAAAAGCCCCTGGATGATCCCAAAGCATTTTGGGATAATGTTCTCTGGACAGACCAGTTAAAAGTGGAACTTTTTGAATGATACGTGTTGTTTGGTGTAAAGCTAATACAGCATTTCACAGTAAGAACATCATGCCAAAAGTAAAAAATGGTGAAAGTACTGTGATGGTGTGTGGATGTTTTGCTGCCCTTAACAGTCTGAAACCATTCAGTGTGACAAATATGCGATAAAAAAAGGAAATCAGAAAGGAGGCAAATACTTTTTCACTGTATATGTTCTGTTCAATCATATACTTTCATTTCAATACATTTACTCTCACGTTTCAAAGTTTTTATTAAGTAATCTCATTTTTTTATGAAAACCATAAACAGATTATTGGCACCCCTAACAATTATTGTAAATAAAATCAACAAAATGAAATTGGTAATACAATTTTGCTTCATTTAGTTATCTCAGTCTGACGGAACTCCAGAGTTATTGGCACCCTCGATGAATATTCACAAAAAACTCACAAAATTCACAAACAAAAACTGTAAAATAAAAAATGTTTACTAACATAAGTTTTATTTTCCAACATGTGTAAAGCAGTGTGCTTTATTAATCATTCAATGGAATCAAACAAATTAAAACTTTTTTTAATCCCACAATTATTGGCACCTCTGGTTTAATACGGCAAACTCCCCTATCTTTTCCGATAATTTTAGAGAACACGGGGACTTTTGACCATTCCTCCATGCAGAACATTTCAGAATCATTGATATTCTTGGGATACCCCCCTCTGAAACTGAGATGGCCATTGCAGAACATGGTCATTGCTTTTACTTGACCATTTCTATGTGAATTCTGATGTATATTTGGAATCATTATCCTGCTGGACAATCAGCCTATGACCAAGTCTCAAATTCCTGGCAGAGGCAACCAGATTTTCTGCCAAGGGTTCCTGATACTTTGTTGAATTCATTGTGTCATTGATCTTAAATAGTGACAATTAACCCCTTAAGCCTCATTTTCTATTTGTATAGATAGATGGATAAAAATTCTAGTATCTATGTTTGGTATAGGCTCTCTCGAAAAACCCATGGAACCCATGTACCACCCTCTCGGACCAGTATTTGTAACGTAGTTGCACCTAAAATGCGTTACCCCCATCCGTGTGAAAGAAAATTCAGTTCAACTTCAGCTCATCAAAGAATCGACTCCGGGCATGTTATTGAACTGATGATTAAAAGGCATTTTAGCTAATGGCATTTTGTTTGTAACAGTGTATAATTTCTTTGGCGTGCATAAAACAACACAGCATTTTTTTGCCTGCACAACAAAACTGGAGAATTTTCAATACATTGCACTTCGGCAAAAACAGTTCTTGACTTGAATTTATGCCAAAAAAATGTTGATGATTTGCAACAAAAAATATCTTTTGAAACATAGAAATATATAAATCAAATTGTGTTAAGTTTTGAAAACGGTACGTTAACATGTGCAAAAAGTGCTGCAGATAGAGTTTTGCTGGTGGTTGTGTTTGAGTGAGATAAGAATTCTTGAATTTTTAAAGATGTTTTCATTGAATTTGTGTGGGTGACCCTTTGCTCAGTATGTGCACTATCTGCCCCCTACCTGGGAGTGGGCGGAGGCTGACCGAGCGGGAGAAGCTCTGGTTGAGGAGCTCCAGCCTCATCTCAAATGTGACAGTCCAATTGTGTGGGTCACTCTGCACCATCTCGCTCACTACCTCATAATGTTCTCCCCCTTCTTTCAGGACCATAGTGGTGTTGCTCCAGTTGGTGATGTCACTTCCTGTCTTGGTTCTCCACAGCACAGTGGGCTGAGGGAAGCCCAGGGTGGAGAGGATGAGGATGACGCTGTCGCAGGTGGTCTGGATGGCAAGCTCAGGTTCCTCATATGCAGCTGAGCAGAGAACAAACACCCACAAATAAGTCGGAGGCATTAGCCGTAGCAAGTCCAGACAAATATGTAAATGTATACTCTATTCCTAAAAGAATCACATGCCATTATACCACATTGAAAGTGAAAGCATTTGCTGAACTGATCGATTAAAAATCCTGGGATGCAAATTTGAGACAGGGAAAGTCAGTCATCTATACGCATTAAAAGGCATATGATGCAGGATTTATTTCCTTGGTTTGCTGCTGTGTTCACAATCAAAAACAAATTTCCTCCCCAACTCTACACCACCAGGTTGACAAAGCTCACCCACCAATAAAATAACTGGATATTTTAACTGTCAGTAGCATCATATTGCAGACTACTGGAATCATGTCACTTTCAAAAGTACAAACTGTGAAGCAGTTGCGCGTATGTCAAAATGCACAACAGATATTTCCAAACGCAAAAACTCCCAATTCGCTGTCATATGCACAAAAGCTACAGGGTGGCTTAGATTTAGTTTAGTTGGGATGGAACATTCCACATTCGCCACTGCTAGGACCCATTTGGTTTCAGCCTGCTCTTGCCTGCCGCACTGCCAAATTATGTGACCTAAACAGGCATACCCACAAAAGCATCAATTCATTCATTGTTAATATTATTTTTATTTTTTTCACCTTTACATAGTATTGTTTTTTTTTCTATTAGAGCAAATGTCTCTAACATTACAACTGCGGCCTAACAGCCAACCCCCAAGGCAACAAAAGCACACAACCTCCACCACCACCACCACCACCTCTGTGCCTGCCTCAATCTCTGTGCCTGCCCCTGTTTCTCCTCTTTCTCTCCCAACACAGACGCTGATGTTTCTCAACTCAAGCTCTCCCAGCAGGAGGGCAGCTAAAGGGAACTGTGGCACAGCCCAAGACTGGATTAAGTCCTATCTCTCTGCCTGGTCCTCCCAGGTCAACTGGGCTGGTCATTCCCTTGTTACAGGAGTTCCCCAGGGCTCAGTCCTCAGTCCCCCCCTCCCCATTCTCCATCTACACCAGATCCCTTGACCCTGTTAGCTGTGCCCATGGCAAGTCATACCACTGTTATGCTGATGACACTCAACTCTTTCTCTCCTTTCCCCCCAACTGACACACAGTCACACCTATATCTCCACCTGCCTGAGAGACATCCAGATCTGGATGGACAGCCACCATCTAAAGCTCAACCCAGGTAAGACAGAGCTAATCTTCATCCCTGCTCTAACCTCCCCCTTCTCAGATTTTTCCATTTCGCTAGGGGACACCACAGTGACCTCATCCCCCAGATCAAGGAACCTCGGAGTGGTGATGGACAACAAGCAGTGCAATTCTAGGTCACGACTGCTGTCTGTTCTGGCCAGGTCAGGACAGCAGAGTCTTTGACCATTTCCAAGCGCAGACTGAAAACTCACCTCTTCAGGCTGCACCTTTTCCTCCCTACCCCACTGCTATAATTAGTGTGTACCATAGGTTATAGCACTTATGTATGATTATTTTAATATTCAGGGTGGTCAAGCTATTGAGAAAACATAGAAACAAGTACCATCACATATGTACACATACAATTTTTTTCTTGACGCCACAATTTTTTATAATTAAACAATTTGGATGTGGCTGAACTGCACAGTCAGTTTTTATTTAAGCTATTTTTATACACTTTGGTTTCACCTTGGAGAAATAACAGTACCTTTTTTTATATAGTGGGCTCCAGAACTAATGGCACCCTTAATAAAAATTAAGAAAAAAGGCTGCATAAAAACAACACCGTGTTTTTGTTATCGTGTTGTGAAAAAATATTTGCCCCCATCCTTTCCTCTGTGATTGCATATTTGTCACACGGAATGGTTTCAGATATTTAGCCAAAATGTAATATTAGACAATGGGAACCTGAGTAAACAAAAACGAAAACACTTTTACTATTTAATTAATTTAACGACAAAAGACACCCATATCACCCCTGTGAAAAATTAATTTCCCCCTTAATCTTAGTAACTGGTTGCACCACCCTAAGCAGCAATAGCTGCAATCATATGCTTCCTATAATATGATATAAATAATTAATTTCTAAAAGACCAATTCAGAAACATATAAACTGAAGTGAGAATTAGTTCATCCACAAACCGACATGGAGGAATCAAGATTTACCAGTGAACAATGATTTAATACTTTAGAACAATTAATAGTGTAAGCTCGATTCATGAACAACAGCTCTGACTGCATATTTATTTCATGTTGCCCTGGTTACAATGTAATTTGATCATGTACTACTGTATGTACTGTATATAACACTGAAGCCAAACAACAAAGGCTGTTTACAAACAACTTTTAACTGCTCAGGGAAATCAAATGCTGGATAACCAAAGCATGTCCTCTAGCTTAATGAAAGTAAGACTGATGTGCTATTGTTTGTCACCACAGACTCTCCCTGTTCATTAAAACACATGCAAGGAATCTGAGTGTGATTTCTGACTCTGCCTTCTGCTTTGACACACACAGATCAATGCAGTTGTTGAATGCAGCTTCTTCCACCTCAGAAACATTGAATCAAGCCAATCCTATCAGCCAAAGACTGACAGGTGGATACTGTCATTATACATTGGCGTCAGTCAGTCCTCCCAACTTCCCCTACAACTGGTTCAAGACGCAGCTGCCAGGCTTTTAACAGGCACCTGAAAGAGTGACCATATCGCTCATGTACTTCCATCTCTCCACTGTCAAATTGTCTGGTCCCTCCCTACCTCTCTGACCTCCTTTTCTGACACTCCAGCTCCAGATTGCTCAGATCCTCTACCCAACTACTCTTGTAAGTTCCACGTTTGTGGCGTAAACTGAAAGGAGATCTAGCCTTTTCAGTGGCTGCCCCGAAGCTGTGGAACGCTCCGTCACTCCATGTCAGAACTGCCTCCACTATTCCAACACTTAAATCCCATCTGAAGACCCACCTCTTTTCTCTGGCTTTTGGAGACTATGTTGTTGTGTCCTTGTCTCTGTTTTTGTATGATGTAAATTGTCTGTAAAGAAAAAGTCAGGAAAAACAGTTCAGTTTCAGTTGGGCAGCCTTGTCTTAGCACTATTGTACTTGTATAGTGCTATGTGTGCAATGTGCAGGGCTAATTCAATCTGCAATCCATTTGCAGTTTTAATACATAGTCCTCTGTAGGTTTCCCCTCCCAGCATCACCCAGCCAAATCCCCGGGGTCACATTTGGCTCCCTTAGTCCGCATAAAAATATCCTGGATCCGGAATGTCCTCTCGGGCGTCGTCTGCCCCATCCAGAGCTCTGTCCATCACTCTCTCGGCGTCCTCACGCAGGTCCTTGATGGCAGACTTCAGTAGGCTGTACGAAGCCATGAAGGAGACGCCCCCTGAGATGATGTTGCCCAGCACCGGGATCCGACTCTCCAGCAGACCCGACAGGACCTGCTGGCCCAATGCCACCTGGGACAGCATGCCCTACACAGTCTGCATTGAGAGCTCCCTGCCGGAGGTGGAGCGCACCTCTCCGTAGAGCTCCTGCAGAAGGGTGAGAGTGCAGTCAGAGGTGCCGTCGGTGGAGGAGACGGGAAACAATAAGCAAAGGACACTATGAACACTGTAAAACTCCACACTAACCAAATGACGGAATTTAGCGAGGGCCGAAGGGGTTTGCATGCTTGTCCTTCTGGTGTTGCTGGAAGAATATTAGTAGGATTAAATAATAATGAGAGTCTAGATCAGCTAATGAATAAACCACGTTACAAAGACAGTAGTACCGCTCTGCCTTCCGCTCTTTACTGGTCTGGGCTGACCAAGAATCTCCACAATAGGGTCAACACATTTACCTTCGTTATCTGACTACATTTAAGATATAATTTAGAAATTTGGGTTTGAAACATACGCAAACCTCGGGAGTGATTACACTCGACTTACATGCGCTACCATTACTCAATATATGCTCCCGGGGATTAGCATTATTGCTGAAATCTCAGTTTGGCAGAGAACTCAGAGGCTGAGAGTGTAGCCAACACAATACATGGAATATACTGCCATGATAGTTGCGAGCCCAGGTCGGCGTGCATTTACAGGGCTCCTTAGAGTTAACTTGACAGGAACCGGAGTAGAAACGCCCATGGGTTCCCTTCGCACCAAATTACAAGATGGATGCTCCACCAACCCTTTGTATGGGCCGAACTTGACTGCCTTTCCCAGCTTGGAAACAACCACGAAAGTACCAAGCCGCTGATCAGTCGGTCATTGGCCAATATTTGCCCCTGAGTATTCAGTTGTAATTTAGGCTGAAAAGGTACAAGATGAATTAGAGTCATGGAGATCACGCAAGTTACAAACAAAATAGTTTATTCACAGACAGGTAGGTGATTAGCTTTAGAATACCAATAGTCAATTACAAAATACACAAATTAAGAATAGAGATAGAGTAAATAATCATACCTAGCCTGCTTTGGCTACACACAAACACAGAGTATAGAATATGCCGTGTGGGAAGTCGAATGAGATCTTCCATTGCTACACATACATAGAACGTGCTGTGTGGCAAGTCGAATGCAATCTCCCCAGATTGGTCTGTCTCCCTTGCTTTTATGCCAAATCATATGTTTGGACCAGGCGGCAGTGCCATAAATCAACCTGGAGGGGTGATCAAATCTGGAATTTAGACCCCCACCTTGGGGGTTGTTAAGTAGGGAAAATGAGATGATTACCAAGAGAGGACATGCAGGTTTTCCCTTGAGTTACTGAAACTATGGTTAACTCCATTTGGTATGAAATGTATCTCATCCGATTCCTTGAATCATATGCTTCCTATAATATGATATAAATAATAAATGTGGACAAATTCAAATTCATAATATTTCGAATGTTGTCGAAATATCAGTTTGGAAAAGGTCACAAAGCTATTTCTAAGGCTCTAGGCCACCGAAGCACAGTAGTACCAAATGGAGAACACTTGGAACAGTGGTAAATCTTCCAAGGAGTGACCAGCCTGCCAAAATGACTGATAACTCATCCAGGTAGTCACAAATGATCCAAGAACACCCAAAGACCTGCAGGCCTGTCTAGTCTCAGCTAATATTATTATTCTTGACTATACTGTAAAGAAAAGAGACTGGGCAAAGGGATTCATGAGAGACTAGCCAGGTGGGAAGCACAGCTTACCAAGAGAGGCATCAATTCTCATCTCACTATTGCACAAAAAGCCCCTGGATGATCCCAAAGCATTTTGGGATAATGTTCTATGGACAGACCAGTTAAAAGTGGAACTTTTTGAATGATACGTGTTGTTTGGTGTAAAGCTAATACAGCATTTCACAGTAAGAACATCATGCCAAAAGTAAAAAATGGTGAAAGTACTGTGATGGTGTGTGGATGTTTTGCTGCCCTTAACAGTCTGAAACCATTCAGTGTGACAAATATGCGATAAAAAAAGGAAATCAGAAAGGAGGCAAATACTTTTTCACTGTATATGTTCTGTTCAATCATATACTTTCATTTCAATACATTTACTCTCACGTTTCAAAGTTTTTATTAAGTAATCTCATTTTTTTATGAAAACCATAAACAGATTAGGCGGCACGGATGGTGCAGTGGGTAGCACTGCCGCCTCACAGCAAGGAGGTCCTGGGTTCGAATCCCCGTCGGCCGGGGCCTCTCTGTGCGGAGTTTGCATGTTCTCCCCGTGTCTGCGTGGGTTTCCTCCGGGTACTCCGGTTTCCTCCCACAGTCCAAAGACATGCATGTTAGGCTGATTGGAGAGTCTAAATTGCCCGTAGGTATGAGTGTATGAGTGTATGAGTGTGTGAGTGAATGGTGTGTGTGCCCTGCGATGGACTGGCGACCTGTCCAGGGTGTATTCCTGCCTTTCGCCCAATGTATGCTGGGATAGGCTCCAGCCCCCCTGCGACCCTGTTCAGGATAAGCGGGTTCAGATAATGGATGGATGGATGGATAAACAGATTATTGGCACCCCTAACAATTATTGTAAATAAAATCAACAAAATGAAATTGGTAATACAATTTTGCTTCATTTAGTTATCTCAGTCTGACGGAACTCCAGAGTTATTGGCACCCTCGATGAATATTCACAAAAAACTCACAAAATTCACAAACAAAAACTGTAAAATAAAAAATGTTTACTAACATAAGTTTTATTTTCCAACATGTGTAAAGCAGTGTGCTTTATTAATCATTCAATGGAATCAAACAAATTAAAACTTTTTTTAATCCCACAATTATTGGCACCCCTGGTTTAATACGGCAAACTCCCCTATCTTTTCCGATAATTTTAGAGAACACGGGGACTTTTGACCATTCCTCCATGCAGAACATTTCAGAATCATTGATATTCTTGGGATACCCCTATCTGAAACTGAGATGGCCATTGCAGAACATGGTCATTGCTTTTACTTGACCATTTCTATGTGAATTCTGATGTATATTTGGAATCATTATCCTGCTGGACAATCAGCCTATCACCAAGTCTCAAATTCCTGGCAGAGGCAACCAGATTTTCTGCCAAGGGTTCCTGATACTTTGTTGAATTCATTGTGTCATTGATCTTAAATAGTGCCCCTGGACCACTGGCAGTATAACATCTCCAAAACATCAACGGCCAACTGCAGGGTTCCCACACCTTCATAAACATCCAATTCACCAATGACTTTCAAGGATCAATAGCCTACAATTCAAGGATCCTTCGCAGCATAGTTTGAGAGACAACAATTAAAAAGAGGCTTGAATGTGTGCCTGCACAGGTCTTGCCTATATTCCAGTTGCCTTAGCAACGACAAAATAACATGCGAGTCTTGCCAAATTCCGAAGACGTCCTAAGAGGCTTTGCATTTAGACACTTCCAATAGAAACAGGGCAGTTTTAGATCCCGTTTCCATTGAATATTTATGGCCCGCTGTAAGTAAGTTAATGGGGGCGGTGCAATAGATTTCTTTCAGTCCGATTGCTGCATATTAGTGCTCATTGAACAAAAGTACTGGACTACGTAATAGGTCAGGCACGAAGTTGGCAAAAGCGAGCTGCCTATCGATATTGCGAGGCTCAGTATGTAGGCCATGTTTGTAAATTGTCTATGCAGGTTAATTACCTTAGGGGGCAGGGATGGCGCACAACCGTCAATGATGCGGAATAACAATAATAATAATAATCATCATAATAATAATAAAAATATGCGCAATTAACGAATGTCAACTAGTTAAAGTTATCTGCCAATTCGCGAATTACAGTAACTATCATGAGTTAGTTTATTGTAAGATACTTCCTCCAACAATACGCCATACCAATACTACCATTTGTTGGATAACACGTAGCCTTCTATTTCGTTTCTGAATCTGTCAACCTGTCAGTGTCAACATCGTAAACAGCTTGGTAAGCTTTCTGCACGATGTGAAAGCCATATCTCGCTGTATGAACTTAAACATCTAGCGAGCCAACTTGCTAGTGGTACATAACTTATATGCTGACTCATAGAAAGGCAGCACTAAAGTTTAACGTGCTAATTAATGTATGATTGAACCCCTTAAGTCATATTGAAGAAGAAGAACTCTCTTTACCTTTCCGTGTTCAGAATGTGATGGTTACCGCTACACTTTATTCCCCCGAAATGCAGATTCATAACCACAGTTCCGGCAACAAATAAGCACTTGTAATGAAAAAAAGATCTCCGCGTCTTCTGAAACAGATAACAGGGCAGCCAATCAAATACACCCGGTGGACTTTGGTTTTAACGGAGTATTTTCACGACCATCAGCCTGAGCACAAGCACCTCCTCGCATGCACTAGTCTATATAACATATGTATAGGAGTTGCGAGGTAGCCTTCACTTACGGTCTTTAGCCGATCTACCTGAGGGTATGATCAGTTAACCAGTGATACAGGATTGTCTTGAAGTGAAGACCGTGATAAAAATAGCGACTTGCGCCGAAAAGCATGATGAAGAGGGATTGGTTATATGAATTATGATTGAGGCAAGGCAACCATAGACAGATGGTCTATGAAGGCAACTGGGCGTCATCAAAATCGCACTGTGATGACGTCCTTAAAAACATACGTGAAAACGAATTTAAAGCTTTATTACTTGCACAGCTTCAATTTAAAACTTTCGAACTTTCCATACTAACCGGTCCATTGCCGACTTTTGCGTAGCTCCGTGAAATTGGCAAATGTTGCTGGCCACAATTGGAGACTTCCAGTTCACATTTATCAAAATAAAAGTTCAGTGAATACATGAACTGTAATTTTATCATTTCTCTTTTTAAAATGAATACAGTTGGATATAATTTTGATGTATTTGCAGAGAATATAAAACTGTGCACTCATTTCTCTAAAAAAGTGTGCCACCAGTTGTTGCCGCATTTCACGTGTGGCAAAAACATGCATTGTTATACACAATCAGTTCACAACCAGTTAATTTGCAAAGCTAATTACAAAAAAACTATACATTGTTACCAATTAAAAGTGGGTATACATTTAAGCCATAAACCCATATATTTAATGTTGAACACTCTTTTCTGTGAAATCATGTTCCTTGCCATTGTTGCTGTGTTTCCAGTGTGGTATGGGCATACAATGCTATTGACTGTCAGTTGCCAACCAGCTCATTTGCATAGCTCCATCCATCCATCCATCCATCCATCCATCCATTATCTGAACCCGCTTATCCTGAACAGGGTCACAGGGGGGCTGGAGCCTATCTGAAAGGCAGGAATACACCCTGGACAGGTCGCCAGTCCATCGCAGGGCACACACACCATTCACTCGCACACTCATACCTACGGACAATTTAGACTCTCCAATCAGCCTAACTTGCATGTCTTTGGACTGTGGGAGGAAACCGGAGTACCCGGAGGAAACCCACGCAGACACGGGGAGAACATGCAAACTCCACACAGAGAGGCCCCGGCCGACGGGGATTCGAACCCAGGACCTCCCACTGCACCATCTGTGCCGCCCCAGCTCATAACTCAAAACCTGTAAATTGTTTCTAAATGAAAGGGATATACATTTACTCTAGAGAACCATATCTTTATTATTCTACAGTAATTTCCATGAAATCATGTTCCCAGCAATTGTTGCTGTGTTTCCAGTGTGGTATGGGCATGCAATGCTATTGACTGTCAGTTGCCACCCAGCTCATTTGCAAGGCTGATAACTCAAAAACTATCAATTGTTACCAAATGAAAGGGGGTACACATTTACTAGCTGAACTCATATCTTTAAGATTGTATAGTATTTTTGGTGGAATCATGTTCACAGCAATTGCTAATATGGGTCTGTAGAGTAAATGTATACCCGCTTTCATTAGGTAAGAACATGATGTTTTGTAACAATGTTTTAATGCAAAAATATTAGCTATTGTACCTTTACAATTTACGGTTTTATCTGTATAACCTCTATATTTTTTAAGATGCCATTGCATTTAGCGACAACAGTTCCTTATTTTGTAACATGTGGGTGGCAAATGAGAAAAAAACATTTTTTTGCTGACATTATTTGTTCAAATACTAAAATTGGAATAATCTATGATGGCTCCCTAGTCAGAATAAAGACACAGGTTTCTCCTGATGGTGTTGCTCCCAAACAATGCTGTAGCTTATCATATCTGCAATTTATGATACATTTTTATAAACGTAGTCAAATAGTTTTTACTCATGACCGAGACAAGGATGCAGCTGCAGTTTGTGGTTTTTAGGCCTCTGCTGATGCTTTCTTCCCCACCTGAGTGTCTAACATATTTCTGTGATGTGCCATGTCCCTGTCTCGCTGCCAGCACTCTCGCACCATCCTCACTGAGAACTGGTGAGTGTACCCGCATACCGGCCCCATTTTCACAGATGCTAAAATGCTTTGTGTGTAATGAAATACAGTAAAGGTAGAGTGAAATTTGTTATTTTTCCCAAATGTTAAGGCTTTTGGATTTGAGACAAAAATGTTTATGTAAAATATTTAAATATTTAACCATATTCGTCTCATATTCATCTTTTTATCTGAAATGTAAATGCCTTCAGTCGGCTATATTGAAAATATAACTAATATACCTTTGTAGTGTCCTAATATCACCCCTTGTTGATACCCTTTGTCTTGTTTTAGACAACTAGGTAGCTGCATTGGGGGTTAGCTGAATTGTTATGGGACATACAGAGCGTTTAATTATTTAAATTCAGTTGACAGCAGGGACACCAGCCATATGTTGGCCTGCAGGGCCTCCTTCTTTCTCTTGTGGATAGCCAGGGTGATGTTGGGCACCGACAGCAGGAGGACACGCTTGTTGTGCTTGGGCAGCTCTTTCTCCATCGTCTCCTCCAGCTGCAGGTCAAAGCTGGAGATAAGGAAGACCGTGGGAGATGCCATCCCATTTCTCAAGAGGCCTTATATCTGGAACGGGCTCCAGAATTATTGGCACCCTGAATAAAAATGAAGAGAAAAGGCTGCATAAAAACAACACAAAGAATCATTTATTGTGTCGTGAAAAAATATTTGCCTCCTTCCTGATTTCCTCTGTTATTACATATCTGCCACACGGAAAGGTTTCAGATATTTAGCTAAAATGTAATATTAGACAACGGGAATGTGAGTACTATTTACTATTACACAATTATTATTTCATTTATTTAATGGAAAAAGACATCAATCCCCCAATCCGATATCCCTATTGTCTAACCCTAACCCTAAAAAAAAAAATGCACTCACGATGACTTCCCTTTTCTTTATAAGACCCCTTCGTGCGTATTTTACTAGTTATGTATTTGAAGCTTTTAACCAGTGGAAGAATCTTTGCACTTGTAAATCGCTTCAGATTAAAAGCGTCTGTTAAATGACAAAAATGTAAAATGTAAACGGTAATTTGACCTTTTGTAATACTTTTATAAATGTACCTAATGCAGCTCTTATGCCGATTCAAGTTAACGGATTATTCACTTCAGCTGATGTTACCGTATTTTATGTTCTAGCGCAGACCAAGGGTGACGAGGGGAAGCTGCACCCTTTGCTTATCGGCCCGTATGCTGATATCAGTTTCGTTTTACTGGAAAGACTTGTATTAAGAATAAACGAAACAATGTCACATTAAAACGCATGGCGGAAGTGAAAGAATGCATTATAGCTTCCGAATAGGCGTACGTGTAGCCGTCACACTTTGGCAGAGAGCCCAGTTGTGTTCATTAATCAAGATCACCTTAGAACGTGTAACAGTAGTGTATTTAACGTGATGTATCCTGAAATATTGTAGGCCTAATTATTGCACCGTGGGTACCGTACTTTAGTATAGGCCACATTTTGAATGTTATATGCATTAAATGTTGACGTGTGCACCTATTTGTTCAAAATTTGACAGTTGTCAGAATCTAGAGCATCTACATTAACGGGATCCCTGTAACACAGTGTAATAGGCCTACTATATCACAGCGACTTGCGCACACATGCCCCCATTGATAGCAGTTGCATTGACTGTGCATGGTCACACGGTCTTCTCTCCCGGATGGAAATTACTGTTAACACCAGCCTCAGCTGGTCAAAATACCTCTGTTGGTCTATAAATAGAATATACCAGTTTTTCATTATTATTTGTTAAAATACTAAAATTGCAATAATCTATTATGGCACCCTATTAAGAACAACGACGCAGGTTTCTCCGGATGGCGTTATCAGTTAATACTTGGTTGCAAATCCTTTGCAGTCAATTACAGCCTGAAGTCTAGAACGCATAGACATCACCAGACTCTGGGTTTCATCCCTGGTGATGCTCTGCCAGGCCTCTACTGCAACTGTCTTCAGTTTCTGCTTGTTCTTGGGGCATTTTCCCTTCAGTTTTGTCTTCAGCAAGTGAAATGCATGTTCAATCGAATTCAGGTCAGGTGATTGACTTGGCCATTGCCTAACATTCCACTTCTTTGCCTTAAAAAACTCTGGTTGCTTTCGCAGTATGCTTCGGGTCATTGGCATTTGGCTGAATATGAGCAGATAATATTGCCCGGAACACTTCAGAATTCATCCTGCTGCTTTGGTCAGCAGTCACATCATCAATAAATACAAGGGAACCAGTTCCATTGGCAGCCATACATGCCCACGCCATGACACTACCACCACCATGCTTTCTCTGATGAGGTGGTATGTTTTGGATCATGTGCAGTTCCTGTCCTTCTCCATACTCTTATCTTCCCATCATTCTGGTACAACTTGATCTTTGTCTCATCTGTCCATGTTGTTCCAGAACTGTAAAGGCTTTTTTAGATGTTGTTTGGCAAACTCTAATCTGGTCTTCCTGTTTTTGAGGCTCACCAATGGTTTACATCTTGTGGTGAACCCTCTGTATTCACTCTGGTGAAGTATTTTCTTGATTGTTGACTTTGACACACATACACATACCTCCTGGAGAGTGTTCTTGATCTGGCCAACTGTTGTGAAGGGGTTTTTCTTCACCAGGGAAAGAATTCTTCTGTCATCCACCACAGTTGTTTTCTGTGGTCTTCCGGGTCTTTTGGTGTTGCTGAGCTCACCGGTGCGTTCTTTCTTTTTAAGAATGTTCCAAACAGTTGATTTGGCCACACCTAATTTTTTTGCTATCTCTCTGATGGGTTTGTTTTGATTTTTCAGCCTAATGATGGCTTGCTTCACTGATAGTGACAGCTCTTTGGATCTCATATTGAGAGTTGACAGCAACAGATTCCAAATGCAATGCTCTAGACCTTTTATCTGCTCCTTGTAAATGAGATAATGAGGGAATAACACACACCTGGCCATGGAACAGCTGAGCTTTACTTTTGGTCCCTTGAAAAGTGTGAGGCACAAATAGAAACTGTTGTAATTCCTACACCGTTCACCTGATTTGGATGTAAATACCCTCAAATTAAAGCTGAAAGTCTGCAGTTAAAGCATATCTTGTTCGTTTCATTTCAAATCCATTGTGGTGGTGTATAGAGCCAAAAAGATGAGAATAGTGTCGATGTCCCAATACTTATGGACCTGACTGTATACAGTATACAGATCGCTATGATTGAAGGAGCCTAAACTGAACAAAAAAAAAGAATAGCATGTTAATGCAGATTTTGTATTTTGGAATATAATTGTCCAATTACGATTCATAACCGATATTGTTTGTATTTTCATCCTTACTAGTCTTTATCAAGCGTGTGAACACTTTTGGGGGACACGATAAATACACTGTAACTGCATGTACTTCGGCAGACGCAGTTTCCTCACTGCACCCTGCCATATCCTGTATGAAACCTATTGCCCAAATTTACAGGAATATGCACAATTTTAAGTTTCTATTCAGAGAGGTGCTTTGATACTATACCAGGGTCACGCCTTTACGCTCCTCAGGTTCACAGTATATAAACGGTCGCAGTCTCGTTTTCATGGATTGCGCGCATAATACTGGACACAATGAAACTAGTCACCATTGCCCTGACGTGCGCACTCTTCTCCAAAGGTAATACCACTAAATCTTGCTCTCGTGACAGTTAGAAAGCAATAATGTAAATTGAAATTGTTGTCATTAATGGCATGTGGGATTTAGTTTAACATGTAGGCTACGTTGGCTAACACAGTATTCTCCTACAGACTATTGTTCAGCCCTTCTCAAATATTCACCCACTCAGTTTGTGAAAACTGAGAAGCCTTTAGTCTAGGCTAGATTGGCTACTTCTGTTTAGATGCCAAATTCAGTTAAGGTAATTATTTTGTGTTATATTCTATTTTGTTTTTATTGTCCTTTTAGCATGCAGATTTTAAATAGAACTTTTCATAAAGAGTGACATATAAATGAGCTCTTACTTTAGAAGGGTCTGCAACTGTATCTTTTTAAATAATAAAATAAGTGTTTTTTTCCAAATATGTTTCAGCATACCCACTGGATTGTTTCGAGTGTATACCCACTGGTATTGGATCGTGTTCGCAGATGACAAAAACATGTCCAGCAAGCGAGACCAAATGTGCCAGTGTCACAGTAGCAGTCACCACGGGTGAGCTAGAACGACGACAAGATTTGCATGGTAGCAGGTGTTCTTTTACCAACAGCCTTTACTAAATCGGCTGATTAAACACCCAAGGGGATATGGCTTCTAATGTGCACTAGGCATTTTTTTAGGCAATAGTCTACAGTGATTCCAAGCAGAATCATCTGAATTGTGATGAGGAGGATTTCAGTCTTTCAGTTTGTCATGGGTTATGTGCAAATAATTATGTGCAAGATATAGATTATTTTTGTCTAGTGGTTTGGTTGAAAAAGAAGAAAAACAGGCTTGTTGAGGCTTGCCTTGAAGTGAAACACACATTAGAAATGATATGAACTCCTGAGACCTGGCAAAAAAGGTTACATATCGTTTTTTTTACATAAAATGGGTGACAAAAAATGTATGAGATTTAGACCAAAAACTCATGTCCCCTACAGGGTGTTTTATATGTAACAGGCTTTGATTGAGATTTTATATATATATATATAAAAATCAATGCACTTTCTGTCTCATCCTCCATTTAAATAAGCGACACTGTATTGCGTTATTTGATGGATGAAGATATACAACTCCCGGCAACAGCAGTGTTACATATTTCACATGTAGACAAATTGTCTTTGTTGATCGTGATTTTTATTTTTGATCTTTCTTGACCCGTCTGTCTTTTGGTCTTTAGGAGGAAAACAGATTCCTGTAAAGATGAAGTCATGCACCACACCAGATCAGTGTATCAGTGGATCTCTTAACAGTGGAATCTTTATGACAACTATCAACACCCAATGCTGTGATTCCAACCTGTGCAACAATCAAGAACCACCAGGTAAATATTCCATATTTACATTTTGACATGAGAATTACAGGGTACTAAGTGACATAATTGTTCCATGGTTTAATTTCCCTTATTAGGTTGCGGTTTACCTCTGAATTAACCAATGGCTGATTTATTGGTAGTCAGGTGATTCACAATTAGACATCAACTCCAAGCTCACATAACTTGAATGTTTACAATTTTACTTTTTTATTTTTACTTTATGTTATGGTTATGAACAGGCAGAGCTCCCTGTGTCTTCTTAAGTCTCTTTTTTACTTGTCCAGAATTCACACATTATCTTATTATCCTGTTATAGCATTACCAGAATCCAGCACCAATGGCAAAAAGTGTTTCACCTGTGCAGCTTCTGGTGACTGCACAAGTACTTTGGAGTGCAAGGGAAGTGAAGATCGCTGCTTTATGGTCACAGGTGAGAACTTTCTTATCTTGTAATTTTATGCTGGGAATAGACATGGCACGAATGTACCTAAAAATATGGGCATTGATAATTATTAATTAATTAATTATTAATCATTATTAATTAATTATTTGGGCATAAAGCAAACCAAATGCACAGATTGCAAAACAAGAGTACAAATTACCGTGTTAAATATTCTTTTAACCCAGGGTAATTAGGGGGAGGCTCTGTAAGACTTAAAATACAGGAAATAAATCTTTAGGCAGATCATAAATATTATTTCTTGAAAATTACATTTTCTTCCCATTGTTTCTGAAGTGCCTGCAGTTGGGAAGGTGAAGGGATGTGCATCCCAAAGTTTCTGTTCTGGATCACTGAATACTCAACTGGGAGCCATTGTGGACGAGAACTGCTGTGAGGGAAACTTGTGCAACAACGCCCTGCGCATCGGACAGAGCATCCTCTTCCTCCTCCTGGTGCCTCTGGCCTCCTTCGTCCTCTTCAACTAAGCAGCACTTTGACCTGCACGGCCACCCTAACCCTCCTCGACTACTCGAGGATGGTGCAAATCAAATAAATTCATACAATGTTGGTTAAACTTGTTCAATTTGATTAAAACATTTTTTCTAATCAAATACTTTTCCTGGTTTTATCATTCCACTTCTCTGCCTTTAACAAAATATTCAGAAAACATTTAATGTTGTTTACATTAAAGGTAACACAAATGAGTTTGCGCAGACAGGGATGTAAACTGCAATTCGACTGCTTAGCAGAGGCATACAACCGCGAGATGATTATTTTGCTTGTTTGAAATAAAAATGTAAAGTAAAATGCCTCCTTGTGTCATGTAGAATCACATTAAAGAATTGAATAAGGGACACCTCAGTGATCCACGTTATAACCTACATTGTTTGAACACATAGCCTACAGTGTTATTGATATGCATTATGCATATTTAAAACACTACAAAAAATATTTGGTTCTCTTCTCCAAGGAGTCAGTCAGCAGCCATTGCTTGTATTTTGTGCACTAAATATAGTTGTAACGGTGCTGCAGAACTAATTATAAGTACAATTTAAAGATTGCTGTTTCAAGATTTTATTTTGTGTGGCAGCACAATGGTGCTGTGAATGCTATAGACAATGCAGTAATGCTATACATGCAGGTGGCACCCAGCACATGCTTGGATCGGCTTCACCCCCCAAACAACCCTGACAAAGAGCAATTTTTGAAGAGGAATTTTGATCTGCTGTTTATTTCTTTTCCCCCCACAAACACCTTTTTTTATGTCGGCCCAGTTAAACATTTTTAGTGACTCATTTTGGTCTTGTATGATGTAACTTAACCATTAACTAGCTTTGGTGGTGATATTTAAAAGTCAGCTAGATAACTAGGGAGGAAGATGACAAAGATGGGGCTCCGACAGTCGTTGAAAAATCCTTCAAGGTTTGTGAATTTGAGAAAAAATGTATAAGGTCTTGATAGTTTTTGAACATGCACATGGTAAAATACGATCAAACACAAATTCACAACTCCACTTCTAACCCCCGGAAACTGTTGCCCCTGCCCCCCTCAAGGTCCAACCCTTCCTTTTCCACTTTCACCCCCCTTACAGACTCTGATGTCTCTCAACTCCTTCTCTCCCACCGCCCTACAACCTGTGCCCTTGACCCTATCCCCTCTTCTCTCCTCCAGACAATCACACTGGACATCCCCCCATTTGTCACCTCCCTTGTGAACTCCTCCCTGTCTTCTGGCTGTTTTCCATCATCCTACAAGGGGGCCCACATCACCCCGCTGCTAAAAAGGCCTACCCTGGACCCCTCTATCATCCAGAACTACCACCTGGTATCTCTTCTTCCTTTTCTATCTAAAGGAATCGAACAAGCTGCTTCTAATCACAATCACCATGATTAGCCTTAGACTGTAATGGCACTTGTATAGATGTATGTATAGATATCGTTACGATATATCGTATCGTACAGGTATTGTTGTTTTTATTGTTTGGGGCGGCCTGTAGCGTAGTGGTTAAGGTAAATGACTGGGACACCCAAGGTCGGTGGTTCTAATCCCGGTGTAGCCACAATAAGATCCGCACAGCCGTGGGCCCTTGAGCAATGCCCTTAACCCTGCGTTGCTCCAGGGGAGGATTGTCTCCTGCTTAGTCTAATCAACTGTACGTCGCTCTGGATAAGAGCATCTGCCAAATGCCAATAATGTAATGTAATGTAATAATGTTATTGGCTGTTGTATTCTGGTATTCTAGCTGCCAACTGTGGTATGCTAGTTTGAAAGTTGATTGTACTCTTCAAGGGTTCTGAATTTCTGTATGTTTACACTAGGACTCGGAACTGTACTGTCCTCTCAGGTCCTCTTGGCACTAGTTCTTGTTTGATTTGCACTTGGTTGTACGTCGCTCTGGATAAGAGCGTCTGCTAAATGCCACGTAATGTAATGTAATGAAATCAACTTTCTTCTTTCGTTTCTAAAAACGAAATTCAAAGACTCCACGACAGGGCCTCACAGATACCCAGCTACCTCGCCCGGAAAAGGGAAACCGGGGCCCCCTTCTGGAGCCAGACCCGGAAGGGGAGCTCGTCGGCGAGCGTCTGGTGGTCAGGCCTTATCCCATGGGGTCCGGCCGGGCACAGCCCAAACTGGTAACGTGGGGTCGCCACCCTGTGGGCTCACCACCTGCAGGGGTCAGCATCAGAGTCGGGTGCTTTGCCCAATGGGCAGTGGGTGAAGGCGGGGATCCGGGCTGATCCTCGGCGTCACAGACTGGTTCTGGGAACGTGGAACGTCACCTCTCTGGTGGGGAAGGAACCGGAGCTAGTGCGGGAGGCGGAGCGGTACCAACTAGATATAGTTGGGCTCACCTCCATGCACAGCACTGGTTCCGGAACCAAACTCCTGGAGAGGGGCTGGACTCTGTTCTTTTCTGGAGTTGCTCAGGGTGAGAGGCGCCGGGCGGGTGTGGGGATACTCACGCTGAGCACCACTGTGTTGGAGTTTCACCCGGGGAACGAGAGGGTCGCCTCTCTGCGACTACGTGTCGTTGGGGAGAAAGCTCTGACTGTTGTTTCAACTTATGCACCAAACGGCAGTTCAGAGTATCCGGCCTTTTAATTTCGTTATATCCAGCCATATACTGATAAATTAGGTTTTCTTCTGCAACACACCGTGTGCTGTCCAGAAATGATTTGTTAACATAATTCTATCAGCTACCATTCTATCAGGACCATAGTGGTGTTGCTCCGGTTGGTGATGTCACTTCCTGTCTTGGTTCTCCACAGCACAGTGGGCTGAGGGAAGCTCAGGGTGGAGAGGAAGGTGAGGATGATGCTGTCGCAGGTGGTCTGGATGGCAAGCTCAGGTTCCTCATATGCAGCTCAGCAGAGAACAAACACCCGGAAATAAGTCAGAGGCATTAGCCGTAGCAGAACATCAGTCCAGACAAATATGTAAATGTATACTGCAACCTCTATTTCTAAAAGAATCACATGCCATTATAGCACATTGAAAGCGAAAACAGCGAAAAAAGCGAATTCCCCAGGGCTCAGTCCTCAGTCCACTCTTCTTCTTCATCTATACCAGATCCCTTGACCCTGTTATCTCTGCTCATGGCAAGTCATACCACTGTTATGCTGATGACACCCAACTCTTTCTCTCATTCCCCCCAACTGACACACAGGTCTCCACCTACATCTCCACCTGCCTGAGAGACATCCAGATCTGGATGGACAGCCACAATCTAAAGCTCAACCCAGGTTAGACAGAGCTAATCTTCATCCCTGCTCTAACCTCCCCCTTCTCTGATTTTTCCATTTCGCTAGGGGACACCACAGTGACCTCATCCCCCAGTTCAAGGAACCTCGGAGTGGTGATGGACAACAAGCTGTGCAATTCTAGGTCACGACTGCTGTCTGTTCTGGCCAGGTCAGGACAGCAGAGTCTTTGACCATTTCCAAGCACAGACTGAAAACTCACCTCTTCAGGCTGCACCTTTTCCTCCCTACCCCACTGCTATAATTAGTGTGAACCATAGGTTATAGCAAGGTAATAATTATTTTAATATTCAGGGTGGTCAAGCTATTGAGAAAACATAGAAACAAGTACCATCACATATGTACACATACAATTTTTTTCTTGACGCCACAATTTTTTATAATGAAACAATTTGGATGTGGCTGAACTGCACACTCAGTTTTTATTTAAGCTATTTTTATACACTTTGGTTTCACCTTGGAGAAATAACAGTACCTTTTTTATATAGTGGGCTCCAGAACTAATGGCACCCTTAATAAAAATTAAGAAAAAAGGCTGCATAAAAACAAAACCGTGTTTTTGTTATCGTGTTGTGAAAAAATATTTGCCCCCATCCTTTCCTCTGTGATTGCATATTTGTCACACGGAATGGTTTCAGATATTTAGCCAAAATGTAATATTAGACATTGGGAACCTGAGTAAACAAAAACAAAAACAAAAACACTTTTACTATTTAATTAATTTCATGACAAAAGACACCCATATCACCTCTGTGAAAAATTAATAACTGGTTGCACCACCTTAACCAGCAATAGCTGCAATCATATGCTTCCTATAATATTATATAAATGATTAATTTCTAAAAGACCAATTCAGAAACATATAAACAGAAGTGAGAATTAGTTCATCCACAAACCGTCATGGAGGAATCAAGATTTACCAGTGAACAATGATTTAATACTTTAGAACAATTAATAGTGTAAGCTGGATTCATGAACAACAGCTCTGACTGCATATTTCTTTCATGTTGCCCTGGTTACAATGTAATTTGATCATGTACTACTGTATGTACTGTATATAACACTGATGCCAAACAACAAAGGCTGTTTAAAAACAACTTTTAACTGCTCAGGGAAGTCAAATGCTGGATAACCTAAAAATGTCCTCTAGCTTAATGAAAGCATGACTGATGTGCTATTGTTTGTCACCACAGACTCTCCCTGTTCATTAAAACACATGCAAGGAATCTGAGTGTGATTTCTGCCTTCTGCTTTGACACACACAGATCAATGCAGTTGTTGAATGCAGCTTCTTCCACCTCAGAAACATTGAATCAAGCCAATCCCTATCAGCCAAAGACTGACAAGTGGATACTGTCATTATACATTGGCGTCAGTCAGTCCTCCCAACTTCCCCTACAACTGGTTCAAGACGCGGCTGCTAGGCTTTTAACAGGCACCTGAAAGAGTGACCATATCGCTCATGTACTTGCATCTCTCCACTGTCAAATTGTCTGGTCCCTCCCTACCTCTCTGACCTCCTTTTCTGACACTCCAGCTCCAGATTGCTCAGATCCTCTACCCAACTACTCTTGTAAGTTCCACGTTTGTGGCGTAAACTGAAAGGGGATCTAGCCTTTTCAGTGGCTGCCCCAAAGCTGTGGAACGCTCCGTCACTTCATGTCAGAACTGCCTCCACTATTCCAACACTTAAATCCCATCTGAAGACCCACCTCTTTTCTCTGGCTTTTGGAGACTATGTTGTTGTGTCCTTGTCTCTGTTTTTGTATGATGTAAATCAGAGGTCTCCAATCTTATCCTAAAAGGGCCGGCGTGGGTGCAGGTTTTTGTTTTAACCCAGCAGTAACACACCTGATTATACTAATGAACTAATCGTGGTCTTTAATCAAGACCTATATGAGTAGAATCAGCTGTCTTAGTCCTGTGCTAAAACAACAACCTGCACACACACCGGCCCTTTCTGGATAAGATTGGAGACCCCTGATGTAAATTGTCTGTAAAGAAAAAGTCAGGAAAAACAGTTCACTTTCAGTTGGGCAGCCTTGTCTTAGCACTATTGTACTTGTATAGTGCTATGTGTGCAATGTGCAGGGCTAATTCAATCCGCATCCCATTTGCAGTTTTAATACATAGTCCTCTGTAGGTTTCCCCTCCCAGCATCACCCAGCCAAATCCCCGGGGTCACATTTGGCTCCCTTAGTCCGCATAAAAATATCCTGGATCCGGAACGTCCTCTCGGGCGTCGTCTGCCCCATCCAGAGTTCTGTGCATCACTCTCTCGGCGTCCTCACGCAGGTCCTTGATGGCAGACTTCAGTAGGCTGTACGAAGCCATGAAGGAGACGCCCCCTGAGATGATGTTGCCCA
This sequence comes from Conger conger, assembly GCF_963514075.1. Classification (NCBI taxonomy): domain Eukaryota; kingdom Metazoa; phylum Chordata; class Actinopteri; order Anguilliformes; family Congridae; genus Conger; species Conger conger. The sequence continues at coordinate 83,982,913 of NC_083760.1, read as the reverse complement.
GCACCGGGATCCGACTCTCCAGCAGACCCGACAGGACCTGCTGGCCCAATGCCACCTGGGACAGCATGCCCTCCACAGTCTGCATTGAGAGCTCCCTGCCGGAGGTGGAGCGCACCTCTCCGTAGAGCTCCTGCAGAAGGGTGAGAGTGCAGTCAGAGGTGCCGTCGGTGGAGGAGACGGGAAACAATAAGCAAAGGACACTATGAACACTGTAAAACTCCACACTAACCAAATGACGGAATTTAGCGAGGGCCGAAGGGGTTTGCATGCTTGTCCTTCTGGTGTTGCTGGAAGAATATTAGTAGGATTAAATAATAATGAGAGTCTAGATCAGCTAATGAATAAACCACGTTACAAAGACAGTAGTACCACTCTGCCTTCCGCTCTTTACTGGTCTGGGCTGACCAAGAATCTCCACAATAGGGTCAACACATTTACCTTCGTTATCTGACTCCATTTAAGATATAATTTAGAAATTTGGGTTTGAAACAGTTTTTATTGAAATTTGTGCACAATTTTATATTCTCGCATTCATCAAAATAAAAGTTCGGTAAATAAAATGATTTGTAATTTTGTCAATTTTAATTGTTCAATTAATACAGTTGGATATGATTGTGATGTATTTGCAGAGAATATAAAACTGCGCACTAATTTCTCTAAAAAGTGTTTGCCACCAGTTGTTGCCGCATTTCACGTGTGGCAAAAACATGCATTGTTATAAACTATCAGTTCACAACCAGCTGATTTGCAAAGCTAATTACTAAAAAATGATACATTGTTACCAATTAAAAGGGGGTATACGTTAAGCAATTGTTGCTGTGTTTCCAGTGTGGTATGGGCATGCAATGCTATTGACTGTCAGTTGCCAACCAGCTCATTTGCATAGCTCATAACTCAAAAACTGTAAATTGTTACTCAATGAAAGCTGGTATACATTTACTCTAGAGAACCATATCTTTAATATTCTACAGTAATTTCTGTGAAATCATGTTCCCAGCAATTGTTGCTGTGTTTCCAGTGTGGGGCGGCCAAGCATTGCTATTGACTGTCAGTTGCCACCCAGCTCATTTGCATAGCTGATAACTCAATAATTGCAAATTGTTACCAAATGAAAGGGGGTATAGCTTTACTTTACAGACCCATATCTTTAATATCAAAATTGAATACACAGTAGAATTAGCCAACAGTAAGTCCTCCTTACAATTAAGGCCTTGGTTTCTATCCTAGAAGTCCCATCTGTGCCCCTACTTACTTCCCACTGCCTTATTATCATTTTCTCGAGTTCTACTGGTGGAGAGGAGGATGCCTTCTCCACCAAGGAAGTTTTTCCTTGCCACACAAATAAAATTGATTTGACTTTAATTTCATTGTAAAATTGCATGGTTTGTATTTATTCCTGGGTATATGGGTATATAATGAGAAGCTTGTGAATTGACAGTTATAGCAATGAATGCCCACCCTGCACCTGACACACAACAATAATTGCTGGGAACATGATTTCACCGAAAATTTCACTTTCATTGGGTAATAATTTATAGTTTTTGAGTTATCAGCTACGCAAATGAGCAACAAATGGCAACTGACAGTCCATTGCAACATATGACCACCCCACACTGGAAACACAGCAACAATAGCTGGGAACATGATTTCACAGAAATTACTGTAGAATATTAAAGATATGGGTCTGTAGAGTAAATGTATATCCCCTTTCATTAGGTAAGAACATGATGTTTTGTAACAATGTTTTAACGCAGAAATATTAGCTATTGTACCTTTACAATTTACGGTTTTATCTGTATTACCTCTATATATTTTAAGATGCCATTGCTTTAGGGACAATAGTTCCTTATTTTGTAACATTTGGGTGGCAAATTAGAAGACATTTTTTTTTTTTGCTGACATTATTTGTTCAAATACTAAAATTGGAATAATCTATGATGGCTCCCTAGTCAGAATAATGACACAGGTTTCTCCTGATGGTGTTGCTCCCAAACAATGCTCTAGCTTATCATATCTGCAATTTATGATACATTTTTATGAATGGAGTCAAATAGTTTTTACTCATGACCGAGACAAGGAGCAACACCACTTACCCTCTGCTAATGCTTTCTTCCCCATATTTCTGTGGTGTGCCATGTCCCTGTCTTGCTGCCAGCACTCTCGCACCATCCTCACTGAGAACTGATGAATGTACCCGCATACCGGCCAACCTCAGTGAAACCCATTTTCCCAGATGCTAAAATGCTTTGTGTGTAATGAAATACAGTAAAGGTAGAGTGAAATTTGTTATTTTTCCCAAATGTTAAGGCTTTTGGATTTGAGACAAAAAAGTTTATGTAAAATATGTAAATATTTAACCATATTCGTCTCATATTCATCTTTTTATCTGAAATGTAAATACCTTCAGTCGGCTATATTGCAAATATAACTAATATACCTTTGTAGTGTCCTAATATCACCTCTTGTTGATACCCTTTGTCTTGTTTTAGACAACTGGGTAGCTGCATTGGGGGTTAGCTGAATTGTTATGGGACATACAGAGCGTTTAATTCTTTAAATTCAGTTCCTGACTTGACTGAATTGAAGACAGAATTGACCCCAGCCCTGTTTTTTGTTTTATGTTTGGGATCCGGGCAGGTTCCTCTGTGCGTCTCGGATCTGGGATGGAGTGAAGAAGACCTCGGCTCTGAGTACAGACTTTCCTAGTGTCCACACAAGCCTAGTGCACCTAACGGTGGATCACCATGGAAACGGGACACCATGAGGAAACACCAGAGACGTATTCGACTCACGGAAAGGAAGAGGGAACCAGATTTAGGCTAGTTGTCCACAAATTTTACTCACTCTTATCTTTTCAGAAAGTTAGAATACAGAAAAAAAGGTCAAACTCAAGTTGGGTACAGATAGACAGAATTCATAGATGAATATAAACCCATAGGTAGATTATATTGGTTACAGATTGAGTTACTTGGGAGATTCATTTGTTTTATTTAAAAGAAATATTCCAGAAAAAATACCAGCCCCAATGAATGTCCCATAATACCAAATGACATACATTTCATGAGATGTAGATCATTTCCATTATGTAAAATAAACAATCCTGGCAAGTATTTGTCCATGGTGTCTCATTACAAAGATTGCTTGGCTGTTTTTTTTTTCTCAATACAAACAGTACTACATATTGCTCAAAAATAAACAACCTAATTTCGATGAGAACATCTTCATCAAGATCAAAGGCACTAGTACAGAAAGGCACTTGAACTGCAGAGAAGTAGTTTCTTCACACCGGTGACTGCAAAGCTCTCATTAGGACCTTTTGTGCATCCTCTGCCAGCTCATTCAAGCAGCTTGTCAGCATCCTGTGGGTGGTGGAGTACGAGATTCCCGCGGCCGCCATGGAGCCAAACACCGGGATTGTGCTGGCCCAGTACTCCAGCAACATCACCCCTGCTCCGGCAAATTTGGTAAGCAACTTGATGACCACATCGCCCGATATCTCCTTGTTGAGGGGGGATGTGAGGACCGCTTTCAGTTCCTCCAGAGGCACGTTCGTTTTGTCAGAGAGGTTTTTCAGGGATTCATCATCCAGGCCAAAAGCCTGGTAATAACTGCTGAGCTCTTTGACCAGGATGCCTACATCCACCACCACAGACAGTCCTGGGATGGGTATGGCTGCCACGGCGCCTGACAGCAGGGACACCTTCCATATGTTGGCCTGCAGGGCCTCTTTCTTCTTCTTGTTGATGTCCAGGGTGATGTTGGGCAGTGACAGCAGGAGGACACGCTGCTTGTGTTCAGGCAGCTCTTTCTCCATCGTCTCCTGCAGCTTTGGGAAGTCGTAGAGCTGCAGGTCAAGGCTGGAGATAAGGAAGACCGTGGGAGATGCCACTCCATTTTCCAGGAGGCCTTATGAAATAGAAAATAGAGTACTGTTACAAAACAAACAAATGGAGGACAGATTTCAATGTTCAGCTGCTGCAAACTTCTTACTGTGTAATGCCATCCCAAAAAATATAACAAGCTAAACAATCTAAATGTTCCCTCTGGAAAAGTTGTAGAAGAGGACGCACAAAACATCTCACATTGACCCGTTACCTTTCATGCAGTCTTCCCGAATTATACTGAGGGTTTTGTCCTCGTCAAAGTCCTTCTTCCTTTTCTCTGCATGTATGCTGTTGTCAATCTTTGAGCGAACAAAGTAGAACCTCTTCTTCATGCGTTGGATCTCTGTGGCCAGCTGCACATTGTTGACTTTAAAATGTTCTGAGATGATGATGATGAAGAAATCATAGCGTTTGAATTCTACTTTTTGAAGGTACTCGTCTGCTTTGAAATTGAGTGTCCCAATCCCGGGAAGGTCCCACACTTTGACTTTGGGATATTTAGGGTGGGGGTACATGGCTGGCTCCATGGTGGTCTCAACCACGCCGGTTGGAGCTGCGCCCTTGTTGTCTTCCACCAGACCCCGGAATGCATTGACAAAGGTGGACTTGCCAGAGCCAGACTCTCCGGTGATGGCAATATTTAGTTCCACACTGTCAATCTGCTCAAAGTAGTCCTGGATCTTAGCCACGGCTGAAGTCAAGTTCTGGTTTTCCAGTGCATCCCTGATCTCCCTCACCTCATCCTCTCCAACAATGGTAAAACCCTCAGCCGTGGTCAAGCTATTGAGAAAACACAAATACCATCACATTTGTACACATAGTATTTTTTTCTTGACGCCACAATTTTTTTGTAATGAAACAATTCGTATGCGGCTGAATTGCACACTCAGCTTTTATTTAAGCTATTTTTATACACTTTGGTTTCACCGAGGAGAAATAACAGTACATTTTTTAATATAGTGGGCTCCAGAACGAATGGCACCCTTAATAAAAATGAAGAAAAAAGGCTGCATAAAAACAACACAAAGAATAAATTATGATGTCGTGAAAAAATATTTGCCCCCCTTCCTGATTTCCTCTGTGATTGCATATTTGTCACACAGAATATCATCGTGCTGTATGTCATTGGATATACAGCACTAAGTTGTTATTCGGCGAATGGTGTAGGTCGGTTACATTCGCATGAACCCCATACCCGGGGGGCTTATGCTTTTTGTTTCCTTAGTGCTGATCTGTTATGTGTTACACTCAGGTTAATGACACATGTTTTGGAGTGTTCGCCCCTCTCGTCTGAGAGCTTACCCGAATCTCCGTTAGCCCAGGGCTCTATGTGGGAGACCCTCGGTGCTGCTCGTGTAAATGTGTTTTTGTTCGTGCGTTGAGTTCACCCAGTAGTTAACTGCACCAGTGCCTGATATATTATTGTATGAACATTAGTAACTAGTTAGTAACTTGCAAATGGTTATTATTCTCTTCTACATGTCAACATTACCAGAATACAAGGGGTACTGTATGTACCTGCTTTTAGCTTGCTCAGTGCCGTCCGGTGTGATGTCTCAGCTGCATGACTCGTGAACTTTAATTGATTTACTGCAGGCTCTACTTCGGGACATTTGTGAGCCACGACTCTCCAAACCTTCTTGAAATCTTCCAGGCATGATACTAGGTGACGGTTGATATAGCTTTTTAGCTTGCTTGTAAGCACAGCTAGTGACCAATGACCATCGCACTGAGGCAGGTGGTGCTATTCACAGATGGCAGGAGACACATACAGCGGAATGTAACGCAATGTTATTTCCAGTCCTAACAAAATTAAGTAAAAATAATTTTATAAATTTCTATATATGACTTGAATTTCCATTATTTAAAATATATATATTCAAGCACTTTCAATGACCAATGTCTATTTTCAAAAACTTTCAAGGATTTTTTTCCCTCAAATTCACAAGTTTTCATGGATTTCAAGGACCCGTGGGAACCCTGCCACTGCCATTGTCATGTCTAGGAAACGACAGAGTCCAAATCTCCAATTTGTCGCCACGGCAGCAAGCTCTTCAGGAAAATCAGACTTTCTGGACTGTCATTTTTACACCCATTTTATACACAGTTACTCCTCCTACAACTCCTCCTCAAACCCCATGGTGGCAAATCACCCACACTGTTCTTATCTTAACTCCTCCCACAACTCCACCCCCCCAACAGGTGCAAACATCATTGTGGCAAATCGGCCAAAGTCCTCATGCTCTGCCTACTGTGTACAAAGTTCAGTCATGCTCTGCCAAATCTCTATAAAGTTCAGGACGCCCCCACCCTCGCAAACTGCCTCTAACACACACGTCATCCATGGTTTTTTCTGAGCATACACGTCACTCTGTATATTTCCACATATGGGTCACTTTTCTAAAATGCACTAAGCAGCAGTAATCATTGAAAATATAGACATACTAAACATTTGATTAATATTCTGTTCTAATATTCTTTTCTAATATACAGACATACTAAACATTTGATTAATATTCTCTTCTAAGTGAGTAAATGTACGTTGCATTCTTTGCTCTCATTTCAACAGTTTTCACTGTGGTTTCTTGCGTTTTCATAAGCTCAGCTATAATTAATGTTCTGGGTTCATTTGATTGGATAACAAGCAGCGTACATGTGATATATTGATTATAAGCCACTTACATATAGATACACTTCTGGCATGAATCATTAAGAGTCCCGGAGAAACCAGCTGTCTAGGCATATCTCACTCTGCCCACTGTCCTGTCCTTGACTGTCTACAGCTGTCGCCAGCTGGCTGCTTTATTAAAATCCGGTTACTTATGGGTTACTCCTAATTCTAGCACAATTTAGCAGTTAATTAGTTTGAAACTATACAGGGTATATATCATACTTTAATATGGATATATTGATACACTTTTATCATACATCGTCGAGAGTTTTGGAGGAACCAGCCTGCTCACTAAGGTGGAGTCTGATTTTGACTTTTAGGAGGGAGATCTTTTGTTCTGTGAATTTTCCCCTACACCATATCTGATAGTAGATATGAGCTGCTTCTTCTTGTGTACATTCCATTTTGCCGTTGAGTCATGTTTAACCGTTTATGTATGTTTTGTACCCATTACCCGACTTGTGAAAGTCATTTACCATCTGTAGCTTCTGAATTGACTTCTTTGGATTTTCTTGTGCTGATAGTTGACAAAGGGATTTTGCTTGCTTCTTACCTCATTTTTATACTGGAGTTTGCATAATGCATAGAAAGAGAACCACCTCATACAGTACTTACTGTTAAATATGTGGGTCATTGATGCTGGGGAGATGTATTGCTGCCAGTGGTCCAGAGGCACAAGTACCAGGAGAAAATCTGATTGTCTCTGCTAGGAAGCTGAGACTTGGTTTTTGGTAGATTTTCCAGCGGGAAATCACTCCAAACATACATCAAAATCCAAACATAAATTGTTAAGTGAAAACAACATGTGTTCTGCAATGGCCATCTCATTCCCCAGGCTTAAATCCCATCAAAACCTGTGGTCATTTATACCCAAGGATATAAATGATTCTGAAAGGTTCTGCATTGAGGAATGTTCAAAAATCCTTCAGAATGTGTTCTCTAACCTTATCACAGATTATAGGAAAATACTCATGGTTGTCATCTTTGCCAGGGTTGTTTGCACAAAGTATTTAACCAGGGGTGCTAATAATTGTGAAACCTGTTTTCTGGGCATTTTTTTAAATGTAAGACTTTACACATGTTGGAACTGTTGGCACACTACTTTACCCTTGTTAGAAATAAAGCGTATGTCCATAACTGCATATTTATCAAGGGTGTTAATAATTCTGGAGCCCACTGTACATACACTGATTTTTAAGCCTGTGCTTTAGTTGCATTGACTTATTTTGTTGTCATGTTGAGTGACAACAGCAACAAACTCCAAATGCAAATTCCATACCGAGAATCAACTGTTTACCTTTTCTTAGCTTTGTGCATGAACTAATGATACAATGACCCACAGCTAGCCCAGAAAAAACTGAGCTGCCAATTGTCCAATTACTTTTGGTCCCCTTAAATGAGGGAACTCTGTATAAAAAAGGGCTGTCATTCCTACATGGTTCTCCCAATATTGATGCACATGGCCTCATATCAACACTGACAGCCTACACTTAACATCGTTTCCATGTTGAATTTCAAATCCAGTCTGCCCGTGTAAAATAACAACAAAAAAATGCCAATGTCTAAATACTTACAAACTGTCCTGTAGCCTATGCATATTGTAATAGCCCAGTATTTTTCAAAAAAATACCTATGAAGGTATTTGCAGACGTCTAATGGCATTTAACTTTTTGGTATTGATGTGTGATTATCAATCACTTATTTCAACTGCAAAATGTAAAATACGTGGTCCTCTGTAAATACAGGGCTGCAATTGGGTAATTCTTTGATAAACTTACCTAATGCGGCTCTTCTGTCGATTTAAGTTCACTCAATACGCACTTTAGGTCATGTTTCCGTCTTTTATGTTCTAGCGCATACCATGGGTGACGAGGGGAAACTGCACTTATTTGGGTCACATTAAAACGCATGGCGAAAGTGAAATAATGCATTATAACTACCCAATAGGCGTACTTGTAGCCTTCACACTATGGCAGAGAACCCAGTTGTGTTCATTAATCGAGATCAGTCTTTAGTCTAGGCCACATGTTGAAGGTTATATGCATTAATGTTGACGTGCGCACCCACTTCTTTAAATTCAGATAGTTGTCAGAATCTAGAGCAACTACATTCACGGGATCCCTGTAACACAATGTAATAGTCCTACTATATCACAGCAACTCACGCGCATATGCCCGCACTCACTACAATTTTAGTGCCTGTGCATGGTCACACAGTCTTCTCTCCCGGTTGAAGATTCCCTGGTGAAAATACCCCTGCTGCTTTTTAAATAGCCTATAACAATTTACTGCAATTTGCTGACATTATTATTTGTTCAAATACTAAAATAGCAATAATCTATTATGGCTCCCTAATCAGAGCAATGATGCCGATTTCTCCGGATGCCGTTACACGCAAACAACGCTGCAGCTGATCGTATCTGAAATGAATGTGACCTGTCATAACACCACTCGATCACGCCACCTTGGGAATTACGCCCAAGGAAATAGTTTGTCAGAATCGAGGATTTGTGATCAATCCCCACATAGGTGTGTTCAACTAAATGAACAAGCAGAGATGTGGATTCAATAATAAGACAGAGTTTATTAATTACAATCCTAAAAACACAGTAAAAACAAACAACCCACACAAAAACCCACAGGATCCCTAAAATGATAAAATGAGCAGGTCTTCCCCGCCGCTAAGGGGCACTACTGGATGCATGCGGGTACGGGTCCGTGGAAGTGGAACCGAAAGGTCACTCACTCGTGAAGATGCCAGCAGACATACACATGCACTGTAAATCGGTGAGATACGGACACGGTGAATCAAATATTCTACTTCCACACACACACACTACAACATACAGTAAAAGAACAGCCCCACTTTCGATGGCGCCCTAGCGACCTCCACGCCAAACCAGATTCCAAACCACGCACTGCAAACTGTGGCGCCCCGGGGGGGGAGAGAGAGACAGAGAGAGCAAGAGTAGATCAAAAATAAGGTTTTAATTATTTTCCCACGTGCCTTCAGGGCACTTTCACAAAGTTCCAACCAAACAGTTTTCTCAAAAACGGGAAAAAAAATAACCGGCCAAAAAATTAGGTACACCGGTCCGTCGGTGACTGTGGGTGGTCCGTTCCGCCTTCGCCTTTCGGTAGGGCCTCCGAAGACCCGCGGTTCCACCGTGGTGTCGTTGCTTGTTTCTAATTGCTGTTTTTTCCAACTCACTGGGCTTTTCCTCCGTCTCCCTCCGTACTCAGCCCCGCTCTGTGGTTGCGCCCCGTCTTTTGTAGGGCCTCTCGTTCCTCCTTGGAGTCAGTCCGGCTGCGCCTGTCCAATTAGAAATGTTAATTCATTCCTAGCTCACATTCCTCACGCGTCTTTTCTCCGTGTCGCTGGCCATGGTGCTGATTCTCCCCGCCGGCTCTCTCTCCTCGGTGCGGCTCTGCTAGATACGAACAGGGGAAATACACGTGATTAAAGACCTTTCCCAGTGCTTGGCGCCGGCGCACGGGCCGTTCCACTCCAGTGGTGTACCGATTCCTGATCGGGCCACCACATTTCCTCCCCCTCAGCTCCACGCCCTCGGCGGGAGCGTCACCAAAGAACCCCTCGTTCATTCGGGACAGGGCGTCTGCGTTCCCTTGGAGTCTCCCAGCTCGGTGTTCCACCGTGAATTTAAAACTTTGGAGTTCTAAAAACCATCGGGTCACCCGGGCGTTAGTGTCCTTACACCGGTACATCCATTGTAGTGGGGCATGGTCGGTTATAAGGATGAACTCCCTCCCCACAAGATAGTACTTAAGTTTCCCCACCGCCCACCTTATAGCCAGGCACTCCTTCTCCACCGTGCTATAGTTCCTCTCATGTTTCAACAATTTCCTGCTGATGTAGGTAATTGGGTGCTCTGTTGCGTCCTGGATTTGGGAGAGGACGGCACCGAGTCCGGTCTCGGAGGCGTCGGTCTGTAAAACAAATTTTTGTGAGAAGTTAGGGGTGGTTAATACGGGTTCATTCCCCAAGGCGGTTCTCAGGTCTAGGAAGGCGCGGTCGGCGTCCTCGGTCCATGTTATCGTGTGCCGGTGGTCTTTCCTTGTCAGCTCGTGAAGGGGGGCCGCTCTGGTGGCAAAGTCAGGTATGAACTGCCTATAGTACCCCACTAGGCCCAGGAAGGTGCGCACTTGCCTTTTTGTGATGGGTCGGGGCCAGTTTGTTATTCCGTTCACCTTTTGGCTCTGGGGTCGGACGCACCCTCGTCCCACAGTGTGGCCCAGGTAGTCGGCCTCCTCCAGGCCCAGGCGACACTTCGCCGGGTTAGCTGTCAGGCCGGCCTCCCGGAGCGCTCCGAGCACTGCCTTCAGCCTCCTGAGGTGGCTCTCCCAATCAGCGCTGTGGATCACAATATCATCCAGGTAGGCGGCAGCATACTCCCTGTGGGGCCTCAGTAGGTTGTCCATTAGCCTCTGGAAGGTGGCGGGGGCTCCATGTACTCCGAAGGGCAAGACCCGATACTGGAACAGGCCATCCGGGGTGGCGAAGGCCGTCTTCTCTCTCGCCTGTGGGGTCAGCGGTACCTGCCAGTACCCCCGGGTGAGGTCCAGGGTGCTGATGTAGCGAGCGGGTCCCAGCCGCTCGATCAGTTCGTCCACCCGGGGCATGGGGTAGGCGTCGTACCGGGAGATTTCATTTAACCTCCGGAAGTCGTTGCAGAACCGCCAGCTTCCGTCCGGTTTGGGGACCAACACTATCGGGCTGGACCAGGCGCTTTGTGATTCCTCTATGACCCCCAGGTCTAGCATCCTCGCCACCTCCTCCCGGATGGTCTGCCTTCGTGCCTCCGGGATCCGGTAGGGCCGCAGTCGAATCCTCCTCCCTGGCTCCGTGACGATGTCGTGGTGGACCTTTGTAGTCCGGCCCGGGAGGTGGGAGAGCACATCCCGGTGTTGGCTCACCAGCTCGCGGAGGTCTTGTCGTTGTCGGTCCGTCAGCAGGTCTCCAGTGGCCACTTCTGGGGTTCCAGTGACGCCACCTGTGGTTAAGCAGAGGGGAACAGGGTCGTGCACGGGTTCGTGCCACCTCTTTAGCAGGTTGATGTGGTAATTTTGGAGCTGGTGTCTCCGGCCCACCTGTCTTACCGTGTAATTTACGGGGCCGACCTTGGCTACGACCTCGTAGGGGCCATGCCATTTGGCCAGAAACTTGCACTCGTTAGTGGGGATCAGCACCATGACCTTATCCCCCGGTTGGAACTCCCTCACCTGGGCTTTCCTGTTGTACAGTCGAGCCTGCTCCTTTTGAGCCTGTTGCATGTGTTCCCGGACCATGGGCCAGATCCTTGCCATCCGCTGGTCCATAGCCTCCACATGCTCCAGGAGGGTGCGTTGTCGGGATGGCTGCTGCTCCCAGGCCTCCTTGGCGAGGTCCAGTAGCCCTCGGGGACGTCTCCCATACAGCAACTCGAAGGGTGCGTACCCCGTGGACGCCTGCGGAACCTCACGGATGGAGAATAACAGGTAAGGTAATAAATGGTCCCAGTCCTTACCGTCCGTTGTGATCATTTTTCTTAGCATCGACTTGAGGGTTTTGTTAAATCTTTCCACCAGCCCGTCGGTCTGGGGGTGGTAGACGGATGTCTTCACTTGCCGGACCCGGAGCAGGCGGCACATCTCCCTCATCACGCCCGACATGAAGCACGTCCCCTGGTCCGTCAGGACCTCTTCCGCGATCCCCACTCGGCTGAAGAGGAGGAACAGCTCCCTCGCGATGCTCTTCCCCGTCGCGGCCCGTAAGGGTACGGCCTCCGGGTACCGGGTGGCGTAGTCGACGATCACCAATATGTACCGGTGACCCCGGCTGGACTTGGGTAGGGGCCCCACTATGTCCATCGCAATTCGGCGGAAGGGCACATCTATAATAGGGAGAGGGATTAGTGGATTGCGATACGTCACCCGGGGGCTGTGAAGTTGACACTCCGCGCACTGTCTGCAGTAGTCCTCCACGGCCCGTTTGATGCCCGGCCAGTAAAAGCGAGATAGGATTCGCTCATAGGTCTTCTCCCTTCCCAGGTGGGCCCCCAACAAGTGGGTGTGGGCGAGGTAGAGCACCTTGGAGGTGTGGGTCTGAGGTACTAGAAGCTGGTCCAGCTCTCCCGGGTCACTGTTGCAGGTTCGATATAACAAGTTATTTTTTACTTTGAAATATGGGTAGGCCGGTCTACTCACCCCTCCTTGTGGGACGCCCTCAATGTATGCGGCGGCTCTCCAGGCCTGGGCGAGGAGGGGGTCTTGCAGCTGGGCGGAGCCGAAGTCCGTTGGGGCCCTCTCGAGTTCGGGCTGGAACTCCGAAAACCCCCCCGTGCTACCCCCTTCCCCCTCCCGGGGTGGTGGTGGGTCCGGTCGCTCCGGGGCTGTATCTGTGCTCTCCGAAGGGGGTTGCGTTGTCGGTCTCCTCCCTCCTTGGGGTGGGGTCTCCTCCTCCTCACTCTCCCTGGCGGGGGCTACCCAAACCGGGTGTGGTTCCTTGTGGCCCTTCCGGCGGGGTCGGGGGTTGGGGCCGGGCCTCTCAGGGGTCGCCCTCTCATTCCAATAGCTGAGAAAGAGGGGGCAGTCTCTTCCCAGCAGCACCTCCACTGGGAGGCTCTCGACCACTCCCACCTTTCCCGTGAACTTGCCTCTAGGGGTGATGATGGTCACCTCGGCGGTGGGGTAGCTCCGTACATCGCCGTGGATACAGGTGACGGCGATGTCTTCTCCCCTTCTCCCCCCTGCTAGGGTTGGCCTCACCAAGGTAATCGCGCTCCCCGAGTCTAGTAAGGCCTCCGCGTCCTGACCCGCGATCCGGACGGGTAGCCTAGGGGCGGCAGTGCCCTTGTGGGCCCAGCAGGTGGTGAGGTAGTGGCAGGGTCGGCCCGTCTCAGGAGCAGTGGCCATGGACTCCTCCCTCCCTGGGCAATCCCGGCTCAGGTGGCCCTCCCGGCCACAGGCAAAGCACCGTCTGGTCTCCCTCCGTCTGAGGCCCTCCTCCCTGTCGTCTGCTCTCCACCGTGGCCTGGTTTGTGGTTCTGGTCGGACAGCGATTGGGGTTCTTCGTGGGCTTTCCGTTTTTGTCCCCCTGGTCATCTCTTGTGCCACCTGGTGGTTCTCCAGGAGGTTGACCAGGGCATCGATGGAGCGGGGCCCCTGCTGGGCCACATATTTCCTGACGTCCGGGGCCAGGGCTCGGACGCAGCGGTCCAACACCACCCGGTCGAGCAGGGGCGGCCCGTCGCCCTCGACTAGCCAACTTTTGGTTAGCCTCCCCAGGCTCATCACCTGTCCTCGCGCCGGGAGGGCGGGGTCATAGGCCCATTGGTGGAACCGCTGTGCCCTGGCGGGAGGCTGTAGCCATACTGGGCTAAGATGGTAGCTTTTAGGGTGGGGTAGTCGTGGGCTTCGGCTGGAGGCAGCCCCCGGTAAGCCTTCTGGGCCTCCCCGCTGAGGAATGGAGCCAGGAGGGAGCCCCAGGCGCCTTGAGGCCATTTCTCCAGGTACGCCGCCCGCTCGAAGGTTTCGAGGTAGGCCTCAATTTCGTCATCAGGGGTCTGCTTCAACAATACGTCTTTGGGCGTCCGGTGGGTTGTCGCCGTGCTGGACTTTTGGCACAGTTCTGCCACGGCCTTCTGTAGGGCGCCTTGTGATCGGAGCAAGGCGTTGATGGCGTCCTCCATTTTTTTTTTATTTTTTTTTTTTTTTTAGTTGCTCTCTCTTTTTATAGCTGGGGTCTCTATGCCCGCATCCTCCACCATATGTGGCGCCCCGGGGGGGGGAGAGAGAGACAGAGAGAGCAAGAGTAGATCAAAAATAAGGTTTTAATTATTTTCCCACGTGCCTTCAGGGCACTTTCACAAAGTTCCAACCAAACAGTTTTCTCAAAAACGGGAAAAAAAATAACCGGCCAAAAAATTAGGTACACCGGTCCGTCGGTGACTGTGGGTGGTCCGTTCCGCCTTCGCCTTTCGGTAGGGCCTCCGAAGACCCGCGGTTCCACCGTGGTGTCGTTGCTTGTTTCTAATTGCTGTTTTTTCCAACTCACTGGGCTTTTCCTCCGTCTCCCTCCGTACTCAGCCCCGCTCTGTGGTTGCGCCCCGTCTTTTGTAGGGCCTCTCGTTCCTCCTTGGAGTCAGTCCGGCTGCGCCTGTCCAATTAGAAATGTTAATTCATTCCTAGCTCACATTCCTCACGCGTCTTTTCTCCGTGTCGCTGGCCATGGTGCTGATTCTCCCCGCCGGCTCTCTCTCCTCGGTGCGGCTCTGCTAGATACGAACAGGGGAAATACACGTGATTAAAGACCTTTCCCAGTGCTTGGCGCCGGCGCACGGGCCGTTCCACTCCAGTGGTGTACCGATTCCTGATCGGGCCACCACAAAACGTAAACAGTAAGCCGCCCCAAAGCCCCAACTCGATCAACAGTTGGTTTGTCAATAGTACGAATATTAAAACTAGAAATAAATATGGAATCCCAGGGAAAAGGTTTAAAAACACAAACGCTCCACGTAGCCATTACCGGCGTATTAATAGAACTGGCGCCCCGCTATCCACGTTCCTCAGCTCTTTAATGAGCCTACACGATACACACAAATTTCTAATAAATGGTTGGCATTTATATAGCGCCTTTATCCAATGTGCTGTACAATTGATGCTTCTCATTCACCCATTCATACACACACATTTGGGGGTTAGGTGTCTTGCTCAGGGACACTTCAACACAGCCCGGGCAGGGGATCGAACGGGCTGCCAGACGACTGCTCTTACTGCCTGAGCCATGTCGCCCCTAACACCCCTAATGTCAGCAAAACAGCAGCTAGCAATGTCCTGTAATGGCAGAAAAACATTTGTTAGTGCACAGGCAGTGTGGCGTTCTGGAAAACACAATATTGTAGCGCATTTTAACAACAACATTACCTTGGAAGCTAAATGCTTTCCTACTCATACCGTAAAGAAGATAGATTAAAATAAATACCTCAATAGGCTATGCACGTGTACTATCGTGTCATCTATGGCGACCTACAATAAAAATTCTCATCAGGCTTCTCATCAAATTATCAACATTACGTGGCTGCAAGTAACAGAGCAAACTGCAACATACCTTGAAGTCAAACAGGAACTTGCATACCGAAACAGGGAGGAACACGAACCACCAACAGGTAAGGCATTTCCTTGTACCTTGTTACTGCAGCCTAGAAATGATTGATATGCGCGTCAGTAAACCAGACACTGGAATGCACATTCACCTAGCCTATTCGCTAGTTAGGGTGTTAGTGGGTAATCAGTACTTGCAATCTGTTACATTACATTACATTATTGGCATTTGACAGACGCTCTTATCCAGAGCGACATACAACAAAGTGCATACCCATAACCAGGGATAAGTTCGCTGAAAGACCCTAGAGGGAAGTACAATTTCAACTGCTACCTGTACAACAAAGATAAGGACGAGGGCCAATTTTTATTTTTTATTTTTTATTTTTTTTGAACAAAGAAACAAACAAACAGAGAAAAAGTGACCAAAGTTAATTATCCAAACACTGCTTACCTAGCCAACTAAAAATACCGATACACAAAGCAAGTCACAGAGACAACAATTAAGGTTCACAGGGAGGTAGGGAGGGATGGGGAGAGGTGCTGCTTGAAGAGGTGTGTCTTCAGCTTGCGCTTGAAGGTGGGGAGAGATTCTACAGTTCTGACCTCAACTGGGAGTTTGTTCCACCACAGTGGAGCCAGAACAGACAGTAGTCGTGAGCGTGAGGTGGAGGTTCGGAGAGGGGGAGGTGCCAAGCGGCCTGTGGAGGCTGAACGAAGAGGTCTGGCAGGGGTGTAGGGTCTGATGATTTTTTGTAGATAAGCTGGGGAAGACCCTTTAACTGCTTGGAAGGCTAGCACCAATGTTTTGAATTTGATGCGAGCCATGACAGGCAGCCAGTGGAGGGAAGTAAGCAGGGGGGTGACGTGGGAGTATTTGGGAAGGTTGAAGACCAGACGAGCTGCTGCATTCTGGATGAGTTGGAGGGGTCTGATGGCGGACGCTGGGAGGCCAGCCAAGAGGGAATTGCAGTAGTCCAGGTGGGACAGAACCATCGTCTGGACCAGGAGCTGGGTCGAGTAGGGGGTGAGAAAGGGGCGGATTCTCCGTATGTTGTATAGGAAGAACCTGCAAGACCGGGTCACCGCCGCAATGTTCTCGGCTGTCCATCACCACGCCGAGGTTCCTTGCACTGGGTGACGGCGTGAGTGTGGTATCCCCGAGGGAAATGGAGAGATCCAGATGGGGAGAGGTATTAGCAGGGATGAATATCATTTCAGTCTTGCCTGGGTTGAGCTTTAGATGGTGGTTGTCCATCCAGCTCTGGATGTCCCTCAGGCAAGCAGAGATACGGGCTGAAACCTGTGTATCAGACGGCGGGAACGAGACGAAGAGTTGGGTATCGTCCGCGTAGCAGTGGTAGGATAGCCCATGTGCAGTGATCACAGGGCCAAGGGAGCGAGTGTAAAGAGAAAAAAGAAGCGGACTGAACCCTGGGGAACTCCTCTGGCGAGGGGCCGAGGTGTCGATACCGAACCAGCCCAGGCAACCTGGAAGGAGCAACCAGAGAGGCAGGACTCAATCCAGTCCAGGGCTGTGCCACAGATGCCCGTTGCTGACAGTGCAGACAGGAGGATGGGGTGATCCACAGTGTCGAAGGCAGCAGAGAGATCTAGAAGAATGAGGACAGAGGAGAGGGAGGCTGCTTGTGCGGCATGGAGTGACTCACTGACGGAGTGGAGCGCAGTCTCTGTCGAGTGGCCCGATCTGAAGCCAGACTGATGGGGGTCTAGCAGGTTGTTGTTAGAAAAGAAAGAATAAAGTTGAGTAGAAGCAGCTCGTTCGTTATAGTTTTAGAAAGGAAAGGAAGAAGAGATACCGGGCGGTAGTTCTGGATGATGGAGGGATCCAGAGCAGGCTTTTTTAGCAGCGGAGTGATGTGGGCCCTCTTGAAGGATGCTGGAAAACAGCCGGAAGAGAGGGAGGAGTTGACAAGGGAGGTGATAGTCTGGAGAAGAGAAGAGGGGATAGGGTCAAGGGCACAGGTTGTAGGGTGGTGGCAGAGTAGGAGTTGAGAAACATCAGAGTCTGTAAGGGGGGAGAAAGTGGAAAAGGAAGGGATGGGCCTAGAGGGGGGGAAGGGCACAGTGAGGGGGGCGGTGGTTGTAAAGGAGCTGCGGATGACTGTGACCTTCTCATTGAAGAAATCAGCAAAGTCATCAGCAGCGAAGGAGGACTGAGGAGGAGGAGGCAGTGCGTTGAGGAGAGAGGAGAAAATAGAGAAAAGTTTCCGGGTGTTAGAACCAGAGTTCTGAATTTGTGTTTGATAGTATTTTGCTTTGGCGGCAGTGACAGCGGAAGAGAATGCCGCCAGGAGAGACAGGTAAGTCGTGAGGTCTGAAGCGTCTTTGGATTTCCCCCACTTCGTCTCCGCTGCGCGGAGGCTGGCCCTGGAGGTACGGAGGGTGTCAGATATCCAAGGACTGGGAGGGGATGTGCGAGGTGGCTTTGAGACACGGGGGACAGAGAGAGTCAAAGGCGGAGGAGAGAGATGAAAGGAGGGTGGCAGATGCAGGGTTAGTGGGGAGTTTGAAAAAGGATTCGAGAGGGGGGAGTGAGGCGGTGACGGTGCTGGCAAAGGAAGAGGGTGAGAGAGAGTGGAGGTTACGGCGGGCTGAGGAAGGGTAGGTGGGAGGAGGGGGAGGAGGATGGGGAGGAAGAGGGAGGGAGAATGAGATGAAGTGGTGATCAGATGTATGCAGAGGGGTAACCGTGAAATCAGAGCATGAGCAGTTCCTCACAAAGACAAGGTCTAGGATATTGCCCGCCTTGTGGGTTGGAGGAGAGTGTTGCAGGGAGAGGCCGAAGAAGCGGATTAGCGGTAGGAAGGCAGCAGCCTGGGAGGCTTCTAGGTGGATGTTGAAGTCTCCAAGGAGAATCAGTGGGGTGCCATCCTCAGGGAAGGAGCTGAGAAGGGTGTCTAGCTCATCAAGGATGTTTCCCAGGGGCCCTGGAGGGCGATAGATAACTGCAATGAAAAGGTTAGTAGGGTAGGATACTGCAACAGAATGGAATTCAAAAGTGGATATGGACAGGCCAGAGAGGGGGAGAACAGAGAATTTCCATGAGGGGGAAATTAAAAGACCAGTACCACCGCCACGGCCGGAAGGCCGGGGAATGTGTGAGAAGGAGAAGGAAGATGAGAGGGCAGCGGGAGTGGCGGTGTTGTCAGGTGTGATCCAGGTCTCCGTGAGGGCAAGGAATTGCAGGGACTGGAGGGAGGCATAGGCAGGGATGAAGTCAGCCTTCCGAGTGGCAGACTGGCAGTTCCATAGTCCCCCTGTGACAGCAAAGTCCTCACAGGGGGTCAGCGGGGGGTAGCTGAGGTTCGAGGGGTTCCGACGCCGTGGAGGCCCACGTCGCAGGGGGGGTCTTCCAGGGAGAGAGCAGATTGGGATGGGGTGAAACATAACATCACAAACTGGGACAGAGCGATGCTAGCGTCTGAGCACGCCTATTTAAATCGCCTACAATTGCTCACAAGCAATATCAAATCAAAGCTAATCTACTGATAAATTCCACAGCTATTTAAGCTATTTAAGACAAATAGCAACCAGTAGAAGCGATTAACAGGTAATAGACAAACAAACTGGCTCAAGCCCTAACCCTTGCTGTTCAAATGAGCAACTTAAAAATCAACGTAACTGCGTCTAGAGGAAAGTCCGCAGCGATACTAAACACCTGGTCAGAATGATGCACTTACATTTCTGATGTAATCAAATGTTACATTTCTGATACATTTTTTATAAATGTAGTGGAATAGATTTTACTGAAGCAAGGATAAAGATAGGTGCAGTTTGTGATTTTTAGGCTTCTGCTGAAGCTTTCTACCCTAGTGTCTAACGTATTTCTGTGGTGTGCTCTGCCCCGTTCTCCCTGCTTCCTGGTGACAGGGGACACCCCCAGAATAAGGTTACAATGGTTTAAACAGTATTTCCAGGATCAATGAATAAAGCCATCTGTAGCCCGAATGTGAAGCCTCCCAAAGTGTACCGGATTGATGCGTTTGACCGTTAGATTTCCTGAAAATATTTGTTTCATAAAGTAATGAAAGATCGGTTTGAACCTGTGAAATCATTCATTATCATTCCATACTAGGCATTGAGAGTCTTGTTGTTTTTATTCTTATACACTCAGTGAGCACTTTATATGCTCCAGCTCCAGATTGCTCAGATCCTCTACCCAACTACTCTCATCAGTTCCACGTTTGTGGCTTAAACTTTTCAGTGGCTGCCCCAAAGCTGTGGAACGCTCCGTCACTCCATGTCAGAACTGCCTCCACTATTCCAACACTTAAATCCCATCTGAAGACCCACCTCTTTTCTCTGGCTTTTGGAGACTATGTTGTTGTGTCCTTGTCTCTGTTTTGTTGTGATGTAACTTGTAGTCTGTAAAGAAAAAGTCATGAAAAACAGTTCAGTTTCAGTTCGGCAGCCTGTCTTAGCACTATTGTACTTGTATTGATCTTTTTTCCTTTTTTTTTTTACAATTACAACAAAAGTTTTTTCCCTACTCCAGTAGTCTGACAGCCCTATCCACAATGACATCACAAGAGGAAACAGATACAAAAGCCACATTCTTGCTTTGACCTTTTGCTGACAGAACTGGTTCCACGGGCCAGAGTCAGAAAAGAAAAGACCAGTGAAAGTGGTTGGACTACATGTACTACTGTATGTACAGCATGTAGCACTGAAGCCAAACAACAAAAGTCTCTTTGAAAACACTTTTTAACTGCCTCAGTGACATCAAATGCCGGATGACCAAAGACAAAGTCGACGCTGGAAAATGTCTGTGTTCATGATCATTTATTGCTGTACAACAATGTGCAGGGCTAATTCAATCCGCATCCCATTTGCAGTTTTAATACATAGTCCTCTGTAGGTTTCCCCTCCCAGCATCACCCAGCCTAATCCCCGGGGTCACATTTGGCTCCCTTAGTCCGCATAAAAATATCCTGGATCCGGAACGTCCTCTCGGGCGTCGTCTGCCCCATCCAGAGCTCTGTAGTTTGTGATTTTTAGGCTTCTGCTGAAGCTTTCTACCCTAGTGTCTAACGTATTTCTGTGGTGTGCTCTGCCCCGTTCTCCCTGCTTCCTGGTGACAGGGGACACCCCCAGAATAAGGTTACAATGGTTTAAACAGTATTTCCAGGATCAATGAATAAAGCCATCTGTAGCCCGAATGTGAAGCCTCCCAAAGTGTACCGGATTGATGCGTTTGACCGTTAGATTTCCTGAAAATATTTGTTTCATAAAGTAATGAAAGATCGGTTTGAACCTGTGAAATCATTCATTATCATTCCATACTAGGCATTGAGAGTCTTGTTGTTTTTATTCTTATACACTCAGTGAGCACTTTATATGCTCCAGCTCCAGATTGGCTGTACGAGGCCATGAAGGAGACGCCCCCTGAGATGATGTTGCCCAGCACCGGGATCCCACTCTCCAGCAGACCCGACAGGACCTGCTGGCCCAATGCCACCTGGGACAGCATGCCCTACACAGTCTGCATTGAGAGCTCCCTGCCGGAGGTGGAGCGCACCTCTCCGTAGAGCTCCTGCAGAAGGGTGAGAGTGCAGTCAGAGGTGCCGTCGGTGGAGGAGACGGGAAACAATAAGCAAAGGACACGGTGAACACCGTATAAAATAAACACCGCAGGTAATGAGCTATGTTCCATGCTCATGAAATTGGGGGGAAATGGGAAATACACATTACAAATGATCAGAGTTCGGGTCTTTTGGTGTTCAAACTAAATAGCAGGATGCTACAAGCTACAAGTGCCGTAACAAATGACATTTTAGCAGGAAGGATAAATAAATACAATAAATGCATAGCTGGGTTTTGCCATGTTTTAGTCAATGGCATGAATAAGAGTCATGTAATTGTGTAATTAATGTGTAATTGTGTTGTCCTTTTGTTTTGTATTGAATTTAATGTGGTAATCTCTACTTGCTCCTCCCTTGGCCAGGGCTCCCTTGTAAAAGAGACTCACCTGGTTATATAAAGGGAGAAATAAATGAGTAAAGAAGAGGATCGAGCTTTGAGCTATGGTTACCTGATAGGATTTTCCCGTCATGTTGGCCAGCAGGGAGTTGGTGTCCAAGCCGAAGCTACGCTGGAAGGACTGCAGGGTGCTCATAAGCATGGGCACGCTGCTGTGAACAGCGCCCCCCTGGCGTCGCAGCACTCAGACAAGCCGCCATCGCCGTCTGCCACACGCTCCCGGCCAGCGCCTGCTGCTTCCTCTCCAGCACGGCAGCGGTGAGGTTGGGCAGCGCCAGCAGGAAGACGTGCCTCTTATGACCCTCCAGCTCCCTCTCCAGGGTCTCGTGCAGCAGGGCGAAGTCAAAGCTCTGCGGCTGGAAGCAGGAGAGCAGGAAGACCTGGGGCTGCCCCGCCCCGGTCCTCTGCAAGCCAACCTTACAGTCGTCTCGTATCTCCCTCGCCACGTCGTGTAGCCTATGATAATCCCGCTTTACAGAAATATACAAAAGACGAATACACGTGCAGCAAAGACACATTGTGTTAACTGCGGTGATTCGTAGGCTATAAATTAAAAAGATTCGAATAAAAAAAATACATAAATCTGCTCAGCGAAAGTAACGAATTTATATTTATGTCAACTAGCCAATAGTTGATAAGGTTCACGAACCACATCCGAGTCGCCCAATGGAAATATAATCACTAATTTCCTCCACAATGCCGTCCAATGTATCGACTATTGAGTTATAAAATAAGACTTTGCTTACCTGGGTGTTGGAAAAGCGTTGAAACCTGTCAAGCTCGTATCCCTGGCAGTGGGAACTGGAAGTAGCCTGAAAATGAAACTAACCAATAGGCCTACAAGTTCAGTAAATACAATCTTTTGTGTTACGCTGCCCTCTATGTGTGAATACATGTCTTTACATATCAGATCGGCTGACGGAGAAACCTGTTTTTTTATTTATTGTTTGCCTATATCTTAAATTTAATACATGCATACAGTGTGGTGCCCTGCTGGATGAGAGAGAGAGAGAGAGAGAGAGAGAGAGAGAGAGAGAGAGAGAGAGAGAGAGAGAGAGGAGAGGGAGAGTCAAATTTGTGAATTTTGTGAAAATTATTTTTATTTATTCTTTTTTTTCTTTAGGTGCCTCCATGGCACATCTCAATTGTCCAGCACAGACAAGTGCTTTCTTTTCCAAAAAAATTCAAAAAGGAAAACCGGGAAAAAAAAATAAGTCCGAAAATGGAGAAAACAAAAAGGGCCGGAATTCACGTGGCCGCGTTCTTCTGTCTGTAGCCCGCTCAATCCTGGCGCTGCCCCCCCCCTGTGTCTGGCGAGCACCGTACACGCCTAATCGCCCGTCTGGGGTGATCCCGTCTTGGTTTAGAGAGAGAGAGATTAGTTGGTTTATGGCGGTATGCTCACGTGAATCCGGGACTTTGAAGTTTCGTCCGCGAGGTTTCCTCCGTATGCATGAGCTCTCTCTCAGTCGTCTCCGAAATCACTCCCCGTTTTCCTGGGGTGGATTGTTTTATTTCTTTCTTTCTTTCTTTCTTTCTTTCTTTCTTTCTTTATTTATTCATTTATTTCTTTCTTTATTTCTTCATTTCTTCATTTCTTCATTTCTTCATTTCTTCATTTCTTTATTTCTTTCGTCCGTCCGTTCGGTTGCGCGTTCATGCACACTGGCTAAGGGTATCTCGTCCCTCCGTCATGAGCCCCGTGCGGCGTTTGTGTTCTCCTTTTGAAGGGCGCCGCTCTCTTTCCCGAACTTGGTTCAGCTCGCCCCGGGGGTTGCTAGCCTTGGTGCTGATTCCCCTTCCGGTCTCTCTCCAA
The DNA here is from genome assembly GCF_963514075.1 of Conger conger. Taxonomy (NCBI): domain Eukaryota; kingdom Metazoa; phylum Chordata; class Actinopteri; order Anguilliformes; family Congridae; genus Conger; species Conger conger. The sequence continues at coordinate 83,959,441 of NC_083760.1, read as the reverse complement.
GCTGCCGCTCTCTTAAATAGGACATGGGAAAATATTCGTAGTTAATCAGCTTCCCCAGCTCTTGGCGTCGGGCCGTTCCACCCCAGTGGTGTACCGATCCCTGGTCGGGCCACCACAACAGATACACGCAAATTAAAGAAAAACACGTAAAACACAAAAAAGTTTAAATATTTCATTATTATTATTATTTTACATATAATACAACTGCAAAAACAAACCAAAAACTGAATTTTTAGTTCTTGAGATTAAGAACGTCCCCTACAGGCCAAAAATAAATAAATAAAATAATAATAATTAGCCTACCTCGTCTAGCCTACCTGGTTATAAGCACAATCATAGCAAATTAAATATCGTACAATTATTCATAGCTTTAACAGCTTTCCAGTTATCAGTGGACAGTTATCAGTGGTACTGTTCAAACACAAAATTACAATAAAAAGTGGTTTCCCATGAAAAAATCTATATTTGTGTGAAATTTAGCATATATAATAATTACTTTTTTAGTTTTATTTCTATCATAGACATACTATCCAAACAATACAACAGAAGGGCAATTCTGAATAGATCATTGATGAGCAAAAAGTCTCAATAAAGTGTTTTATCATGCAAAAATTGTGTAAAACAGTCTCAGAGTCAGTTATACAAAATAACAAAGGGCATCAGAGTCCTTCTGAATTTTCTTTCAGATAAAATGTTCTGGGCAGTATCTACGGATAATTCTAAATTAGACATCTCTACCCTTGTCATATATGTATGTGGAAGCAGCCACCCTTCAGCTGGCATCACTGTAAACTAGGGGTAGTTTGAGTTAGATGATCATCCTAGATTTAAATAAAGGTTCTAAACATAATACTATTATTGCTTTTTAAAGATAAAGCCCATATCTCCAACAGGCACATCACAGGAGTAGAGAAGTGAGATGGAGGAGAATGGCAACATTGTGTAAAACTCTCCTGCTCATTGAATTAGCAACATTGTGTAAAACTCTCCTGCTCATTGAATTAGCAACATTGTGTAAAACTCGCCTGCCCATGGAATTAGCAACATTGTGTGAAACTCTCCTGCTCATTGAATTAGCAACATTGTGTAAAACTCTCCTGCTCATTGAATTAGCAACATTGTGTAAAACTCTCCTGCTCATTGAATTAGCAACATTGTGTAAAACTCTCCTGCTCATTGAATTAGCAACATTGTGTAAAACTCTCCTGCTCATTGAATTAGCAACATTGTGAGTCAAGGAGCTGACTCACAAGACGGATGATATCAGAAAACCAACTGTCAAAATTAAAGATTCTTTATGAATATCTCTATTATTCTATTATTTCTTATCTGCCTGATGGCTGGCAGAAACTGTTTAAGTGTTTTAAAATGTATGACATAATACAAGTGTCTTAGATGACAAAAACCTGTTCTAGTGATATTTAAAAAAATATTATGACTGTTTTCGCTAGAATATATGTTTCTTGAGATTAAGACCAGAGATTCAAATCCCGTGGAGTGGACAAAAATAAATAGCCAAGATTTTATCAGGAAAATTAAGTGAAAGCTAAAGGAAAGTTTGAACCCCGATAATGAGGAAAAATACAATAAGAGATGAAATTCCAGACAGCCTACTGGATTTAATAAAAAAACAAATGGATTTTTCCACAGAAAATTACAGAGTGATCTGTTTATCTCTTTCATAAATATCCTATTAAGCTCAAGAGATGGTACAGCATAGGTCAGTCATGAATGTATTACAAAGTTGATGAGAGGGAGTGAAAACCTACAAGATGGTAGATCACCAGGAACAGGGTTTGGAACTGCTGCTGCTGGACGTTATGTGGTCATTATGATTGTTGGTGATTGGTGGGCTAATGTTCATTTATACACTTTTATTTTAGTTGAAGCAGAGAGGTGACTATTTGGGGCAGAGACCAATGGGGTATTTCAAGTGGCCATTGGTGGGCCATGGTGAATTTATGCATGATGTTTGGTGTACATATGAATTATGCATGATGTGCGTTGCTGAGTGGTCCTGTGTAACTTGGTTTACAGGTCATGTTAATAGCAACACAGTATATAGTGACTTGATATCAGAATGTTGTTTTTGGAGAAAGATGTTGCAATGTGCCACTGAATATTTTCACATACCTGTCCTCAACCCACCACCTCTACTGCTGTAACCACAATCTGCATCTAGCCCTCATCCTGCAAAGGTCAGCAGCCTGCTGAAACCAGCTAAAACCATCTTGAGATTTCACTAAGAGATACATTCGATCATTCGATCCTCATCTCCACAACACACTGTCCCTGCTGTCTTGTAGTTTATTACAGTCATTTAGCAGTTAAACACGTTTTAATTTCGTTATATCCAGAGTTACGTTCCACGTTGTATGTGTCTGTCTGTTTCCCCCCTTAAACTCTACAGGTGAAACCATCAACCATTTCCATTTGCTGTCCCTGCTGTCAATCATCATTATCCTGGTCCCGCCTCCACCAATCACGTCCCTCGTCTGTTTACATAAGCTGCGTGTTGGCTGTCCCACGTAGGCTATGCTAGGCTTGGTGGCTCATTTGATTGAGAACCCTGTCGATGTATGTTGTTTATCTGTTCTCCTACTTGTGTGAATGTGCTTGTCCATGTATAGGCCCTGGGGCAGGTAAGACAGAGGCCTCTATACACTGTTGCTGCACGTAGGGTGAACAATTGTTTAGACACCTTAAGAAAGGGGTGATTGCCACCTATGTAATTTTGGGTTAAATCTGTAAATAGCACCTCCACTGTACTTTTGTAAATAGACTTTTATTGCACCTCAATTCTGGTCTGTTTGATTATTTTCACCCCATAACACTCAAATATGTCCTCCCGGTCATTTTATTTAATTATTATTTTGTTGCGTACTCCCTCCTACCCCTGGACGCCTGAGAAACGTAACATCCAGCCATATACTGATAAATTAGGTTTTCTTCTGCAACACACCTTGTGCTGTCCTGAGTTTTTTTTTAATTGTCTGTATAGAGCTGTTTTGGTGGCTTTGGTTTTTTTAAAGTCAGTGTATCCATAAACTGTATTTATGGATAAATAAAATTAAGCACAAGCATAAAAAATACATTTAAAACTATAAAACCAGGTGCAACTGAACAGTTAATAAAAATGACTCACTTGCGATAGGAGATGGCACACAGTGATTGGAGGAAGGATTTAATAGCTTGCACAACACACCTTTTCCTGTCCTGGGAAAACACACCTTATTTTGACTGAGATTAACTAAGTTAAGTAAAATGTATTGCCAATTTAGCTTTCTTTCATTTTATTTACAATAATTTGTATGGGTTGCAATCATTTTGAAAAATTAGATTACTTAATAAAAAAAAACATTGTAAAAGCTCTCTGTGTTAACATGGTCAGCTCTCTGTGCTAACATGGACATCTCTCTGTGTTAACATGGACATCTCTCTGTATTAACATGGTCAGCTCTCTGTGTTTACATGGACAGTGGCGAAAGTGGAGTGGAGAGAATACAATCGTGAACGAAAGGGAAAGGGATCGCATAGCAAAATAACAAGTAAATAACTAACTGACTACCTAATTTATAAGATCAACATGGTTCAAAAGGTATGGAAAGGCTTTTGGCTCGGTCTAAAATATTTTGCGGTCATTTACCCCCATTGCATGGTGATAACAAAGCATTTTCTGGAACCTTATGCTATTGCACTGTAATGTAAGCATTACCTCGAACCTTCTGTGGAGATGGTCAGCACCTTTTTATGTTTTTGATGCACATATTTGTTTAGCAAATGAACATATATTTCTATCCTGTTAAAAGCAGAAAGTGCGGGAGAGAGTAAGCAAAGGCACAAAATCAGTATTCAAAGCTTTTACGCGACAGGGATGAATACAGTTGAGGTGTGTCACACATGCTTATGGAGTACATTTTATTTCTATTGGACTAAAATAAAAGGCTGAACAACCAGTTGAACTGGAAAAAGCTTTGTTAATTACTCTTGATGACATTTAAAAATTGTACAAAGTCAAAACAAACCCATTATTCTTGCACCATCGCAAATATGCAAGTCTTCCCTACTCTGTCATAGTTGAATTAAGAAGATACAACTATGACAGAGCTGTTCACATTGTGACTGAGGATTTGCTTTTGCTGATGGAGATTGAGAACACTATCGGAATGTCAGAATCATTGGGTCCACAGGTGCTGTCTACATTCACAGACCCTCCACTGATGCGTGATGCCAATAGAAGCAACATTTATTAATAGCTCACCTCCGCTCAGTTGAGATAATGATATACTACATGTTGAGCATTTATATTGAGTGCTAAAGCACCACAACATAAGCATTCAAAACTATGTAAATTCAGGCTATCCGGCCACAAGACTTCAGCCGACATTGGAACGTGGCCAGGGTCCTGATCTATTTGATAAGTTATAAAATGTACTGTATCTTTATTTTGTCGTGGCTCAAAACCTGTGGTGGCACAGATGGTGCAGTGGGTAGCACTGCCGCCTGACAGCAAGGAGATCCTGGGTTCGAATCCCCGTCGGCCAGGGCCTCTCTGTGTTAAATAACCACTTATACTATAAGACATGGAAAGTTATATAACAAATCTGGTAGTGTTAATTGATGTTTAGTGAGCCAATGTATTAGAGTAACCTATAATTAACTAATTCAAGCTGGAGCCTATCCCAGCATACATTGGGCGAAAGGCAGGTCACTAGTCCATCGGGGTACTCCAGTTTCCTCCCACAGTCCAAAGACATGCAGGTTAGGCTGATTGGAGAGTCTAAATTGTCTGTAGGTATGTGTGTGTGAGTGAATGGTGTGTGTGCCCTGCGATGGACTAGTGACCTGTTCATTCCTGCCTTTCGCCCCAATGTATGCTGGGATAGGCTCCAGCCCCCCTGCAACCCTGTTCAGGGTAAGCGCACTAGATTGTCACTGATAAAGCCTGATCTTAGCCAAGTGATGGATTCACATAAAAAAAGTTCATATACAGTCAGTCAAAAAAGTTGCAGTCGTCCCTTAAGAAGTTTTTCTGTTGATAAAACAGTGCTTGTCCGGAATTACAGGGGAAGGGAAGGAACAAAATGGATAACAGGAAAAATCAGCAAGGTACTGGGATCAGTTACTTACATGGTGGAGATACATGGTGTGTCTGTAAAGTGTCATGCAAATCATTTGTTTCAAAAGTAAAAAAAAAAAACAAGAATATAATAAGAAATGTAAAATAGAAGCTCTAAAATTTGCAAATGTATTTTCTCATTGTGAGATGCCAGATGAAACGATACAGGGTACCGGTTTAGCAGGGTGAATGACCGCAAAATATTTACTGCAACTGTAGATCCTGTTCTCTTGTGGGTTTTTTTTGGAATTAGACACACCCTACCACATTGTCTGGTGTCATGTTCTGAATATTTAACCTGCCTGTTTGAGACCGAGCCAAAAGCCTTTTCATACCTTATGAGAACCATGTTGATCTTCTAAATTAGGTAGTCAGTTAGTTATTTACTGGTTATTTTGCTCTGCGATCCCTCTCCCTTTCGTTCACGATTGTATTCTCTCCACTTACCTTTCTCCACTGTCCATGTTAACACAGAGAGCGGACCATGCTAACACAGAGGGCTGACCATGTTAACACCGAGAGCTGTTCATGAGAGCTGTTGTCAATGTAACTAAACCATTACCAAACTCTGGGACTGAGATGGAGCCACAGCCGACAGAGACTGGAGTGTGTACTTGCCCAGTACGGATTGTTAGCCACCACAGAGACTGATTTTATGAAGAGAAATTGAATTGTTAAAGACAACAGTTTAAAAAAATTATAATAAAATTTTGAATGACATTATGTAGTATAAAAAAATTAAAACAAACCATGTCTGTTCAGTAGTATTGTCTACCTGATGGACATGACAGGACAGATGTTTTAACAGTTTTAAACGTCTTATACTGTATACTTCGTGCAGATATGCTTACAAGATTCTGTATCCTCATCGGAGGCATCGTAGTTTTGCAAGAAGTGATGTTACCCGGATACAAATGGCCGATTGTTCAAAGTACAAATGTCCCATGTGCACATGTGCTCTTATGGTCTGTACCTTGATCATTATTAATTAATTAACCTGTTAAGCCCTAGCCGTATTTTCAGAAAAAACGCCTAAAAAGAAAAAGAAAAGATTGTGACTGTTACTATGCCTGAGTAAATTGGAATAAACCAAAGGAGAAATGTGAAATTTCTATCCTCGCCTGTTTTTCCCCCCTATCTGACAGAGGATAACACCATGCCAACAATGATTCCATGTAGAAAATTGCCATTGTTCATCTTCAGCAAGTCCTTGACTACAAATGTACCACATTTAGATAGAATTTGAGCAAAGGGCAAAGCCTCCACAAAGGTTTTAGTAAGGATACTACCAGGCGGACACTCAATTTGGCACAATTTGGCACAATTTGGCACCAAAGTGTGCCAACTGGGTTATTTTCCACTTCCAATGGAAACTGGCTGGAAAATACAACTTATGTCCATTACAGGAGTCTATTGCCATCTACTGGAGCTTTTGGATATGGCACAGCCTTGTGCACAGTATAATATCCATTAAAAATACATGAATGTACAAGAAATGTATCATTTTGTCTCCAAATGGAGTAGTTTTATTATACCAACTAAATATGACATACAATAATATAATATCCAAATATAAAGTAAAAACGAATGCCAATGTGCAATATAAAATGTCCACTCCAATAATAGAATAACCAAATAAAAAGTGATCAATGTCAATGTGCAATTAGAAAACAAAAATATCACAATTAGTGTAAACAATGTACTCTTGAAAACAACTATTGCGCATTCAAATAACGTATACAGCAACAGTCTTTGCGTTTGCGTTTGCGGCTGCACTGGTGGCTGTTTGCCAGGTTTCAGGTTTCAGGCTCCACTGTAATCAAATATATCAGAATAGCATGTTATGGAGGATATTTTGTTCCTATTGGACAAATATAAAAGGCTGAACAACCAGCTGAACTGGAAAAAGCTTTGTTACTTACTATTGATGACGTTACAAAATTGTACAGCCACTCACACATGATAGGCACATTGCTATAATACATTAGTCAAAACAAACCCATTATTCTTGCACCAACGCAAATATGCAAAATCCCCATGTTTCAACATGCCCTCTGGTCATTTGTGCCCCGGTCTTCCCTACTCTGTCATAGTTGTATTAAGAAGATACAGATTGCAGATTTTGCATTTTGGAATATAATTGTCCAATTACGATTCATAACCGATATTGTATGTATTGTCATCCTTACTAGTCTTTATCAAGCGTGTGAACACTTTTGGAGGACACGATAATTACACTGTAACTGCATGTACTTCGGCAGACGCAGTTTCCTCACTGCACCCTGCCATATTCGGTATAAAATATAATAAGCTACAGAAACCATGCGCCCTGTTCAGTAGTGTTGTCTACCTGATGGACATGACAGGACAGATGTTCTGCAGTTTGAAACCTATTGCCCCAATTTACAGGAACATGCACAATTTTAAGTTTCTATTCAGAGAAGTGATTTGAATCTATACCAGGGTCACGCCTTTACGCTCCTCAGATTCACAGTATATAAACGGTCGCAGTCTCGTTTTCATGGATTGCGCGCATAATACTGGACACAATGAAACTCCTATTCACCATTGCCCTGACGTGCGCACTCTTCTCCAAAGGTAATACCACTAAAACTTGCCCTCGTGACAGTTCGAAAGCAATAATGTAAACTGAAATTGTTGTCATTAATGGAATGTGGGATTTAGTTTAACATGTAGGCTACGCTGTCTAACACAGTATTCTCCTACAGACTATTGTTCAGCCCTTCTCAAATATTCACCCACTCAGTTCATGAAAACTGAGAAGCCTTTAGTCTAGGCTAGATTGGCTACTTCTGTTAAGATGCCAAATTCAGTTGAGGTAATTCTTTTGTGTTATATTATATTTGGCGTTTATTGTCCTGATTTTAAATAGAACTTTTCATAAAGAGTGACATAGAAATGAGCTCGTACTTTAGAAGGGTCTGCAACTGTATATTTTTAAAGAATAAAATAAGTATTTTTTTCCAAATATATTTTAGCATACCCACTGAATTGTTTCGAGTGTGCAGCCACTGGTACTGGACCATGTTCGCAGACTCCAAGAACATGTCAAGCAAACCAGACCAAATGTGCCAGTTTCACAGCAGCAGTCACCGCGGGTGAGCTAGAACGACGACAAGATGTGCATGCTAGCAGGTGTTCTTTTACCAACAGCCTTTACTAAATCAGCTGATTGTACAGTCACCCAAGGGGATATGGCCTCTAATTTGCACTTGGCATTTTTTCCAGGCATTAGTCTGTAGTGATTCCAAGCAGAATCATCTGAATTGTGATGAGGAGGATTTCAGTCTTTCAGTTTGTCATGGGTTATGTGTAAATAATTATGTGCAAAATATAGATTATTTTTGTCTACTGGTTTGGTTGATAAGGAAAAAGAGGACAAACAGGTTTGTTGAGGCTTGCCTTGAAGTGAAACACACATTAGAAATGATATAAACTCCTGAGGCCTGGCAAAAAAGTTAACATAAAGTTTTTTTGACATAAAATGGGTGACAAAAAATGTATGAGATTTAGACCAAAAACTCATGTCCCCTACAGGGTGTTTTATATGTAACAGGCTTTGATTTAGATTTTTTAAATATATATAAAAATCACTGCACTCATCCTCCATTTAAATAAGTGACACTGTATTGCGTTATTTGATGGCTGAAGATATACAACTCCCGGCGACAGCAGTGTTGCATATTTCACATGGAGACAAATTGTCTTTGTTGATTGTGATTTTTATTTTTGATCTTTCTTGACCCGTCTGCCTTTGGGTGTTTAGGAGGGATCCAGACTACTACAAAGGTGAAGTCATGCGCCATACCAGCTCAGTGTCTCAGTGGATCTTTTAACACTGGAATCTCTATGACAACTGTTGAGACCCAATGCTGTGAATCCAACCTGTGCAACAATGAAGAACCACCAGGTAAATATTCCATATTTACATTTTGACAAGAGAATTACAGGGTGCTAAGTGAAATTTTTGTTCAATGGTTTAATTTCCCTCATTAGGTCGCGGTTTACCTCTGAATTAACCAATGGCTGATTTATTGGTAGTCCGGTGATTCACAATTAGACATCAACTCCAAGCTCACATAACTTCAATGTTTACCATTTTACTTTTTTATTTTTACTTTATGTTATGGTTATGAAAAGGCAGAGCTCCCTGCGTCTTCTTAAGTCTCTTTTTGACTTAATGTCCAGAATTCACACATTATCTTATTGTCCTGTTATAGCATTACCAGAATCCAGCACCAATGGAAAAAAGTGTTTCACCTGTGCAGCTGATGATAACTGCACAAGTACTTTGGAGTGCCAGGGAAGTGAAGATCGCTGCTTTACGTTCACAGGTGAGAACTATCTTATCTTGTAATTTTATGCTGGGAATAGACATGGCACGAATGTAACTAAAAATATGGGCATTGATCATTATTAATTAATTATTAATCATTATTAACTAATTATTTGGGCATTGATGTTGTTTTGCATAAAGCAAACCAGAATGTTCTGACAGAATATTTTGGCGTAAAGGAAACCATTCTGTAAAAAACATCTTATAGCTGAAATGTATTGCATTGAAACCAATAAATACCACATTCAATCAGAATTATTCATTATACATCTGTTTTTAGTGATGAGGCATATTCCTACCCTTTACATGTGAGAACTTATGTCCACCTGGTAAATTATTATGGCTATAATAATTTGGAGGAGTTATTGAATTTGAATTGCAATAATATTAGATATTGGTTACTTAATCTGCAAGAGGTTAAAATGTAGCCCCTGTAGGTACCTTGGTAAAACAAATAATAATTCTGAAAACTGTACACTCAGTTTTGCAAACTGTGCGCTCAGTTTGCCAGACTATACCCTGGATCGGCAAACCAAATGCACAGATTGTAAAACCAAGAGTACAAATTACCATGTTAAATATTAACACAGAAATTTTAAATATTTTTTAACCTAGGGTAACTAGGGTAACTTTAGGCAGATGCATCAATATTATTTCTTGAAAATTACATTTTCTTCCCATTGTTTCTGAAGTGCCTGCAGTTGGGATGGTGAAGGGATGTGCATCCCGAAGTGTCTGTTCTGGATCCCTGATTGCTCAACTGGGAGCTGATGCGGGCCTGAACTGCTGTGAGGGAAACTTGTGCAACAACGCCCTGCGCATCGGACAGAGCATCCTCTTCCTCCTCCTGGTGCCTCTGGCCTCCTTCTTCCTCTTCAACTAAGCAGCACTTTGACCTGCACAGCCACCCTAACCCTCCTCGACTACTCGAGGATGGTGCAAATCAAATAAATTCATACAATGTTGGTTAAACTTGTTCAATTTGATTAAAACATTTTTTCTAATCAAATACTTTTAATGGTTTTATCATTCCACTTCTCTGCCTTTAACTAAATATTCAGAAAACATTTAATGTTGTTTACATTATAGGTAACAGAAATTAGTTTGCGCAGACAGGGATGTAAACTGCAATTCGACTGCTTAGCAGAGGCATACAACCGCGAGACGATTATTTTGCTTGTTTGAAATAAAAATGTAAAGTAAAATGCCTCCTTGTGTCACGTAGAATCACATTAAAGAATTGCATAAGGGACACCTCAGTGATCCACGTTATAACCTACATTGTTTGAACATATAGCCTACAGTGTTATTGATATGCCTTATGGATATTCAAAACACACTACAAAAAATATCTGGTTCTCTTCTCCAAGGAGTCAGTCAGCAGTCATTGCTTGTAATATAGTTGTAACGGTGCTGCAGAACTAATTATAAGTACAATTTAAAGGTTGCCGTTTCAAGATTTTATTTTGTGTGGCAGCACAGTGGTGCTGTGAATGCTATAGACAATGCAGTAATGCTATACATGCAGGTGGCACCCAGCACATGCTTGGATCGGCTTCACCCCCCAAACAACCCTGACAAAGAGCAATTTCTGAAGAGGAATTTTGATCTGCCGTTTATTTATTTTCCCCCACAAACACCTTTTTTCAGCTTTCGGCCTGGGCCTCGTACCTACAATATGCAGTACAACAGCTCTCCCTCTCATGTGATATTGCTTAATTAACTACATTTGTTAATGGCAACTTTACCTTATTTTAATGTGTGACCCAACAATCTAATGCAGATTAAATTAAATATTTGAATCCCTAGCAGACAATATGCCTCATTCCAAAAATAGTTCTGGATGACTTTTTCCTTGATTATTTCAATAAAATTTTTTACTTAGTACACATTGTTACAATAGTTGCAATAATCTGCTGAGAGAGTGTTTCTCATATTTCACAATATTTTTGACATGATTCTATTCTTAAATCCTTCACCTTCAACTTTCAATAAAATTTTGTACCGGCTGAGATTAGTGTATATTCAATAATTCAATATGAACATACACCTTACTCTGAACAAAGTTAGTAGCATTTCTAAATTATGATCTGAATCAAAAAGGACTTTGGTCTCTATTGACAACAAAACAAGGAAAAGTGACTTTTCCTACCTTTTCTTCTTGTCAAGGAGAGAGACACACTCACGTCTGGGTGAAGAGAGGTGTTTTATATGGCAGGACAACATCATTAACACTCATGTAAATATATGCTCATTTATATAAATAAAAAAGACTGATGACTATGGGCACGAGGCCAAATGTATGTGTTACTTCTGGGTGTTCTTTATTTGAGATTAATGAGACGGGTGCGTGGGGGTTGAACCCAAAATGCACGACTCAGAAACAAAATATAAAGTCCCCTCAGGGCTTTATTCGGGACGAATCCCAGGAGCGTAGTCAAAACAAGCAAAGTCCATACACATAGATCCAGCCAATAAAACAATAAATAAACCGAAAACACGGTGCCGAGGGAAGAGGCGAACTCGTAGTCGGTAGACGTGCAGGGAGGTCCGGTAGCAGGAGAGCTGTCAGCGGGGCAGAAGTACGGGCGGGCGGCAGGCAGGGTCGTAGTCGAGGGCGATGCGGAAGTCGAAACCATAAACAAAACAGCGAGGCAAAGGTACAAAAGCAGTAGGCGAGGACGTAGTCAAACACAAGCGATGGTCAACGAAACCGAAATCAATAAACAGTGGTTGAAAAACATGCTTGATCTTAACGTGAAATGAATGGGCTATAATGCTCAAACGTTGCCTTGACGTACAAGAGGCAGACAATTTTGCAAAGAACCGAAGTGCGACTGGGCTATAAATGCGGGTGTAGACAGGTGTAGACAGGTTAGAGAGCAGCAAGGAAATGGAAAACAGGTGCGATGGATGACAAGTTTAACAAGGTAATTAGTAATCGTTAGTAATAAACCTATCCTGCCCTAGCATTAGTAAATTAGTAAATGACATGCACGAGAAACGTAAGGAAACATAAACACCTGATTAGTATGTTAGCATTACCCAATGCTGATCTAGCATTAGTAGATTTTAGTAAATAGACAAACGAAACAATTAGGGTGTGAGTGACAGAAAGGGAGAGAGAGAAAGCCGGAATGCAAGGTTTGCGGAAAGACGTGTGTATCAATGTGTATCAGGGTGTATGTTTAAACAACAACCAGTTCGCGTATTGTATTGTTTTTTTTTCTATTAGAGCAAATGTCTCTAACATTACAACTGCGGCCTAACAGCCAACCCCCAAGGCAACAAAAGCACACAACCTCCACCACCACCACCACCACCTCTGTGCCTGCCTCAATCTCTGTGCCTGCCCCTGTTTCTCCTCTTTCTCTCCCAACACAGACGCTGATGTTTCTCAACTCATGCTCTCCCAGCAGGAGGGCAGCTAAAGGGAACTGTGGCACAGCCCAAGACTGGATTAAGTCCTATCTCTCTGCCTGGTCCTCCCAGGTCAACTGGGCTGGTCATTCCCTTGTTACAGGAGTTCCCCAGGGCTCAGTCCTCAGTCCCCCCCTCCCCATTCTCCATCTACACCAGATCCCTTGACCCTGTTAGCTGTGCTCATGGCAAGTCATACCACTGTTATGCTGATGACACTCAACTCTTTCTCTCCTTTCCCCCCAACTGACACACAGTCACACCTATATCTCCACCTGCCTGAGAGACATCCAGATCTGGATGGACAGCCACCATCTAAAGCTCAACCCAGGTAAGACAGAGCTAATCTTCATCCCTGCTCTAACCTCCCCCTTCTCAGATTTTTCCATTTCGCTAGGGGACACCACAGTGACCTCATCCCCCAGTTCAAGGAACCTCGGAGTGGTGATGGACAACAAGCAGTGCAATTCTACGTTTGTGGCGTAAACTGAAAGGAGATCTAGCCTTTTCAGTGGCTGCCCCGAAGCTGTGGAACGCTCCGTCACTCCATGTCAGAACTGCCTCCACTATTCCAACACTTAAATCCCATCTGAAGACCCACCTCTTTTCTCTGGCTTTTGGAGACTATGTTGTTGTGTCCTTGTCTCTGTTTTTGTATGATGTAAATTGTCTGTAAAGAAAAAGTCAGGAAAAACAGTTCAGTTTCAGTTGGGCAGCCTTGTCTTAGCACTATTGTACTTGTATAGTGCTATGTGTGCAATGTGCAGGGCTAATTCAATCTGCAATCCATTTGCAGTTTTAATACATAGTCCTCTGTAGGTTTCCCCTCCCAGCATCACCCAGCCAAATCCCCGGGGTCACATTTGGCTCCCTTAGTCCGCATAAAAATATCCTGGATCCGGAATGTCCTCTCGGGCGTCGTCTGCCCCATCCAGAGCTCTGTCCATCACTCTCTCGGAGTCCTCACGCAGGTCCTTGATGGCAGACTTCAGTAGGCTGTACGAAGCCATGAAGGAGACGCCCCCTGAGATGATGTTGCCCAGCACCGGGATCCGACTCTCCAGCAGACCCGACAGGACCTGCTGGCCCAATCCCACCTGGGACAGCATGCCCTCCACAGTCTGCATTGAGAGCTCCCTGCCGGAGGTGGAGCGCACCTCTCCGTAGAGCTCCTGCAGAAGGGTGAGAGTGCAGTCAGAGGTGCCGTCGGTGGAGGAGACGGGAAACAATAAGCAAAGGACACTATGAACACTGTAAAACTCCACACTAACCAAATGACGGAATTTAGCGAGGGCCGAAGGGGTTTGCATGCTTGTCCTTCTGGTGTTGCTGGAAGAATATTAGTAGGATTAAATAATAATGAGAGTCTAGATCAGCTAATGAATAAACCACGTTACAAAGACAGTAGTACCGCTCTGCCTTCCGCTCTTTACTGGTCTGGGCTGACCAAGAATCTCCACAATAGGGTCAACACATTTACCTTCGTTATCTGACTACATTTAAGATATAATTTAAAAATTTGGGTTTGAAACATACGCAAACCTCGGGAGTGATTACACTCGACTTACATGCGCTACCATTACTCAATATATGCTCCCGGGGATTAGCATTATTGCTGAAATCTCAGTTTGGCAGAGAACTCAGAGGCTGAGAGTGTAGCCAACACAATACATGGAATATACTGCCATGATAGTTGCGAGCCCAGGTCGGCGTGCATTTACAGGGCTCCTTAGAGTTAACTTGACAGGAACCGGAGTAGAAACGCCCATGGGTTCCCTTCGCACCAAATTACAAGATGGATGCTCCACCAACCCTTTGTATGGGCCGAACTTGACTGCCTTTCCCAGCTTGGAAACAACCACGAAAGTACCAAGCCGCTGATCAGTCGGTCATTGGCCAATATTTGCCCCTGAGTATTCAGTTGTCATTTAGGCTGAAAAGGTACAAGATGAATTAGAGTCATGGAGATCACGCAAGTTACAAACAAAATAGTTTATTCACAGACAGGTAGGTGATTAGCTTTAGAATACCAATAGTCAATTACAAAATACACAAATTAAGAATAGAGATAGAGTAAATAATCATACCTAGCCTGCTTTGGCTACACACAAACACAGAGTATAGAATATGCCGTGTGGGAAGTCGAATGAGATCTTCCATTGCTACACATACATAGAACGTGCTGTGTGGCAAGTCGAATGCAATCTCCCCAGATTGGTCTGTCTCCCCCTGTCTTTGGTATGAAATGTATCTCATCCGATTCCTTGAATCATATGCTTCCTATAATATGATATAAATAATAAATGTGGACAAATTCAAATTCATAATATTTCGAATGTTGTCGAAATATCAGTTTGGAAAAGGTCACAAAGCTATTTCTAAGGCTCTAGGCCACCGAAGCACAGTAGTACCAAATGGAGAACACTTGGAACAGTGGTAAATCTTCCAAGGAGTGACCAGCCTGCCAAAATGACTGATAACTCATCCAGGTAGTCACAAATGATCCAAGAACACCCAAAGACCTGCAGGCCTGTCTAGTCTCAGCTAATATTATTATTCTTGACTATACTGTAAAGAAAAGAGACTGGGCAAAGGGATTCATGAGAGACTAGCCAGGTGGGAAGCACAGCTTACCAAGAGAGGCATCAATTCTCATCTCACTATTGCACAAAAAGCCCCTGGATGATCCCAAAGCATTTTGGGATAATGTTCTATGGACAGACCAGTTAAAAGTGGAACTTTTTGAATGATACGTGTTGTTTGGTGTAAAGCTAATACAGCATTTCACAGTAAGAACATCATGCCAAAAGTAAAAAATGGTGAAAGTACTGTGATGGTGTGTGGATGTTTTGCTGCCCTTAACAGTCTGAAACCATTCAGTGTGACAAATATGCGATAAAAAAAGGAAATCAGAAAGGAGGCAAATACTTTTTCACTGTATATGTTCTGTTCAATCATATACTTTCATTTCAATACATTTACTCTCACGTTTCAAAGTTTTTATTAAGTAATCTCATTTTTTTATGAAAACCATAAACAGATTATTGGCACCCCTAACAATTATTGTAAATAAAATCAACAAAATGAAATTGGTAATACAATTTTGCTTCATTTAGTTATCTCAGTCTGACGGAACTCCAGAGTTATTGGCACCCTCGATGAATATTCACAAAAAACTCACAAGATTCACAAACAAAAACTGTAAAATAAAAAATGTTTACTAACATAAGTTTTATTTTCCAACATGTGTAAAGCAGTGTGCTTTATTAATCATTCAATGGAATCAAACAAATTAAAACTTTTTTTAATCCCACAATTATTGGCACCTCTGGTTTAATACGGCAAACTCCCCTGGAAAACATCTGTGAGTCTTTTCCGATAATTTTAGAGAACACGGGGACTTTTGACCATTCCTCCATGCAGAACATTTCAGAATCATTGATATTCTTGGGATACCCCCCTCTGAAACTGAGATGGCCATTGCAGAACATGGTCATTGCTTTTACTTGACCATTTCTATGTGAATTCTGATGTATATTTGGAATCATTATCCTGCTGGACAATCAGCCTATGACCAAGTCTCAAATTCCTGGCAGAGGCAACCAGATTTTCTGCCAAGGGTTCCTGATACTTTGTTGAATTCATTGTGTCATTGATCTTAAATAGTGACAATTAACCCCTTAAGCCTCATTTTCTATTTGTATAGATAGATGGATAAAAATTCTAGTATCTATGTTTGGTATAGGCTCTCTCGAAAAACCCATGGAACCCATGTACCACCCTCTCGGACCAGTATTTGTAACGTAGTTGCACCTAAAATGCGTTACCCCCATCCGTGTGAAAGAAAATTCAGTTCAACTTCAGCTCATCAAAGAATCGACTCCGGGCATGTTATTGAACTGATGATTAAAAGGCATTTTAGCTAATGGCATTTTGTTTGTAACAGTGTATAATTTCTTTGGCGTGCATAAAACAACACAGCATTTTTTTGCCTGCACAACAAAAGTGGAGAATTTTCAATACATTGCACTTCGGCAAAAACAGTTCTTGACTTGAATTTATGCCAAAAAAATGTTGATGATTTGCAACAAAAAATATCTTTTGAAACATAGAAATATATAAATCAAATTGTGTTAAGTTTTGAAAACGGTACGTTAACATGTGCAAAAAGTGCTGCAGATAGAGTTTTGCTGGTGGTTGTGTTTGAGTGAGATAAGAATTCTTGAATTTTTAAAGATGTTTTCATTGAATTTGTGTGGGTGACCCTTTGCTCAGTATGTGCACTATCTGCCCCCTACCTGGGAGTGGGCGGAGGCTAACCGAGCGGGAGAAGCTCTGGTTGAGGAGCTCCAGCCTCATCTCAAATGTGACAGTCCAATTGTGTGGGTCACTCTGCTTCAGCACCATCTCGCTCACTACCTCATAATGTTCTCCCCCTTCTTTCAGGACCATAGTGGTGTTGCTCCAGTTGGTGATGTCACTTCCTGTCTTGGTTCTCCACAGCACAGTGGGCTGAGGGAAGCCCAGGGTGGAGAGGATGAGGATGACGCTGTCGCAGGTGGTCTGGATGGCAAGCTCAGGTTCCTCATATGCAGCTGAGCAGAGAACAAACACCCACAAATAAGTCGGAGGCATTAGCCGTAGCAAGTCCAGACAAATATGTAAATGTATACTCTATTCCTAAAAGAATCGCATGCCATTATAGCACATTGAAAGTGAAAGCATTTGCTGAACTGATCGATTAAAAATCCTGGGATGCAAATTTGAGACAGGGAAAGTCAGTCATCTATACGCATTAAAAGGCATATGATGCAGGATTTATTTCCTTGGTTTGCAGCTGTGTTCACAATCAAAAACGAATTTCCTCCCCAACTCTACACCACCAGGTTGACAAAGCTCACCCACCAATAAAATAACTGGATATTTTAACTGTCAGTAGCATCATATTGCAGACTACTGGAATCATGTCACTTTCAAAAGTACAAACTGTGAAGCAGTTGCGCGTATGTCAAAATGCACAACAGATATTTCCAAACGCAAAAACTCCCAATTCGCTGTCATATGCACAAAAGCTACAGGGTGGCTTAGATTTAGTTTAGTTGGGATGGAACATTCCACATTCGCCACTGCTAGGACCCATTTGGTTTCAGCCTGCTCTTGCCTGCCGCACTGCCAAATTATGTGACCTAAACAGGCATACCCACAAAAGCATCAATTCATTCATTGTTAATATTATTTTTATTTTTTTCACCTTTACATAGTATTGTTTTTTTTTCTATTAGAGCAAATGTCTCTAACATTACAACTGCGGCCTAACAGCCAACCCCCAAGGCAACAAAAGCACACAACCTCCACCACCACCACCACCACCTCTGTGCCTGCCTCAATCTCTGTGCCTGCCCCTGTTTCTCCTCTTTCTCTCCCAACACAGACGCTGATGTTTCTCAACTCATGCTCTCCCAGCAGGAGGGCAGCTAAAGGGAACTGTGGCACAGCCCAAGACTGGATTAAGTCCTATCTCTCTGCCTGGTCCTCCCAGGTCAACTGGGCTGGTCATTCCCTTGTTACAGGAGTTCCCCAGGGCTCAGTCCTCAGTCCCCCCCTCCCCATTCTCCATCTACACCAGATCCCTTGACCCTGTTAGCTGTGCCCATGGCAAGTCATACCACTGTTATGCTGATGACACTCAACTCTTTCTCTCCTTTCCCCCCAACTGACACACAGTCACACCTATATCTCCACCTGCCTGAGAGACATCCAGATCTGGATGGACAGCCACCATCTAAAGCTCAACCCAGGTAAGACAGAGCTAATCTTCATCCCTGCTCTAACCTCCCCCTTCTCAGATTTTTCCATTTCGCTAGGGGACACCACAGTGACCTCATCCCCCAGTTCAAGGAACCTCGGAGTGGTGATGGACAACAAGCAGTGCAATTCTAGGTCACGACTGCTGTCTGTTCTGGCCAGGTCAGGACAGCAGAGTCTTTGACCATTTCCAAGCGCAGACTGAAAACTCACCTCTTCAGGCTGCAACTTTTCCTCCCTACCCCACTGCTATAATTAGTGTGTACCATAGGTTATAGCACTTATGTATGATTATTTTAATATTCAGGGTGGTCAAGCTATTGAGAAAACATAGAAACAAGTACCATCACATATGTACACATACAATTTTTTTCTTGACGCCACAATTTTTTATAATTAAACAATTTGGATGTGGCTGAACTGCACAGTCAGTTTTTATTTAAGCTATTTTTATACACTTTTGTTTCACCTTGGAGAAATAACAGTACCTTTTTTTATATAGTGGGCTCCAGAACTAATGGCACCCTTAATAAAAATTAAGAAAAAAGGCTGCATAAAAACAACACCGTGTTTTTGTTATCGTGTTGTGAAAAAATATTTGCCCCCATCCTTTCCTCTGTGATTGCATATTAGTCACACGGAATGGTTTCAGATATTTAGCCAAAATGTAATATTAGACAATGGGAACCTGAGTAAACAAAAACGAAATCACTTTTACTATTTAATTAATTTAACGACAAAAGACACCCATATCACCCCTGTGAAAAATTAATTTCCCCCTTAATCTTAGTAACTGGTTGCACCACCCTAAGCAGCAATAGCTGCAATCATATGCTTCCTATAATATGATATAAATAATTAATTTCTAAAAGACCAATTCAGAAACATATAAACTGAAGTGAGAATTAGTTCATCCACAAACCGACATGGAGGAATCAAGATTTACCAGTGAACAATGATTTAATACTTTAGAACAATTAATAGTGTAAGCTCGATTCATGAACAACAGCTCTGACTGCATATTTATTTCATGTTGCCCTGGTTACAATGTAATTTGATCATGTACTACTGTATGTACTGTATATAACACTGAAGCCAAACAACAAAGGCTGTTTACAAACAACTTTTAACTGCTCAGGGAAATCAAATGCTGGATAACCAAAGCATGTCCTCTAGCTTAATGAAAGTAAGACTGATGTGCTATTGTTTGTCACCACAGACTCTCCCTGTTCATTAAAACACATGCAAGGAATCTGAGTGTGATTTCTGACTCTGCCTTCTGCTTTGACACACACAGATCAATGCAGTTGTTGAATGCAGCTTCTTCCACCTCAGAAACATTGAATCAAGCCAATCCTATCAGCCAAAGACTGACAGGTGGATACTGTCATTATACATTGGCGTCAGTCAGTCCTCCCAACTTCCCCTACAACTGGTTCAAGACGCAGCTGCCAGGCTTTTAACAGGCACCTGAAAGAGTGACCATATCGCTCATGTACTTGCATCTCTCCACTGTCAAATTGTCTGGTCCCTCCCTACCTCTCTGACCTCCTTTTCTGACACTCCAGCTCCAGATTGCTCAGATCCTCTACCCAACTACTCTTGTAAGTTCCACGTTTGTGGCGTAAACTGAAAGGAGATCTAGCCTTTTCAGTGGCTGCCCCGAAGCTGTGGAACGCTCCGTCACTCCATGTCAGAACTGCCTCCACTATTCCAACACTTAAATCCCATCTGAAGACCTACCACTTTTCTCTGGCTTTTGGAGACTATGTTGTTGTGTCCTTGTCTCTGTTTTTGTATGATGTAAATTGTAGTCTGTAAAGAAAAAGTCAGGAAAAACAGTTCAGTTTCAGTTGGGCAGCCTGTCTTAGCACTATTGTACTTGTATAGTGCTATGTGTGCAATGTGCAGGGCTAATTCAATCCGCATCCCATTTGCAGTTTTAATACATAGTCCTCTGTAGGTTTCCCCTCCCAGCATCACCCAGCCAAATCCCCGGGGTCACATTTGGCTCCCTTAGTCCGCATAAAAATATCCTGGATCCGGAACGTCCTCTTGGGTGTTGTCTGCCCCATCCAGAGCTCTGTGCATCACTCTCTCGGCGTCCTCACGCAGGTCCTTGATGGCAGACTTCAGTAGGCTGTACGAGGCCATGAAGGAGACGCCCCCTGAGATGATGTTGCCCAGCACCGGGATCCGACTCTCCAGCAGACCCGACAGGACCTGCTGGCCCAATCCCACCTGGGACAGCATGCCCTCCACAGTCTGCATTGAGAGCTCCCTGCCGGAGGTGGAGCGCACCTCTCCGTAGAGCTCCTGCAGAAGGGTGAGAGTGCAGTCAGAGGTGCCGTCGGTGGAGGAGACGGGAAACAATAAGCAAAGGACACTATGAACACTGTAAAACTCCACACTAACCAAATGACGGAATTTAGCGAGGGCCGAAGGGGTTTGCATGCTTGTCCTTCTGGTGTTGCTGGAAGAATATTAGTAGGGTTAAATAATAATGAGAGTCTAGATCAGCTAATGAATAAACCACATTACAAAGACAGTAGTACCACCCTGCCTTCCGCTCTTTACTGGTCTGGGCTGACCAAGAATCTCCACAATAGGGTCAATACATTTACCTTTGTTATCTGACTCCATTTAAGATATAATTTAGAAATTTGGGTTTGAAACATACGCAAACCTTGGGAGTGATTACACTCGACTCTTACATGCGCCACCATTACTCAATATATGCTCCCAGGATTAGCATTATTGCTGAAATCTCAGTTTGGCAGAGAACTCAGAGGCTGAGAGTGTAGCCAACACAATACATGGAATATACTGCCATGATAGTTGCGAGCCCAGGTCGGCGTGCATTTACAGGGCTCCTTAGAGTTAACTTGACAGGAACCGGAGTAGAAACGCCCATGGGTTCCCTTCGCACCAAATTACAAGAGCCATGCTTCATGTTTTGCTGCCTCAGGATCTGGACAACGTGCCCTTAACAATCTGAAACCATTCAGTATGACAAATATGCGATAAAAGAGGAAATCAGAAAAGAGGCAAATACTTTTTCACGGCACTCTATATGTTCTGTTCAAACTTATGGGAAAATCATATACTTTTATTTCAATACATTTACTCTCACGTTTCAAAGTTTTTATGAAGTAATCTCATTTATTTATATTGGCACCCCTAACAATTATTGTCAATAAAATCAATAAAATGAAATTGGTAATACAATTTTGCTTCATTTAATTATCTCAGTCTGACGGAACTCCAGAATTATTGGCACCTTGGATAAATATTCACAAAAAACTCACAAAATTCACAAAAAAAACTGTAAAATAAAAAATGTTTACTAACATAAGTTTTATTTTCCAACATGTGTAAAGCAGTGTGCTTTATTAATCATTCAATGGAATCAAACACAGTTTTCAATGGAACAAATTAAAACTTTTTTTTAACCCCACAATTATTGGCACCCCTGGTTTTATACGGCAAACTCCCCTATCTTTTCCGATAATTTTAGAGAACACGTGGACTTTTGATCATTCCTCCATGCAGAACATTTCAGAATCATTGATATTCTTGGGATACCCCCCTCTGAAACTGAGATGGCCATTGCAGAACATGGTCATTGTTTTTACTTGACCATTTCTATGTGAATTCTGATGTATATTTCGAATCATTATCCTGCTGGACAATCAGCCTATGACCAAGTCTCAAATTCCTGGCAGAAGCAACCAGATTTTCTGCCAAGGGTTCCTGATACTTTGTTGAATTCATTGTGCCATTGATCTTAAATAGCGCCCCTGGACCACTGGCAGTATAACATCTCCAAAACACCAACGGCCCACTGCAGGGTTCCCACACCTTCATAAACATCCAATTCACCAATGACTTTCAAGGATCAATAGCCTACAATTCAAGGATCCTTCGCAGCATAGTTTGAGAGACAACAATTAAAAAGAGGCTTGAATGTGTGCCTGTGCAGGTCTTGCCTATGTTCCAGTTGCCTTAACTTAGCAACGACAAAATAACAAGTCTTGCCAAATTCCGAAGACGTCCTAAGAGGCTTTGCATTTAGAGACACTTCCAATTGAAACAGGGCAGTTTTAGATCCCCTTTCCATTGAATATTTAAGGCCCGCTGTAAGTAAGTTAATGGGGGCGGTGCAATAGATTTCTTTCAGTCTGATTGCTGCATATTAGTGCTCATTGAACAAAAGTACTGGACAGTGTACTAGGTCAGGCACGAAGTTGGCAAAAGCGAGCTGCCTATCGATATTGCGAGGCTCAGTATGTAGGCCATGTTTGTAAATTGTCTATGCAGGTTAATTACCTTAGGGGGCAGGGATGGCGCATAACCGTCAATGATGCGGAATAACAATAATAATGAAAAAATGAAAAGTGAAAAAATAGCGACTTGCACCGAAAAGCATGATGGTTGGGATTGGTTATATTAATTATGATTGCAGCAAGGCAACCATAGACAGATGGTCTATGAAGGCAACTGGGTGTCATCAAAATCGCACTGTGATGACGTCGTTAAAAACATACGTGAAAACGAATTTAAAGCTTTATTACTTGCACAGCTTCAATTTAAACCAGCCAAATCAAGATCCATGGTGCTGAAGAAAGGGAGGGTGGAGGACAAGGTCCGATTTAACATCTCAGGCAAAGCCATCCGTACCATCACAGAGAAGCCAGTCAAGAGCTTGGGCAAGATTTTTGACAGCTCTCTGAGAGACACATCATCAATTCAGTCCACCTGCACTGAGTTGGATGGCTGGCTGAAAACCGTGGACAAGTCAGGCCTTCCTGGGAAGTTTAAAGCCTGGGTGTACCAGCACGGCATTCTCCCCAGGATCCTGTGGCCCCTCCTTGTCTATGCCTTCCCAATCTCAGCGGTCGAGACCCTGGAGAGGAAGGTCGGCAAACACCTCCGAAGATGGCTTGGGTTATCAAAGAGCCTGAGCAGCATCGCTCTCTATGGGCGCAACAACAAGCTACAGCTGCCCTTTAAATCCTTGGAGGAGGAATTCAAGGTGACGAGAGCCAGAGAAGTGGTGCAGTACAGGGACTCGAGTGACCCAAAGGTGGCCAACGCTGGGATCCAAGTGAGGACTGGCAGGAAGTGGAGAGCAGAGGATGCTGTCCACGAGCAGAGGCCAGGCTACGTCACAGGAACCTTGTGGGAGTGGTCACACGGGGCCGAGCTGGGCTAGGGTCCTTCCCAACTCCTCAATTGAACACCAGGGGAAAGGAGAGGCGGTGCCTTGTCCAGGAGGAGGTGAGAGCAGCAGAGGACGAGACAAGATCCTGCAGGGCAGTGGGGATGAAACAACAGGGAGCTTGGACAAGATGGGAGAATGAGATGGAGAGGAAAGTGACCTGGACTGAGCTCTGGAGAGCTGAGCCTCAACGCATCGAATTCCTCATCCAGGCAGTCTACGACATGCTTCCAAGCCCGTCAAACCTGCACACATGGGGCTTAGCAGAGACATCAGCATGCCCCTTGTGTTCCAAGCGAGGAACCCTAGAACACATCCTCAGCTGCTGTACCAGGGCACTTGGAGATGGAAGGTACCTTTGGAGGCATGACCAAGTCCTTAAGACCATTGCTGAAGCCATCAGCGCTGGACTTCTGTGGGCAAAGCAGTTCCGACCCTCAAAGAGAACCATCGCCTTTGTCAGAGTTGGGGAGCAGGCAACCCCTGCCAGAAGAACATCTGCTGGCATCCTGACCTCGGCAAGAGACTGGCAGCTGCTGGTGGACCTCGAATGACAGCTGAAGTTCCCCAGCCACATTGCTGCTACCACCCTGCGGCCAGACATTGTCCTCGTGTCTGAGTCCACCAAGCA
The DNA here is from genome assembly GCF_963514075.1 of Conger conger. Classification (NCBI taxonomy): domain Eukaryota; kingdom Metazoa; phylum Chordata; class Actinopteri; order Anguilliformes; family Congridae; genus Conger; species Conger conger. The sequence continues at coordinate 83,934,888 of NC_083760.1, read as the reverse complement.
AGCGGTGATGCTGGAGCTGACGGTCCCATGGGAAGATCGCTTGGAAGAAGCCTTTGAGAGGAAACTCTCCAAGTATGCGGGACTGGTCAGTGATTGTCAGCAGGCTGGGTGGAGAGCAAGGTGTCTTCCGGTGGAGGTCGGATGCAGGGGTTTCGCAGCCCGTTCTTTAGCCAGAGCCTTCAGTAGCTTAGGCATCGTGGGAGAGAGGAAGAGGAGAGCCATCCGCAGTACCACCGATGCGGCAGAGAGAGCCTCAAGATGACTGTGGCTCAAAAGAGGAGAGCCATGGAGTTATGGTAGCTAGCCATCTGGACACAAGCCGGGGTCTGATCAGCCCCGGTTGGGTCACCTGGAGGAGGGTGTATGATGTTGAAAGACCCGAAACACCCGATGATTCCAGGAACATCACTGAAGATGTGTCCAGAGGCATCAGTAGATGTATGTACACAGTAAAACTTTCGAACTTTCCATACTAACCGACTTTTGCGTAGCTCCGTGAAATTGGCAAATGTTGCTGGCCACAATTGGAGACTTCCGGTTCGCATTTATCAAAATAAAAGTTCAGTGAATACAATTATTTATGAACTGTAATTTTCTCATTTCTCTTTTTAAAATGAATACAGTTGGATATAATTTTGATGTATTTGCAGAGAATATAAAACTGTCCACTAATTTCTCTAAAAAAGTGTGCCACCAGTTGTTGCCGCATTTCACGTGTGGCAAAAACATGCATTGTTATACACTATCAGTTCACAACCAGTTGATTTGCAAAACTAATTACTAAAAAACTATACATTGTTACCAATTAAAAGTGGGTATACGTTTAAGCCATATACCCATATCTTTAATGTTGTACAATCTTTTCTGTGAAATCATGTTCCTAGCAATTGTTGCTGTGTTTCCAGTGTGGTATGGGCATGCAATGCCATTGACTGTCAGTTGCCAACCAGCTCATTTGCAAAGCTCATAACTCCATCCATCCATCCATCCATTATCTGCACCCGCTTATCCTGAACAGGGTCGCAGGGGGGCTGGAGCCTATCCGAAAGGCAGGAATACACCCTGGACAGGTCGCCAGTCCATCGCAGGGCACACACACCATTCACTCACACACTCATACCTACGGGCAATTTAGACTCTCCAATCAGCCTAATTTGCATGTCTTTGGACTGTGGGAGGAAACCGGAGTACCCGGAGGAAACCCACGCAGACACGGGGAGAACATGCAAACTCCACACAGAGAGGCCCCGGCCGACGGGGATTCGAACCCAGGACCTCCTTGCTGTGAGGCGACAGTGCTACCCACTGCACCATCCGTGCCGCCCCAGCTCATAACTCAAAACCTGTAGATTGTCACTAAATGAAAGGGATATACCTTTACTCTAGAGAACCATATCTTTATTATTCTACAGTAATTTCCGTGAAATCATGTTCCCAGCAATTGTTGCTGTGTTTCCAGTGTGGTATGGGCATGCGATGCTATTGACTGTCAGTTGCCACCCAGCTCATTTGCATGGCTGATAACTCAAAAACTATCAATTGTTACCAAATGAAAGGGGGTACACATTTACTAGCTGAACTCATATCTTTAAGATTGTATAGTATTTTTGGTGGAATCATGTTCACAGCAATTGCTAATATGGGTCTGTAGAGTAAATGTATACCCGCTTTCATTAGGTAAGAACATGATGTTTTCTAACAATGTTTTAACGCAAAAATATTAGCTATTGTACCTTTACAATTTACGGTTTTATCTGTATAACCTCTATATTTTTTAAGATGCCATTGCTTTAGCGACAACAGTTCCTTCTTTTGTAACATGTGGGTGGCAAATGAGAATAAAACATTTTTTTGCTGACATTATTTGTTCAAATACTAAAATTGGAATAATCTATGATGGCTCCCTAGTCAGAATAATGACACAGGTTTCTCCTGATGGTGTTGCTCCCAAACAATGCTGTAGCTTATCATATCTGCAATTTGTGATACATTTTTATAAATGTAGTCAAATAGTTTTTACTCATGACCGAGACAAGGATGCAGCTGCAGTTTGTGGTTTTTAGGCCTCTGCTGATGTTTTCTTCCCCATATTTCTGTGGTGTGCCATGTCCCTGTCTCGCTGCCAGCACTCTTGCACCATCCTCACTGAGAACTGGTGAGTGTACCCGCATACCGGCCCACCTCAGTGAAACCCATTTTCACAGATGCTAAAATGCTTTGTGTGTAATGACAGTAGAGTGAAATTTGTTATTTTTCCCAAATGTTAAGGTTTTTGGATTTGAGACAAAAATGTTTATGTAAAATATTTAAATATTTAACCATATTCATCTCATATTCATCTTTTTATCTGAAATGTAAATGCTTTCAGTCGGCTATATTGCAAATATAACTAATATACCTTTGTAGTGTCCTAATATCACCCCTTGTTGATACCCTTTGTCTTGTTTTAGACAACTGGGTAGCTGCATTGGGGGTTAGCTGAATTGTTATGGGACATACAGAGCGTTTAATTCTTTAAATTCAGTTCCTGACTTGACTGAATTGAAGACAGAATTGACCACAGCCCTGCTTGTTCTTGTATGTTTGGGATCCGGGCAGGTTCCACTGTGCGTCTCAGATCTGGGATGGAGTGAAGAAGACCTTGGCTCTGAGTACAGACAGCCACTTTCCTAGTGTCCACACAAGCCTCTGCACCCAACAGTGGATCACCATGGAAACGGGAAACCATGAGGAAACACCAGAGACGTATTCGACTCACGGAACGGAGCAAGGAAGAGGGAACCAGATTTAGGCTTGTTTTCCACAAACTTTACTCACTCTTATCTTTTCAGAAAGTTAGAATACAGAAAAAAAGGTCAAACTCAAGTTCATAACAAATGAAAATGGGCAGAGATAGACAGAATTCATAGATAAATATAAAGCCATAGGTAGATTATTTTGGTTACAGATTGAGTTACTTGGGAGATTCATTCATTTTATTTAAAAGAAATATACCAGAATAAATGAATGTCCCATAATACCAAAAGACCAGGGGCCTCATTTATAAACGTTGCGTATGCATAAAAGAATGCGTAGCCACTTTCTAAGCAAACTTTGGCATTTATAAAAAACGAACTCGACGGGAAAATGTGCGGTCCTCCACGGAAACTCTGACCCATGCGTACGCACATTAACTGGAGAAATGAGAAACTGCGACTCCGATGGCAATGGGATGAAACGCGAGAAATGGTGTGAAATTGATACCACTGTGTAAAATAACTCGAAATATTACCTCTCACGTATCATATATGAAGAGTTAATTTGCAAAAACGGATAAAAGCCTCTCTTACAACGAATAAACAAACAGCTGTTTGATTGATGCTCCCTGGAGTGCCCAAAAAATATGATTTAGGATGAGAAATATAAACGGTGATGTTGCTGTAAAATAATCCCTCAAATATGTAGACGAATTGTTAAACAATACTTCATGTTATTAAATATATTCTCATAAATAATATGGTGAACAGTCGGACAAATTACGCTGCACTGATGCCGTTTACAATGCGTCAATCGGGCAGATACGAGTGCATAGTTTCATATATTGTTATCATATTCATATATTATGTTTTATAATGTGTTTATTATTATGGATTTTTATTCGTTTTATCTCTTAATTTTGTAACTGTGTTTTCAATGGTGCTGGACAAATAACGTGTATTATTATCATTATTATTATTATTATTATTATTATTATTATTATTATTATTATTATTATCATCGTCATCATCACATTCGTTGCGCAGAACTGTTCGTCATTTACAATCAATCAGGATAATTCCCACACCTGTAGCTTTTCAGAGGCAATCAAATGGCTGAAATCCCTTTTCTTGGCCTTCTTTTCAGTGTTTGCCATTGTCGTCTTCGTGAAATGCATATTCATTAGGGGTGTTTCACTGCCTATTTATAGGCAACTGTGGGCGGGACATGAAGCTGGCAAAGGTGCGCCACATTTAGAGTTGATTGTGATTTATGAAGGAAAACTGGCATGGGACGTGCGTGTGCACTGTTATAAATCAGAATATTTTTGTGTGTACGCACGTCCTGGGTTTCATGCGTACGCAACCTGAATCCACAGTTTTATAAATGAGGCCCCAGAACATGGATACATTTCATGAGATGTAGATCATTTTAATTTTGTAAAATAAACAATCCTGCTATTTGTCCATGGTGTCTCATTACAAAGATTGCTTGGCAACTGTTTGCTTTTTCAATACAAACAGTACTACATATTGCTCAAAAATATACAACCTAATTTCTATGAGAACATCTTCATCAAGATCAAAAGCACTAGTCCAGAAAGGCACTTGAACTGCAGAGAAGTAGTTTCTTCACACCTCTGTCTGCAAAGCTCTCATCAGGACGTTTTGTGCATCCTCTGCCAGCTCATTCAAGCAGCTTGTCAGCATCATGTGGGTGGTGGCGAACGAGATTCCCGCGGCCGCCATGGAGCCGAACACCGGGATTGTGCTGGCCCAGTACTCCAGCAACATTAACCCAGCTCCGGCAAATTTGGTGAACAACTTGATGACCACATCGCCCGATATCTCCTTGTTGAGGGGGGATGTGAGGACCGCTTTCAGTTCCTCCAGAGGCACGTTTGTTTTGTCAGAGAGGTTTTTCAGGGATTCATCATCCAGGCCAAAAGCCTGGTAATAACTGCTGAGCTCTTTGACCAGGATGCCAACATCCACCACCACAGACAGACCTGGGATGGGTATGGCTGCCACGGTGCCTGACAGCAGGGACACCTTCCATATGTTGGCCTGCAGGGCCTCTTTTTTCTTCTTGTTGATGTCCAGGGTGATGTTGGGCAGTGACAGAAGGAGGACCCGCTGCTTGTGCTTGGGCAGCTCTTTCTCCATCGTCTCCTCCAGCTTTGGGAAGTCGTAGAGCCGCAGGTCAAAGCTGGAGATAAGGAAGACCGTGGGAGATGCCACCCCATTTTCCAGGAGGCCTTATGAAATAGAAAATAGAGTACTGTTACAAAACAAACAAATGGAATACAGATGTCAATGTTCAGCTGTTGCAATCTTCTTACTGTGTAATACCATCCCAAAAAAATATAACTAACTACTATCTAAATGTTCCCAATGGAAAAGTTGTAGAAGAGGACGCACAAAACATCTCACGTTGACCCGTTACCTTTCATGCAGTCTTCCCGAATTATACTGAGGGTTTTGTCCTCGTCAAAGTCCTTCTTCCTTTTCTCTGCATGTATGCTGTTGTCAATCTTTGAGCGAACAAAGTAGAACCTCTTCTTCATGCGTTGGATCTCTGTGGCCAGCAGCACATTGTTGACTTTGAAACGTTCTGAGATGATGATGATGAAGAAATCATAGCGTTTGAATTCTACTTTTTCAAGGTACTCGTCTGCTTTGAAATTGGGTGTCCCAATCCCGGGAAGGTCCCACACTTTGACTTTGGGATATTTAGGGTGGGGGTACACGGTTGGCTCCATGGTGGTCTCAACCACGCCGGTTTCAGCTGCGCACTCGTCTTCATCCCCCAGACCCCGGAATGCATTGACAAAGGTGGACTTGCCAGAGCCACACTCTCCTGTGATGGCAATATTTAGTTCCACACGGTCAATCTGCTCAAAGTAGTCCTGGATCTTAGCCACGGCTGAAGTCAAGGTCTGGTTTTCCAGTGCATCCCTGATCTCCCTCACCTCATCCTCATCAATAATGGCATAATCGTCAGCCATGGTCAAGCTATTGAGAAAACATAGAAACAAATACCATCACATTTGTACACATAGTATTTTTTTCTTGATGCCACGATTTTTTATTATGAAACAATTTGTATGTGGCTGAATTGCACACTCTTTTATTTACGCTATTTTAATACACTTTGGTTTCACCTAGGAGAAATAACAGTACCTTTTCTTAATATAGTGGGCTCCAGAACTAATGGCACCCTAAATAAAAATTAAGAAAAAAGGCTGCATAAAAACAACACAAAGAATAAATTATCATGTCGTGAAAAAATATTTGCCCCCTTCCTGATTTCCTCTGTGATTGCATATTTGTCACCATGGTTTCAGATATTTAGCCAAAATTTAATATTAAACAATGGGAACCTGAGTAAACAAAAACAAAAACACATTTACTATTTAATTAATTTAACGACAAAAGACACCCATATCACCCCTGTGAAAAACTAATTTCCCCCTTAATCTTAATAACTGGTTGCACCACCCTAAGCAGCAATAGCTGCAATCATATGCTTCCTTTAATATGATATAAATAATTAATTCGGACAAATTCATAGATCAAAGAAAAATCCAGAAGAGATGGGGGAAAAAAAGTTGTTGAAATATCAGTTTGGAAAAGGTCACAAAGCTATTTCTAAGGCTCTAGGCCACCGAAGCACAGTAGTACCAAATGGAGAACACTTGGAACAGTGGTAAATCTTCCAAGGAATGACCAGCCTGCCAAAATGAGTGATAACTCATCCAGGTAGTCACAAATGATCCAAGAACACCCAAAGACCTGCAGGCCTGTCTAGCCTCAGCTAATATTATTATTCATGACTATACTATAAAGAAAAGAGACTGGGCAAAGGGATTCATGAGAGACTAGCCAGGTGGGAAGCACAACCTACCAAGAGAGGCATCAATTCTCATCTCACTATTGCACAAAAAGCCCCTGGATGATCCCAAAGCATTTTGGGATAATGTTCTATGGACAGACAAGTCAAAGGTGGAACTTTTTGAATGATACGTGTTGTTTGGTGTAAAGCTAATACAGCATTTCACAGTAAGAAAATCATGGCAAAAGTAAAAAATGGTGAAGGTACTGTGATGGTGTGTGGATGTTTTGCTGCCTCAGGATCTGGACAACGTGCCCTTAATGATCTGAAACCATTCAGTATGACAAATATGCGATAAAAGAGGAAATCAGAAAAGAGGCAAATACTTTTTCATGGCACTGTATACAGTGGGAACAATAATTATTTGATCCCTTGCTGATTTTGTAGTTTTGCCCACTTACAAAGAATGGAATTCACATTTTAACATTGAGAGACATATCACAAAATAATCCACAATAACAACATCATATAAATTTTATAAATTGAATATCATATTTTCACATGAAATAAGTATTTGATCCATAGAACAATAGGACTTAATACTTGGTGGAGAAACCTTTGTTGGCAAGTACAGAGGTCAGACGTTTGTTGTAGTTTTTCACCAGGTTTGCACAAATCTTGGGAGGGATTTTGGTCCACTCCTCTTTGCAGATCCTCTCCAAATCCTTAAGGTTCCGAGGCTGTCGCTTGGCAACTCAAAGCTTCAGCTCCCTCCACAGATTTTCGACGGGATTTAGGTCTGGAGACTGGCTAGGCCACTCCAGGACCTTAATATGCTTCTTTTTGAGCCACTCCTTTGTTGCCTTGGCCGTATGTTTCGGGTCATTGTCATGTTGTAAGACCCATCCACGACCCATTTTCAGTGCTCTCACTGAGGGAAGGAGGTTGTTGCCCAAAATGTCCTGGTACATGGCCCCATTCATCCTCCCCTCGGGGTTGCACTCAGCTTTTCTCTTCCTCCAAACACGGCGAGTCGAGTTGATGCCAAAAAGCTCTATTTTGGTCTCATCTGACCACATCACCTTCTCCCAAGCCTCCTCTGGATCATCCAGGTGTTCTTTGGCAAACTTCAGACGGGCCTGTACATGTGCGTTCTTCAGCAGAGGAACCTTGTGCGTGCAGCAGGATTTTAATCCTTTACGGTGTAGTGTGTTACTCATGGTTCTCTTCGTGACTGTGGCCCCAACTGCCTTCAGGTCATTAACAATGTGTAGTACTGGGCTGATCCCTGACCTTTCTCATGATCATTGATATCCCACGAGGCGAGATCTTGCGTGGAGCACTAGACCGAGGGAGATTAGCGGTGACTTTGTGTTTCTTCCATTTTCTAATAATTGCTCCAACAGTTGTTAACTTCTCACCAAGCTGTTTGCTTATTTTCTTGTAGCCCATCCCAGCCTTTTGTCCCTGATGTCCTTAGACAGCTCCTTTGTCTTGGCCATGGTGGAAACGTTGGAATCTGATTGTGTCATGGTGTAGTGACCGATTGGGGCCACCAGGGGGCAGGGGGCTCATTGCCTTCACCTGGTCCTCATTAGTGCCAGGGAAGCGTTCCCCCTGAGAGTATTTAAGGGCAGTGCTGACATTCGATCAACGCTTTGGTGTCCACTATTCGCTCTGGTACAAAGCTGGTATGCACAAGGTAGACTCAGAGCTGGTTGAGTCAGCTACGACTCAAGGTTTTATTTTCAAAAAAAGACGTTAAAGTCTTTTGCTAGGTTGTACTTTTATTTTATCCCCAGTCCGGGGATTTCAGTGCTCTACTTACGCACTTATTTTGGTTGGGTAGTCGCCCTGTTTTTAAGGGTCGTTTTATTTTCTCATAGCCGTTTTTTTTGGGCTTTATCTTCTGATTCGTATGGAGTTTTCATCCGTGATATTTTCTGTTCCTCCCTCTGTTCCGGGAGTATTCCCCATTTGTATTTGTACATCCCAGTTTCTTTCTCTTCTGGGATTTTGTGGATAGGGGTTTACCTTTAGTCGCATCTTGCTCTCCGCCCATCCTCAACATTACAGATTGATTGTGTGGACAGGTGTCTTTTATACAGCTACATAACGATGTAACGAGTTGACACAAGTGTTTTGGGTAATGAGTTGAGATTAGGAGTGCTTCTTTTTGGAAAACTAACTGGTCTGTGGGAGCCACAATTATTGCTGATTGGTAGGGGATCAAATACTTATTTCATGCAAAAATACGATAATACATTTCTAAAATTTATATGATGTTATTGTGGATTATTTTGTGACATTCTGTCTCTCAATGTTAAAATGTACCTATGATTAAAATTCTACACAGTTCCATTCTTTGTAAGTGGGCAAACCTACAAAATCAGCAAGGGATCAAATAATTATTGCTCCCACTGTATGTTCTGTTCAAACTTATGGGAAAATCATATACTTTTATTTCAATACATTTACTCTCACGTTTCAATGTTTTTATTAAGTAATCTCATTTTTTTAAATGAAAACAATAAACAGATTACTGGCACCCCTAACAATTATTGTAAATAAAATCAACAAAATGAAATTGATAATACAATTTTACTTCATTTAGTTAATCTCTGTCTGATGGAACTGCAATGCTCTCCAGAATTGTTGGCACCCTTGATAAATATTCACAAAAAACACTGTAAAATAAAAAAATTGTTAATAACATAAGTTTTATTTTCCAACATGTGTAAAGCACTGTGCAGTATTAATCATTCAATGGATTCAAACAAATGAAACTTTTTTTTTTTTAACCCCAGTTATTGACACCCCTGGTTTAATACTGCGAACGCCCCTGGAAAACATCTGTGAGTCTTTTCCGATAATTTTAGAGAACACAGGGACTTTTGACCATTCCTCCATGCAGAACTTTTCAGAATCATCGATATTCTTGGGATACCCCCCTCTTCAGTTCAGACTGCAGGTTTTTCATGGGATTTAAGTCTTGAAACTGAGATGGCCACTGCAGAACATGGTCATTGTTTTTACTTGATCATTTCTATGTGAATTCTGATGTATGTTTGGAATCATTGTCCTGCTGGACAATCAGCTGATGACCAAGTCTCAAATTCCTGGCAGAGGCAACCAAATTTTCTGCCAAGGGTTCCTGATACTTTGTTGAAAATCTGTTATGTGTTACACTCAGGTTAATGACACGTGTTTTGGAGTGTTCGCCCCTCTCGCCTGAGAGCTTTGCGAATCTCCGTTAGCCCAGGGCTCTATGTGGGGGACCCTCGGCGCTGCTCGTGTATCTCGTGTAAATGTGTTTTTGTTAGTGCGTTGAGTTCACCCAGTAGTTGACGCATTCGTAAGTCTCCTGTTTAGTCAGATGGGCCGAGCTGAGCGTCTGGTGAAACTCTGAGGTTGTTGGCTTTCCCTTTCCCTTAAAGCCAAGTTGTGTACATGGTCGTGGGCGGATCGTTCCTCTCCAATTGAGAGCTTTGCGAAATTGCTTAAACTCGGGAGTCCGAAATAGAATCTAGCCGCCGTGCATGTACACGTCCTACCCCCTTATTAGGATTCCTCCTGCACCAGTGGAACTAGGGGGTTTATTTGTTTAATGTATCTCCTTTTTGAAAGTAACCCTGCGTCGTCAGGTGAATTAAATTGTAAATATTGTCGGTTATTATATTATATCATACTATATTGGGTTTTGGTAGATTTTCCAGCAGGACAATCACTCCAAACATACATCAAAATCCAAACATAAATGGTTAAGTGAAAACAACATGTGTTCTGCAATGGCCACCTCGGTGCCCAGGCTTAAATCCCGTCAAAAACCTGTGGTCTGAATTGGAGAGGGGGGTCCATAAGCAGTAACCCAAAGATATAAATGATTCTGAAAGGTTCTGCATTGAGGAATGGTAAAAAAAATCCTTCAGAATGTGTTCTCTAACCTTATCACAGATTATAGGAAAATACTCATCGTTGTAATCTTTGCCAGGGTTGTTTGCACAAAGTATTTAACCAGGGGTGCCAATAATTTTCGGGCATTTTTTTAAATGTAAGACTTTACACATGTTGGAACTGTTGGCACACTACTTTACCCATGTTGGAAAATAAAGCGTACGTCCATAACTGCATATTTATCAAGGGTGCTAATAATTTTGGAGCCCACTGTACATACACTGATTTCATCAAATGTACGTATTCGTTAAGTTAAAACAATTCGCTTACGGTAAATTAACATTGCAGGACAAGCTAAATTGACAAGAGGTTAATTTATCTGAAATAGATCCTGTTTATGGTTGCCTAAATTTCTGCGAAGAAGCGGTAACTTCACATTTTGTAATTCTTTGATAAACTTACCTAATGCTGCTCTTCTGCCGATTTAATTTCACGGTATACGCACTTTAGCTCATGTTTCCGTCTTTTATGTTCTATATCGCATAGCAAGGGTGACGAGGAGAAACGGCTGAAGCTTTCAGCTCCGAGAAGTTGGCAAATGTTGCTGGCCACAATTGGAGACTTGCGGTTCGCATTCATCAAAATAAAAGTTCGGTGAATAAAATTCAATTTTGTCAATTTTAATTGTTCAATTAATACAGTTGGACATGATTGTAATGTATTTGCAGAGAATATAAAATTGTGCACAAATTTCAATAAAAACTGTTTGCCGTCTGTTGTTGCTGTCTGTCAGGTGTGATATGGGCATGCATTGCCATAAACTGTCACAATTCACAAGCAGCTCATTTGCATCGCTGATAAATCAAAAACTATTAATTGTTTCAAAATGAAAGGGGGTATACATTTGTTAGCTGGACCCATATCTTTAATATTCTACAGTCATTTGTGTGAAATCATATTCCCAGCAATTGTTGCTGTGTTTCCAGTGTGGGGTGGCCATACGTTGCTATTGACTGTCAATTCACAAGCAGCTCATTTGCATAGCTCATAACTCAAAAACTATTAATTGTTTCAAAATGAAAGGGGGTATACATTTGTTAGCTGGACCCATATCTTTAATATTCTACAGTCCTTTCTGTGAAATGCTGTTCCCAGCAATTGTTTCTGTGTGTCAGGTGCAGGGTGGGCATTCATTGCTATAGACTGTCAATTCACAAGCTGCTCATTATAGACCTATATACCCAGGGATAAACCCAAACCATGCAACTTTACAATGAAATTAAAGTCAAATCAACTTTATTTGTGTTGCACATTTCACGCTATATTTGTCAGTACATGCTTTAGAGCAGTGCTTCTCAACCAGGAACAGATTTTATTAATTAAGGGCATTTTTGGTGGTAAGATTGGTTCAGTTATTAAATTAGTTGTTTCCGTTTCTGGATACAACAAAAACCTTCTGGCAAGACTAGAGTTGAGAAACACAGCTTTAGAGTAAGCCCCAGAATTTTCCCCCACAAAAGCATGCCTAGGGCAACAGTGGCAAGGAAAAACTTCCAAGGTGGAGAAGGAAGAAACCTTGGGAGGAACCAGACTTAAGGGGGGCGGGCATCCTCCTCTGGCCGGCTTAGGGGTGACAATGATGGTCAGATCAGACAATTAACAATTCATTCTGAACAATGTGTTTGAGTGATGGGTGTTGAATGTGTGTGAGATTGACAGGGTGCAGATGAAGGAGGTGTTGAATGTGTGGGAGATTGGCAGGGTGCAGATGAAGGAGGTGTTGAATGTGTGTGAGATTGGCAGGGTGCAGATGAAGGAGGTGTTGAATGTGTGGGAGATTGGCAGGGTGCAGATGAAGGAGGTGTTGAATGTGTGTGAGATTGGCAGGGTGCAGATGAAGGAGGTGTTGAATGTGTGTGAGATTGGCAGGGTGCAGATGAAGGAGGTGTTGAATGTGTGTGAGATTGGCAGGGTGCAGATGAAGGAGGTGTTGAATGTGTGTGAGATTGGCAGGGTGCAGATGACGGAGGTGGTGGTCCCGGGGCAGTATGTGGAGGGTGTCTCAGCGCTGCAGCATAATTGTGATGACGACAAGGGGGAAAAAAACGACAATATGGCAGTGGGAAGTAAGTAGGGACACAGATGGGACTTGTAGGAAACAAACCGAGGCCTTAATTGTAAGGAGGATTTACTGTTGGGCTAATTCTAATGAGTATTTAATTTTACGTTAAGTCATCTAGGACAACCTTTCGCATTTTACTTGGACTGCAATTTAACTGATTACTATCAGGTATTATACTTTTTGAAAACAGACAAACGTAAAGTCCACAGCTGCTCCCATCTAACTGACCTGGAAAGGAAGGACATTGGTGAGCATATTCAAAAACGAAATTTACTGGATGTAGTTTTCCTGTAATGCCAAAATACTGTAAAGATAAATAGAGTGAGAGACGGTCAAGAACTGCTCATAAAAATGAGTTGTGGTGCTTCAGTGTATCCATTAATATTGCTTTTAAAAATATGTTTCCCTCTAATATCCTGCAATGTTCCATTGTAATATGAATCATGGTCCAATGTAACGAATCTAAATTCACTGGAATAAGGACAAATTTAAATCTCCACCAATTTCTTTTTAAATTTGGTAAATTTGGCAAGACCTCAATTGTCTCGCAGTACAAACTATACAGTTCCTGGCCAACAAATGTAGAGGGGACTGCAAGAATTATTTTTTCGGGTACTGTTCTGATTAAAAATGACAGGTATGTGTCTATAATGGAATCATTTAGCCAATTGTTTCCTTTCAGAATCGCTAGATCATGCGATTCTAAGTTAATGGGTACATTTATTTTTGAGCTAATACATGTATCTTGATTAGGAGATTTGGACATGCATCGAGCAGAACACGAGTGAGCAACTTCTACTTTACAATGCTCTACTTGCTCTTTTGAAGATATGCAGTCAAATACGCATATTATGAATTTAGACTTTAGAATTATTTTTTGTATTAAATCAAAAGTGTACTCCGTTTTTTCAAAAAACCCACAGTGTCGTTTCCAGGTATTGTCATTTTTAAATATAATTACGTGTGGGTAATATTATAATCCAATTAGTACAGCTACCAATGTATATATTTGCACTCTAAATACAGATCTAAGGCTAACATTTTGATGTACCTCAAGTGGTACTGGATTACATGCCACGATAAGCGTTTTTGGAAGATAAACAATTGCTCTGTGTCGGTCAAAATTATTGTTTTTTTAATTTCCGCAGTTACACAAGTACGTTTGACATCCAGATTCGGAATCTAACGCAATTTTTATATTATCTTGTGTTAAATCGGTCGAATTTATTATGAGAAAATCTTTGTTTATTTATTTGCACTTGTCCAAATTTACAGGTTGTAGTGAATATTAATTTTGTGTACAGCAAATCCTCTGCAAGGAAACGTGAACACATTGATGTTCTAACAAACAAGTGGATGACTGAAGTAATTTTGAAAATGAAGCCATAGCAGGGTGCCTCCCACAAGTTGCATCATACGTTTTTTTGTCAAATTTCTTTAGCATTTCTTTGAAATTAGAATTAGCTGATTTTGAAGAGGACAACTGAAGACGTTCATATGTCTCCTGGATTGCTTTGCTGCCATCAAGAAGGTGCAATACTATACTTAATTTACTTCTCGAAGAAGTAAAACACCCCGCTTTTGGAATCCTGTTCAGAATTACTCAATGACACAATTAAATCGTTTGCCGTTACTAATTTATCATTTCTAATCAGTGACGCTGTATAGTGACCACCCCACAACACTGATTTCCCTATATAAGATATGATCGAATTTGATCTATATTCTTGCTGCTCGCCGTTGATGTTTTGCAGAGTAAGTGCAAAACAGCACCAATGCTAGCTCTAGGCAATTGAACAATGACAATGTCAGGGTAAGTGTGCACTAAAGATTTGCGCTTTACTTCATTGTTACACACTGCACATTTGCTTGGAGCCTCTGCTCCATTTAAACAATCGCTGAACGCATTTTCAACGGATGTAGTTAGATCATTTAGCTCCCCAATTGTTCTAATTTGATTTGCGCAGTGTGTACACGTGTCTGTATTTGTTACCATGACGTTGACATTTATGCTTGCTCTCTGCAACCAAGATACAAGTGGTAAAATAAAATCAATGAGGTCATTTCTCTGACCTAATTTTAGATCGTGAATGGCTGCAGTCAGTTCTTTTAAAAGAGGTCCTAGGATACATGCCTTGAAAATGTAGCCAGGATTCTATACTGCTGTTATGAGTAACTTTGATAATGACATAGGCATTGATGTGGTGGAATGTAAAATTGTGTCCGTAAATGTTCTTTTCATAATATTTAGGTTCAGAAAGCACTGTGTTGTTGCATTAAACCAGCAGTTCATTTGCACATTTTGAAAGGCACAAATTTTATCCAGTTTCATGTTTAACTGGGTAGGCCGAGGACAGTCAATTTGTTGTTCTTTAGAAACTTTTTTGAAATTATTTTTCTGTTCAGGAAGCAATGCATTCCATTCCGCTTTTGCAAATGCTATGGCATCAGATGCCCTGCACTTTGCAAAATGAGATGTAAAATTTGAACTGAAATTCATTAAAGCAGATTGCTTTTTGGGAGTCTGCTCATTTAATGTAAATAGCATGTTACTTTTATTGTGTGCTTTCTGGAAGCTATAAGTGGTCGCTTTTATTTTGCTTTTGTTCCACTATTCCTCTGGTTGTTTCTCTTTTAAAACACTCAATCTTACTGTATCACAAAGTTCCCTCTCTCTAGCCTTATACAATGTAGGCAATTTGTCAACACACGCATCAATTCTGTGTTTTTCATTGTTGAAAAAAAGTACTTTTGTATTTTTAAAACTAGCTTTGCATAGTGATGTTGTCTTATCAAATAGATGGGGGGGGGGGGGGGGGGGGTTACATTTAGTATGTTCTGTTTATCCAAATAAGATGACATTAAATCGGACCACACTGGAATTACTGGGACAAAGTAATCTAAGAGCTTGTCTATTAGCATCGGGCTGTAATATGCATTGTCACACAGGTATTTGTATATTTGTACAGTTGACAGGGCATTTGTTTAGATTTTTTGGAAATGTGTCAAAAAAGGCGATTTCACCGATGATATGCTTTGAATATACTCATCATGAGTGTCATTTGAACTTTGCACATCAATATGCTCCTCTCCTACGTTGCTTTTTTATCATCATTTTTATCAGCGATACCATTTCATAATTTCCAGCGCTGCAAATAATGTTCCATCGTTTGATAATTAAATATTCGCATGGAAGCTAGAAGGAGAACTAAAGAGCGGTCACTATTAATTTGAATTGGCAAGGTATTGAAATTATAAATCTTTTTTTCATAGAACCTAATTGCAGTGAGGTGCTGTTCTACTGCACTTTGTGTGTGCACTTCACTGATCATAAATGCAACTGGGCATGAGATTTGGGCTGGGGTTGAAGTACATATTGACATTTGGGTGGCAACTGACAGTCAATAGCAACGTATGGCCTCCCTACACTAGAAACACAGCAACAATTGCTCGGAACAGGATTTCACAGAAAGGACTGTTCAATATTAAAGATATGTGTCCAGGTAACAAATGTATACCCCCTTTCATTTTGAAACAATTCATAGTTTTTGAGTTATCAGCTATGCAAATGAGCTGCTTGTGAATTAACAGTCTATGGCAATGCATGCCTATACCACACCTGACAGACAGCAAGAACAGTGGCAAACAGTTTTTATTGAAATTTGTGCACGATTTTATATTCTCGCATTCATCAAAATAAAAGTTCGGTAAATAAAATGATTTATGAACTGTAATTTTGTCAATTTTAATTGTTCAATTAATACAGTTGGATATGATTTTGATGTATTTGCAGAGAATATAAAACTGTGCACTAATTTCTCTAAAAAGTGTTTGCCACCAGTTGTTGCCACATTTCACGTGTGGCAAAAACATGCATTGTTATACACTATCAGTTCACAACCAGCTGATTTGCAAAGCTAATTACCAAAAAATGATACATTGTTACCAATTAAAAGGGGGTATACGTTAAGCAATTGTTGCTGTGTTTCCAGTGTGGTATGGACATGCAATGCTATTGACTGTCAGTTGCCAACCAGCTCATTTGCATAGCTCATAACTCAAAAACTGTAAATTGTTACTCAATGAAAGCTGGTATACATTTACTCTAGAGAACCATATCTTTAATATTCTACAGTAATTTCTGTGAAATCATGTTCCCAACAATTGTTGCTGTGTTTCCAGTGTGGGGCGGCCAAGCATTGCTATTGACTGTCAGTTGCCACCCAGCTCATTTGCATAGCTCATAACTCAATAACTGCAAATTGTTACCAAATGAAAGGGGGTATAGCTTTACTTTACAGACCCATATCTTTAATATCAAAATTGAATACACAGTAGAATTAGCCAACAGTAAGTCCTCCTTACAATTAAGGCCTTGGTTTCTATCCTAGAAGTCCCATCTGTGCCCCTACTTACTTCCCACTGCCTTATTATCATTTTCTCGAGTTTTACTGGTGGAGAGGAGGATACCCTGAGTCGCAAGGAGGAGGAGGATGCCTTCTCCACCAAGGAAGTGTTTCCTCGCCACTCAAATAAAGTTGATTTGACTTTAATTTCATTGTAAAATTGCATGGCTTGTGTTTATTCCTGGGTATATGGGTATATAATGAGCAGCTTGTGAATTGACAGTTATAGCAATGAATGCCCACCCTGCACCTGACACACAACAATAATTGCTGGGAACATGATTTCACCGAAAATTTCACTTTCATTGGGTAACAATTTATAGTTTTTGAGTTATCAGCTACGCAAATGAGCAACAAATGGCAACTGACAGTCCATTGCAACACATGGCCACCCCACACTGGAAACACAGCAACAATAGCTGGGAACATGATTTCACAGAAATTACTGTAGAATATTAAAGATATGGGTCTGTAGAGTAAATGTATATCCGCTTTCATTAGGTAAGAACATGATGTTTTGTAACAATGTTTTAACGCAAAAATATTAGCTATTGTACCTTTACAATTTACGGTTTTATCTGTATTACCTCTATATATTTTAAGATGCCATTGCTTTAGCGACAACAGTTCCTTATTTTGTAACATGTGGGTGGCAAATTAGAAGAATTTTTTTTTTGCTGACATTATTTGTTCAAATACTAAAATTGGAATAATGTATGATGGCTCCCTAGTCAGAATAATGACACAGGTTTCTCCTGATGGTGTTGCTCCCAAACAATGCTCTAGCTTATCGTATCTGCAATTTATGATACATTTTTATGAATGGAGTCAAATAGTTTTTACTCATGACCGAGACAAGGAGCAACACCACTCTCTGCTAATGCTTTCTTCCCCATATTTCTGTGGTGTGCCATGTCCCTGTCTTGCTGCCAGCACTCTCGCACCATCCTCACTGAGAACTGGTGAGTGTACCCGCATACCGGCCCACCTCAGTGAAACCCATTTTCCCAGCTAAAATGCTTTGTGTGTAATGAAATACAGTAAAGGTAGAGTGAAATTTGTTATTTTTCCCAAATGTTAAGGCTTTTGGATTTGAGACAAAAATGTTTATGTAAAATATTTAAATATTTAACCATATTCATCTCATATTCATCTTTTTATCTGAAATGTAAATACCTTCAGTCGGCTATATTGCAAATATAACTAATATACCTTTGTAGTGTCCTAATATCACCCCTTGTTGATACCCTTTGTCTTGTTTTAGACAACTGGGTAGCTGCACTGGGGGTTAGCTGAATTGTTATGGGACATACAGAGCGTTTAATTCTTTAAATTCAGTTCCTGACTTGACTGAATTGAAGACAGAATTGACCCCAGCCCTGCTTTTTGTTGTATGTTTGGGATCCGGGCAGGTTCCTCTGTGCGTCTCGGATCTGGGATGGAGTGAAGAAGACCTCGGCTCTGAGTACAGACAGCCACTTTCCTAGTGTCCACACAAGCCTAGTGCACCTAACGGTGGATCACCATGGAAACGGGACACCATGAGGAAATACCAGAGACGTATTCGACTCACGGAAAGGAAGAGGGAACCTGATTTAGGCTTGTTTTCCACAAACTTTACTCACTCTTACCTTTTCAGAAAGTTAGAATAAAGAAAAAACGGTCAAACTCAAGTTGGGTACAGATAGACAGAATTCAGGTCCTCTTGGCACTAGTTCTTGTTTGATTTGCACTTGGTTGTACGTCGCTCTGGATAAGAGCGTCTGCTAAATGCCACGTAATGTAATGTAATGAAATCAACTTTCTTCTTTCGTTTCTAAAAACGAAATTCAAAGACTCCACGACAGGGCCTCACAGATACCCAGCTACCTCGCCCGGAAAAGGGAAACCGGGGCCCCCTTCTGGAGCCAGACCCGGAAGGGGAGCTCGTCGGCGAGCGTCTGGTGGTCAGGCCTTATCCCATGGGGTCCGGCCGGGCACAGCCCAAACTGGTAACGTGGGGTCGCCACCCTGTGGGCTCACCACCTGCAGGGGTCGGCATCAGAGTCGGGTGCTTTGCCCAATGGGCAGTGGGCGAAGGCGGGGATCCGGGCTGATCCTCGGCGTCACAGACTGGTTCTGGGAACGTGGAACGTCACCTCTCTGGTGGGGAAGGAACCGGAGCTAGTGCGGGAGGCGGAGCGGTACCAACTAGATATAGTTGGGCTCACCTCCATGCACAGCACTGGTTCCGGAACCAAACTCCTGGAGAGGGGCTGGACTCTGTTCTTTTCTGGAGTTGCTCAGGGTGAGAGGCGCCGGGCGGGTGTGGGGATACTCACGCTGAGCACCACTGTGTTGGAGTTTCACCCGGGGAACGAGAGGGTCGCCTCTCTGCGACTACGTGTCGTTGGGGAGAAAGCTCTGACTGTTGTTTCAACTTATGCACCAAACGGCAGTTCAGAGTATCCGGCCTTTTAATTTCGTTATATCCAGCCATATACTGATAAATTAGGTTTTCTTCTGCAACACACCGTGTGCTGTCCAGAAATGACATAATTAACATAATTCTATCAGCTACCATTCTATCAGGACCATAGTGGTGTTGCTCCGGTTGGTGATGTCACTTCCTGTCTTGGTTCTCCACAGCACAGTGGGCTGAGGGAAGCTCAGGGTGGAGAGGAAGGTGAGGATGATGCTGTCGCAGGTGGTCTGGATGGCAAGCTCAGGTTCCTCATATGCAGCTGAGCAGAGAACAAACACCCAGAAATAAGTCAGAGGCATTAGCCGTAGCAGAACATCAGTCCAGACAAATATGTAAATGTATACTGCAACCTCTATTTCTAAAAGAATCACATGCCATTATAGCACATTGAAAGCGAAAACAGCGAAAAAAGCGAATTCCCCAGGGCTCAGTCCTCAGTCCACTCTTCTTCTCCATCTATACCAGATCCCTTGACCCTGTTATCTCTGCTCATGGCAAGTCATACCACTGTTATGCTGATGACACCCAACTCTTTCTCTCATTCCCCCCAACTGACACACAGGTCTCCACCTACATCTCCACCTGCCTGAGAGACATCCAGATCTGGATGGACAGCCACAATCTAAAGCTCAACCCAGGTTAGACAGAGCTAATCTTCATCCCTGCTCTAACCTCCCCCTTCTCTGATTTTTCCATTTCGCTAGGGGACACCACAGTGACCTCATCCCCCAGTTCAAGGAACCTCGGAGTGGTGATGGACAACAAGCTGTGCAATTCTAGGTCACGACTGCTGTCTGTTCTGGCCAGGTCAGGACAGCAGAGTCTTTGACCATTTCCAAGCACAGACTGAAAACTCACCTCTTCAGGCTGCACCTTTTCCTCCCTACCCCACTGCTATAATTAGTGTGTACCATAGGTTATTGCAAGGTAATAATTATTTTAATATTCAGGGTGGTCAAGCTATTGAGAAAACATAGAAACAAGTACCATCACATATGTACACATACAATTTTTTTCTTGACGCCACAATTTTTTATAATGAAACAATTTGTATGTGGCTGAACTGCACACTCAGTTTTTATTTAAGCTATTTTTATACACTTTGGTTTCACCTTGGAGAAATAACAGTACCTTTTTTATATAGTGGGCTCCAGAACTAATGGCACCCTTAATAAAAATTAAGAAAAAAGGCTGCATAAAAACAAAACCGTGTTTTTGTTATCGTGTTGTAAAAAAATATTTGCCCCTATCCTTTCCTCTGTGATTGC
Organism: Conger conger; assembly: GCF_963514075.1. Classification (NCBI taxonomy): domain Eukaryota; kingdom Metazoa; phylum Chordata; class Actinopteri; order Anguilliformes; family Congridae; genus Conger; species Conger conger. The sequence continues at coordinate 83,914,164 of NC_083760.1, read as the reverse complement.
ATATTTGTCACACGGAATGGTTTCAGATATTTAGCCAAAATGTAATATTAGACATTGGGAACCTGAGTAAACAAAAACAAAAACAAAAACACTTTTACTATTTAATTAATTTCATGACAAAAGACACCCATATCACCTCTGTGAAAAATTAATTTCCCCCTTAATCTTAATAACTGGTTGCACCACCTTAACCAGCAGTAGCTGCAATCATATGCTTCCTATAATATTATATAAATGATTAATTTCTAAAAGACCAATTCAGAAACATATAAACAGAAGTGAGAATTAGTTCATCCACAAACCGTCATGGAGGAATCAAGATTTACCTGTGAACAATGATTTAATACTTTAGAACAATTAATAGTGTAAGCTGGATTCATGAACAACAGCTCTGACTGCATATTTCTTTCATGTTGCCCTGGTTACAATGTAATTTGATCATGTACTACTGTATGTACTGTATATAACACTGATGCCAAACAACAAAGGCTGTTTAAAAACAACTTTTAACTGCTCAGGGAAGTCAAATGCTGGATAACCTAAAAATGTCCTCTAGCTTAATGAAAGCATGACTGATGTGCTATTGTTTGTCACCACAGACTCTCCCTGTTCATTAAAACACATGCAAGGAATCTGAGTGTGATTTCTGCCTTCTGCTTTGACACACACAGATCAATGCAGTTGTTGAATGCAGCTTCTTCCACCTCAGAAACATTGAATCAAGCCAATCCCTATCAGCCAAAGACTGACAAGTGGATACTGTCATTATACATTGGCGTCAGTCAGTCCTCCCAACTTCCCCTACAACTGGTTGAAGACGCAGCTGCTAGGCTTTTAACCTGAAAGAGTGACCATATCGCTCATGTACTTGCATCTCTCCACTGTCAAATTGTCTGGTCCCTCCCTACCTCTCTGACCTCCTTTTCTGACACTCCAGCTCCAGATTGCTCAGATCCTCTACCCAACTACTCTTGTAAGTTCCACGTTTGTGGCGTAAACTGAAAGGGGATCTAGCCTTTTCAGTGGCTGCCCCGAAGCTGTGGAACGCTCCGTCACTTCATGTCAGAACTGCCTCCACTATTCCAACACTTAAATCCCATCTGAAGACCCACCTCTTTTCTCTGGCTTTTGGAGACTATGTTGTTGTGTCCTTGTCTCTGTTTTTGTATGATGTAAATCAGGGGTCTCCAATCCTATCCTAAAAGGGCCGGCGTGGGTGCAGGTTTTTGTTTTAACCCAGCAGTAACACACCTGATTATACTAATGAACTAATCGTGGTCTTTAATCAAGACCTATATGAGTAGAATCAGCTGTCTTAGTCCTGTGCTAAAACAACAACCTGCACACACACCGGCCCTTTCTGGATAAGATTGGAGACCCCTGATGTAAATTGTCTGTAAAGAAAAAGTCAGGAAAAACAGTTCAGTTTCAGTTGGGCAGCCTTGTCTTAGCACTATTGTACTTGTATAGTGCTATGTGTGCAATGTGCAGGGCTAATTCAATCCGCATCCCATTTGCAGTTTTAATACATAGTCCTCTGTAGGTTTCCCCTCCCAGCATCACCCAGCCAAATCCCCGGGGTCACATTTGGCTCCCTTAGTCCGCATAAAAATATCCTGGATCCGGAATGTCCTCTCGGGCGTCGTCTGCCCCATCCAGAGCTCTGTGCATCACTCTCTCGGCGTCCTCACGCAGGTCCTTGATGGCAGACTTCAGTAGGCTGTACGAAGCCATGAAGGAGACGCCCCCTGAGATGATGTTGCCCAGCACCGGGATCCGACTCTCCAGCAGACCCGACAGGACCTGCTGGCCCAATGCCACCTGGGACAGCATGCCCTCCACAGTCTGCATTGAGAGCTCCCTGCCGGAGGTGGAGCGCACCTCTCCGTAGAGCTCCTGCAGAAGGGTGAGAGTGCAGTCAGAGGTGCCGTCGGTGGAGGAGACGGGAAACAATAAGCAAAGGACACTATGAACACTGTAAAACTCCACACTAACCAAATTACGGAATTTAGCGAGGGCCGAAGGGGTTTGCATGCTTGTCCTTCTGGTGTTGCTGGAAGAATATTAGTAGGGTTAAATAATAATGAGAGTCTAGATCAGCTAATGAATAAACCACGTTACAAAGACAGTAGTACCACTCTGCCTTCCGCTCTTTACTGGTCTGGGCTGACCAAGAATCTCCACAATAGGGTCAACACATTTACCTTCGTTATCTGACTCCATTTAAGATATAATTTAGAAATTTGGGTTTGAAACATACGCAAACCTCGGGAGTGATTACACTCGATTTACATGCGCCACCATTACTCAATATATGCTCCCGGGATTAGCATTATTGCTGAAATCTCAGTTTGGCGGAGAACTCAGAGGCTGAGAGTGTAGCCAACACAATACATGGAAGATACTGCCATGATAGTTGCGAGCCCAGGTCGGCGTGCATTTACAGGGCTCCTTAGAGTTAACTTGACAGGAACCGGAGTAGAAACGCCCATGGGTTCCCTTCGCACCAAATTACAAGATGGATGCTCCACCAACCCTTTGTATGGGCCGAACTTGACTGCCTTTCCCAGCTTGGAAACAACCACGAAAGTACCAAGCCGCTGATCAGTCGGTCATTGGCCAATATTTGCCCCTGAGTATTCAGTTGTAATTTAGGCTGAAAAGGTACAAGATGAATTAGAGTCATGGAGATCACGCAAGTTACAAACAAAATAGTTTATTCACAGACAGGTAGGTGATTAGCTTTAGAATACCAATAGTCAATTACAAAATACACAAATTAAGAATAGAGATGGAGTAAATAATCATACCTAGCCTGCTTTGGCTACACACAAACACAGAGTCAACCTGGAGGGGTGATCAAATCTGGAATTTAGACCCCCACCCTTGGGGGTTGTTAAGTAGGGAAAATGAGATGATTACCAAGAGAGGACATGCAGGTTTTCCCTTGAGTTACTGAAACTATGGTTTACTAAACTCCACTTGGTATGAAATGTATCTCATCCGATTCCTTGAATCATATGCTTCCTATAATATGATATAAATAATAAATTCAGACAAATTCATAGATCAAAGAATGTTGTCGAAATATCAGTTTGGAAAAGGTCACAAAGCTATTTCTAAGGCTCTAGGCCACCGAAGCACAGTAGTACCAAATGGAGAACATTTGGAACAGTGGTAAATCTTCCAAGGAGTGACCAGCTTGCCAAAATGACTGATAACTCATCCAGGTAGTCACAAATGATCCAAGAACACCCAAAGACCTGCAGGCCTGTCTAGCCTCAGCTAATATTATTATTCTTGACTATACTATAAATAAGGCAAAGGGATTCATGAGAGACTAGCAAGGTGGGAAGCACAGCTTACCAAGAGAGGCATCAATTCTCATCTCACTATTGCACAAAAAGCCGCTGGATGATCCCAAAGCATTTTGGGATAATGTTCTATGGACAGATTTCTTTCAGTCCGATTGCTGCATATTAGTGCTCATTGAACCAAAGTATTGGACAGTGTAATTTGTTTGTAAACTGTCTATGCAGGTTAATTACCTTACGGGGCAGGGATGGCGCACAACCGTCAATGACGCGGAATAACAATAATAATAATAATAATAATAATATTTGTTTCACTAGTTTAAGTCCTTGATTTAATGATTATTTTGTGTTAATTAGTGTGTTTTAAAAAAAGAAAAATAATTTTAAAATGTAAAGAAATGTAAAAACCAATAAAACCACATTATTACTTGCACAGCTTCAATTTAAAACTTTCGAACTTTCCATACTAACCGGTCCATTGCAGACTTTTGCGTAGCTCCGTGAAATTGGCAAATGTTGCTGGCCACAATTGGAGACTTCCGGTTCGCATTTATCATAATAAAAGTTCGGTGAATAAAATTATTTATGAACTGTAATTTTGTCAATTTTAATTGTTAAATCAATACAGTTGGATATGATTGTAATGTATTTGCAGAGAATATAAAATTGTGCACAAATTTCAATAAAAACTGTTTGCCACCTGTTGTTGCTGTCTGTCAGGTGTGGTGTGGGCATGCATTGCCATAGACTGTCAGTTGCCACCCAACTCATTTGCATAGCTCATAACTCAAAAACTATGAATTGTTTCAAAATGAAAGGGGGTATACATTTGTTAGCTGGACCCATATCTTTAATATTGAACAGTCCTTTCTGTGAAATCCTGTTCCGAGCAATTGTTGCTGTGTTTCTAGTGTGGGGAGGCCATACATTGCTATTGACTGTCAGTTGCCACCCAACTCATTTGCATAGCTGATAACTCAAAAACTATAAATTGTTTCAAAATGAAAGGGGGTATACATTTGTTAGCTGGACCCTTATCTTTAATATTAAACAATCCTTTCTGTGAAATCCTGTTCCGAGCAATTGTTGCTGTGTTTCTAGTGTGAAAAGGCCATACGTTGCTATTGACTGTCAGTTGCCACCCAACTCATTTGCAAAGCTCATAACTCAAAAACTATAAATTGTTTCAAAATGAAAGGGGGTATAAATTTACTCTGTATACCCATATCTTTAATATTCTATAGTCCTTTCTGTGGAAAATCCTATTCCGAGCAATTGCTGTGTTTCTAGTGTGGGGCGGCCATACGTTGCTATTGACTGTCAATTCACAAGCAATTCATTTGCATAGCTCATAACTCAAAAACTATGAATTGTTTCAAAATGAAAGGGGGTAAACATTTGTTAGCTGGACACATATCTTTAATATTAAACAGTCCTTTCTGTGAATTCCTGTTCCGAGCAATTGTTGCTGTGTTTCTAGTGTGGAAAGGCCATACGTTGCTATTGACTGTCAGTTGCCACCCAACTCATTTGCAAAGCTCATAACTCAAAAACTATAAATTGTTTCAAAATGAAAGGGGGTATAAATTTACTCTGTATACCCATATCTTTAATATTCTATAGTCCTTTCTGTGGAAAATCCTATTCCAAGCAATTGCTGTGTTTCTAGTGTGGGGCGACCATACGTTGCTATTGATTGTCAGTTGCCACCCAACTCATTTGCATAGCTCATAACTCAAAAACTATATATTGTTTCAAAATGAAAGGGGGTATACATTTGTTAGCTGGACCCATATCTTTAATATTCTACAGTCCTTTCTGTGAAATCCTGTTCCCAGTAATTGTTTTTGTGTGTCAGGTGCAGGGTGGGCATTCATTGCTATAGACTGTCAATTCACAAGCTGCTCATTATAGACCTATATACCCAGGGATAAACCCAAACCATGCAACTTTACAATGAAATTAAAGTCAAATCAACTTTATTTGTGTTGCACATTTCACGTACATGCTTTAGAGCAGTGCTTCTCAACCAGGAACTGATTTTATTCATTAAGGGCATTTTTGGTGGTAAGATTGGTTCAGTTATTAAATTAGTTGTTCCAGTTTCTGGATACAACAAAAACCTTCTGGCAAGACTAGAGTTGAGAAACACAGCTTTAGAGTAAGCCCCAGAATTTTCCCCCACAAAAGCATGCCTAGGGCAACAGTGGCAAGGAAAAACTTCCAAGGTGGAGAAGGAAGAAACCTTGGGAGGAACCAGACTTAAGGGGGGGAGGGGGGGGGGGCATCCTCCTCTGGCCGGCTTAGGGGTGACAATGATGGTCAGATCAGACAATTAACAATTCATTCTGAACAATGTGTTTGTGTGATGGGTGTTGAATGTGTGTGAGATTGGCAGGGTGCAGATGAAGGAGGTGTTGAATGTGTGTGAGATTGGCAGGGTGCAGATGAAGGAGGTGTTGAATATGTGGGAGATTGGCAGGGTGCAGATGAAGGAGGTGTTGAATGTGTGTGAGATTGGCAGGGTGCAGATGAAGGAGGTGTTGAATGTGTGTGAGATTGGCAGGGTGCAGATGAAGGAGGTGTTGAATGTGTGTGAGATTGGCAGGGTGCAGATGAAGGAGGTGTTGAATGTGTGGGAGATTGGCAGGGTGCAGATGAAGGAGGTGTTGAATGTGTGTGAGATTGGCAGGGTGCAGATGAAGGAGGTGTTGAATGTGTGTGAGATTGACAGGGTGCAGATGAAGGAGGTGTTGAATGTGTGTGAGATTGGCAGGGTGCAGATGAAGGAGGTGTTGAATGTGTGTGAGATTGGCAGGGTGCAGATGAAGGAGGTGGCGGTCCTGGGGCAGTATGTGGGGGGGGTCTCAGTGCTGCAGCATAATTGTGATGACGACAAGGGGGGAAAAAAACGACAATATGGCAGTGGGACAAACCGAGGCCTTAATTGTAAGGAGGATTTACTGTTGGGCTAATTCTAATGAGTATTTAATTTTAAGTTAAGTCATCTCGGACAACCTTTCGCATTTTACTTGGACTGCAATTTAACTGATTACTATCAAGTATTATACTTTTTGAAAACAGACAAACGTAAAGTCCACAGCTGCTCCCATCTAACTGACCTGGAAAGGAAGGACATTGGTGAGCATATTCAAAAACGAAATCTACTGGATGTAGTTTTCCTGTAATGCCAAAATACTGTAAAGATAAATAGAGTGAGAGACGGTCAAGAACTGCTAATAAAAATGAGTTGTGGTGCTTCAGTGTATCCATTAATATTGCTTTTAAAAATATGTTTCCCTCTAATATCCTGCAATGTTCCATTGTAATATGAATCATGGTCCAATGTAACGAATCTAAATTCACTGGAACAAGGACAAATTTAAATCTCCACCAATTTCTTTTTAAATTTGGTAAATTTGGCAAGACCTCAATTGTCTCGCAGTACAAACTATACAGTTCCTGGCCAACAAATGTAGAGGGGACTGCAATAATTATTTTTTCGGGTACTGTTCTGATTAAAAATGACAGGTATGTGTCTATAATGGAATCATTTAGCCAATTGTTTCCTTTCAGAATCGCTAGATCATGCGATTCTAAGTTAATGGGTAAATTTATTTTTGAGCTATTACATGTATCTTGATTAGGAGATTTGGACATGCATCGAGCAGAACACGAGTGAGCAACTTCTACTTTACAATGCTCTACTTGCTCTTTTGAAGATATGCAGTCAAATATGCGTATTATGAATTTAGATTTAGAATTATTTTTTGTATTAAATCAAAAGTGTACTCCGTTTTTTTTTTTAAACCCACAGTGTCGTTTCCAGGTATTGTCATTTTTAAATATAATTACGTGTGGGTAATAATGTAATCCAATTAGTACAGCTACCAATGTATGTATTTGCTCTCTAAATACAGATCTTTTAATTTCCGCAGTTACACAAGTACGTTTGACATCCAGATTCGGAATCTAACCCAATTTTTATATTATCTTGTGTTAAATCGGTCGAATTTATTATGAGAAAATCTTTGTATATTTATTTGCATTTGTCCACATTTGCAGATTGTAGTGAATATGAATTTTGTGTACAGCAAATCCTCTGCAAGGAAACGTGAACACATTGATGTTCTAACAAACAAGTGGATGACTGAAGTAATTTTGAAAATGAAGCCATAGCAGGGTGCCTCGCACAAGTTGTATCATACGTTTTTTTGTCTAATTTCTTTAGCATTTCTTTGAAATTAGAATTAGCTGATTTTGAAGAGGACAACTGAAGACGTTCATATGTCTCCTGGATTGCTTTGCTGCCATCAAGAAGGTGAAATACTATACTTATTCTGATTGATTCAATTCTTTTTTTTTCAGTGATGTCTTCTCCATGTGATTGCATGTTTTCATTGTTCTCTCTTCCTCTACATTGTCGTTTGATTTGTCATGTAAGACGACTTGCTTCTCGAAGAAGTAAAACACCCCGCTTTTGGAATCATGTTCATAATTACTCAATGACACAATTAAATCGTTTGCCGTTACTAATTTATCATTTCTAATCAGTGACGCTGTATAGTGACCACCCCACAACACTGATTTCCCTACATGAGATATGATCGAATTTAATCTATATTCTTGCTGCTCGCCGTTGATGTTTTGCAGAGTAATTGCAAAACAGCACCAATGCTAGCTCTAGGCAATTGAACAATGACAATGTCAGGGTAAGTGTGCACTAATGATTTGCGCTTTACTTCATTGTTACAAACTGCACATTTGCTTGGAGCCTCTGCTCCATTTAAACAATCGCTGAACGCATTTTCAAAGGATGTAGTTAGATCATTTAGCTCCACAGTAACGACTGAGTTGAACTCCCCAATTGTTCTAATTTTATTTGCGCAGTGTGTACATTTGTCTGTATTTGTTACCATGACGTTGACATTCATGCTTGCTCTCTGCAACCAAGATACAAGTGGTAAAATAAAATCAATGAGGTCATTTCTCTGACCTAATTTTAGATCGGGAATGGCTGCAGTCAGTTCTTTTAAAAGAGGCCCTAGGATACATGCCTTGAAAATGTAGCCAGGATTCTATACTGCTGTTATGAGTAATTTTGATAATGACATGGGCATTGATGTGGTGGAATGTAAAATTGTGTCCGTTAATGTTCTTTTCATAATATTTAGGTTCAGAAAGCACTGTGTTGTTGCATTAAACCAGCAGTTCATTTGCACATTTTGAAAGGCACAAATTTTATCCAGTTTGGTGTTTAACTGGGTAGGCCGAGGACAGTCAATTTGTTGTTCTTTAGAAACTTTTTTGAAATTATTTTTCTGTTCAGGAAGCAATGCATTCCATTCTGCTTTTGCAAATGCTATGGCATCAGATGCCCTGCACTTTGCAAAATGAGATGTAAAATTCGAACTGAAATTCATTAAAGCAGATTGCTTTTTGGGAGTCTGCTCATTTAATGTAAATAGCATGTTACTTTTAATTTGTGCTTTCTGGAAGCTATAGGTGGTCTCTTTTATTTTGCTTTTGTTCCACTTTTCCTCTGGTTGTTTAAATTTCTTACTGAAAAAATATTTCTTTCTTTCTTACAATCTTACTGTATCACAAAGTTCCCTCTCTCTAGCCTTATACAATGTAGGCAATTTGTCAACACACGCATCAATTCTGTGTTTTTCATTGTTGAAAAAAAGTACTTTTGTATTTTTAAAACTAGCTTTGCATAGTGATGTTGTCTTATCAAATAGATGGGGGGGGGGGGTTACATTTAGTATGTTCTGTTTATCCAAATAAGATGACATTAAATTGGACCACACTGGAATTACTGGGACAAAGTAATCTAAGAGCTTGTCTAATAGCATTGGGCTGTAATATGCATTGTCACAGGTATTTGTATATTTGTACATTTGTCAGGGCATTTGTTTAGATTTTTTGGAAATGTGTCAAAAAAGGCGATTTCACCGATGATATGCTTTGAATATACTCATCATGAGTGTCATTTGAACTTTGCACATCAATATGCTCCTCTCCTACATTGCTTTTTTATCATCATTTTTATCAGTGATACCATTTAATAATTTCCAGTGCTGCAAATAATGTTCCATCATTTGATAATTAAATATTTGCATGGAAGCTAGAAGGAGAACTAAAGAGCGGTCACAATTAATTTGAATTGGCAAGGTATTGAAATTATAAATCTTTTTTTCATAGACCCTAATTGCAGTGAGGAGCTGTTCTACTGCACTTTGTGTGTGCACTTCACTGATCATAAATGCAATTGGGCATGAGATTTGGGCTGGGGTTGAAGTATCTACTGACATTTGGGTGGCAACTGACAGTCAATAGCAACGTATGGCCTCCCCACACTAGAAACACAGCAACAATTGCTCGGAACAGGATTTCACAGAAAGGACTGTTTAATATTAAAGATATGTGTCCAGCTAACAAATGTATACCCCCTCATTTTGAAACAATTCATAGTTTTTGAGTTATGAGCTATGCAAATGAGCTGCTTGTGAATTGACAGTCTATGGCAATGCATGCCCATACCACACCTGACAGACAGCAATAACAGGTGGCAAACAGTTTTTTATTGAAATTTGTGCACAATTTCATATTCTCGCATTCATCAAAATAAAAGTTTGGTAAATAAAATGATTTGTAATTTTGTCAATTTTAATTGTTCAATTAATACAGTTGGATATGATTGTGATGTATTTGCAGAGAATATAAAACTGTGCACTAATTTCTCTAAAAAGTGTTTGCCACGAGTTGTTGCCGCATTTCACGTGTGGCAAAAACATGCATTGTTATAAACTATCAGTTCACAACCAGCTGATTTGCAAAGCTAATTACTAAAAAATTATACATTGTTACCAATTAAAAGGGGGTATACGTTAAGCAATTGTTGCTGTGTTTCCAGTGTGGTATGGGCATGCAATGCTATTGACTGTCAGTTGCCAACCAGCTCATTTGCATAGCTCATAACTCAAAAACTGTAAATTGTTACTCAATGAAAGCTGGTATACATTTACTCTAGAGAACCATATCTTTAATATTCTACAGTAATTTCTGTGAAATCATGTTCCCAGCAATTGTTGCTGTGTTTCAAATGTGGGGCGGCCAAGCATTGCTATTGACTGTCAGTTGCCACCCAGCTCATTTGCATAGCTGATAACTCAATAACTGCAAATTGTTACCAAATGAAAGGGGGTATAGCTTTACTTTACAGACCCATATCTTTAATATCAAAATTGAATACACAGTAGAATTAGCCAACAGTAAGTCCTCCTTACAATTAAGGCCTTGGTTTCTATCCTAGAAGTCCCATCTGTGCCCCTACTTACTCACTGCCTTATTATCATTTTCTCGAGTTTTACTGGTGGAGAGGAGGATACCCTGAGTCGCAAGGAGGAGGAGGATGCCTTCTCCACCAAGGAAGTTTTTCCTTGCCACACAAATAAATTTAATTTAATTTAATTGTAAAATTGCATGGTTTGTGTTTATTCCTGGGTATATGGGTATATAATGAGCAGCTTGTGAATTGGCAGTTATAGCAATGAATGCCCACCCTGCACCTGACACACAACAATAATTGCTGGGAACATGATTTCACCGAAAATTTAATTGGGTAACAATTTATAGTTTTTGAGTTATCAGCTACGCAAATGAGCAACAAATGGCAACTGACAGTCCATTGCAACATATGGCCACCCCACACTGGAAACACAGCAACAATAACTGGGAACATGATTTCACAGAAATTACTGTAGAATATTAAAGATATGGGTCTGTAGAGTAAATGTATATCCGCTTTCATTAGGTAAGAACATGAAGTTTTGTAACAATGTTTTAACGCAAAAATATTAGCTATTGTACCTTTACAATTTACGGTTTTATCTGGATTACCTCTATATATTTTAAGATGCCATTGCTTTAGCGACAACAGTTCCTTATTTTGTAACATGTGGGTGGCAAATTAGAAGAATTTTTTTTTTTGCTGACATTATTTGTTCAAATACTAAAATTGGAATAATCTATGATGGCTCCCTAGTCAGAATAATGACACAGGTTTCTCCTGATGGTGTTGCTCCCAAACAATGCTCTAGCTTATCATATCTGCAATTTATGATACATTTTTATGAATGGAGTCAAATAGTTTTTACTCATGACCGAGACAAGGAGCAACACCACTCTCTGCTAATGCTTTCTTCCCCATATTTCTGTGGTGTGCCATGTCCCTGTCTTGCTGCCAGCACTCTCGCACCATCCTCACTGAGAACTGGTGAGTGTACCCGCATACCGGCCCACCTCAGTGAAACCCATTTTTTCCCAGATGCTAAAATGCTTTGTGTGTAATGAAATACAGTAAAGGTAGAGTGAAATTTGTTATTTTTCCCAAATGTTAAGGCTTTTGGATTTGAGGCAAAAATGTTTATGTAAAATATTTAAATATTTAACCATATTCGTCTCATATTCATCTTTTTATCTGAAATGTAAATACCTTCAGTCAGCTATATTGCAAATATAACTAATATACCTTAGTAGTGTCCTAATATCACCCCTTGTTGATAGCTTTTGTCTTGTTTTAGACAACTGGGTAGCTGCATTGGGGGTTAGCTGAATTGTTATGGGACATACAGAGCGTTTAATTCTTTAAATTCAGTTCCTGACTTGACTGAATTGAAGACAGAATTGACCCCAGCCCTGCTTTTTGTTGTATGTTTGGGATCCGGGCAGGTTCCTCTGTGCGTCTCGGATCTGGGATGGAGTGAAGAAGACCTCGGCTCTGAGTACAGACAGCCACTTTCCTAGTGTCCACACAAGCCTCTGCACCTAACGGTGGATCACCATGGAAACGGGACACCATGAGGAAACACCAGAGACGTATTCGACTCACGGAAAGGAAGAGGGAACCAGATTTAGGCTTGTTTTCCACAAACTTTACTCACTCTTATCTTTTCAGAAAGTTAGAATAAAGAAAAAAGGTCAAACTCAAGTTGGGTACAGATAGACAGAATTCATAGATGAATATAAACCCATAGGTAGATTATATTGGTTACAGATTGAGTTACTTGGGAGATTCATTCGTTTTATTTAAAAGAAATATTCCTGAAAAAATACCAGCCCCAATGAATGTCCCATAATACCAAAAGACATACATTTCATGAGATGTAGATCATTTTCATTTTGTAAAATAAACAATCCTGCCAAGTATTTGTCCATGGTGTCTCATTACAAAGATTGCTTGGCTGTTTTTTTTTCTCAATACAAACAGTACTACATATTGCTCAAAAATACACAACCTAATTTCGATGAGATCATCTTCATCAAGATCAAAGGCACTAGTACAGAAAGGCACTTGAACTGCAGAGAAGTAGTTTCTTCACACCGGTGACTGCAAAGCTCTCATCAGGACCTTTTGTGCATCCTCTGCCAGCTCATTCAAGCAGCTTGTCAGCATCCTGTGGGTGGTGGCGAACGAGATTCCCGTGGCCGCAATGGAGCCGAACACCGGGATTGTGCTGGCCCAGTACTCCAGCAACATCACCCCTGCTCCGGCAAATTTGGTAAGCAACTTGATGACCACATCGCCCGATATCTCCTTGTTGAGGGGGGATGTGAGGACCGCTTTCAGTTCCTCCAGAGGCACGTTCGTTTTGTCAGAGAGGTTTTTCAGGGATTCATCATCCAGGCTAAAAGCCTGGTAATAACTGCTGAGCTCTTTGACCAGGATGCCTACATCCACCACCACAGACAGACCTGGGATGGGTATGGCTGCCATGGCGCCTGACAGCAGGGACACCTTCCATATGTTGGCCTGCAGGGCCTCTTTTTTCTTCTTGTTGATGTCCAGGGTGATGTTGGGCAGTGACAGCAGGAGGACACGCTGCTTGTGTTCAGGCAGCTCTTTCTCCATCGTCTCCTGCAGCTTTGGGAAGTCGTAGAGCTGCAGGTCAAGGCTGGAGATAAGGAAGACCGTGGGAGATGCCACTCCATTTTCCAGGAGGCCTTATGAAATAGAAAATAGAGTACTGTTACAAAACAAACAAATGGAGGACAGATTTCAATGTTCAGCTGCTGCAAACTTCTTACTGTGTAATACCATCCCAAAAAATATAACAAGCTAAACAATCTAAATGTTCCCTCTGGAAAAGTTGTAGAAGAGGACGCACAAAACATCTCACATTGACCCGTTACCTTTCATGCAGTCTTCCCGAATTATACTGAGGGTTTTGTCCTCGTCAAAGTCCTTCTTCCTTTTCTCTGCATGTATGCTGTTGTCAATCTTTGAGCGAACATAGAAACAAATACCATCACATTTGTACACATAGTATGTTTTTCTTGACGCCACAATTTTTTTGTAATGAAACAATTCGTATGCGGCTGAATTGCACACTCAGCTTTTATTTAAGCTATTTTTATACACTTTGGTTTCACCGAGGAGAAATAACAGTACCTTTTTTAATATAGTGGGCTCCAGAACGAATGGCACCCTTAATAAAAATGAAGAAAAAAGGCTGCATAAAAACAACACAAAGAATAAATTATGATGTCGTGAAAAAATATTTGCCCCCCTTCCTGATTTCCTCTGTGATTGCATATTTGTCACACGGAATATCATCGTGCTGTATGTCATTGGATATGCAGTACTAAGTTGTTATTCGCAACTGGTGGCGAATGGTGTAGGTCGGTTACATTCGCATGAACCCCATACCCGGGGGGCTTATGCTTTTTGTTTCCTTAGTGCTGATCTGTTATGTGTTACACTCAGGTTAATGACACATGTTTTGGAGTGTTCGCCCCTCTCGTCTGAGAGCTTACCCGAATCTCCGTTAGCCCAGGGCTCTATGTGGGAGACCCTCGGTGCTGCTCGTGTAAATGTTTTTTTGTTCGTGCGTTGAGTTCACCCAGTAGTTAACTGCACCAGTGCCTGATATATTATTGTATGAACATTAGTAACTAGTTAGTAACTTGCAAATGGTTATTATTCCCTTCTACATGTCAACATTACCAGAATACAAGGGGTACTGTATGTACCTGCTTTTAGCTTGCTCAGTGCCGTCCGGTGTGATGTCTCAGCTGCATGACTCGTGAACTTTAATTGATTTACTGCAGGCTCTACTTCGGGACATTTGTGAGCCACGACTCTCCAAAACTTCTTGAAATCTTCCAGGCATGATACTAGGTGACGGTTGATATAGCTTTTTTTCTTGCTTGTAAGCACAGCTAGTGACCAATGACCATCGCACTGAGGCAGGTGGTGCTATTCACAGATGGCAGGAGACACATACAGCGGAATGTAACGCAATGTTATTTCCAGTCCTAACAAAATTAAGTAAAAATAATTTTATAAATTTCTATATATGACTTGAATTTCCATTATTTAAAATATATATATTCAAGCACTTTCAATGACCAATGTCTATTTTCAAAAACTTTCAAGGATTTTTTTCCCTCAAATTCACAAGTTTTCATGGATTTCAAGGACCTGTGGGAACCCTGCCACTGCCATTGTAATGTCTAGGAAACGACAGAGTCCAAATCTCCAATTTGTCACCACGGCAGCAAGCTCTTCAGGAAAATCAGACTTTATTTAGCACAAGTGCATAAAGCTGGACCAGGTTTTTCATAAACATGGACCTGGACTGTCATTTTTACACCCATTTTATACACAGTTACTCCTCCTACAACTCCTCCTCAAACCCCATGGTGGCAAATCACCCACACTGTTCTTATCTTAACTCCTCCCACAACTCCACCCCCCCAACAGGTGCAGACATCATTGTGGCAAATCGGCCAAAGTCCTCATGCTCTGCCTACTGTGTACAAAGTTCAGTCATGCTCTGCCAAATCTCTATAAAGTTCAGGACGCCCCCACCCTCGCAAACTGCCTCTAAAACACACGTCATCCATGGTTTTTTCTGAGCATACACGTCACTCTGTATTTTTCCACATATGGGTCACTTTTCTAAAATGCACTAAGCAGCAGTAATCATTGAAAATATAGACATACTAAACATTTGATTAATATTCTGTTCTAATATTCTTTTCTAATATACAGACATACTAAACATTTGATTAATATTCTCTTCTAAGTGAGTAAATGTACGTTGCATTCTTTGCTCTCATTTCAACAGTTTTCACTGTGGTTTCTTGCGTTTTCATAAGCTCAGCTGTAATTAATGTTCTAGGTTCATTTGATTGGATAACAAGCAGCGTACATGTGATATATTGATTATAAGCCACTTACCTATAGATACACTTCTGGCATGAATCATTAAGAGTCCCGGAGAAACCAGCTGTATAGGCATATCTCGCTCTGCCCACTGTCCTGTCCTTGACTGTCTGCAGCTGTCGCCAGCTGGCTGCTTTATTAAACTCCGGTTACATATGGGTTACTCCTAATTCTAGCACAATTTAGCAGTTAATCAGTTTGAAACTATACAGGGTATATATCATACTTTAATATGGATATATTGATACACTTTTATCATACATCGTCGAGAGTTTTGGAAGAACCAGCCTGCTCACTGAGGTGGAGTCTGATTTTGACTTTTAGGAGGGAGATCTTTTGTTCTGTGAATTTTCCCCTACACCATATCTGATAGTAGATATGAGCTGCTTCTTCTTGTGTACATTCCATTTTGCCGTTGAGTCATGTTTAACCGTTTATGTATGTTTTGTACCCATTACCCGACTTGTGAAAGTAATTTACCATCTGTAGCTTCTGAATTGACTTCTTTGGATTTTCTTGTGCTGATAGTTGACAAAGGGATTTTGCTTGCTTCTTACCTCATTTTTATACTGGAGTTTGCATAATGCATAGAAAGAGAACCACCTCATACAGTACTTACTGTTAAATATGTGGGTCATTGATGCTTGGGAGATGTATTGCTGCCAGTGGTCCAGAGGCACAAGTACCAGGAGAAAATCTGATTGTCTCTGCTAGGAAGCTGAGACTTGGTTTTTGGGAGATTTTCCAGCGGGAAATCACTCCAAACATACATCAAAATCCAAACATAAATTGTTAAGTGAAAACAACATGTGTTCTGCAATGGCCATCTCATTCCCCAGGCTTAAATCCCATCAAAACCTGTGGTCATTTATACCCAAGGATATAAATGATTCTGAAAGGTTCTGCATTGAGGAATGTTCAAAAATCCTTCAGAATGTGTTCTCTAACCTTATCACAGATTATAGGAAAATACTCATGGTTGTCATCTTTGCCAGGGTTGTTTGCACAAAGTATTTAACCAGGGGTGCTAATAATTGTGAAACCTGTTTTCTGGGCATTTTTTTAAATGTAAGACTTTACAAATGTTGGAACTGTTGGCACACTACTTTACCCTTGTTAGAAATAAAGCGTATGTCCATAACTGCATATTTATCAAGGGTGTTAATAATTCTGGAGCCCACTGTACATACACTGATTTTTAAGCCTGTGCTTTAGTTGCATTGACTTATTTGGTTGTCATGTTGAGTGACAACAGCAACAAACTCCAAATGCAAATTCCATACCGAGAATCAACCGTTTACCTTTTCTTAGCTTTGTGCATGAACTAATGATACAATGACCCACAGCTAGCCCAGAAAAAACTGAGCTGCCAATTGTCCAATTACTTTTGGTCCCCTTAAATGAGGGAACTCTGTATAAAAAAGGGCTGTCATTCCTACATGGTTCTCCCAATATTGATGCACATGGCCTCATATCAACACTGACAGCCTACACTTAACATCGTTTCCATGTTGAATTTCAAATCCAGTCTGCCCGTGTAAAATAACAACAAAAAAATGCCAATGTCTAAATACTTACAAACTGTCCTGTAGCCTATGCATTTTGTAATAGCCCAGTATTTTTCAAAAAAATACCTATGAAGGTATTTGCAGACGTCTAATGGCATTTAACTTTTTGGTATTGATGTGTGATTATCAATCACTTATTTCAACTGCAAAATGTAAAATACGTGGTCCTCTGTAAATACAGGGCTGCAATTGGGTAATTATTTGATAAACTTACCTAATGCAGCTCTTCTGTCGATTTAAGTTCACTCAATACGCACTTTAGGTCATGTTTCCGTCTTTTATGTTCTAGCGCATACCATGGGTGACGAGGGGAAACTGCACTTATTTGGGTCACATTAAAACGCATGGCGAAAGTGAAATAATACATTATAACTACCCAATAGGCGTACTTGTAGCCTTCACACTATGGCAGAGAACCCAGTTGTGTTCATTAATCGAGATCAGTCTTTAGTCTAGGCCACATGTTGAAGGTTATATGCATTAATGTTGACGTGTGCACCCACTTCTTTAAATTCAGATAGTTGTCAGAATCTAGAGCAACTACATTCACGGGATCCCTGTAACACAATGTAATAGTCCTACTATATCACAGCAACTCGCGCGCATATGCCCGCACTCACTACAATTTTAGTTCCTGTGCATGGTCACACAGTCTTCTCTCCCGGTTGAAGATTCCCTGGTGAAAATACCCCTGCTGCTTTTTAAATAGCCTATAACAATTTACTGCAATTTGCTGACATTATTATTTGTTCAAATACTAAAATAGCAATAATCTATTATGGCTCCCTATTCAGAATAATGATGCCGGTTTCTCCGGATGCCGTTACACGCAAACAACGCTGCAGCTGATCGTATCTGAAATGAATGTGACCTGTCATAACACCACTCGATCACGCCACCTTGGGAATTACGCCCAAGGAAATAGTTTGTCAGAATCGAGGATTGGTGATCAATCCCCACATAGGTGTGTTCAACTAAATGAACAAGCAGAGACGTGGATTCAATAATAAGACAGAGTTTATTAATTACAATCCTAAAAACACAGTAAAAACAAACAACCCACACAAAAACCCACAGGATCCCCAAAATTATAAAATGAGCAGGTCTTCCCTGCCGCTAAGGGGCACTACTGGATGCATGTGGGTACGGGTCCGTGGAAGTGGAACCGAAAGGTCACTCACTCGTGAAGATGCCAGCAGACATACACATGCACTGTAAATCGGTGAGATACGGACACGGTGAATCAAATGTTCTACTTCCACACACACACACTCACACACACACTACAACATACAGTAAAAGAACAGCCCCACTTTCGATGGCGCCCTAGCGACCTCCACGCCAAACCAGATTCCAAACCACGCACTGCAAACGTAAACAGTAAGCCGCCCCAAAGCCCCAACTCGATCAACAGTTGGTTTGTCAATAGTACGAATATTAAAACTAGAAATAAATATGGAATCCCAGGGAAAAGGTTTAAAAACACAAACGCTCCACGTAGCCATTACCGGCGTATTAATAGAACTGGCGCCCCGCTATCCACGTTCCTCAGCTCTTTAATGAGCCTACGCGATACACACGAATTTCTAATAAATGGTTGGCATTTATATAGCGCCTTTATCCAAAGTGCTGTACAATTGATGCTTCTCATTCACCCATTCATACACACACATTTGGGGGTTAGGTGTCTTGCTCAGGGACACTTCAACACAGCCCGGGCAGGGGATCGAACGGGCAACCCTCCGACTGCCAGACGACTGCTCTTACTGCCTGAGCCATGTCGCCCCTAACGCCCCTAACGCCCCTAATGTCAGCAAAACAGCAGCTAGCAATGTCCTGTAATGGCAGAAAAACATTTGTTAGTGCACAGGCAGTGTGGCGTTCTGGAAAACACAATATTGTAGCGCATTTTAACAACAACATTACCTTGGAAGCTAAATGCTTTCCTACTCATACCGTAAAGAAGATAGATTAAAATAAATACCTCAATAGGCTATGCACGTGTACTATCGTGTCATCTATGGCGACCTACAATAAAAATTCTCATCAGGCTTCTCATCAAATTCTCAACATTACGTGGCTGCAAGTAACAGAGCAAACTGCAACATACCTTGAAGTCAAACAGGAACTTGCATACCGAAACAGGGAGGAACACGAACCACCAACAGGTAAGGCATTTCCTTGTACCTTGTTACTGCAGCCTAGAAATGATTGATATGCGCATCAGTAAACCAGACACTGGAATGCACATTCACCTAGCCTATTCGCTAGTTAGGGTGTTAGTGAGTAATCAGTACTTGCAATCTGTTACATTACATTACATTATTGGCATTTGACAGACGCTCTTATCCAGAGCGACGTACAACAAAGTGCATACCCATAACCAGGGATAAGTTCGCTGAAAGACCCTAGAGGGAAGTACAATTTCAACTGCTACCTGTACAACAAAGATAAGGACGAGGGCCAATTTTTATTTTTTTATTTTATTTTTTTTGGAACAAACAAACAAACAAACAGAGCAAAAGTGACCAAAGTTAATTATCCAAACACAGCTTACCTAGCCAACTAAAAATACCGATACACAAAGCAAGTCACAGAGACAACAATTAAGGTTCACAGGGAGGTAGGGAGGGATGGGGAGAGGTGCTGCTTGAAGAGGTGTGTCTTCAGCTTGCGCTTGAAGGTGGGGAGAGATTCTACAGTTCTGACCTCAACGGGGAGTTCGGTCCACCACAGTGGAGCCAGAACAGACAGTAGTCGTGAGCGTGAGGTGGAGGTTCGGAGAGGGGGAGGTGCCAAGCGGCCTGTGGAGGCTGAACGAAGAGGTCTGGCAGGGGTGTAGGGTCTGATGATTTTTAGTAGATAAGCTGGGGAAGACCCTTTAACTGCTTGGAAGGCTAGCACCAATGTTTTGAATTTGATGCGAGCCATGACAGGCAGCCAGTGGAGGGAAGTAAGCAGGGGGGTGACGTGTGAGTATTTGGTTGAAGACCAGACGAGCTGCTGCATTCTGGATGAGTTGGAGGGGTCTGATGGCGGACGCTGGGAGGCCAGCCAAGAGGGAATTGCAGTAGTCCAGGCGGGACAGAACCATCGCCTGGACCAGGAGCTGGGTCGAGTAGGGGGTGAGAAAGGGGCGGATTCTCCGTATGTTGTATAGGAAGAACCTGCAAGACCGGGTCACCGCCGCAATGTTCTCGGAAAGGGACAGTCTGCTGTCCATCACCACGCCGAGGTTCCTTGCACTGGGTGATGGCGTGAGTGTGGTATCCCCGAGGGAAATGGAGAGATCCAGATTGGGAGAGGTATTAGCAGGGATGAATATCATTTCAGTCTTGCCTGCGTTGAGCTTTAGATGGTGGTTGTCCATCCAGCTCTGGATGTCCCTCAGGCAAGCAGAGATACGGGCTGAAACCTGTGTATCAGACGGCGGGAACGAGACGAAGAGTTGGGTATCGTCCGCGTAGCAGTGGTAGGATAGCCCATGTGCAGTGATCACAGGGCCAAGGGAGCGAGTGTAAAGACAAAAAAGAAGCGGACTGAACCCTGGGGAACTCCTCTGGCGAGGGGCCGAGGTGTCGATACCGAACCAGCCCAGGCAACCTGGAAGGAGCGACCAGAGAGGCAGGACTCAATCCAGTCCAGGGCTGTGCCACAGATGCCCGTTGCTGACAGTGCAGACAGGAGGATGGGGTGATCCACAGTGTCGAAGGCAGCAGAGAGATCTAGAAGAATGAGGACAGAGGAGAAGGAGGCTGCTTGTGCGGCATGGAGTGACTCACTGACGGAGAGGAGCGCAGTCTCTGTCGAGTGGCCTGATCTGAAGCCAGACTGATGGGGGTCTAGCAGGTTGTTGTTAGAAAAGAAAGAAGAAAGTTGAGTAGAAGCAGCTCGTTCTATAGTTTTAGAAAGGAAAGGAAGAAGAGATACCGGGCGGTAGTTCTGGATGATGGAGGGATCCAGAGCAGGCTTTTTTAGCAGAGGAGTGATGTGGGCCCTCTTGAAGGATGCTGGAAAACAGCCGGAAGAGAGGGAGGAGTTGATAAGGGAGGTGACAAATGGGAGAATGTCTGGTGTGATAGTCTGGAGAAGAGAAGAGGGGATAAGGTCAAGGGCACAGGTTGTAGGGCGGTGGCAGAGTAGGAGTTGAGAAACATCAGAGTCTGTAAGGGGGGAGAAAGTGGAAAAGGAAGGGATGGGCCTAGAGGGGGGGAAGGGCACAGTGAGGGGGGCGGTGGTTGTAAAGGATCTGCGGATGACTGTGACCTTCTCATTGAAGAAATCAGCAAAGTCATCAGCAGCGAAGGAGGACTGAGGAGGAGGAGGCGGTGCGTTGAGGAGAGAGGAGAAAATAGAGAAAAGTTTCCGGGTGTTAGAACCAGAGTTCTGAATTTGTGTTTGATAGTATTTTGCTTTGGCGGCAGTGACAGCGGAAGAGAATGCCGCCAGGAGAGACTGGTAAGTCGTGAGGTCTGAAGCGTCTCTGGATTTCCCCCACTTCCTCTCCGCTGCGCGGAGGCTGGCCCTGGAGGTACGGAGGGTGTCAGATATCCAAGGACTGGGAGGGGATGTGCGAGGTGGCTTTGAGACAGGGGGACAGAGAGAGTCAAAGGCGGAGGAGAGAGATGAAAGGAGGGTAGCAGATGCAGAGTTAGTGGGGAGTTTGAAGAAGGATTCGAGAGGGGGGAGTGAGGCGGTGACGGTGCTGGCAAAGGAAGAAGGTGAGAGAGAGTGGAGGTTACGGCGGGCTGAGGAAGTGTGGGTGGGGGGAGGGGGAGGAGGATGGGGAGGAAGAGGGAGGGAGAATGAGATGAAGTGGTGATCAGATGTATGCAGAGGGGTAACCATGAAATCAGAGCATGAGCAGTTCCTCACAAAGACAAGGTCTAGGACATTGCCCGCCTTGTGGGTTGGAGGAGAGTGTTGCAGGGAGAGGCCGGAGGAGTGGATTAGCGGTAGGAAGGCAGCAGCCTGGGAGGCTTCTAGGTGGATGTTGAAGTCTCCAAGGAGAATCAGTGGGGTGCCATCCTCAGGGAAGGAGCTGAGAAGGGTGTCTAGCTCATCAAGGAAGTTTCCCAGGGGCCCTGGAGGATGGTAGATAACTGCATTGAAAAGGTTAGTAGGGTAGGATACTGCAACAGAATGGAATTCAAAAGTGGATATGGACAGGTCAGAGAGGGGGAGAACAGAGAATTTCCATGAGGGGGAAATTAAAAGACCAGTACCACCGCCACGGCCGGAAGGCCGGGGAGTGTGTGAGAAGGAGAAGGAGGATGAGAGGGCAGCGGGAGTGGCGGAGTTGTCAGGTGTGATCCAGGTCTCCGTGAGGGCAAGGAATTGCAGGGACTGGAGGGAGGCATAGGCAGGGATGAAGTCAGCCTTCCGAGTGGCAGACTGGCAGTTCCATAGTCCCCCTGTGACAGCAAAGTCCTCACAGGGGGTCAGCGGGGGGTAGCTGAGGTTCGAGGGGTTCCGACGCCGTGGAGGCCCACGTCGCAGGGGGGGTCTTCGAGGGAGAGAGCAGACTGGGATGGGGTGAAACATAACATCACAAACTGGGACAGAGCGACGCTAGTGTCTGAGCATGCCTATTTAAATCGCCTACAATTGCTCACAAGCAATATCAAATCAAAGTTAATCTACTGATAAATTCCACAGCTATTTAAGCTATTTAAGACAAATGTTCAATCACTCTACAGGTATGCAACCAGTAGAAGTGATTAACAGGTAATAGACAAACAAACTGGCTCAAGCCCTAATCCTTGCTGTTCAAATGAGCAACTTAAAAATCAACGTTACTGCGTCTAGAGGAAAGTCCGCAGCGATACTAAACACCTGGTCAGAATGATGCACTTACATTTCTGATGTAATCAAATGTTACATTTCTGATACATTTTTTATAAATGTAGTGGAATAGATTTTACTGAAGCAAGGATAAAGATAGGTGCAGTTTGTGATTTTTAGGCTTCTGCTGAAGCTTTCTACCCTAGTGTCTAACGTCTGTGGTGTGCTCTGCCCCCTGTTCTCCCTGCTTCCTGGTGACAGGGGACACCCCCAGAATAAGGTTACAATGGTTTAAATAGTATTTCCAGGAACAATGAGTAAAGCTATCTGTATCCCGAATGTGAAGCCTTCCAAAGTGCACCGGATTGATGCGTTTGACCGTTAGATTTCCTGAAAATATTTGTTTCATAAAGTAATGAAAGATCGGTTTGAACCTCATTGCCAAAGTGAAATAATTCATTATCATTCCATACTAGCCTACGCACTGGCATTGAGAGTCTTGTTGTTTTTATTCTTATACACTCAGTGAGCACTTTATATGCTCCAGCTCCAGATTGCTCAGATCCTCTACCCAACTACTCTCATCAGTTCCACGTTTGTGGCTTAAACTTTTCAGTGGCTGCCCCGAAGCTGTGGAACGCTCTGTCACTCCATGTCAGAACTGCCTCCACTATTCCAACACTTAAATCCCATCTGAAGACCCACCTCTTTTCTCTGGCTTTTGGAGACTAAACAGTTCAGTTTCAGTTCGGCAGCCTGTCTTAGCACTATTGTACTTGTATTGATCTTTTTTCCTTTTTTTTTTTTACAATTAAGAAAAGTTTTTTCCCTACTCCAGTAGTCTGACAGCCCTATCCACAATGACATCACAAGAGGAAACAGATACAAAAGCCACATTCTTGCTTTGACCCTTTGCTGACAGAACTGGTTCCACGGGCCAGTCAGAAAAGAAAAGACCAGTGAAAGTGGTTGGACTACATGTACTACTGTATGTACAGCATGTAACACTGAAGCCAAACAACAAAAGTCTCTTTGAAAACACTTTTTAACTGCCTCAGTGACATCAAATGCCGGATGACCAAAGACAAAGTCGACGCTGGAAAATGTCTGTGTTCATGATCATTTATTGCTGTACAACAATGTGCAGGGCTAATTCAATCCGCATGCCATTAGCAGTTTTAATACATAGTCCTCTGTAGGTTTCCCCTCCCAGCATCACCCAGCCAAATCCCCGGGGTCACATTTGGCTCCCTTAGTCCGCATAAAAATATCCTGGATCCGGAACGTCCTCTCGGGTGTCGTCTGCCCCAACCAGAGCTCTGTGCATCACTCTCTCGGCGTCCTCACGCAGGTCCTTGATGGCAGACTTCAGTAGGCTGTACGAGGCCATGAAGGAGACGCCCCCTGAGATGATGTTGCCCAGCACCGGGATCCGACTCTCCAGCAGACCCGACAGGACCTGCTGGCCCAATGCCACCTGGGACAGCATGCCCTCCACAGTCTGCATTGAGAGCTCCCTGCCGGAGGTGGAGCGCACCTCTCCGTAGAGCTCCTGCAGAAGGGTGAGAGTGCAGTCAGAGGTGCCGTCGGTGGAGGAGACGGGAAACAATAAGCAAAAGACACAGTGAACACCGTATAAAATAAACACCGCAGGTAATGAGCTATGTTCCATGCTCATGAAATTGGGGGGAAATGGGAAATACACATTACAAATGATCAGAGTTCGGGTCTTTTGGTGTTCAAACTAAATAACAGGATGCTACAAGCTACAAGTGCCGTAACAAATGACATTTTAGCAGGAAGGAGCAAGAAATAAAAGCAAGAAGTAGTAGTAGACAACAATAGACTTCAGGGAAATACTGTATCCAAACAATAAATGCATAGCTGGGTTTTGCCATGTTTTAGAGTCAATGGCATGAATAAGAGTCATGTAATTGTGTAATTAATGTGTAATTGTGTTGTGCTTTTGTATTCTATTGAATTTCATGTGGTAATCTCTGCTTGCTCCTCCCTTGGCCACTGCTCCCTTGTAAAAGAGACTCACCTGGTTATATAAAGGGAGAAATAAATGAGTAAAGAAGAGGATCGAGCTTTGAGCTATGGTTACCTGATAGGATTTTCCCGTCATGTTGGCCAACCGGAGCAGGGAGTTGGTGTCCAAGCCGAAGCTACGCTGGAAGGACTGCAGGGTGCTCATAAGCATGGGCACGCTGCTGTGAACAGCGCCCCCCTGGTGTCGCAGCACTCAGACAAGCCGCCATCGCCGTCTGCCACACGCTCCCGGCCAGCGCCTGCTGCTTCCTCTCCAGCAAGGCAGCGGTGAGGTTGGGCAGCGCCAGCAGGAAGATGTGCCTCTTATGATCCTCCAGCTCCCTCTCCAGGGTCTCGTGCAGCAGGGCAAAGTCAAAGCTCTGCGGCTGGAAGCAGGAGAGCAGGAAGACCTGGGGCTGCCCCGCCCCGGTCCTCTGCAAGCCAGCCTTACAGTCGTCTCGTATCTCCCTCAAAACGGCCTCTTCGCTCAAGCCCATACGCCCCCTCCTCCGGGCGGAGGCCTCCAGGTCGTTGTCCACCTTGTTGCGCACAAAGTAGAACTTCTTCCCTGCCTGCGCCACGCAGCTGGCCAGTGTCACATGACACTCCCTGAAGCGCTCTGACGCCACGATGATGAAGAAGTCGTACTTGGTCAGCCCCACGTCCTCCAGATAACGCTGAGGTTGGAAAGTGGGCGTCCCGATGCCCGGCAAGTCCCACAAACGGACGGTAGGCGCAGTGGGGTGGTCGTATGCTATGATCTCCTGGGTAGTTTCTGTCACACCGGTCTTTGCCGCCCTGGGGTCATCATCATCAGCGATGCCTCTGAAGGCGTTGATGAAGGTGGACTTCCCTGAGCCTGACTCCCCCGTAACCGCGATGTCCAGTGTGGAGGACTGCCGTTGTCCCAGCATGCTTTGCACCTGTGCCACCACCTCCGTCACCACTCGTGACTGCAGCACACTGCTCATCTGCTGGATCTCCCCCTCGCTGATTGTCTGAAGCCTTGCCATCGTTGCTCTCTACCCCCTTAATGAAGCACTAGAAACACATTGCCACAGGTTCAGATCTATAGCGCTGGAGACGGAAGCATTCATTCCGCAGGGGAATGTAATTGTTTTCTTCACAAGCACATTTAGCGGGAAAATTCAATTGCCAAAGGAAAAAGAAAATTGCATATTCTGTGAATCGTTAATTTAATCCAGCGCAGTGACAAATGCAGACACGCTACTTGATTCTTTCATACAGAGTACACACTCACGCACGCGCACACACATACTTGCTGTGAGTAAGGCACACACAGAGGCCGATGCAGAGAAGGATAAGGCCAGAGCTAAAGTATGGATTCCAATGTCTGCATGTCTGTAGAATTGAAATGGCAAGAAGTAGAACTGTTTTCGGTAACATGTGAAGGGTGGAAAATATCCTTATTATGGCTGAAAGTATGTCATTACTGCTACAAAATTTGCAGACCTTCCATGGGGTCCAGGCACTAAACTTCCCAAGGACCACGAGGAGTTGCATGTTCTTGTGTGTGTGCGTTTTACTCTCTTATATATTTCAATGAGTCCAGATGGGTGAGCTTTGCCTGTCCATTAACCTCCCCCTTGAGTTCCCTTGACCGCTCAAAGCGTTAGATAAGACTAAATGATTATTTCTGATTTACAGCCTGTTTTTGTAATGTTGGTTAGAGGTTGATATGTGCTTATTAAGTATTCTGTATTCAACTATTTACTATTTATGTATTTATTTACATAACTCTATACTTCCATATCCAACATTAATATCCACTTATCAAGTTTTTTTAGGACACCATTTGAACAGTTAAAAATATCCTTGTTTCTGAACATACAGTGCATCCGGAAAGTATTCACAGCGCTTCACTTTTCCCACATTTTGTTATGTTACAGCCTTATTCCAAAATGGATTAAAAAAAAAAAAATTCCTCAAAATTCTACAAACAACACCCCATATTGACAACATGAAAGAAGTTTTAGAAATTTTTGCTAATTTATGAAAAATAAAAAGCTAAGAAATCACATGTACATAAGTATTCACAGCCTTTGCTCAATACTTTGTTGATGCACCTTTGGCAGCAATTACAGCCTCAAGTCTTTTTGAATATGATGCCACAAGCTTGGCACACCTGTCTTTGGGCAGTTTTGCCCATTCCTCTTTGCAGCACCTCTCAAGCTCCATCAGGTTGGATAGGGAGCATCGGTGTACAGCCATTTTCAGATCTCTCCAGAGATGTTCAACTGGATTCAAGTCTGGGCTCTGGCTGGGTCACTCAAGGACATAAAAAAAAATAAAAAATAACTTTTTCACATTGTCATTATGGGGTATTGTGTGTAGAATTTTGAGGAAAAAAATGAATTTCATCAATTTTGGAATAAGGCTGTAACATAACAAAATGTGGAAAAAGTGAAGCGCTGTGAATACTTTCCGGATGCACTGTATACACTCAGTGACCACTTTATTACAGTATGTTGACCTATACACCAACTCCTTAATATCGAGTCTGCCAATCGTGTGGCAGTAACGCAATGCATAAAAGCATGTGAACATGGTTAAGAGTTATTGTTCAGGCCAAACATCAGAATGGGGAAGAAATGTGATCTAAGTGACTTTGACCAGATTGTTAGTGCCAGGCGGGGGTGGTCTGTGTATTTCAGAAACTGCTGATCTCCTGGGATTTTCACACACACAACAGTCTCTAGAGCAGCGGTCAGGCCCAAGGGACTCTGTAAATAATTTCTGTGGCACCCCAAAATGTGGCATAAGAGAAAATGATTAGAAATTATTAGCGGTTAATTTACGGTTCTTATTTTGTGTGGTGACTAATGTTGTTATGTTGTTTAAAGGCGGAAATGATTCAAATCTGGCATTGTGTCACTCAGGGCGCTGGTCAGCTTGCTGGCTTCCCCTGGTACTGTGGCACTATGTGGCTGTAAAGTAATTTAACCCCAGGAGCATACACCATTAACCCCCACCGTCTCCGCACCCATACGGGCATGTGGGGAAAGACTCAGGCATCGGTTTTCTTGAGAAGCTCTCGTGTCCCAGGGTTTACTCAGGCCTCCAGCCGTGAAACTTGTTACGAGAGGGGAAACATCCTTTACGGCACGGGAAGGTTTCAGAGAGCACGGCCTGTTGGGCCCATTATTCCCTTCGACCCCCCTTCCTTACACCCTCCCTCTCACATCTCCCTCATTCCTCAGTTTCCCTGGAAGTATGCATAAAGCATCGGATGTTTCATGACAAAGTCAGTTTAGATAATATTCATGTTTGGTATTATTCTGATTGTTTCAGTGCGACTGGTGCAATGGTTTTATTTCTGCAACAGCAAACCCTGGACATCATAACCAACCAGGAACCAGGGAGCAACTGTGTGGAGCTCTGCCCCAGTGAAAGCCATGTGCCTCAACCCCCCTGCGTTTCCTGGGGAGGCGTGGCTCCAAATTCCAGATGGGTGACCCATTTTTAGGGTTAACATCAAAGGCCAGATTTCGGATTTAAGGACAGTAAACTAAGCAATCTGGGAGAATGCAATCAGACTCCCGTGCACACCGTGCACGTAATTTCTATGTACAGGGTGTCTGTAGCCAGACTCCCGTATGTAGCTTTTATTTACAAGGTATGACTTTTAAGACTCCGTAATTTGGTTTCCTTCTAATGTTTTTGTATTGTATTTGGAACTAGTGTGTAATTACGTATGTAACCTGCCTGGTAAAATAAATTCTTAAAACTTGATCTGTGTGGTTTCGCTTACTGACACTCAATGTTATACAGGGAATGCTTGGTTTACCCCCTCAAACTGGTCTAGGGAGGATGAATATCTACGCTTAATGTGTCACGGCGTATAGCACCCGTAGACCTATGATGGTAAATCCCTCGCCTCCGCGTGGTAGTTCATTCATGTCGAGCACAGCCGTAGCTAGGTTGGTCTGCTTGGGTCCCTAGGCTGTAAACCGATATACCCAAGAGTAGCTATTCCTGCGACCTCTGTAATGACTATAGATATCTAGTCAGTTCGTCAGACGTGCACATAACGCGCAATGTGACATGCGGCGGTACCAGCAGAGGATTGTTCATTTACATTACATTTATATTTTTGTCATTTGGCAGACGCTTTTAATCCAAAACGACTTACAAATGCATAGGTTCTACCACAAGTCAAAGCATCACATCCAGAACTAGGAAAAATACACATGGAGTGCTGTTCTAAACATATAGTCGTCATCATAAGTGCAATTTTTTTTATTTTATTATTATTATTATTTTTTTTATTTTTTTTTGGGGGGGGGGGGGGGGGTTAGACAAGGATAGGGATATCAGAAAGGAGGGGCGGGGGAAATCAGGAGGGAGGACTAAGGTAGAGTTTGAAAAGGTGTGTTTTGAGTCTGCGTCGAAATAGGGGGAGGGATTCTGCGGTCCTGACAGTGGTAGGCAAGTCATTCCACCACTGAGGAACCATAATGGAAAACAGGCGTGAACGTGCAGCTCGACCGCCAGGTGCACGTAGAGAGGGAATCATAAGGCGACCAGAGCTGGCAGACCGCAGTGGTCTAGCTGGGGAGTAGGGATGAGTAAATCTCAGTACAGGATTCCTATAGCGATCAAGTCAAAATTATAAATACGACATCTACCAAATGTGGACAACTAATCTCAATTATTATTCAAATGGAGTCAGATAAACGAAGGTGAATGTATTGGCCCTATTGTGGAGATTCTTGGTCAGCCCGGACCAGTGAAGAGCGGAAGGCAGAGTGGTACTACTGCCTTTGTATCATGGTTTATTTATTGGCTGATCTAGAATCTCCGCATAGGGGCCACTAATTTTTAACCTAATTAGTATTCTTTCAGCAACACCAGAAGGACAAGCACGCCGATACCTTCAGCCCTCGCTAAATTCCGTCGTTGGGTTAGCGTGGGGTTTTACAAAACAAATTCATAGTGTTAGCAGATTTGTATTACAACCTGCGCCTAAGGTATATCTGCATATCATTTTCGGGTGCTGTGTAAATAGTAATCAAGTACAGGTAATAGTAATAGTACAATAGAACATTATGTAACCTCAACCGTGTCCAGTGTTTGCTGGTTTGTCACATTTAACAAGCTGCACTGTATCCTATTCAATCAATATTTGCTATTAGTTGACGAACAAGTAAGCACAAACATTACACTAGTTATAGTGATAGCTGAAACTGTTTTTGAATATAAGAGTTATTAAAGCTGAGGACAATGTTGGTATTCTCAAATCCCAGCCTATGTGTTTTGGAAACTTAAGCTTCCAAACTTCCAAACTTCCTATCAAGGTTGTTATGCGTGTTTGTGTGTATCCAGTTAATTTGTTTGGAAGTTTGCATTCATTTCCTTTATAGCCAGTAAGAAATGTACTCTAGGGTGTAATACGTTGTTTAGCATAAGATATAAATAATTTCAGAACTTATTTACACCTTTTCTGTGAGAAAGGCAGAAATGAGAGCAAATGCTATCGCTTGAGTTTACCACCAAATAGTCCAGCGACAGGATATTTTGTACAAAGTTATTCGCAACATCGTGTAGCCTATGATAATCCCGTTTACAGAAACATACAAAAGACGAATACACGTGCAGCACAGACACATTGTGTTAACTGCGGTGATTCGTAGGATATAAATTAAAAAGATGATTAGAATAAAAAAGTATTTAAATCTGCTAAGCGAAAGGAACGAATTAATATTTATGTCAACTAGCCTACAGTTGACATGGTTCACGAACCACATCAGAGTCGCCCAATGGAAATATAATCACTAATTTCCTCCACAATGCCGTCCAATGTATCGACTATTGAGTTATAAAATAAGACTTTGCTTACCTGGGTGTTGGAAAAGCGTTGAAACCTATCGAGCTCTTATCCCTCGCAGTCGGAACTGAAAGTAGCCTTAAAATGAAACTAACCAATAGGCCTACAAGTTCAGTAAATACAATATTTTGTGTCACGCTGCCCTCTATGTGTGAATACATGTCTTTACTCTACATTTCAGATCGGCTGACGGAGAAACCTGTTTTTTTATTTATTGTTTTCCTCATCTTTAAATGAATACATGCATACAGATACACACAAATTAAAGAAAAACACGTATAACAGAAAAAAGTTTAAATATTTTCTTTATTATTATTATTATATATATAATACAACTGTCTCGGATGGCAAAAACATGTTGCGGTGAAAATATTTAACCAAAAACTGTATTTTTAGTTCTTGAGATTAAGAACGTCCCCTACAGGCCAAAAATAAATAATAATTAGCCTACCTCGTCTAGCCTACCTGGTTATAAGCACAATCATAGTAAATGAAATATCGTACAATTATTCATAGCTTTAACAGCTTTACAGTTATCAGTGGTACTGTTCAAACACACTTAAAATGACAATAAAAAGTGGTTTCCCATGAAAAAATCTATATTTGTGTGAAATTTAGCATATATAATAATTACTTTTTTAGTTTTATTTCTATCATAGACATACTATCCAAACAATATAACAGAAGGGGAATTCTGAATAGATCATCGATTAGCAAAAAGTCTCAATATTATAATGCAAAAATTGTGTAAAACAGTCTCAGATTCAGTTATACGAAATAACAAAGGGCATCAGAGTCCTTCTGAATTTTCTTTCAGATAAAATGTTCTGGGCAGGATCTACAGATAATTCTAAGATAGACATCTCTACCCTTGTCAGATACGTATGTGGAAGCAGCCACCCTTCAGCTGGCATCACTGTAAACTAGGGGTAGTTTGAGTTAGATGATCATCCTAGATTTAAATAAAGGTTCTAAACATAATACCTCTATTATTGCTTTTTAAAGATAAAGCCCATATCTCCTACAGGTACATCACAGGAGTAGAGAAGTGAGATGGAGGAGAATGGCAACATTGTGTAAAACTCTCCTGCTCATTGAATTAGCAACATTGTGTAAAACTCTCCTGTTAATTGAATTAGCAACATTGTGTAAAACTCTCCTGCTAATTGAATTATCAACATTGTGTAAAACTCTCCTGCTCATTGAATTAGCAACATTGTGTCAAACTCTCCTGCTCATTGAATTAGCAACATTGTGTAAAACTCTCCTGCTCATTGAATTAGCAACATTGTGAGTCAAGGAGCTGACTCACAAGACGGATGATATCAGAAAACCAACTGTCAAAATTAAAGATTCTTTTATTTTTTATTTTTTATGAATATCTCTATTATTCTATTATTTCTTATCTGCCTGATGGCTGGCATAAACTGTTTAAGTGTTTTAAAATGTATGACATAATACAAGTGTCTTAGATGACAAAAACCTGTTCTAGTGATATTTAAAAAAATATTATGACTGTTTTCGCTAGAATATATGTTTCTTGAGATTAAGACCAGAGATTCAAATCCCGTGGAGTGGACAAAAATAAATTGCCAAGATTTTATCAGGAAAATTAGGTGAAAGCTAAAGGAAAGTTTGAACCCCGATAATGAGGAAAAATACAATAAGAGATGAAATTCCAGACAGCCTACTGGATTTAATAAAAAAACAAATGGATTTTTCCACAGAAAATTAAAGAGTGATCTGTTTATCTCTTTCATAAATATCCTATGAAGCTCAAGAGATGGTACAGCATAGGTCAGTCATGAATATATTACAAAGTTGATGAGAGGGAGTGAAAACCTACAAGATGGTAGATCACCAGGAACAGGGTTTGGAACTGCTGCTGCTGGACGTTATGTGGTCATTATGATTGTTGGTGATTGGTGGGCTAATGTTCATTTATACACTTTTATTTTAGTTGAAGCAGAGAGGTGACAATTTGGGGCAGAGACCAATGGGGTATTTCAAGTGGCCATTGGTGGGCCATGATGAATTTATGCATGATGTTTGGTGTACATGTGAATTGTGCATGATGTGTGTTGCTGAGTGGTCCTGTGTGACTTGGTTTACAGGTCATGTTAATAGCAACACAGTATATAGTGACTTGATATCAGAATGTTGTTTTTGGAGAAAGATGTTGCAATGTGCCACTGAATATTTTCACATACCTGTCCTCAACCCACCACCTCTACTGCTGTAACCACAATCTGCATCTAGCCCTCATCCTGCAAAGGTCAGCAGCCTGCTGAAACCAGCTAAAACCATCTTGAGATTTCACTAAGAGATACATTCAATCATTCGATCCTCATCTCCACAACACACTGTCCCTGCTGTCTTGTAGTTTATTACAGTCATTTAGCAGTTAAACACGTTTTAATTTCGTTTTATCCAGAGTTACGTTCCACGTTGTATGTATGTCTGTCTGTTTCCCCCCTTAAACTCTACAGGTGAAACCATCAACCATTTCCATTTGCTGTCCCTGCTGTCAATCATCATTATCCTGGTCCCGCCTCCACCAATCACGTCCCTCGTCTGTTTACATAAGCTGCGTGTTGGCTGTCCCACGTAGGCTATGCTAGGCTTGGTGGCTCATTTGATTGAGAACCCTGTCGATGTATGTTGTTTATCTGTTCTCCTACTTGTGTGAATGTGCTTGTCCATGTATAGGCCCTGGGGCAGGTAAGACAGAGGCCTCTATACACTGTTGCTGCACGTAGGGTGAAGAATTGTTTAGACACCTTAAGAAAGGGGTGATTGCCACCTATGTAATTTTGGGTTAAATCTGTAAATAGCACCTCCACTGTACTTTTGTAAATAGACTTTTATTGCACCTCAATTCTGGTCTGTTTGATTATTTTCACCCCATAACGCTCAAATATGTCCTCCCGGTTATTTTATTTTATTATTATTTTGTTGCGTACTCCCTCCTACCCCTGGACGCCTGAGAAACGTAACATCCAGCCATATACTGATAAATTAGGTTTTCTTCTGCAACACACCTTGTGCTGTCCTGAATTTTTTTTTAATTGTCTGTATAGAGCTGTTTTGGTGGCTTTGGTTTTTTTAAAGTCAGTGTATCCATAAACTGTATTTATGGATAAATAAAATGAAGCACAAGCATAAAAAATACATTTAAAACTATAAAACCAGGTGCAACTGAACAGTTAATAAAAATGACTCACTTGCGAAAAGAGATGGCACACAGTGATTGGAGGAAGGATTTAATAGCTTGCACAACACACCTTTTCCTGTCCTGGGAAAACACACCTTATTTTGACTGAGATTAACTAAGTTAAGTAAAATGTATTGCCAATTTAGCTTTCTTTCATTTTATTTACAATAATTTGTATGGGTGGCAATCATTTTGAAAAATTAGATTACTTCATAAAAAAAAACATTGTAAAAGCTCTCTGTGTTAACATGGTCAGCTCTCTGTGCTAACATGGACATCTCTCTGTGTTAACATGGACATCTCTCTGTATTAACAAGGTCAGCTCTCTGTGTTTACATGGACAGTGGCGAAAGTGGAGTGGAGAGAATACAATCGTGAACGAAAGGGAAAGGGATCGCATAGCAAAATAACAAGTAAATAACTAACTGACTACCTAATTTATAAGATCAACATGGTTCAAAAGGTATGGAAAGGCTTTTGGCTCGGTCTAAAATATTTTGCGGTCATTTACCCCCATTGCATGGTGATAACAAAGCATTTTCTGGAACCTTATGCTATTGCACTGTAATGTAAGCATTACCTCGAACCTTCTGTGGAGATGGTCAGCACCTTTTTATGTTTTTGATGCACATATTTGTTTAGCAAATGAACATATATTTCTATCCTGTTAAAAGCAGAAAGTGCGGGAGAGAGTAAGCAAAGGCACAAAATCAGTATTCAAAGCTTTTACGCGACAGGGATGAATACAGTTGAGGTGTGTCACACATGCTTATGGAGTACATTTTATTTCTATTGGACTAAAATAAAAGGCTGAACAACCAGCTGAACTGGAAAAAGCTTTGTTAATTACTCTTCATGACGTTTAAAAATTGTACAAAGTCAAAACAAACCCATTATTCTTGCACCATCGCAAATATGCAAGTCTTCCCTACTCTGTCATAGTTGAATTAAGAAGATACAACTATGACAGAGCTGTTCACATTGTGACTGAGGATTTGCTTTTGCTGATGGAGATTGAGAACACTATCGGAATGTCAGAATCATTGGGTCCACAGGTGCTGTCTACATTCACAGACCCTCCACTGATGCGTGATGCCAATAGAAGCAACATTTATTAATAGCTCACCTCCGCTCAGTTGAGATAATGATATACTACATGTTGAGCATTTATATTGAGTGCTAAAGCACCACAACATAAGCATTCAAAACTATGTAAATTCAGGCTATCCGGCCACGTTGTATGTATGTCTGTCTGTTTCCCCCCTTAAACTCTACAGGTGAAACCATCAACCATTTCCATTTGCTGTCCCTGCTGTCAATCATCATTATCCTGGTCCCGCCTCCACCAATCACGTCCCTCGTCTGTTTACATAAGCTGCGTGTTGGCTGTCCCACGTAGGCTATGCTAGGCTTGGTGGCTCATTTGATTGAGAACCCTGTCGATGTATGTTGTTTATCTGTTCTCCTACTTGTGTGAATGTGCTTGTCCATGTATAGGCCCTGGGGCAGGTAAGACAGAGGCCTCTATACACTGTTGCTGCACGTAGGGTGAAGAATTGTTTAGACACCTTAAGAAAGGGGTGATTGCCACCTATGTAATTTTGGGTTAAATCTGTAAATAGCACCTCCACTGTACTTTTGTAAATAGACTTTTATTGCACCTCAATTCTGGTCTGTTTGATTATTTTCACCCCATAACGCTCAAATATGTCCTCCCGGTTATTTTATTTTATTATTATTTTGTTGCGTACTCCCTCCTACCCCTGGACGCCTGAGAAACGTAACATCCAGCCATATACTGATAAATTAGGTTTTCTTCTGCAACACACCTTGTGCTGTCCTGAATTTTTTTTTAATTGTCTGTATAGAGCTGTTTTGGTGGCTTTGGTTTTTTTAAAGTCAGTGTATCCATAAACTGTATTTATGGATAAATAAAATGAAGCACAAGCATAAAAAATACATTTAAAACTATAAAACCAGGTGCAACTGAACAGTTAATAAAAATGACTCACTTGCGAAAAGAGATGGCACACAGTGATTGGAGGAAGGATTTAATAGCTTGCACAACACACCTTTTCCTGTCCTGGGAAAACACACCTTATTTTGACTGAGATTAACTAAGTTAAGTAAAATGTATTGCCAATTTAGCTTTCTTTCATTTTATTTACAATAATTTGTATGGGTGGCAATCATTTTGAAAAATTAGATTACTTCATAAAAAAAAACATTGTAAAAGCTCTCTGTGTTAACATGGTCAGCTCTCTGTGCTAACATGGACATCTCTCTGTGTTAACATGGACATCTCTCTGTATTAACATGGTCAGCTCTCTGTGTTTACATGGACAGTGGCGAAAGTGGAGTGGAGAGAATACAATCGTGAACGAAAGGGAAAGGGATCGCATAGCAAAATAACAAGTAAATAACTAACTGACTACCTAATTTATAAGATCAACATGGTTCAAAAGGTATGGAAAGGCTTTTGGCTCGGTCTAAAATATTTTGCGGTCATTTACCCCCATTGCATGGTGATAACAAAGCATTTTCTGGAACCTTATGCTATTGCACTGTAATGTAAGCATTACCTCGAACCTTCTGTGGAGATGGTCAGCACCTTTTTATGTTTTTGATGCACATATTTGTTTAGCAAATGAACATATATTTCTATCCTGTTAAAAGCAGAAAGTGCGGGAGAGAGTAAGCAAAGGCACAAAATCAGTATTCAAAGCTTTTACGCGACAGGGATGAATACAGTTGAGGTGTGTCACACATGCTTATGGAGTACATTTTATTTCTATTGGACTAAAATAAAAGGCTGAACAACCAGCTGAACTGGAAAAAGCTTTGTTAATTACTCTTGATGACGTTTAAAAATTGTACAAAGTCAAAACAAACCCATTATTCTTGCACCATCGCAAATATGCAAGTCTTCCCTACTCTGTCATAGTTGAATTAAGAAGATACAACTATGACAGAGCTGTTCACATTGTGACTGAGGATTTGCTTTTGCTGATGGAGATTGAGAACACTATCGGAATGTCAGAATCATTGGGTCCACAGGTGCTGTCTACATTCACAGACCCTCCACTGATGCGTGATGCCAATAGAAGCAACATTTATTAATAGCTCACCTCCGCTCAGTTGAGATAATGATATACTACATGTTGAGCATTTATATTGAGTGCTAAAGCACCACAACATAAGCATTCAAAACTATGTAAATTCAGGCTATCCGGCCACAAGACTTCAGCCGACATTGGAACGTGGCCAGGGTCCTGATCTATTTGATAATTTATAAAATGTACTGTATCTTTATTTTGTCGTGGCTCAAAACCTGTGGTGGCACAGATGGTGCAGTGGGTAGCACTGCCGCCTGACAGCAAGGAGGTCCTGGGTTCGAATCCCCGTCAGCCAGGGCCTCTCTGTGTTATATAACCACTTATACTATAAGACATGGAAAGTTATGTAACAAATCTGGTAGTGTTAATTGATGTTTAGTGAGCCAATGTATTAGAGTAACCTATAATTAACTAATTCAAGCTGGAGCCTATCCCAGCATACATTGGGCGAAAGACGGGAATGGACAGGTCACTAGTCCATCGGGGTACTCCAGTTTCCTCCCACAGTCCAAAGACATGCAGGTTAGGCTGATTGGAGAGTCTAAATTGTCTGTAGGTATGTGTGTGTGAGTGAATGGTGTGTGTGCCCTGCGATGGACTAGTGACCTGTTCATTCCTGCCTTTCGCCCCAATGTATGCTGGGATAGGCTCCAGCCCCCCTGCAACCCTGTTCAGGGTAAACGCACTAGATTGTCACTGCTAAAGCCTGATCTTAGCTAAGTGATGGATTCACATAAAAAAAGTTCATATACAGTCAGTCAAAAAAGTTGAACATGCAGTCGTCCCTTAAGAAGTTTTTCTGTTGATCAAACAGTGCTTGTCCGGAATTACAGGGGAAGGAAAGGAACAAAATGGATAACAGGAAAAATCAGCAAGGTACTGGGATCAGTTACTTACATGGTGGAGATACATGGTGTGTCTGTAAAGTGTCATGTAAATCATTTGTTGGATGCAAAAGTAAAAAAAAAAACAAGAATATAATAAGAAATATAAAATAGAAGCTCTAAAATTTGCACATGTATTTTCTCATTGTGAGATGCCAGATGAAAGGATACAGGATACTGGTTCAGCAGGGTGAATGACCGCAAAATATTTACTGCAACTGTAGATCCTGTTCTCTTGTGGGGTTTTTTTTGGAATTAGACGCACCCTACCACATTGTCTGGTGTCATGTTCTTAATATTTAACCTGCCTGTTTGAGACCGAGCCAAAAGCCTTTTCATACCTCATGAGAACCATGTTGATCTTCTAAATTAGGTAGTCAGTTAGTTATTTACTGGTTATTTTGCTCTGCGATCCCTCTCCCTTTTGTTCACGTTTGTATTCTCTCCACTTACCTTTCGCCACTGTCCATGTTAACACAGAGAGCGGACCATGCTAACACAGAGGGCTGACCATGTTAACACCGAGAGCTGTTCATGAGAGCTGTTGTCAATGTAACTAAACCATTACCAAACTCTGGGACTGAGATGGAGCCACAGCCGACAGAGACTGGAGTGTGTACTTGCCCAGTACGGATTGTTAGCCACCACAGAGACTGATTTTATGAAGAGAAATTGAATTGTTAAAGACAACAGTTTAAAAAAATTATAATAAAATTTTGAATGACATTTTGTAGTATAAAAAAATAAAAACAAACCATGTCTGTTCAATAGTATTGCCTACCTGATGGACATGACAGGACAGATGTTTTAACAGTTTTAAACGTCTTATACTGTATACTTCGTGCAGATATGCTGACAAGATTCTGTATCCTCATCGGAGGCATCGTAGTTTTGCAAGAAGTGATGTTACCCGGATACAAATGGCCGATTGTTCAAAGTACAAATGTCCCATGTGCACATGTGCTCTTATGGTCTGTACCTTGATCATTATTAATTAATTAACATCTCGCCTGCCTCCATTTTGTGACCATAAATAGTAGATAATGTAAAGCAATATCTATTGTTCATTTGTGTGTTTATATTAACCATGTCGTGACTTGTGAAGGTCAATAGCCTTTTTTTTGTTTTGTTTCTTTTAAGAGTTTGTTGCCTTTCCTCGAGGTGACTATTAACACAGGCATTTTACGTCTCAGCTTGTGTTTTAATTGCCAAAAATATATGCAATGGGTGAGGAAAATTATGTATACAGTATACAGGTCGCTAAGATTGAAGTAGCCTAAACTGAACAAAAAATCTGAATAGCATGTTATGGAGAATATTTTGTTCCTATTGGACAAATATAAAAGGCTGAACAACCAGCTGAACTGGAAAAAGCTTTGTTAATTACTATTGATGACGTTACAAAATTGTACAGCCACTCACACATGATAGGCACATTGCTATAATACATTAGTCAAAACAAACCCATTATTCTTGCACCAACGCAAATATGCAAAATCCCCATGTTTCAACATGCCCTCTGGTCATTTGTGCCCCGGTCTTTCCTACTCTGTCATAGTTGTATTAAGAAGATACAGATTGCAGATTTTGCATTTTGGAATATAATTGTCCAATTACGATTCATAACCGATATTGTATGTATTGTCATCCTTACTAGTCTTTATCAAGCGTGTGAACACTTTTGGAGGACACGATCATTACACTGTAACTGCATGTACTTCGGCAGACGCAGTTTCCTCACTGCACCCTGCCATATTCGGTATAAGATATAATGCGCCCTGTTCAGTAGTGTTGTCTACCTGAAGGACAGATGTTCTGCAGTTTGAAACCGATTGCCCAAATTTACAGGAACATGCACAATTTTAAGTTTCTATTCAGAGAAGTGCTTTGAAACTATACCAGGGTCACGCCTTTAAGCTCCTTAGGTTCACAGTATATAAACGCAGTCGCAGTCTCGTTTTTCATGGATTGCGCGCATAATACTGGACACAATGAAACTAGTCACCATTGCCCTGACGTGCGCACTCATCTCCAAAGGTAATACCACTAAAACTTGCTCTTGTGACAGTTCGAAAGCAATAATGTAAACTGAAATTGTTGTCATTAATGGCATGTGGGATTTAGTTTAACATGTAGGCTACGTTGTCTAACACAGTATTCTCCTACAGACTATTGTTCAGCCCTTCTCAAATATTCACCCACTCAGTTCATGAAAACTGAGATGCCTTTAGTCTAGGCGAGATTGGCTACTTCTGTTTAGACGCCAAATTCATTTGAAGTAATTATTTTGTTATATTATATTTGGTGTTTATTGTCCTGATTTTAAATAGAACTTTTGATAAAGAGTGACATAGAAATGAGCTCTTACTTTAGAAGGGTCTGCAACTGTATATTTGTAAAGAATAAAATAAGTGTTTTTTTCCAAATATGTTTTAGCATACCCACTGGATTGTTTCGAGTGTGTAGCCACTGGTACTGGACCGTGTTCGCAGACTACAAAAACATGTCAAGGAAACCAGACCAAATGTGCCAGTTTCACAGCAGCATTCACCGAGGGTGAGCTAGAACGACGACAAGATGTGCATGCTAGCAGGTGTTCTTTTACCAACAGCCTTTACTAAATCGGCTGATTAAACACCCAAGGGGATATGGCCTCTAATGTGTACTAGGCATTTTTTCCAGGCAATAGTCTGTAGTGATTCCAAGCAGAATCATCTGAATTGTGATGAGGAGGATTTCAGTCTTTCAGTTTGTCATGGGTTATGTGTAAATAATTATGTGCAAGATATAGATTATTTTTGTCTAGTGGTTTGGTTGATAAGGAAAAACAGGCTTGTTGAGACTTGCCTTGAAGTGAAACACACATTACAAATGATATAAACTCCTGATTTTTGACATAAAATGGG
The DNA here is from genome assembly GCF_963514075.1 of Conger conger. Lineage (NCBI taxonomy): Eukaryota > Metazoa > Chordata > Actinopteri > Anguilliformes > Congridae > Conger > Conger conger. Next base: position 83,873,264 of record NC_083760.1, on the reverse strand, counting down.
TGACAAAAAATGTATGAGATTTAGACCAAAAACCCATGTCCCCTACAGGGTGTTTTATATGTAACAGGCTTTGATTCAGATTTTTTAAATATATATAAAAATCAATGCACTCATCCTCCATTTAAATAAGTGACACTGTATTATGTTATTTGATGGCTGAAGATATACAACTCCCGGCGACAGCAGTGTTGCATATTTCACATGGAGACAAATTGTCTTTGTTGATCGTGATTTTTATTTTTGATCTTTCTTGACCCGTCTGTCTTTTGGTCTTTAGGAGGGATCCAGAATACTACAAAGGTGAAGACATGCGCCATACCAGCTCAGTGTATCAGTGGATCTTTTAACACTGGAATCTCTATGACAACTGTTCAGACCCAATGCTGTGAATCCAACCTGTGCAACAGTCAAGAACCACCAGGTAAATATTCCATATTTACATTTTGACAAGAGAATTACAGGGTGCTAAGTGAAATTTTTGTTCAATGGTTTAATTTCCCTCATTAGGTCGCGGTTTACCTCTGAATTAACCAATGGCTGATTTATTGGTAGTCCGGTGATTCACAATTAGACATCAACTCCAAGCTCACATAACTTGAATGTTTCCCATTTAACTTTGTTATGAAACTTGGTTATGAAAAGGTAGAGCTCCCTGCGTCTTCTTAAGTCTCTTTTTTGCTTAATGTCCAGAATTAACACATTATATTATTATCCTGTTATAGCATTACCAGAATCCAGCACCAATGGAAAAAAGTGTTTCACCTGTGCAGCTGATGATAACTGCACAAGTACTTTGGAGTGCAAGGGAAGTGAAGATCGCTGCTTTATGGTCACATGTGAGAACTATCTTATCTTGTAATTTTATGCTGGGAATAGACATGGCACGAATGTAACTAAAATATGGGCATTGATCATTATTAATTAATTATCAATCATTATTAACTAATTATTTGGGCATTGATGTTGTTTTGCAAGAAGCAAACCAGAATGTTCTGACAGAAGGAAACCATTCTGTAAAAAACATCTTATAGCTGAAATGTATTGTATTGAAACCAATAAATACCACATTCAATCAGAATTATTCATTATACATCTGTTTTTAGTGATGAGGCATATTCCTACCCTTTACATGTGAGAACTTATGTCCACCTGGTAAATTATTATGGCTATAGTAATTTGGAGGAGTTATTGAATTTGAATTGCAATAATATTAAATATTGGTTACTGAATCTGCAGGTTAAAATGGAGCCCCTGTAGGTCCCTTGGTAAAACAAATAATAATTCTGAAATCCGTACACTCAGTTTTGCAAATTGTGCGCTCGGTTTGCCAGACTGTACCCTGGATCGGCAAACCAAATGCACAAAACCAAGAGTACAAATTACCATGTTAAATATTAACACAGACATTTAAAAAAATGTTTTTAACCTAGGGTAACTAGGGTAACTTTAAGCAGATGCATCAATATTATTTCTTGAAAATTACATTTTCTTCCTATTGTTTCTGAAGTGCCTGCAGTTGGGATGGTGAAGGGATGCGTTTCCCAAAGTCTCTGTTCTGGATCCCTGATTGCGGCGGCCATTGGGGACTGCTGTGAGGGAAACTTGTGCAACAACGCCCTGCGCATCGGACAGAGCATCCTCTTCCTCCTCCTGGTGCCTCTGGCCTCCTTCTTCCTCTTCAACTAAGCAGCACTGTGACCTGCACAGCCACCCTAACCCTCCTCGACTACTCGAGGATGGTGCAAATAAAATAAATTCATACACTGTTGGTTAAACTTGTTCAATTTGATTACAACATTTTTTCTAATCAAATACTTTTCCTGGTTTTATCATTCCACTTCTCTGCCTTTAACTAAATATTCAGAAAACATTTAATGTTGTTTACATTATAGGTAACACAAATTAGTTTGCGCAGACAGGGATGTAAACTGCAATTCGACTGCTTAGCAGAGGCATACGACCGCGAGACGATTAATTTGCTCTTTGAAATAAAAATTAGTAAAATGTAAAATGCCTCCTTGTGTCATGTAGAATCACATTAAAGAATTGCATCAGGGACACCTCAGTGATCCACGTTATAACCTACATTGTTTGAACATATAGCCTACAGTGTTATTGATATGCATTATGCATATTCAAAACACACTACAAAAAATATTTGGTTCTCTTCTCCAAGGAGTCAGTCAGCAGTCATTGCTTGTATTTTGTGCACTAAATATAGTTGTAACGGTGCTGCAGAACTACTTATAAGTACAATTTAAAGATTGCTGTTTCAAGATTTTATTTTGTGTGGCAGCACAGTGGTGCTGAGAATGCTATAGACAATGCAGTAATGCTATACATGCAGGTGGCACCCAGCACATGCTTGGATCGGCTTCACCCCCCAAACAACCCTGACAAAAAGCGATTTTTGAAGAGGAATTTTGGTCTGCCGTTTATTTCTTTTCCCCCCACAAACACCTTTTTTATGTCGGCCCAGTTAAACATTTTTAGTGACTCATTTTGGTTTTGTATGACCTAACTTAACCATTAACTAGCTTTGGTGGTGATATTCAGAGTCAGCTAGATAACTAGGGAAGAAGATGACAAAGATGGGGCTCTGACAGTCATTGAAAAATCCTTCAAGGTTTGTGAATTTGAGAAAAAATGTGTAAGGTCTTGATAGTTTTTTAACATGCACATGGTAAAATACGATCAAACACAAATTCACAACTCCACTTCTAACCCCCGGAAACTGTTGCCCCTGCCCCCCTCAAGGTCCATCCCTTCCTTTTCCACTTTCACCCCCCTTACAGACTCTGATGTCTCTCAACTCCTGCTCTCCCACCGCCCTACAACCTGTGCCCTTGACCCTATCCCCTCTTCTCTCCTCCAGACAATCACACCGGACATCCCCCCATTTGTCACCTCCCTTGTGAACTCCTCCCTGTCTTCTGGCTGTTTTCCATCATCCTACAAGAGGGCCCACATCACCCCGCTGCTAAAAAGGCTTACCCTGGACCCCTCTATCATCCAGAACTACCACTTGGTATCTCTTCTTCCTTTTCTATCTAAAGGAATCGAACGAGCTGCTTCTAATCACAATCACCATGATTAGCCTTAGACTGTAATGGCACTTATGTTACATTACATTACATTATTGGCATTTGGCAGACACTCTTATCCAGAGCGACGTACAACAAAGTGCATATCCATAACCAGGGATAAGTTCGCTGAAAGACCCTAGAGGGAAGTACAATTTCAACTGCTACCTGTACAACAAAGATAAGGACGAGGGCCAATTATTTCTTTTATTATTATTTTTTAAACAAGAAACAAACAAACAGAGCAAAAGTGACCAAAGTTAACTATCAAAACACTGCTTACCTAGGCAACTAAAAATACCGATACACAAAGCAAGTCACAGAGACAACAATTAAGGTTCACAAGGAGGTAGGGAGGGATGGGGAGAGGTGCTGCTTGAAGATTTGTGTCTTCAGCTTGCGTTTGAAGGTGGGGAGAGATTCTACAGTTCTGACCTCAACGGGGAGTTCGTTCCACCACCGTGGAGCCAGAACAGACAGCAGTCGTGAGCATGAGGTGGAGGTTCGGAGAGGGGGAGGTGTCAAGCGGCCTGTGGAGGCTGAATGAAGAGGTCTGGCAGGGGTGTAGGGTCTGATGATTTTTTGTAGATAAGCTGGGGAAGACCCCTTAACTGCTTGGAAGGCTAGCACCAATGTTTTGAATTTGATGCGAGCCATGACAGGCAGCCAGTGGAGGGTAGTAAGCAGGGGGGTGACGTGCGAGTATTTGGGAAGGTTGAAGACCAGACGAGCTGCTGCATTCTGGATGAGTTGGAGGGGTCTGATGGCGGACGCTGGGAGGCCAGCCAAGAGGGAATTGCAGTAGTCCAGGTGGGACAGAACCATCGCCGGGACCAGGAGCTGGGTCGAGTAGGGGGTGAGAAAGGGGCGGATTCTCCGTATGTTGTATAGGAAGAACCTGCAAGACCGGGTCACCGCCGCAATGTTCTCGGAAAGGGACAGTCTGCTGTCCATCACCACGCCGAGGTTCCTTGCACTGGGTGACGGCGTGAGTGTGGTATCCCCGAGGGAAATGGAGAGATCCAGATGGGGAGAGGTATTAGCAGGGATGAATATCATTTCAGTCTTGCCTGGGTTGAGCTTTAGATGGTGGTTGTCCATCCAGCTCTGGATGTCCCTCAGGCAAGCAGAGATACGGGCTGAAACCTGCGTATCAGAAATAGATATAGATATAGATATAGATATCGTTACTTGTATAGGTATTGTTGTTTTTATTGGCTGTTGTATTCTTGTATTCTAGCTGCCAACTGTGGTATGCTAGTTTGAAAGTTGATTGTACTCTTCAAGGGTTCTGAATTTCTGTATGTTTACACTAGGACTCGGAACTGTACTGTCCTCTCAGGTCCTCTTGGCACTTGTTCTTGTTTCATTTGCACTTTGTTGTATGTCGCTCTGGATAAGAGCGTCTGCTAAATGCCACGTAATGTAATGTAATGGAAGTATCCTAGACTTTATACATTATAGCTAACCAATCATTTGTCATATGACATCACATTGTCTCTCTTAACCCGCCTTAATATTTTCTGTCACTCTATGAAAGCTGAGCTGTCTTAACCTTTCGCCTGTATAATGATGCAGGCAAATTGGGCTGGTGATCACTAACTCAAAACATTTCTCTGGAAAGACCCACATTGCTTGACCGGCATCACTTAGTCAAAACAGGTCTATCCAATGCCATGGCTTTTTAAACACTTGATAAAGTGTTCTCTGCACTGTACTTTGCAGCTCAATGTGTTTGAACAGACATACAGTTCTAATTGCTCATGCTGACTTATTCACTTATTCTCAATTCTAACCATTTCAGTTTTAATAAAAGCATTTAAATCAAACTTCATCATTATTCTAAACATTCCTGGTTTTCAATATGAGCATTTTGATCAAACTTCAACGCATACTAAACCAGCTCTGACGGCAGTTATGTTGCAGCACACAAACACACATGCAAGCGCACGCACTCATACATACAAATAGAGAAGGTACATGGCATTTTTGTAGTTGAATTAATTTATAGCAATATTGATGTTTCAATGTATTCAAATATGATGGATACTGCATGCACAGGAACCTGAATGCCTAAATCAAACATTTAGACACTTGCTCTTCAGAATTAGGTTTGATACATTGCTCAATGTGTCAACCATGTATGAGCAATATTTAGTTTTATATCTTACTGATAACATACTTAAAATATAATGAACTTTTGCCAAGTTTCAGGAAGATATACTGTACATATTCTTATAATATGGTGGAAATGGAGGCATGGGCCTCCTGTTCACATCAGCAGTGAGGAGTGCGAGTTCTGATAATTTTGGACAGTGGAAAAGCAGAAAATTTAAAAAAACAGAATTTACAACTTACGAATTAACTGGTGCAGGGCAAAAATAAGACTTCTCATTATACCTATCATATTCTCCCAAACGCACCTGGCAGCCACCTGCAAAAAGAGTGCAGATCTTATTGTGGCTACACTGCAATTTTAGTGGCAAATAATGAAGGTTCTTACTTGAACTTCCAGTTGTTTTAAATATCAACCTATATGTAGTACAGCAGTTTAAGCCTAATATGAAAGAAAGGGAAGACTACTTCACTGAAAACACTTCACTGAAAATCACCCAAATGCCCATCTATTTTAACAGCAGGTAGTCATTGCTGCAATAGGTAGAGCACATGGTATTTTTTTATTTTAAGTTCCTCGAACACCACACAACTACATCACATCATGAAGAACAGAACGCCACTCAAATCGGAATGCTACACTTATTACTGCAGCATTACTGCATTTCTGGCGCTCCAAACAGCAGTAACTTTTGAGCTGAAAGCGACTGCTGTGTAGCACGTGCAGCAAAGGAAGTAGCTCCAAAATATGCCATATATTTAAACCCAGATCGAAACATCACTGCCATAGCCACGCCCTCGGGGGTAAGAATAACATCGTGGGAATAGGATATTTTACCTAAATTTGCTATATCTTTTGACAACAATATCCGATATATTTTTTATCATATGTTTGACAACCTGAAAGTATTTTGAGCATTTCCATACCAAGTTCACATTTTTACCAGGAGTAGTTTTTGAGAACGAGAGCTTTGTTTTGACACCTCCGCCAATCTCCATCTGCACATGCACCAATTCTGGCGGTACACTGACGTTACCTTAAATCGCTTCAATACACCAGATCGATCGATCGATAGACAACAGAGGATAAAGGATAGATGGCCTCCACTCCGCTTCTCATTGGCCTCCACTGGCTTCCTATTGCCGCACGCATCCGATTCAAGGCCTTAGTATTGGCATTTCAGGCTGCTAAGGGGACTGCCCCACATTACATACAATCCCTGATCACTCCCTACTCCCCAGCTAGACCACTCCGGTCTGCCAGCTCTGGTCGCCTTACGATTCCCTCTCTACGGGCACCTGGCGGTCGAGCTGCACGTTCACGCCTGTTTTCCGTTCTGGTTCCTCAGTGGTGGAATGACTTGCCTACCACTGTCAGGACAGCAGAATCCCTCCCCCTATTTCGACGAAGACTCAAAACACACCTCTTCAAACTCTACCTTAGTCCCCCGTCCTGATTTACCCCACCCCCCCCTTCTGATACCCCTATCCCTGTCTAACCCCCCCCAAAAAAAAAAAAAAAAAAATTGCACTTATGATGACGACTATATGTTTAGAACAGCAGTCCAGGTGTATTTTTCTAGTTCTGGATGTGATGCTTTGACTTGTGGTAGAACCTATGCACTTGTAAGTCGCTTTGGATTAAAAGCGTCTGCCAAATGACTAAAATGTAAAATGTAAATGTAGATACAGACAGTGTGAAACAAATAAATAGCAAACAGAATAGCCTAAGAATCATGTGTTACAGTGCAATGACAGAGATAAAATAGGCTTAAAATAAATAAATGAAACGGTCTGTATTAGAAATAAACAAAATAGGCCTAACGTCAGGAAACAAGCAATATCTGCATATTTGGCTACTGAGCTGATCATTTAAAATGTTCACACAGGTTGCCAGTTCGATCCCCCACCTGGGCTGTGTCAAAGTGTCCCTAACCCCTAAATGCTCCTGATGAGCTGGATGGTGCCTTGCATGGCAACCAATTGCCGTTGGTGAGAGTGTATGAATTGGTAAATGAGAAGCATCAATTGTACAGCGCTTTGGATAAAGACGCAATATAGATGCCTACCATTTACTCTGCTGATTTCTTTGGCATCTTCAGCTAGCCTATTCAAGCAGCTCTGAGGCAAAGTGGATGCGTGGCACCAATTAATGATGCATTAGGCCTATCCAAAATGAGCTTTTAATTTCTATTTACCAAATTTTCTATGTATTAATAATAATTGCTATATCTAAAAAAAAATACTAATTTGCTGACAAAATGTATTGCAATTTAAGATACTTTTGCCAATAGTTTTGTTGCAAAAAAAAGCTTCTGAAGACTGAGCTTTGAATACCAACGAATAGTAGAATTTTCTAATTACTCGGGCCAGCCCTACTAAAGACCCATAGGAAGTTCTAGATTTATTATTTCAATCCTGACAAGATACGGGACAGAAAAACCAATGCAGGCTCAGGGATGATGTGAAGAAGGCAGGAATATACACGGTTGTATAAAACCAGTAGACAGTCCAGCAAGGGAAAGTACCAAGCTGGGCAGGGATCAGAACCAGAAAAACAGACAGGAAACCAGGGATGGAAAATAAGGCTTGAACCGGGGTAGGGAAACAAACGAAACAGACAAGTATATATAGAACCGATAACAAGGGGAAATGAGAATCAGTTGTGCGAACTGAGGAACAGAAAATAATGAACAGGTGAGGGGCAGCGATATAAATGAGGGAAAACAAAAAGCGGAAGGGTGAGTGGAAACAAGGGAAGGTAGAGCGCAGAGGTATAGGGATGATCAGCGCAACAGGAAAAATTAGGGAAACTGGGAAAGTACAGGTGACTGACGGACGCGGGGCTTCAGACGGACGCGGGGCTTCAGACGGACGCGGGGCTTCAGATGGACGTCCAGACGGATGCAGGGCTTCAGACAGACGCGGGGCTTCAGACAGTTGCGGGGCTTCAGATGGACGCAGGGCTTCAGACAAACACGGGGCTTCAGACGGACGCGGGGCTTCAGACGGACACAGGGCTTCAGATGGACGTCCAGACGGATGCAGGGCTTCAGACGGACGCGGGGCTTCAGACAGTTGCGGGGCTTCAGATGGACGTCCAGACGGACGCAGGGCTTCAGACAAACACAGGGCTTCAGACGGACACAGGGCTTCAGATGGACGTCCAGACGGATGCAGGGCTTCAGACGGACGCGGGGCTTCAGACAGTTGCGGGGCTTCAGATGGACGTCCAGACGGACGCAGGGCTTCAGACAAACACGGGGCTTCAGACGGACACAGGGCTTCAGATGGACGTTCAGACGGACGCAGGGCTTCAGACAGACGCGGGGCTTCAGACGGACGCAGGGCTTCAGATGGATGTCCAGACGGAGACGGGGCTTCAGACAGATGCGGGGCAGTTATTTATGTTTGTTTGTTGTTTATTATTGTTTCACGTGCAAAAAACAAAACAAAACAAAAAAACAATATGCATTACTAGTCTACTAAGACTAAAAATAAATTAATAATGTTAATGTACAGGATGACATTAAGAATGACAAATAATTTGTCATCAAGACAGTTCTCTGAGCTCACTTACAAAAGGCTATTCAGTAAACAAATGCTCTTAGCAAACCACTAAACAAAAATGCATTAGGCAATGCATTATGCAAACCCTGGGTTTTATCTTCCTCTAAATTAACACAAAGGGCACAATTGTGGCATGGAATAAGGGCTAAGCATATGGAAAATGGAATGGAATGCTCTGAGTCTGTTCTGCATACAGTAGACTCCGAGCATTCCAATTTCCATGCCACACTGCCGGGTTTAGCACACATTGAACTGAGAGCCTCAAAACTGCACCAATTATGACTAATCTGAATTACATAGTATATCATACATTATATCATATATTGTTTCATGAGATAATTAGATGTTTATGGACAAAGAAAAAAAACAAATTGTTTGACCATATTTAAGGCCAAGTCATGGACTGTGTTCTGCAGAACAAACTACAAGCTGTAGAGCAATCCCTGCCATGGTACCCCAACATAATACCAATATTTACAGGCTTGTTTAGTTTCAGAAGAATAACATGAAGTGACTGGATAAGTAACACGTGCATCAGAGCTGGTGGGAATGTGATTTTGGACAAAGCAAGAATGTGTATTATCATCATGATGTCGGTTACAATAAATTACATGTCATTTCACTGATGCTTTCATCCAAAGTGAATCAGTTGATTAGGCTAAGCAGGAGACAATCTTCCCCTGGAGCAATGCTGGGTTAAGGGCCTTACTCAAGGGCCCAAGGGCTGTGCAGATCTTATTGTGGCTACACCGGGGATCTAACCACCAACCTTGCGGGACCCAGTCACGTACCTTAACCACTACGCTACAGGCCGCCCTGATGCACATTTGGAAGGCAGTAAAACGGGAAAGACGGTGCCTTAGTAAAAACGGTATCTTGGTAACATTAAAGCTAAATCTGCGGAGGACAAAGGAACATTGTGAGATAAAACTTCTCCTCTGTTAACATCCTGTTTCCAGTTCCCTTGTGATCTTTATTCTTTTAAATACGCCTTTCCTTCTTCATTCCGAACACGAAAAAAAGCATATTTTAGGGCGTTTACTCGAATAAATCCATTGAGCAATACTAATTTACACATCTCAACACAATGCAATAAAAAAGAGCAGCTTTAGCATGTCAGTGATATTAGTAACTTTTAAATTAAATTAAATTAAATTAAGCATATCCAATGGCCACCCCAATTTGGAATGTCCAATTCTCGAGTTGCAGCCGCATTCATGCTGCAAACCTCACAACTGTTTCAGGCCAGCGCAAGTGCAATTTTCATGACGAATGAATTAAAAATGAGGCTACTTCCAGATCAGCTTTGGCCTAATTCCTTCGGGTAGTTATTTGTCATTTTCTCTATAAATATTGGTCCAAATCACATAAATCAAAGTGTTTAGTGTTTGGGATAGTCAATAAGCAACCATAGGTGGTTACATTCCGCAGGAGAAAAACTACCATTGTGTGGACGTTCACTTCTGGTGGAAGTGGCCGCTTCCCCGTGCTCTGTTCGGAACACGATGAGTTTACGTAATGCTTATACACATAACCCTGCCGCCTCACAGCAAGGAGGTCCTGGGCTCGAACCCCCGTCGGTCGGGGCCTCTCTGTGCGGAGTTTGCATGTTCTCCCCGTGTCTGCGTGGGTTTCCTCCGGGTACTCCGGTTTCCTCCCACAGTCCAAAGACATGCAGGTTAGGCTGATTGGAGAGTCTAAATTGCCCATAGGTATGAGTGTGTGAGTGAATGGTGTGTGGTGTGTGCCCTGCGATGGACTGGCGACCTGTCCAGGGTGTATTCCTGCCTTTCGCCCAATGTATGCTGGGATAGGCTCCAGCCCCCCTGCGACCCTATTCAGGATAAGCGGGTTAAGCAGACCAAGGGATAATCCAAAAATGTAGGCAACTGATAGGCAACCAAAACAAGAGGGCAAGGCAAACTCGGAAATCAAAACAAAGGGGTGTCGTAAGAATCTCAATAAACTGGCGTACTTACATCTCGGCACTGAATATGATCAACGTTCTGACAACGAGTACTGTGGAGACTGAGGTATAAATACATGAGGGAAGGTGACAATCTAGGCGGGGCTTGGGAGAAAGGTGGGCTAAACAAATAGACAACAGGTGGGGAAACATAAGGTAATAATAAAATAACAGGGGGAGACAAAAATGTGGACTGGATGCACGTACACACACATGTAAAACATACAGGTCTAGATTAGGGAGTAGACATTTGCATAGAGTGAAGAGTGAAGAAATATTGGTTTGTTAGTTAGACAGTAAGTGTATTAATCGGATTAGTACTGTACATTACATTACATTACATTACATTAATGGCATTTGGCAGACACTCTTATCCAGAGCGACGTACAACAAAGTGCATACCCATAACCAGGGATAAGTGTGCTGAAAGACCCTAGAGGGAAGTACAATTTCAACTGCTACATGTACAACAAAGACCAGGGCCTTTTTTTATTTTTTTATTTTTTTTTAATAAACAAACAAACAACTGTACAGTGTCTAAATTAGTAGGAGATAGTTAAATGCTGTAAAGCACTATTCTTACTATCGAGAGAAGCCGGAAGTAAGGAATGCGAGGCTGGAAGAAAGGTTCAAAACTACCGAAACCACCCGAATAGGGAAGCACGCAGACAGGGGATTAACAGGGGATCATGAATGCAATAACTTTAATGGGAAACAATAACCAGAGGTGCATAAATATGAATAACTACTCAATAAGTAACAAGAATAAACAATAATAAACACTAACACAGACAGAACAAACTCAGAAACATTACAAGGGGTGCCACCCCGACCACCCCTTTAGAACCGCCCTTGCAGGAGACGGGTCTTGGAGCAGACACGGGGCAGGGGCAGGAGACCGGTCTTGGAGCAGACGCAGGGGTTCATTTGAGTTAATTTAGCAGAAGAAGCAACACAAAAGACACCGACGCATTAACGCTTGTTTAATGTGTAGGATGGAAACAACCATGTGTGATTACACAAGTGAACAGTAAAAAAAAAATAATTATCATTAATGAAATGTACACACACAAACGCCTGCTTTGCCTTCACAAGCTTTCTTCTTCCTCTGCAACCGGTTCTGTTCCAAGGGGAACGTCAGGTGCATGCGACAGGCTGTTCTTGTACCAGAAGACAACAATGGTTAAGCAAGCCAGTACCACTAATGATATAGCTAATAGTGGTACAAGCAGAAACAGTCTGTTCCTGGGTTCCACTGGCGTCCCACAGCAATCTGCGGAGGACAAAGGAACATTGTGAGATAAAACTTCTCCTCTGTTAACATCCTGTTTCCAGTTCCCTTTATTCTTTTAAATACGCCTTTCCTTCTTCATTCCAAACACGAAAAAAAGCATATTTTAGGGCGTTTACTCGAATAAATCCATTGAGCAATACTAATTTACACATCTCAACACAATGCAATAAAAAAGAGCAGCTTTAGCATGTCAGTGATATTAGTAACTTTTAAATTAAATTAAATTAAATTAAGCATATCCAATGGCCACCCCAATTTGGAATGTCCAATTCTCGAGTTGCAGCCGCATTCATGCTGCAAACCTCACAACTGTTTCAGGCCAGCGCAAGTGCAATTTTCATGACGAATGAATTAAAAATGAGGCTACTTCCAGATCAGCTTTGGCCTAATTCCTTCGGGTAGTTATTTGTCATTTTCTCTATAAATATTGGTCCAAATCACATAAATCAAAGTGTTTAGTGTTTGGGATAGTCAATAAGCAACCATAGGTGGTTACATTCCGCAGGAGAAAAACTACCATTGTGTGGACGTTCACTTCTGGTGGAAGTGGCCGCTTCCCCGTGCTCTGTTCGGAACACGATGAGTTTACGTAATGCTTTTTACGTAAAGGTTTTTGTTTCCTTGATCCCTGTTGTAGGGAAGAATACATTTCCTGCTTCATTGTTCTTGTGTGGCCACTTAACACCTAAATCGTACTGAATGGTCAAGGGGAGGTTAGGAAGCCCATACTGAATGATCAAGGGGGGTCCCCTGTTTGCTTTGCTGACAATGACCATTTGGTTTCGTTGGTCACACCATATGCTTACAAAATAATGTTTATTCCTCTGCCTGCCACCCAATCAGGGACAACTACCTGTATTTTACATCAGGAGGTTTGGGGCATAAAAGCTCATTCCTTTGTAACATGAGTTTGGAATTGAACTGCCTTGCTAATGTCATGTCTAGGAAACGACAGAGTCCAAATCTCCAATTTGTCGAAAAACATCTTCACGGGGGAAGACACCACGGCAGCAAGCTGTTCAGGAAAATCAGACTTTATTTAGCACAAGTGCATAAAGCCGGACCAAAAACATGGACCCGGACTGCCATTTTTACACCCATTTTATACACAGTTACTCCTCCTACAACTCCACCTCCAACCTCATTCACATATGGGTGACTTTTCTGTCACGAGCTTATGAGCAGTAAATCATTGAAAATATACAGACATACTAAACATTTGATTAATATTCACTTCTAATATACTTTTCTAATATACAGACAAACTAAACTGATTAATTATTCTCTTCCAAGTGAGTAAATGTACGTTGCATTCTTTGCATTCTTTGCTCTCATTGCCTACAACTTTTTTTTTCACTGTGGTTTCTTGCGTTTTCATAAGTTCAGCTATAATTAATGTTCTAGGTTCATTTGATTTGATAACAAGCAGCGAATATGGGATATAGTGATTATAAGTCACTTCCATATAGATATACTTCTGGCATAAAACATCGAGAGTCCCGGAGAAATCAACTATAAAGGCATATCTCGCTTTGCCCGTGTCCTTGACAGTTCGAGACGCCTCCCCCCCCAGCTGGCTGCTGTGTAATTCTAGCACAATTTAGCAGTTAATCAGTTTGAAACTATACAGGGTACATATCATACTTTAATAAGGATATATTGATACACTTTTAGCATACATCATCGAGCGCTTTGGAGGAACCAGCCTGCTCATCAAGGTGGAGTCTGATTTTGACTTGTGATTGTTTATCATGCTTTTAGGAGGGAGATCTTTTGTTCTGTGAATTTTCCCCTACACTTTTACCTGGTATGCTTCATACTGTAATTAAAGAATATTTTTGTTATCTTAATACATTGTTGCGAACCTGATCGGACTACTTGTTTTACTTCACCAAGGACCAAATTCCTACACTGTGTATGACCCCTGCCTGCTTCTCTGGTCTCTTCTCTTGTTTTTGTGGATATCTGTACCTCTGCCTTATTTGGACTAACCTCCCAGTTCTTTTAACCCATTTTTGTTTAAGCTCTGTCTGCCCCTTCATCTGCCTTCATTAAAACATGCCATTTATTCATCATCCCAGTGTCTGCTATTGGTTCCTCTGCCGTGAAACAGACATCAGGAGGAAATAGGCTAAATTGAGGTCTGTTTTGAGAGGACTGTGAGCCCTCATTATCTGATAGCCGTTATAACCAAGCAGAAAACTTACTCGTTAGCAGGTGCAGCACAAACATAAGATGTTTCACCTATAAAAGAATGATAAAACAATATTAGAGGGTTTTTATCGCGCACATCTAGGAACTGGACTTTTTTTTTTTTTTTTTAGTACCAGCAGGGTATCCCACGTTTATCCTGTGTCCTTGAGGTAAACCACCACAGTTGGTATATTAAACACGGTAAATATACTGATCTGACCTGTTTAGAAGTGAAGTTAGATTTACAGGGTTAAACGGGAGGTGTGTTTGTATTTTGATATTGTTAATCTCCTACTTTTTTTGCCGCTGTACTTTATAGGTGGTCCCTGAAATTTCAGAGCGCAGACAGATAGCCATAGACGTATTTTCCCATTTTAAAAACGTAAGTAATTATGACCAAAAAGATGCAAGTTCACTGCTTACGTTTCCAGGGTTCAAAAACAGTTTTGGCAATCGTTTGCAATACTTTAGAACACAGGTGTCAAACTCCAGTCCTGGAGGGCCGTAGTGTCTGCTGGTTTTTGGGGTGTTCTGGGTTCATTCAAGTAATTGATTGGTTAAAGTATCCTCACGCCTTGTTCTCAAGGCCTGAATTGGCTTTAATTGGCAGCTGATTGAAAGGAAACCACAAAAACCTGCAGACACTGTGGCCCCCTGGGGATTCAGTTTGACACCCCTGCTTTAGAACATTTGTATTAATCAAGTCAGAACCATGGACCAACGGGGATGGTCATAGAATCAAATCAACAAGTCAACAAATCAACTAACGATAGTTGGGATGCTATGCTACTCGTGTCAGTATCAGAGGAAAAGAACAATACAATAAATTCACTGAATGTATTGTTCACTGTGTTCTTATGCCTAATTCACTGAATGCATTTTTTACAATAAAATGTGATTTAATATATGAAAATAAATTAATTTTCCAAGCTTTTGTTATTTCTTTCAACTTGTCATTATTATTTTTTAAATTAATAGTATATTTATATTTATTGCATGTACTTATAGATGCAACTCCTCCTCCAGTTAATAAAACAAAACAGACCAATTTGGTCGCTTCCTCTTTAAGGGATGCAATTTATACTTCCTATATCATACGGTTTTTTAAAACAGCCCCCTGACTTAACATTGGTGGAACGCTAGGAAAACCAGAAAAACCAGTCCAACAAATGAACAAACAAATTAAGAATTTGCAGTGTCCTTCTAATTTGAATGCAATGCGAGTGAATTTACGGACTTATGACTGTCAAACTCAGATCAACACATGATCAAGACAGTTGGATTTTTATTCGTTTTATCTCTTAATTTTGTAACTGTGTTTTCAATGGTGCTAGACAAATAACGTGTATTATTATCATTATTATTATTATTATTATTATTATTATTATTATTATCGTCATCATCACATTCGTTGTGCAGAACTGTTCGTCATTTACAATCAATCAGGATAATTCCCACACCTGTAGCTATTCAGAGGCAATCAAATGGCTGAAATCCCTTTTCTTGGCCTTCTTTTCAGCGTTTGCCATTGTCCTCTTCGTGAAATGCATATTCATTGGGGGTGTTTCACTGCCTATTTATAGGCAACTGTGGGCGGGACATGAAGCTGGCAAAGGTGCGCCACATTTAGAGTTGATTGTGATTTATAAAGGAAAACTGGCATGGGACGTGCGTGTGCACTGTTATAAATCAGAATATTTTTGTGCGTACGCACGTCCTGGGTTTCATGCGTACGCAACCTGAATCCTACGCACAGTTTTATAAATGAGGCCCCAGAACATGGATACATTTCATGAGATGTAGATCATTTTAATTTTGTAAAATAAACAATCCTGCTATTTGTCCATGGTGTCTCATTACAAAGATTGCTTGGCAACTGTTTGCTTTTTCAATACAAACAGTACTACATATTGCTCAAAAATATACAACCTAATTTCTATGAGAACATCTTCATCAAGATCAAAGGCACAAGTCCAGAAAGGCACTTGAACTGCAGAGAAGTAGTTTCTTCACACCTCTGTCTGCAAAGCTCTCATCAGGACATTTTTTGCATCCTCTGCCAGCTCATTCAAGCAGCTTGTCAGCATCATGTGGGTGGTGGCGAACGAGATTCCCGCGGCCGCCATGGAGCCGAACACTGGGATTGTGCTGGCCCAGTACTCCAGCAACATTAACCCTGCTCCGGCAAATTTGGTGAGCAACTTGATGACCACATCGCCCGATATCTCCTTGTTGAGGGGGGATGTGAGGACCGCTTTCAGTTCCTCCAGAGGCACGTTTGTTTTGTCAGAGAGGTTTTTCAGGGATTCATCATCCAGGCCAAAAGCCTGGTAATAACTGCTGAGCTCTTTGACCAGGATGCCTATATCCACCACCACAGACAGTCCTGGGATGGGTATGGCTGCCATGGCGCCTGACAGCAGGGACACCTTCCATATGTTGGCCTGCAGGGCCTCTTTTTTCTTCTTGTTGATGTCCAGGGTGATGTTGGGCAGTGACAGAAGGAGGACCCGCTGCTTGTGCTTGGGCAGCTCTTTCTCCATCGTCTCCTCCAGCTTTGGGAAGTCGTAGAGCTGCAGGTCAAAGCTGGAGATAAGGAAGACCGTGGGAGATGCCACCCCATTTTCCAGGAGGCCTTATGAAATAGAAAATAGAGTACTGTTACAAAACAAACAAAGGGAATACAGATTTCAATGTTCAGCTGTTGCAATCTTCTTACTGTGTAATACCATCCCAAAAAAAATAACAAAAAAAAAAAAAAAAAAATCGAAATGTTCCCAATGGAAAAGTTGTAGAAGAGGGCGCACAAAACATCTCACATTGACCCGTTACCTTTCATGCAGTCTTCTCGAATTATATTGAGGGTTTTTTGTCCTCGTCGAAGTCCTTCTTCCTTTTCTCTGCATGTATGCTGTTGTCAATCTTTGAGCGAACAAAGTAGAACCTCTTCTTCATGCGTTGGATCTCTGTGGCCAGCTGCACATTGTTGACTTTGAAACGTTCTGAGATGATGATGATGAAGAAATCATAGCGTTTGAATTCTACTTTTTCAAGGTACTCGTCTGCTTTGAAATTGGGTGTCCCAATCCCGGGAAGGTCCCACACTTTGACTTTGGGATATTTAGGGTGGGGGTACACGGCTGGCTCCATGGTGGTCTCAACCACGCCGGTTTCAGCTGCGCACTCGTCTTCATCCCCCAGACCCCGGAATGCATTGACAAAGGTGGACTTGCCAGAGCCACACTCTCCTGTGATGGCAATATTTAGTTCCACATGGTCAATCTGCTCAAAGTAGTCCTGGATCTTAGCCACGGCTGAAGTCAAGGTCTGGTTTTCCAGTGCATCCCTGATCTCCCTCACCTCATCCTCATCAATAATGGCATAATCATCAGCCATGGTCAAGCTATTGAGAAAACATAGAAACAAATACCATCACATATGTACACATAGTATTTTTTTCTTGATGCCACGATTTTTTATTATGGAACAATTCGTATGTGGCTGAATTGGACACTCAGCTTTTATTTAAGCTATTTTTATACACTTTGGTTTCACCTAGGAGAAATAACAGTACCTTTTCTTAATATAGTGGGCTCCAGAACTAATGGCACCCTGAATAAAAATGAAGAAAAAAGGCTGCATAAAAACAACACAAAGAATAAATTATCATGTCGTGAAAAAATATTTGCCCCCTTCCTGATTTCCTCTGTGATTGCATATTTGTCACATGGTTTCAGATATTTTGCCAAAATGTAATATTAAACAATGGGAACCTGAGTAAACAAAAACAAAAACAAAAACACATTTACTATTTAATTAATTTAACGACAAAATACACCCATATCACCCCTGTGAAAAACTAATTTCCCCCTTAATCTTAATAACTGGTTGCACCACCCTAAGCAGCAATAGCTGCAATCATATGCTTCCTTTAATATGATATAAATAATTAATTCGGACAAATTCATAGATCAAAGAAAAATCCAGAAGAGATGGGGGAAAAAAAGTTGTTGAAATATCAGTTTGGAAAAGTTCACAAAGCTATTTCTAAGGCTCTAGGCCACCGAAGCACAGTAGTACCAAATGGAGAACACTTGGAACAGTGGTAAATCTTCCAAGGAGTGACCAGCCTGCCAAAATGAGTGATAACTCATCCAGGTAGTCACAAATGATCCAAGAACACCCAAAGACCTGCAGGCCTGTCTAGCCTCAGCTAATATTATTATTCATGACTATACTATAAAGAAAAGAGACTGGGCAAAGGGATTCATGAGAGACTAGCCAGGTGGGAAGCACAGCCTACCAAGAGAGGCATCAATTCTCATCTCACTATGGCACAAAAAGCCCCTGGATGATCCCAAAGCATTTTGGGATAATGTTCTATGGACAGACAATTCAAAGGTGGAACTTTTTGAATGATACGTATTGTTTGGTGTGAAGCTAATACAGCATTTCACAGTCAGAAAATCATGCCAAAAGTAAAAAATGGTGAAGGTACTGTGATGGTGTGTGGATGTTTTGCTGCCTCAGGATCTGGACAACGTGCCCTTAATGATCTGAAACCATTCAGTGTGACAAATATGCGATAAAAGAGGAAATACAGAAAAGAGGCAAATACTTTTTCATGGCACTGTATACAGTGGGAACAATAATTATTTGATCCCTTGCTGATTTTGTAGTTTTGCCCACTTGAAGAATGGAATTCACATTTTAACATTGAGAGACATATCACAAAATAATCCACAATAACAACATCATATAAATTTTATAAATTGAATATCATATTTTCACATGAAATAAGTATTTGATCCATAGAACAATAGGACTTAATACTTGGTGGAGAAACCATTGTTGGCAAGCACAGAGGTCAGACGTTTGTCGTAGTTTTTCACCAGGTTTGCACAGATCTTGGGAGGGATTTTGGTCCACTCCTCTTTGCAGATCCTCTCCAAATCTTTAAGGTTCCAAGGCTGTCGCTTGGCAACTCGAAGCTTCAGCTCCCTCCACAGATTTTTGATGGGATTTAGGTCTGGAGACTGGCTAGGGCACTCCTTAATATGCTTCTTTTTGAGCCACTCCTTTGTTGCCTTGGCCGTATGTTTTGGGTCATTGTTGGAAGACCCATTGTTGGAAGACCCATCCACGACCCATTTTCAGTGCTCTCACTGAAGGTAGGAGGTTGTCGCCCAAAATGTCCTGGTACATGGCCCCATTCATCGTCCCCTCGATACGGTCCCCTTAGCTGAGAAACACCCCACAAAGCATAAGGTTTCCACCTCCATGTTTCACAGTGGGGATGGTGTTCTTGGGGTTGCACTCAGCTTTTCTCTTCCTCCAAACACGGCGAGTCGAGTTGATGCCAAAAAGCTCTATTTTGGTCTCATCTGACCACATCACCTTCTCCCAAGCCTCCTCTGGATCATCCAGGTGTTCTTTGGCAAACTTCAGAGGGGCCTGTACATGTGCCTTCTTCAGCAGAGGAACCTTGTGCGCGCAGCAGGATTTTAATCCTTTACGGTGTAGTGTGTTACTCATGGTTCTCTTCGTGACTGTGGCCCCAACTGCCTTCAGGTCATTAACAATGTGTAGTACTGGGCTGATCCCTGACCTTTCTCATGATCATTGATATCCCACGAGGCGAGATCTTGCGTGGAGCCCAAGACCGTGGGAGATTAGCGGTGACTTTGTGTTTCTTCCATTTTCTAATAATTGCTCCAACAGTTGTTAACTTCTCACCAAGCTGTTTGCTTATTTTCTTGTAGCCCATCCCAGCCTTTTGTCCCTGATGTCCTTAGACAGCTCCTTTGTCTTGGCCATGGTGGAAACGTTGGAATCTGATTGTGTCATGGTGTAGTGACCGATTGGGGCCACCAGGGGGCAGGGGGCTCATTGCCTTCACCTGGTCCTCATTAGTGCCAGGGACGCGTTCCCCCTGAGAGTATTTAAGGGCAGTGCTGACATTCGATCGACGCTTTGGTGTCCACTGTTCGCTCTGTTACAAAGCTGGTATGCACAAGGTAGACTCAGAGCTGGTTGAGTCAGGTAATGTGCTGGTTAGTTTTTCTGACAATCTTAAAAAGAAAAGAAAAGGTAAGGAAGGTGTTCAGTTTGTTAGTGTGTGTTCACGGCTGACACCTTCCTATAGGTTCTTTGTTTTCGTTCTCTTATTTTTCGTGCTTGTGTGAGCCGGTGGTAGAGGCACGGTGTATTTTGGTTTGTGTTTTTCTCCTGAGCTACGACTCAAGGTTTTATTTTCGTGCCAAGTCTTTTGCTAGGTTGTACTTTTATTTTATCCCTGGTCCGGGGATTTCAGTGCTCTACTTACGCACTTATTTTGGTTGGGTAGTCGCCCTGTTTTTAAGGGTCGTTTTATTTTCTCATAGCCGTTTTTTTTGGGCTTTATCTTCTGATTCGTACAGAGTTTTCATCCGTGATATTTTCTGTTCCTCCCTCTGTTCGGGGGTATTCCCCATTTGTATTTGTACATCCCAGTTTCTTTCTCTTCTGGGATTTTGTGGATAGGGGTTTACCTTTAGTCGCGTCTTGCTCTCCGCCCATCCTAAACATTACAGATTGATTGTGTGGACAGGTGTCTTTTATACAGCTACATAACGATGTAACGAGTTGACACAAGTGTTTTGGGTAATGAGTTGAGATTAGGAGTGCTTCTTTTTGGAAAACTAACTGGTCTGTGGGAGCCAGAATTATTGCTGATTGGTAGGGGATCAAATACTTATTTCATGCAAAAATACGATAATAAATTTCTAAAATTTATATGATGTTATTGTGGATTATTTTGTGATATTCTGTCTCTCAATGTTAAAATGTACCTATGATTAAAATTCTACACAGTTCCATTCTTTGTAAGTGGGCAAACCTACAAAATCAGCAAGGGATCAAATAATTATTGCTCCCACTGTATGTTCTGTTCAAACTTATGGGAAAATCATATACTTTTATTTCAATACATTTACTCTCACGTTTCAATGTTTTTATTAAGTAATCTCATTTTTTTTTATGAAAACCATAAACAGATTATTGGCACCCCTAACAATTATTGTAAATAAAATCAACAAAATGAAATTGATAATACAATTTTACTTCATTTAGTTAATCTCAGTCTGATGGAACTGCAATGCTCTCCAGAATTGTTGGCACCCTTGATAAATATTCACAAAAAACACTTTAAAATAAAAAAATTGTTAATAACATAAGTTTTATTTTCCAACATGTGTAAAGCAGTGTGCAGTATTAATCATTCAATGGATTCAAACAAATGAAACTTTTTTTTTTTTTTTTTACCCCACAATTATTGAGTTATTGGCACCCCTGGTTTAATACTGCAAACGCCCCTGGAAAACATCTGTGAGTCTTTTCCGATAATTTTAGAGAACACAGGGACTTTTGACCATTCCTCCATGCAGAACTTTTCAGAATTCATTTTATGAATTTATTGTGCCATTGATCTGAAATAGTGCCCCTGGACCACTGGCAGTATAACATCTCCAAAACACCAACGGCCCACTGCAGGGTTCCCACACCTTCATAAACATCCAATTCAAGGACCTTCCAATTACTTTCAAGGGTCAATGGCCTACAATTCAAGGATTAACAATTAAAAAGAGGCTTTAATGTGTGTTCACCAGGTCTGTAGGTCTCTTGCCATCTCTAAGAACAGCAACAAAAAAAAAATTATTCTCTAAACATGTATTCATTTAGATAATAAAGCTGCATGTCGGAACTTTTTGGAGTTAAATATTCACTTTTTTTACTATTAAGTTTATAAATTGGCCTTAGCAAGACCCAACAAAATCATTAGTGTGACATGACACCAAATGAGAGCTTGAGAATCAATTATATTATAATTTGTTGTACTGGAAGTACACTGGAGAAAAAATCACAGGGAAGTGACATGTTTTGCCGAAAACATTATCAGGTGTTGCTGGCGTTTTTGGTGGTTTTATACAAGTTATTTAGTATTTGCTGTGTTTGTCATGGATCTGGTAGGCATTCGACTAGGTTTTCCAGACATTACCTTTCTGTGCCGCTAGATCGCGCCATTGTCGCATTCTGGCCTATTTTAGTAACGAATGGCGATTAGGTCATCTATGGGATCGGATTTCTGACCAAGGCTAGCTACGTGGCTGTCTATTACAGTCTTTTTGAATCGGCATTCATCATCTCACGTTATTTTATGTTCATTTGTGAATTATGTGAGGTGTGACTGACTATTCTTTATTACCTATTATGACGAAGTCTATGGGAGCTAAACACGTAGCAATTCTTCGTCAGTTTAGGGTAATTGGGATAGTCTCACATCTTCACTTTCACGTTTTATTTTTGTGCACAAATGTTACACAGGT
Source organism: Conger conger (assembly GCF_963514075.1). NCBI lineage: Eukaryota > Metazoa > Chordata > Actinopteri > Anguilliformes > Congridae > Conger > Conger conger. Next base: position 83,850,680 of record NC_083760.1, on the reverse strand, counting down.
GGAAGACAGAATCCCTCAGGGAGTTTGATACCACGTTCGCAGATTCCTACGGTTGAGGTTGAGGTTGAGGTTATTTTGCCCTTGTTCCACATGCTTTCTCGTTTTCTATTTGTCCACATAGTTAACTTCCGCCTGTTTCAAAAGCTACTTTTGGGAAGTAAGGAGCTTTAGGTCGAGTTAATGTGGACCTAGGGGTTCTGAGACCCGTTGGTAATTAAGATTGGTTCAGATTCCCTATAGTTTTGATGAAGCGTAAGGGGTGGCTAATATTTCCTCTATCCGTAGGTGGATATTGTTCTCGGTGACATTATGTGTCTTTCCAATAGATTGCGGTCTCCTAGCATGGCAGCCGTCTAAACATTTACTTTGGTACAGCGATGTATTTCGTTTGGTCACTTTTGAAATGCATTGTTTTCGTGGTTGTGTCGTCTTTGTCGGTCATTGGATATACAGCACTAAGTCGTTATTCGCAACTGGTGGCGGATGGTGTAGGTAGGTTACGTTCGCATGAACCCCATACCCGGGGGGCTTATACTTTTTGTTTCCTTAGTGCTGATCTGGTATGTGTTACACTCAGGTTACTTTTCAGAATCATCGATATTCTTGGGATAGACTGCAGGTTTTTCATGGGAGTTAAGTCTTGAAACTGAGATGGCCATTGCAGAACATGGTCATTGTTTTTAATTGACCATTTCTATGTGAATTCTGATGTATGTTTGGAATCATTGTCCTGCTGGACAATCAGCTGATTACCAAGTCACAAATTCCTGGCAGAGGCAACCAGATTTTCTGCCAAGGGTTCCTGATACTTTGTTGAAAATCTGTTATGTGTTACACTCAGGTTAATGACACGTGTTTTGGAGTGTTCGCCCCTCTCGTCTGAGAGCTTTGCGAATCTCCGTTAGCCCAGGGCTCTATGTGGGGGACCCTCGGCGCTGCTCGTGTATCTCGTGTAAATGTGTTTTTGTTAGTGCGTTGAGTTCACCCAGTAGTTGACGCATTCGTAAGTCTCCTGTTTAGTCAGATGAGCCGAGCTGAGCGTCTGGTGAAACTCTGAGGTTGTCGGCTTTCCCTTTCCCTTAAAGCCAAGTTGTGTACATGGTCGTGGGCGGATCGCCCCTCTCCAATTGAGAGCTTTGCGAAAGTGCTTAAACTCGGGAGTCCGAAATAGAATCTAGCCGCCGTGCATGTACACGTCCTACCCTCTTATTAGGATTCCTGCTGCACCAGTGGAACTAGGGGGTTTATTTGTTTAATGTATCTCCTTTTTGAAAGTAACCCTGCGTCGTCAGGTGAATTAAATTGTAAATATTGTCGGTTATTATATTATATCATATTAGATTGGGTTTTGGTAGATTTTCACGCAGGACAATCACTCCAAACATACATCAAAATCCAAACATAAATGGTTAAGTGAAAACAACATGTGTTCTGCAATGGCCACCTCGGTGCCCAGGCTTAAATCCCATCAAAAACATGTGGTCTGAATTGGAGAGGGGGGTCCATAAGCAGTAACCCAAAGATATAAATGATTCTGAAAGGTTCTGCATTGAGGAATGGTAAAAAAAATCCTTCAGAATGTGTTCTCTAACCTTATCACAGATTATAGGAAAATACTCATCGTTGTCATCTTTGCCAGGGTTGTTTGCACAAAGTATTTAACCAGGGGTGCCAATAATTTTCTGGGCATTTTTTTGAATGTAAGACTTTACACCTGTTGGAACTGTTGGCACACTACTTTACCCATGTTGGAAAATAAAGCGTACGTCCATAACTGCATATTTATCAAGGGTGCTAATAATTTTGGAGCCCACTGTACATACACTGATTTCATCAAATGTACGTATTCGTGAAGTTAAAACAATTCGCTTACGGTAAATTAACATTGTAGGACAATGAAGCGGTAACTTCACATTTTGTAATTCTTTGATAAACTTACCTAATGCTGCTCTTCTGCCGATTTAATTTCACGGTATACGCACTTTAGCTCATGTTTCCGTCTTTTATGTTCTATATCGCATAGCAAGGGTGACGAGGGGAAACGGCTGAAGCTTTCAGCTCCGCGAAGTTGGCAAATGTTGCTGGCCACAATTGGAGACTTGCGGTTCGCATTCATCAAAATAAAAGTTCGGTGAATAAAATTCAATTTTGTCAATTTTAATTGTTCAGTTAATACAGTTGGATATGATTGTAATGTATTTGCAGAGAATATAAAATTGTGCACAAATTTCAATAAAAACTGTTTGCCGCCTGTTGTTGCTGTCTGTCAGGTGTGGTATGGGCATGCATTGCCATAGACTGTCAGTTGCCACCCAACTCATTTGCATAGCTCATAACTCAAAAACTATGAATTGTTTCAAAATGAAAGGGGGTATACATTTGTTAGCTGGACCCTTATCTTTAATATTAAACAGTCCTTTCTGTGAAATCCTGTTCCGAGCAATTGTTGCTGTGTTTCTAGTGTGGGGAGGCCATACGTTGCTATTGACTGTCAGTTGCCACCCAGCTCATTTGCATAGCTCATAACTCAAAAACTAGAAATTGTTTCAAAATGAAAGGGGGTATACATTTGTTAGCTGGACCCATATCTTTAATATTCTACAGTCCTTTCTGTGAAATCCTGTTCCCAGCAATTTATTTATTTTTTATTTTTTATTTGTCCTTTATTTAACCAGGAAATGTCACCATTGAGATACAAGATCTCTTCTTCCAGGGAGTCCTGGCCAAGACGGCACACATAAAGTTACAACATGAGAAACAATAAGGCATATACAATATACATGAAAAAAAAAAAAAAAAAAAAAAAAAAAAAACATAAGTCAAACACAGACGCAGTAGGCTACAAGTGCATTTTAAAAAAGCATAATCGAGTCAGCATCAGGTAAAGCAATTACATGTTTCCTGTAGGGCTCTAATATCCTGCAATGTTCCATTGTAATATGAATCATGGTCCAATGTAACGAATCTAAATTCACTGGAACAAGGACAAATTTAAATCTCCACCAATTTCTTTTTAAATTTGGTAAATTTCCTCAATTGTCTCGCAGTACAAACTATACAGTTCCTGGCCAACAAATGTAGAGGGGACTGCAAGAATTATTTTTTCGGGTACTGTTCTGATTAAAAATGACAGGTATGTGTCTATAATGGAATCATTTAGCCAATTGTTTCCTTTCAGAATCGCTAGATCATGCGATTCTAAGTTAATGGGTAAATTTATTTTTGAGCTATTACATGTATCTTGATTAGGAGATTTGGACATGCATCGAGCAGAACACGAGTGAGCAACTTCTACTTTACAATGCTCTACTTGCTCTTTTGAAGATATGCAGTCAAATATGCATATTATGAATTTAGATTTAGAATTATTTTTTGTATTAAATCAAAAGTGTACTCCGTTTTTTTTTTAAACCCACAGTGTCGTTTCCAGGTATTGTCATTTTTAAATATAATTACGTGTGGGTAATAATGTAATCCAATTAGTACAGCTACCAATGTATGTATTTGCTCTCTAAATACAGATCTTTTAATTTCCGCAGTTACACAAGTACGTTTGACATCCAGATTCGGAATCTAACCCAATTTTTATATTATCTTGTGTTAAATCGGTCGAATTTATTATGAGAAAATCTTTGTATATTTATTTGCACTTGTCCACATTTGCAGATTGTAGTGAATATGAATTTTGTGTACAGCAAATCCTCTGCAAGGAAACGTGAACACATTGATGTTCTAACAAACAAGTGGATGACTGAAGTAATTTTGAAAATGAAGCCATAGCAGGGTGCCTCGCACAAGTTGTATCATACGTTTTTTTGTCAAATTTCTTTAGCATTTCTTTGAAATTAGAATTAGCTGATTTTGAAGAGGACAACTGAAGACGTTCATATGTCTCCTGGATTGCTTTGCTGCCATCAAGAAGGTGAAATACTATACTTAATTCTGATTGATTCAATTCTTTTTTTTTTAGTGATGTCTTCTCCATGTGATTGCATGTTTTCATTGTTCTCTCTTCCTCTACATTGTCGTTTGATTTGTCATGTAAGACGACTTGCTTCTCGAAGAAGTAAAACACCCCGCTTTTGGAATCATGTTCAGAATTACTCAATGACACAATTAAATCGTTTGCCGTTACTAATTTATCATTTCTAATCAGTGACGCTGTATAGTGACCACCCCACAACACTGATTTCCCTACATGAGATATGATCGAATTTAATCTATATTCTTGCTGCTCGCCGTTGATGTTTTGCAGAGTAATTGCAAAACAGCACCAATGCTAGCTCTAGGCAATTGAACAATGACAATGTCAGGGTAAGTGTGCACTAATGATTTGCGCTTTACTTCATTGTTACACACTGCACATTTGCTTGGAGCCTCTGCTCCATTTAAACAATCGCTGAACGCATTTTCAACGGATGTAGTTAGATCATTTAGCTCCACAGTAACGACTGAGTTGAACTCCCCAATTGTTCTAATTTTATTTGCGCAATGTGTACATGTGTCTGTATTTGTTACCATGACGTTGACATTCATGCTTGCTCTCTGCAGCCAAGATACAAGTGGTAAAATAAAATCAATGAGGTCATTTCTCTGACCTAATTTTAGATCGGGAATGGCTGCAGTCAGTTCTTTTAAAAGAGGCCCTAGGATACATGCCTTGAAAATGTAGCCAGGATTCTATACTGCTGTTATGAGTAATTTTGATAATGACATGGGCATTGATGTGGTGGAATGTAAAATTGTGTCCGTTAATGTTCTTTTCATAATATTTAGGTTCAGAAAGCACTGTGTTGTTGCATTAAACCAGCAGTTCATTTGCACATTTTGAAAGGCACAAATTTTATCCAGTTTGGTGTTTAACTGGGTAGGCCGAGGACAGTCAATTTGTTGTTCTTTAGAAACTTTTTTGAAATTATTTTTCTGTTCAGGAAGCAATGCATTCCATTCTGCTTTTGCAAATGCTATGGCATCAGATGCCCTGCACTTTGCGAAATGAGATGTAAAATTCGAATTGAAATTCATTAAAGCAGATTGCTTTTTGGGAGTCTGCTCATTTAATGTAAATAGCATGTTACTTTTAATTTGTGCTTTCTGGAAGCTATAGGTGGTCTCTTTTATTTTGCTTTTGTTCCACTTTTCCTCTGGTTGTTTAAATTTCCGTTTCTCTTTTAAAACACTCAATCTTACTGTATCACAAAGTTCCCTCTCTCTAGCCTTATACAATGTAGGCAATTTGTCAACACACACATCAATTCTGTGTTTTTCATTGTTGAAAAAAAGTACTTTTGTATTTTTAAAACTAGCTTTGCATAGTGATGTTGTCTTATCAAATAGATGGGGGGGGTTACATTTAGTATGTTCTGTTTATCCAAATAAGATGACATTAAATTGGACCACACTGGAATTACTGGGACAAAGTAATCTAAGAGCTTGTCTAATAGCATTGGGCTGTAATATGCATTGTCACAGGTATTTGTATATTTGTACATTTGTCAGGGCATTTGTTTAGATTTTTTGGAAATGTGTCAAAAAAGGCGATTTCACCGATGATATGCTTTGAATATACTCATCACGAGTGTCATTTGAACTTTGCACATCAATATGCTCCTCTCCTACGTTGCTTTTTTATCATCATTTTTATCAGTGATACCATTTAATAATTTCCAGTGCTGCAAATAATGTTCCATCATTTGATAATTAAATATTCGCATGGAAGCTAGAAGGAGAACTAAAGAGCGGTCACAATTAATTTGAATTGGCAAGGTATTGAAATTATAAATCTTTTTTTCATAGACCCTAATTGCAGTGAGGAGCTGTTCTACTGCACTTTGTGTGTGCACTTCACTGATCATAAATGCAATTGGGCATGAGATTTGGGCTGGGGTTGAAGTATATACTGACATTTGGGTGGCAACTGACAGTCAATAGCAACGTATGGCCTCCCCACACTAGAAACACAGCAACAATTGCTCGGAACAGGATTTCACAGAAAGGACTGTTTAATATTAAAGATATGTGTCCAGCTAACAAATGTATACCCCCTTTCATTTTGAAACAACTCATAGTTTTTGAGTTATCAGCTATGCAAATGAGCTGCTTGTGAATTGACAGTCTATGGCAATACATGCCCATACCACACCTGACAGACAGCAATAACAGGTGGCAAACAGTTTTTATTGAAATTTGTGCACGATTTTATATTCTCGCATTCATCAAAATAAAAGTTCGATAAATAAAATGATTTGTAATTTTGTCAATTTTAATTGTTCAATTAATACAGTTGGATATGATTGTGATGTATTTGCAGAGAATATAAAACTGCGCACTAATTTCTCTAAAAAGTGTTTGCCACCAGTTGTTGCCGCATTTCACGTGTGGCAAAAACATGCATTGTTATAAACTATCAGTTCACAACCAGCTGATTTGCAAAGCTAATTACTAAAAAATGATACATTGTTACCAATTAAAAGGGGGTATACGTTAAGCAATTGTTGCTGTGTTTCCAGTGTGGTATGGGCATGCAATCCTATTGACTGTCAGTTGCCAACCAGCTCATTTGCATAGCTCATAACTCAAAAACTGTAAATTGTTACTCAATGAAAGCTGGTATACATTTACTCTAGAGAATCATATCTTTAATATTCTACAGTAATTTCTGTGAAATCATGTTCCCAGCAATTGTTGCTGTGTTTCCAATGTGGGGCGGCCAAGCATTGCTATTGACTGTCAGTTGCCACCCAGCTCATTTGCATAGCTCATAACTCAATAATTGCAAATTGTTACCAAATGAAAGGGGGTATAGCTTTACTTTACAGACCCATATCTTTAATATCAAAATTGAATACACAGTAGAATTAGCCAACAGTAAGTCCTCCTTACAATTAAGGCCTTGGTTTCTATCCTAGAAGTCCCATCTGTGCCCCTACTTACTTCCCACTGCCTTATTATCATTTTCTCAAGTTCTACTGGTGGAGAGGAGGATGCCTTCTCCACCAAGGAAGTTTTTCCTTGCCACACAAATAAAATTGATTTGACTTTAATTTCATTGTAAAATTGCATGGTTTGTATTTATTCCTGGGTATATGGGTATATAATGAGAAGCTTGTGAATTGACAGTTATAGCAATGAATGCCCACCCTGCACCTGACACACAACAATAATTGCTGGGAACATGATTTCACCGAAAATGTCACTTTCATTGGGTAATAATTTATAGTTTTTGAGTTATCAGCTACGCAAATGAGCAACAAATGGCAACTGACAGTCCATTGCAACATATGGCCACCCCACACTGGAAACAGAGCAACAATAGCTGGGAACATGATTTCACAGAAATTACTGTAGAATATTAAAGATATGGGTCTGTAGAGTAAATGTATATCCCCTTTCATTAGGTAAGAACATGATGTTTTGTAACAATGTTTTAACGCAGAAATATTAGCTATTGTACCTTTACAATTTACGGTTTTATCTGTATTACCTCTATATATTTTAAGATGCCATTGCTTTAGCGACAATAGTTCCTTATTTTGTAACATTTGGGTGGCAAATTAGAAGACATTTTTTTTTTTGCTGACATTATTTGTTCAAATACTAAAATTGGAATAATCTATGATGGCTCCCTAGTCAGAATAATGACACAGGTTTCTCCTGATGGTGTTGCTCCCAAACAATGCTCTAGCTTATCATATCTGCAATTTATGATACATTTTTATGAATGGAGTCAAATAGTTTTTACTCATGACCGAGACAAGGAGCAACACCACTTACCCTCTGCTAATGCTTTCTTCCCCATATTTCTGTGGTGTGCCATGTCCCTGTCTTGCTGCCAGCACTCTCGCACCATCCTCACTGAGAACTGATGAATGTACCCGCATACTGGCCCACCTCAGTGAAACCCATTTTCCCAGATGCTAAAATGCTTTGTGTGTAATGAAATACAGTAAAGGTAGAGTGAAATTTGTTATTTTTCCCAAATGTTAAGGCTTTTGGATTTGAGACAAAAAAGTTTATGTAAAATATGTAAATATTTAATCATATTCGTCTCATATTCATCTTTTTATCTGAAATGTAAATACCTTCAGTCGGCTATATTGCAAATATAACTAATATACCTTTGTAGTGTCCTAATATCACCTCTTGTTGATACCCTTTGTCTTGTTTTAGACAACTGGGTAGCTGCATTGGGGGTTAGCTGAATTGTTATGGGACATACAGAGCGTTTAATTCTTTAAATTCAGTTCCTGACTTGACTGAATTGAAGACAGAATTGACCCCAGCCCTGTTTTTTGTTGTATGTTTGGGATCCGGGCAGGTTTCTCTGTGCGTCTCGGATCTGGGATGGAGTGAAGAAGACCTCGGCTCTGAGTACAGACAGCCACTTTCCTAGTGTCCACACAAGCCTAGTGCACCTAACGGTGGATCACCATGGAAACGGGACACCATGAGGAAACACCAGAGACGTATTCGACTCACGGAAAGGAAGAGGGAACCAGATTTAGGCTCGTTGTCCACAAACTTTACTCACTCTTATCTTTTCAGAAAGTTAGAATACAGAAAAAAAGGTCAAACTCAAGTTGGGTACAGATAGACAGAATTCATAGATGAATATAAACCCATAGGTAGATTATATTGGTTACAGATTGAGTTACTTGGGAGATTCATTTGTTTTATTTAAAAGAAATATTCCAGAAAAAATACCAGCCCCAATGAATGTCCCATAATACCAAAAGACCAGAACATGGATACATTTCATGAGATCATTTTCATTATGTAAAATAAACAATCCTGCCAAGTATTTGTCCATGGTGTCTCATTACAAAGATTGCTCGGCTGTTTTTTTTTTCTCAATACAAACAGTACTACATATTGCTCAAAAATACACAACCTAATTTCGATGAGAACATCTTCATCAAGATCAAAGGCACTAGTACAGAAAGGCACTTGAACTGCAGAGAAGTAGTTTCTTCACACCGGTGACTGCAAAGCTCTCATCACGACCTTTTGTGCATCCTCTGCCAGCTCATTCAAGCAGCTTGTCAGCATCCTGTGGGTGGTGGAGTACGAGATTCCCGCGGCCCCCATGGAGCCGAACACCGGGATTGTGCTGGCCCAGTACTCCAGCAACATCACCCCTGCTCCGGCAAATTTGGTAAGCATCTTGATGACCACATCGCCCGATATCTCCTTGTTGAGGGGGGATGTGAGGACCGCTTTCAGTTCCTCCAGAGGCACGTTTGTTTTGTCAGAGAGGTTTTTCAGGGATTCATCATCCAGGCCAAAAGCCTGGTAATAACTGCTGAGCTCTTTGACCAGGATGCCTATATCCACCACCACAGACAGTCCTGGGATGGGTATGGCTGCCATGGCGCCTGACAGCAGGGACACCTTCCATATGTTGGCCTGCAGGGCCTCTTTCTTCTTCTTGTTGATGTCCAGGGTGATGTTGGGCAGTGACAGAAGGAGGACACGCTGCTTGTGTTCAGGCAGCTCTTTCTCTATCGTCTCCTGCAGCTTTGGGAAGTCGTAGAGCTGCAGCTCAAAGCTGGAGATAAGGAAGACCGTGGGAGATGCCACTCCATTTTCCAGGAGGCCTTATGAAATAGAAAATAGAGTACTGTTACAAAACAAACAAATGGAGGACAGATTTCAATGTTCAGCTGTTGCAAACTTCTTACTGTGTAATACCATCCCAAAAATATAACAAGCTAAACAATCTAAATGTTCCCTCTGGAAAAGTTGTAGAAGAGGACGCATCTCACATTGACCCGTTACCTTTCATGCAGTCTTCCCGAATTATACTGAGGGTTTTGTCCTCGTCAAAGTCCTTCTTCCTTTTCTCTGCATGTATGCTGTTGTCAATCTTTGAGCGAACAAAGTAGAACCTCTTCTTCATGCGTTGGATCTCTGTGGCCAGCTGCACATTGTTGACTTTGAAACGTTCTGAGATGATGATGATGAAGAAATCATAGCGTTCGAATTCTACTTTTTGAAGGTACTTGTCTGCTTTGAAATTGGGTGTCCCAATCCCGGGAAGGTCCCACACTTTGACTTTGGGATATTTAGGGTGGGGCTACACGGTTGGCTCCATGGTGGTCTCAACCACGCCGGTTGGAGCTGCGCCCTTGTTGTCTTCCACCAGACCCCGGAATGCATTGACAAAGGTGGACTTGCCAGAGCCAGACTCTCCGGTGATGGCAATATTTAGTTCCACACTGTCAATCTGCTCAAAGTAGTTCTGGATCTTATCCACGGCTGAAGTCAAGGTCTGGTTTTCCAGTGCATCCCTGATCTCCCTCACCTCATCCTCTCCAACAATGGTAAAACCCTCAGCCATGGTCAAGCTATTGAGAAAACATAGAAACAAATACCATCACATATGTACACATAGTATTTTTTTCTTGACGCCATGATTTTTTTGTAATGAAACAATTCGTATGCGGCTGAATTGCACACTCAGCTTTTATTTAAGCTATTTTTATACACTTTGGTTTCACCGAGGAGAAATAACAGTACCTTTTTTAATATAGTGGGCTCCAGAACGAATGGCACCCTTAATAAAAATGAAGAAAAAAGGCTGCATAAAAACAACACAAAGAATAAATTATCATGTCGTGAAAAAATATTTGCCCCCTTCCTGATTTCCTCTGTGATTGCATATTTGTCACACGGAATATCATCGTGCTGTATGTCATTGGATATACAGCACTAAGTCGTTATTCGCAACTGGTGGCGAATGGTGTAGGTAGGTTACATTCGCATGAACCCCATACCCGGGGGGCTTATGCTTTTTGTTTCCTTAGTGCTGATCTGTTATGTGTTACACTCAGGTTAATGACACATGTTTTGGAGTGTTCGCCCCTCTCGTCTGACAGCTTACCCAAATCTCCGTTAGCCCAGGGCTCTATGTGGGAGACCCTCGGTGCTGCTCGTGTAAATGTGTTTTTGTTTGTGCGTTGAGTTCACCCAGTAGTTGACTGCACCAGTGTCTGATATATTATTATATGAACATTAGTAACTAGTTAGTAACTTGCAAATGGTTATTATTCCCTTCTACATGTTAACATTACCAGAATACAAGGGGTACTGTATGTACCTGCTTTTAGCTTGCTCAGTGCCGTCCGGTGTGATGTCTCAGCTGCATGACTCGTGAACTTTAATTGATTTACTGCAGGCTCTACTTCGGGACATTTGTGAGCCACGACTCTCCAAAACTTCTTGAAATCTTCCAGGCATGATACTAGGTGACGGTTGATATAGCTTTTTTTCTTGCTTGTAAGCACAGCTAGTGACCAATGACCATCGCACTGAGGCAGGTGGTGCTATTCACAGATGGCAGGAGACACATACAGCGGAATGTAACGCAATGTTATTTCCAGTCCTAACAAAATTAAGTAAAAATAATTTTATAAATTTCTATATATGACTTGAATTTCCATTATTTAAAATATATATATTCAAGCACTTTCAATGACCAATGTCTATTTTCAAAAACTTTCAAGGATTTTTTTCCCTCAAATTCACAAGTTTTCATGGATTTCAAGGACCTGTGGGAACCCTGCCACTGCCATTGTAATGTCTAGGAAACGACAGAGTCCAAATCTCCAATTTGTCACCACGGCAGCAAGCTCTTCAGGAAAATCAGACTTTATTTAGCACAAGTGCATAAAGCTGGACCAGGTTTTTCATAAACATGGACCTGGACTGTCATTTTTACACCCATTTTATACACAGTTACTCCTCCTACAACTCCTCCTCAAACCCCATGGTGGCAAATCACCCACACTGTTCTTATCTTAACTCCTCCCACAACTCCACCCCCCCAACAGGTGCAGACATCATTGTGGCAAATCGGCCAAAGTCCTCATGCTCTGCCTACTGTGTACAAAGTTCAGTCATGCTCTGCCAAATCTCTATAAAGTTCAGGACGCCCCCACCCTCGCAAACTGCCTCTAAAACACACGTCATCCATGGTTTTTTCTGAGCATACACGTCACTCTGTATTTTTCCACATATGGGTCACTTTTCTAAAATGCACTAAGCAGCAGTAATCATTGAAAATATAGACATACTAAACATTTGATTAATATTCTGTTCTAATATTCTTTTCTAATATACAGACATACTAAACATTTGATTAATATTCTCTTCTAAGTGAGTAAATGTACGTTGCATTCTTTGCTCTCATTTCAACAGTTTTCACTGTGGTTTCTTGCGTTTTCATAAGCTCAGCTGTAATTAATGTTCTAGGTTCATTTGATTGGATAACAAGCAGCGTACATGTGATATATTGATTATAAGCCACTTACCTATAGATACACTTCTGGCATGAATCATTAAGAGTCCCGGAGAAACCAGCTGTATAGGCATATCTCGCTCTGCCCACTGTCCTGTCCTTGACTGTCTGCAGCTGTCGCCAGCTGGCTGCTTTATTAAACTCCGGTTACATATGGGTTACTCCTAATTCTAGCACAATTTAGCAGTTAATCAGTTTGAAACTATACAGGGTATATATCATACTTTAATATGGATATATTGATACACTTTTATCATACATCGTCGAGAGTTTTGGAAGAACCAGCCTGCTCACTGAGGTGGAGTCTGATTTTGACTTTTAGGAGGGAGATCTTTTGTTCTGTGAATTTTCCCCTACACCATATCTGATAGTAGATATGAGCTGCTTCTTCTTGTGTACATTCCATTTTGCCGTTGAGTCATGTTTAACCGTTTATGTATGTTTTGTACCCATTACCCGACTTGTGAAAGTAATTTACCATCTGTAGCTTCTGAATTGACTTCTTTGGATTTTCTTGTGCTGATAGTTGACAAAGGGATTTTGCTTGCTTCTTACCTCATTTTTATACTGGAGTTTGCATAATGCATAGAAAGAGAACCACCTCATACAGTACTTACTGTTAAATATGTGGGTCATTGATGCTGGGGAGATGTATTGCTGCCAGTGGTCCAGAGGCACAAGTACCAGGAGAAAATCTGATTGTCTCTGCTAGGAAGCTGAGACTTGGTTTTTGGGAGATTTTCCAGCGGGAAATCACTCCAAACATACATCAAAATCCAAACATAAATTGTTAAGTGAAAACAACATGTGTTCTGCAATGGCCATCTCATTCCCCAGGCTTAAATCCCATCAAAACCTGTGGTCATTTATACCCAAGGATATAAATGATTCTGAAAGGTTCTGCATTGAGGAATGTTCAAAAATCCTTCAGAATGTGTTCTCTAACCTTATCACAGATTATAGGAAAATACTCATGGTTGTCATCTTTGCCAGGGTTGTTTGCACAAAGTATTTAACCAGGGGTGCTAATAATTGTGAAACCTGTTTTCTGGGCATTTTTTTAAATGTAAGACTTTACACATGTTGGAACTGTTGGCACACTACTTTACCCTTGTTAGAAATAAAGCGTATGTCCATAACTGCATATTTATCAAGGGTGTTAATAATTCTGGAGCCCACTGTACATACACTGATTTTTAAGCCTGTGCTTTAGTTGCATTGACTTATTTGGTTGTCATGTTGAGTGACAACAGCAACAAACTCCAAATGCAAATTCCATACCGAGAATCAACCGTTTACCTTTTCTTAGCTTTGTGCATGAACTAATGATACAATGACCCACAGCTAGCCCAGAAAAAACTGAGCTGCCAATTGTCCAATTACTTTTGGTCCCCTTAAATGAGGGAACTCTGTATAAAAAAGGGCTGTCATTCCTACATGGTTCTCCCAATATTGATGCACATGGCCTCATATCAACACTGACAGCCTACACTTAACATCGTTTCCATGTTGAATTTCAAATCCAGTCTGCCCGTGTAAAATAACAACAAAAAAATGCCAATGTCTAAATACTTACAAACTGTCCTGTAGCCTATGCATTTTGTAATAGCCCAGTATTTTTCAAAAAAATACCTATGAAGGTATTTGCAGACGTCTAATGGCATTTAACTTTTTGGTATTGATGTGTGATTATCAATCACTTATTTCAACTGCAAAATGTAAAATACGTGGTCCTCTGTAAATACAGGGCTGCAATTGGGTAATTATTTGATAAACTTACCTAATGCAGCTCTTCTGTCGATTTAAGTTCACTCAATACGCACTTTAGGTCATGTTTCCGTCTTTTATGTTCTAGCGCATACCATGGGTGACGAGGGGAAACTGCACTTATTTGGGTCACATTAAAACGCATGGCGAAAGTGAAATAATACATTATAACTACCCAATAGGCGTACTTGTAGCCTTCACACTATGGCAGAGAACCCAGTTGTGTTCATTAATCGAGATCAGTCTTTAGTCTAGGCCACATGTTGAAGGTTATATGCATTAATGTTGACGTGTGCACCCACTTCTTTAAATTCAGATAGTTGTCAGAATCTAGAGCAACTACATTCACGGGATCCCTGTAACACAATGTAATAGTCCTACTATATCACAGCAACTCGCGCGCATATGCCCGCACTCACTACAATTTTAGTTCCTGTGCATGGTCACACAGTCTTCTCTCCCGGTTGAAGATTCCCTGGTGAAAATACCCCTGCTGCTTTTTAAATAGCCTATAACAATTTACTGCAATTTGCTGACATTATTATTTGTTCAAATACTAAAATAGCAATAATCTATTATGGCTCCCTATTCAGAATAATGATGCCGGTTTCTCCGGATGCCATTACACGCAAACAACGCTGCAGCTGATCGTATCTGAAATGAATGTGACCTGTCATAACACCACTCGATCACGCCACCTTGGGAATTACGCCCAAGGAAATAGTTTGTCAGAATCGAGGATTGGTGATCAATCCCCACATAGGTGTGTTCAACTAAATGAACAAGCAGAGACGTGGATTCAATAATAAGACAGAGTTTATTAATTACAATCCTAAAAACACAGTAAAAACAAACAACCCACACAAAAACCCACAGGATCCCCAAAATTATAAAATGAGCAGGTCTTCCCTGCCGCTAAGGGGCACTACTGGATGCATGTGGGTACGGGTCCGTGGAAGTGGAACCGAAAGGTCACTCACTCGTGAAGATGCCAGCAGACATACACATGCACTGTAAATCGGTGAGATACGGACACGGTGAATCAAATATTCTACTTCCACACACACACACTCACACACACACTACAACATACAGTAAAAGAACAGCCCCACTTTCGATGGCGCCCTAGCGACCTCCACGCCAAACCAGATTCCAAACCACGCACTGCAAACGTAAACAGTAAGCCGCCCCAAAGCCCCAACTCGATCAACAGTTGGTTTGTCAATAGTACGAATATTAAAACTAGAAATAAATATGGAATCCCAGGGAAAAGGTTTAAAAACACAAACGCTCCACGTAGCCATTACCGGCGTATTAATAGAACTGGCGCCCCGCTATCCACGTTCCTCAGCTCTTTAATGAGCCTACGCGATACACACGAATTTCTAATAAATGGTTGGCATTTATATAGCGCCTTTATCCAAAGTGCTGTACAATTGATGCTTCTCATTCACCCATTCATACACACACATTTGGGGGTTAGGTGTCTTGCTCAGGGACACTTCAACACAGCCCGGGCAGGGGATCGAACGGGCAACCCTCCGACTGCCAGACGACTGCTCTTACTGCCTGAGCCATGTCGCCCCTAACGCCCCTAACGCCCCTAATGTCAGCAAAACAGCAGCTAGCAATGTCCTGTAATGGCAGAAAAACATTTGTTAGTGCACAGGCAGTGTGGCGTTCTGGAAAACACAATATTGTAGCGCATTTTAACAACAACATTACCTTGGAAGCTAAATGCTTTCCTACTCATACCGTAAAGAAGATAGATTAAAATAAATACCTCAATAGGCTATGCACGTGTACTATCGTGTCATCTATGGCGACCTACAATAAAAATTCTCATCAGGCTTCTCATCAAATTCTCAACATTACGTGGCTGCAAGTAACAGAGCAAACTGCAACATACCTTGAAGTCAAACAGGAACTTGCATACCGAAACAGGGAGGAACACGAACCACCAACAGGTAAGGCATTTCCTTGTACCTTGTTACTGCAGCCTAGAAATGATTGATATGCGCATCAGTAAACCAGACACTGGAATGCACATTCACCTAGCCTATTCGCTAGTTAGGGTGTTAGTGAGTAATCAGTACTTGCAATCTGTTACATTACATTACATTATTGGCATTTGACAGACGCTCTTATCCAGAGCGACGTACAACAAAGTGCATACCCATAACCAGGGATAAGTTCGCTGAAAGACCCTAGAGGGAAGTACAATTTCAACTGCTACCTGTACAACAAAGATAAGGACGAGGGCCAATTTTTATTTTTTTATTTTATTTTTTTTGGAACAAACAAACAAACAAACAGAGCAAAAGTGACCAAAGTTAATTATCCAAACACAGCTTACCTAGCCAACTAAAAATACCGATACACAAAGCAAGTCACAGAGACAACAATTAAGGTTCACAGGGAGGTAGGGAGGGATGGGGAGAGGTGCTGCTTGAAGAGGTGTGTCTTCAGCTTGCGCTTGAAGGTGGGGAGAGATTCTACAGTTCTGACCTCAACTGGGAGTTCGGTCCACCACAGTGGAGCCAGAACAGACAGTAGTCGTGAGCGTGAGGTGGAGGTTCGGAGAGGGGGAGGTGCCAAGCGGCCTGTGGAGGCTGAACGAAGAGGTCTGGCAGGGGTGTAGGGTCTGATGATTTTTAGTAGATAAGCTGGGGAAGACCCTTTAACTGCTTGGAAGGCTAGCACCAATGTTTTGAATTTGATGCGAGCCATGACAGGCAGCCAGTGGAGGGAAGTAAGCAGGGGGGTGACGTGTGAGTATTTGGTTGAAGACCAGACGAGCTGCTGCATTCTGGATGAGTTGGAGGGGTCTGATGGCGGACGCTGGGAGGCCAGCCAAGAGGGAATTGCAGTAGTCCAGGCGGGACAGAACCATCGCCTGGACCAGGAGCTGGGTCGAGTAGGGGGTGAGAAAGGGGCGGATTCTCCGTATGTTGTATAGGAAGAACCTGCAAGACCGGGTCACCGCCGCAATGTTCTCGGAAAGGGACAGTCTGCTGTCCATCACCACGCCGAGGTTCCTTGCACTGGGTGATGGCGTGAGTGTGGTATCCCCGAGGGAAATGGAGAGATCCAGATTGGGAGAGGTATTAGCAGGGATGAATATCATTTCAGTCTTGCCTGCGTTGAGCTTTAGATGGTGGTTGTCCATCCAGCTCTGGATGTCCCTCAGGCAAGCAGAGATACGGGCTGAAACCTGTGTATCAGACGGCGGGAACGAGACGAAGAGTTGGGTATCGTCCGCGTAGCAGTGGTAGGATAGCCCATGTGCAGTGATCACAGGGCCAAGGGAGCGAGTGTAAAGACAAAAAAGAAGCGGACTGAACCCTGGGGAACTCCTCTGGCGAGGGGCCGAGGTGTCGATACCGAACCAGCCCAGGCAACCTGGAAGGAGCGACCAGAGAGGCAGGACTCAATCCAGTCCAGGGCTGTGCCACAGATGCCCGTTGCTGACAGTGCAGACAGGAGGATGGGGTGATCCACAGTGTCGAAGGCAGCAGAGAGATCTAGAAGAATGAGGACAGAGGAGAAGGAGGCTGCTTGTGCGGCATGGAGTGACTCACTGACGGAGAGGAGCGCAGTCTCTGTCGAGTGGCCTGATCTGAAGCCAGACTGATGGGGGTCTAGCAGGTTGTTGTTAGAAAAGAAAGAAGAAAGTTGAGTAGAAGCAGCTCGTTCTATAGTTTTAGAAAGGAAAGGAAGAAGAGATACCGGGCGGTAGTTCTGGATGATGGAGGGATCCAGAGCAGGCTTTTTTAGCAGAGGAGTGATGTGGGCCCTCTTGAAGGATGCTGGAAAACAGCCGGAAGAGAGGGAGGAGTTGATAAGGGAGGTGACAAATGGGAGAATGTCTGGTGTGATAGTCTGGAGAAGAGAAGAGGGGATAAGGTCAAGGGCACAGGTTGTAGGGCGGTGGCAGAGTAGGAGTTGAGAAACATCAGAGTCTGTAAGGGGGGAGAAAGTGGAAAAGGAAGGGATGGGCCTAGAGGGGGGGAAGGGCACAGTGAGGGGGGCGGTGGTTGTAAAGGATCTGCGGATGACTGTGACCTTCTCATTGAAGAAATCAGCAAAGTCATCAGCAGCGAAGGAGGACTGAGGAGGAGGAGGCGGTGCGTTGAGGAGAGAGGAGAAAATAGAGAAAAGTTTCCGGGTGTTAGAACCAGAGTTCTGAATTTGTGTTTGATAGTATTTTGCTTTGGCGGCAGTGACAGCGGAAGAGAATGCCGCCAGGAGAGACTGGTAAGTCGTGAGGTCTGAAGCGTCTCTGGATTTCCCCCACTTCCTCTCCGCTGCGCGGAGGCTGGCCCTGGAGGTACGGAGGGTGTCAGATATCCAAGGACTGGGAGGGGATGTGCGAGGTGGCTTTGAGACAGGGGGACAGAGAGAGTCAAAGGCGGAGGAGAGAGATGAAAGGAGGGTAGCAGATGCAGAGTTAGTGGGGAGTTTGAAGAAGGATTCGAGAGGGGGGAGTGAGGCGGTGACGGTGCTGGCAAAGGAAGAAGGTGAGAGAGAGTGGAGGTTACGGCGGGCTGAGGAAGTGTGGGTGGGGGGAGGGGGAGGAGGATGGGGAGGAAGAGGGAGGGAGAATGAGATGAAGTGGTGATCAGATGTATGCAGAGGGGTAACCATGAAATCAGAGCATGAGCAGTTCCTCACAAAGACAAGGTCTAGGACATTGCCCGCCTTGTGGGTTGGAGGAGAGTGTTGCAGGGAGAGGCCGGAGGAGTGGATTAGCGGTAGGAAGGCAGCAGCCTGGGAGGCTTCTAGGTGGATGTTGAAGTCTCCAAGGAGAATCAGTGGGGTGCCATCCTCAGGGAAGGAGCTGAGAAGGGTGTCTATCTCATCAAGGAAGTTTCCCAGGGGCCCTGGAGGATGGTAGATAACTGCATTGAAAAGGTTAGTAGGGTAGGATACTGCAACAGAATGGAATTCAAAAGTGGATATGGACAGGTCAGAGAGGGGGAGAACAGAGAATTTCCATGAGGGGGAAATTAAAAGACCAGTACCACCGCCACGGCCGGAAGGCCGGGGAGTGTGTGAGAAGGAGAAGGAGGATGAGAGGGCAGCGGGAGTGGCGGAGTTGTCAGGTGTGATCCAGGTCTCCGTGAGGGCAAGGAATTGCAGGGACTGGAGGGAGGCATAGGCAGGGATGAAGTCAGCCTTCCGAGTGGCAGACTGGCAGTTCCATAGTCCCCCTGTGACAGCAAAGTCCTCACAGGGGGTCAGCGGGGGGTAGCTGAGGTTCGAGGGGTTCCGACGCCGTGGAGGCCCACGTCGCAGGGGGGGTCTTCGAGGGAGAGAGCAGACTGGGATGGGGTGAAACATAACATCACAAACTGGGACAGAGCGACGCTAGTGTCTGAGCATGCCTATTTAAATCGCCTACAATTGCTCACAAGCAATATCAAATCAAAGTTAATCTACTGATAAATTCCACAGCTATTTAAGCTATTTAAGACAAATGTTCAATCACTCTACAGGTATACAACCAGTAGAAGTGATTAACAGGTAATAGACAAACAAACTTGCTCAAGCCCTAATCCTTGCTGTTCAAATGAGCAACTTAAAAATCAACGTTACTGCGTCTAGAGGAAAGTCCGCAGCGATACTAAACACCTGGTCAGAATGATGCACTTACATTTCTGATGTAATCAAATGTTACATTTCTGATACATTTTTTATAAATGTAGTGGAATAGATTTTACTGAAGCAAGGATAAAGATAGGTGCAGTTTGTGATTTTTAGGCTTCTGCTGAAGCTTTCTACCCTAGTGTCTAACGTCTGTGGTGTGCTCTGCCCCCTGTTCTCCCTGCTTCCTGGTGACAGGGGACACCCCCAGAATAAGGTTACAATGGTTTAAATAGTATTTCCAGGAACAATGAGTAAAGCTATCTGTATCCCGAATGTGAAGCCTTCCAAAGTGCACCGGATTGATGCGTTTGACCGTTAGATTTCCTGAAAATATTTGTTTCATAAAGTAATGAAAGATCGGTTTGAACCTCATTGCCAAAGTGAAATAATTCATTATCATTCCATACTAGCCTACGCACTGGCATTGAGAGTCTTGTTGTTTTTATTCTTATACACTCAGTGAGCACTTTATATGCTCCAGCTCCAGATTGCTCAGATCCTCTACCCAACTACTCTCATCAGTTCCACGTTTGTGGCTTAAACTTTTCAGTGGCTGCCCCGAAGCTGTGGAACGCTCTGTCACTCCATGTCAGAACTGCCTCCACTATTCCAACACTTAAATCCCATCTGAAGACCCACCTCTTTTCTCTGGCTTTTGGAGACTAAACAGTTCAGTTTCAGTTCGGCAGCCTGTCTTAGCACTATTGTACTTGTATTGATCTTTTTTCCTTTTTTTTTTTTACAATTAAGAAAAGTTTTTTCCCTACTCCAGTAGTCTGACAGCCCTATCCACAATGACATCACAAGAGGAAACAGATACAAAAGCCACATTCTTGCTTTGACCCTTTGCTGACAGAACTGGTTCCACGGGCCAGTCAGAAAAGAAAAGACCAGTGAAAGTGGTTGGACTACATGTACTACTGTATGTACAGCATGTAACACTGAAGCCAAACAACAAAAGTCTCTTTGAAAACACTTTTTAACTGCCTCAGTGACATCAAATGCCGGATGACCAAAGACAAAGTCGACGCTGGAAAATGTCTGTGTTCATGATCATTTATTGCTGTACAACAATGTGCAGGGCTAATTCAATCCGCATGCCATTAGCAGTTTTAATACATAGTCCTCTGTAGGTTTCCCCTCCCAGCATCACCCAGCCAAATCCCCGGGGTCACATTTGGCTCCCTTAGTCCGCATAAAAATATCCTGGATCCGGAACGTCCTCTCGGGTGTCGTCTGCCCCAACCAGAGCTCTGTGCATCACTCTCTCGGCGTCCTCACGCAGGTCCTTGATGGCAGACTTCAGTAGGCTGTACGAGGCCATGAAGGAGACGCCCCCTGAGATGATGTTGCCCAGCACCGGGATCCGACTCTCCAGCAGACCCGACAGGACCTGCTGGCCCAATGCCACCTGGGACAGCATGCCCTCCACAGTCTGCATTGAGAGCTCCCTGCCGGAGGTGGAGCGCACCTCTCCGTAGAGCTCCTGCAGAAGGGTGAGAGTGCAGTCAGAGGTGCCGTCGGTGGAGGAGACGGGAAACAATAAGCAAAAGACACGGTGAACACCGTATAAAATAAACACCGCAGGTAATGAGCTATGTTCCATGCTCATGAAATTGGGGGGAAATGGGAAATACACATTACAAATGATCAGAGTTCGGGTCTTTTGGTGTTCAAACTAAATAACAGGATGCTACAAGCTACAAGTGCCGTAACAAATGACATTTTAGCAGGAAGGAGCAAGAAATAAAAGCAAGAAGTAGTAGTAGACAACAATAGACTTCAGGGAAATACTGTATCCAAACAATAAATGCATAGCTGGGTTTTGCCATGTTTTAGAGTCAATGGCATGAATAAGAGTCATGTAATTGTGTAATTAATGTGTAATTGTGTTGTGCTTTTGTATTCTATTGAATTTCATGTGGTAATCTCTGCTTGCTCCTCCCTTGGCCAGGGCTCCCTTGTAAAAGAGACTCACCTGGTTATATAAAGGGAGAAATAAATGAGTAAAGAAGAGGATCGAGCTTTGAGCTATGGTTACCTGATAGGATTTTCCCGTCATGTTGGCCAACCGGAGCAGGGAGTTGGTGTCCAAGCCGAAGCTACGCTGGAAGGACTGCAGGGTGCTCATAAGCATGGGCACGCTGCTGTGAACAGCGCCCCCCTGGTGTCGCAGCACTCAGACAAGCCGCCATCGCCGTCTGCCACACGCTCCCGGCCAGCGCCTGCTGCTTCCTCTCCAGCAAGGCAGCGGTGAGGTTGGGCAGCCCCAGCAGGAAGATGTGCCTCTTATGATCCTCCAGCTCCCTCTCCAGGGTCTCGTGCAGCAGGCCGAAGTCAAAGCTCTGCGGCTGGAAGCAGGAGAGCAGGAAGACCTGGGGCTGCCCCGCCCCGGTCCTCTGCAAGCCAGCCTTACAGTCGTCTCGTATCTCCCTCAAAACGGCCTCTTCGCTCAAGCCCATACGCCCCCTCCCCCGGGCGGAGGCCTCCAGGTCGTTGTCCACCTTGTTGCGCACAAAGTAGAACTTCTTCCCTGCCTGCGCCACGCAGCTGGCCAGTGTCACATGACACTCCCTGAAGCGCTCTGACGCCACGATGATGAAGAAGTCGTACTTGGTCAGCCCCACGTCCTCCAGATAACGCTGAGGTTGGAAAGTGGGCGTCCCGATGCCCGGAAAGTCCCACAAACGGACGGTAGGCGCAGTGGGGTGGTCGTATGCTATGATCTCCTGGGTAGTTTCTGTCACACCGGTCTTTGCCGCCCTGGGGTCATCATCATCAGCGATGCCTCTGAAGGCGTTGCCATCGTTGCTTTCTACCCCCTTAATGAAGCACTAGAAACACATTGCCACAGGTTCAGATCTATAGCGCTGGAGACGGAAGCATTCATTCCGCAGGGGAATGTAATTGTTTTCTTCACAAGCGCATTTAGCGGGAAAATTCAATTGCCAAAGGAAAAAGAAAATAGCATATTCTGTGAATCGTTAATTTAATCCAGCGCAGCGACAAATGCAGACACGCTACTTGATTCTTTCATACAGAGTACACACTCACACACACACACTCACACTCACGCACGCACACAAACATTGCTGTGAGTAAGGCACACACAGAGGCCGATGCAGAGAAGGATAAAGCCAGAGCAAAAGTATGGATTCCAATGTCTGCATGTCTGTGGAATTGAAATGGCAAGAAGTAGAACTGTTTTCGGTAACATGTGAAGGGTGGAAGATATCATTATTATGGCTGAAAGTATGTCATTACTGCTACAAAAGTTGCATGTTCTGGTGTGTGTGCGTTTTTCTCTTATATATTTCAATGAGTCCAGATGGGTGAGCGTTGCCCGTCCATTAACCTCCCCCTTGAGTTCCCTTGACCTCTCAAAGCGTTAGACTAAATGATTATTTCTGATTTTTACAGCCTGTTTTTGTAATGTTGGTTAGAGGTTGATATGTGCTTATTAAGCACTCTGTATTCAACTATTTACTATTTATGTATTTATTTACTTAACTATATACTTCCATATCCAACATTAATATCCACTTATCAAGTTTCTTTAGGACACCTTTTGAACAGTTAAAAATATCCTTGTATCTGAACATATGCACTCAGTGACCACTTTATTACAGTATGTTGACCTATACACCAACTTCTTAATATCGAGTCTGCCAATCAAGTGGCAGCAACGCAATGCATAAAAGCATGTGAACATGGTTAAGAGGTTCAGTCATTGTTCAGGCCAAACATCAGAATGGGGAAGAAATGTGATCTAAGTGACTTTGACCTGATTGTTAGTGCCAGACGGGGTGGTCTGTGTATTTCAGAAACTGCTGATCTCCTGGGATCACACACACATCAGTCTCTAGAGTAGCGGTTAGGCCCAAGGCACTCTGTAAATAATTTCTGCGGCACCCCAAAATGTGGCATAAGGGAAAAGGATTAGAAATGAGTAGCAGTTAATTTACGGTTCTTATTTTGTGTGGTGGCCTAATGTTGACTGTGTTGTTTAAAACAAATTCATAGTGTTGGCAGATTTGTATCAGGGATATCTGCATATCATTTTCGGGTGCTGTTTAAGTAGTAATCATGTCCAGGTAATAGTAATAGTACAATAGAACTTATGTACATTATGTAACCTCAACCGTGTCCAGCGTTTGCTGGTTTGTCACACTGAACAAGCTGCACGGTATCCTATTCAATCAATATTTGCTATTAGCTGACGAACAAGTAAGGACAAACATTACACTAGTTACAGTGATAGCTGAAACTGTGTTTTTGAATATAAGAGTTATTAAAGCTGAGGACAATGTTGGTATTCTATGTGTTTACAAATTTAAGAGCAAATGCTATCGTTTGAGTTGACCACCAAATAGTCCAGCGGCAGGATATTTTGTACAAAATTATTCGCCACGTCGTGTAGCCTATGATAATCCCGCTTTACAGAAATATACAAAAGACGAATACACGTGCAGCAAAGACACATTGTGTTAACTGTGGTGATTCGTAGGCTATAAATTAAAAAGATTCGAATAAAAAAAATACATAAATCTGCTCAGCGAAAGTAACGAATTTATATTTATGTCAACTAGCCAATAGTTGATATGGTTCACGAACCACATCCGAGTCGCCCAATGGAAATATAATCACTAAGTTCCTCCACAATGCCGTCCAATGTATCGACTATTGAGTTATAAAATAAGACTTTGCTTACCTGGAGGTTGGAAAAGCGTTGAAACCTGTCAAGCTCGTATCCCTCGCAGTGGGAACTGGAAGTAGCCTGAAAATGAAACTAACCAATAGGCCTACAAGTTCAGTAAATACAATCTTTTGTGTTACGCTGCCCTCTATGTGTGAATACATGTCTTTACATATCAGATCGGCTGACGGAGAAACCTGTTTTTTTATTTGTTTGCCTATATCTTAAATTTAATACATGCATACAGTGTGGTGCGATGCTGGATGAGAGAGAGAGAGAGAGAGAGAGAGAGAGAGAGAGAGAGAGAGAGAGAGAGAGAGAGAGCGAGAGCGAGAGAGAGAGAGAGAGAGAGGGAGAGAGAGTCGAATTTGTGAATTTTGTGAATTTTGTGAAAATTATTTTTATTTATTCTTTTTTTTCTTTAGGTGCCTTCAGGGCACATTTCAATGGTCCAGCACAGACCAGTGCTTTCTTTTCCAAAAAAATTCAAAAAGGAAAACCGGGAAAAAAAGGAAAAAAATATAAGTCCGAAAATGGAGAAAACAAAAAGGGCCGGAATTCACGTGGCCGCGTTCTTCCGTCTTTAGCCCGCTGCGGGGCCGTTCAACCCTGGCGCTGCCCCCCCTGTGTCTGGCGAGCACCGTACACGCCTAATCGCCCGTCTGGGGTGATCCCGTCTTGGTTTAGAGAGAGGCTTTTGGCGGTATTGATACGCTCACGTGAATCCGGGACTTTGAAGTTTCGTCCGTGAGGTTTCCTCCGTATGCATGAGCTCTCTCTCAGTCGTCTCCGAAATCACTCCCCGTTTTCCTGGGGTGGATTGTTTTATTTATTTATTTATTTCTTTCTTTCTTTCTTTATTTATTCATTTCTTTATTTCTTTATTTCTTTATTTCTTTATTTCTTTATTTCTTTATTTCTTTCGTCCGTCCGTTCGTTCGTTCGTTCGTTCGGTTGCGCGTTCATGCACACTGGCTCCGGGTATCTCCTCCCTCCGTCATGAGCCCCGTGCGGCGTTTGTGTTCTCCTTTTGAAGGGCGCCGCTCTCTTTCCCGAACTTGGTTCAGCTCGCCCCGGGGGTTGCTAGCCTTGGTGCTGATTCCCCTTCCGGTCTCTCTCCAAGCTGCCGCTCTCTTAAATAGGACATGGGAAAATATTCGTAGTTAATCAGCTTCCCCAGCTCTTGGCGCCGGCGCACGGGCCGTTCCACCCCAGTGGTGTACCGATCCCTGGTCGGGCCACCACAACAGATACACGCAAATTAAAGAAAAACACGTATAACACAAAAAAGTTTAAATATTTCATTATTATTATTATTATTTTACATATAATACAACTGCAAAAACAAACCAAAAACTGAATTTTTAGTTCTTGAGATTAAGAACGTCCCCTACAGGCCAAAAATAAATAAATAAAATAATAATAATTAGCCTACCTCGTCTAGCCTACCTGGTTATAAGCACAATCATAGTAAATTAAATATCGTACAATTATTCATAGCTTTAACAGCTTTCCAGTTATCAGTGGACAGTTATCAGTGGTACTGTTCAAACACAAAATTACAATAAAAAGTGGTTTCCCATGAAAAAATCTATATTTGTGTGAAATTTAGCATATATAATAATTACTTTTTTAGTTTTATTTCTATCATAGACATACTATCCAAACAATACAACAGAAGGGCAATTCTGAATAGATCATTGATGAGCAAAAAGTCTCAATAAACTGTTTTATCATGCAAAAATTGTGTAAAACAGTCTCAGAGTCAGTTATACAAAATAACAAAGGGCATCAGAGTCCTTCTGAATTTTCTGTGTGAAAATGTCTGAAATGTTCTGGGCAGTATCTACGGATAATTCTAAATTAGACATCTCTGCCCTTGTCATATACGTATGTGGAAGCAGCCACCCTTCAGCTGGCATCACTGTAAACTAGGGGTAGTTTGAGTTAGATGATCATCCTAGATTTAAATAAAGGTTCTAAACATAATACTATTATTGCTTTTTAAAGATAAAGCCCATATCTCCTACAGGTACATCACGGGAGTAGAGAAGTGAGATGGAGGAGAATGGCAACATTGTGTAAAACTCTCCTGCTCATTGAATTAGCAACATTGTGTAAAACTCTCCTGCTCATTGAATTAGCAACATTGTGAGTCAAGGAGCTGACTCACAAGACGAATGATATCAGAGAACCAACTGTAAAAATTAAAGATTCTTTTATTTTTTATTTTTTATGAATATCTCTGTTATTTATTATCTTCCTGATGGCTGGCATAAACGGTTAAAGTGTTTTAAAATGTATGACATAATACGAGTGTCTTAGTTCACAAAAACCTATTCTAGTGATATTAAAAAATATATTATGAACAACAGTTTTCGCTAGAATATATGCTTCTTGAGATTAAGACCAGAGATTCAAATCCCGTGGAGTGGACAAAAATAAATTGCCAAGATTTTATCAGGAAAATTAATGAAAGCTAAAGGAAAGTTCCAACTCCGATAATGAGGAAATGGTACAGCATAGGTCAGTCATGAATGTATTACAAAGTTGATGAGAGGGAGTGAAAACCTACAAGATGGTAGATCACCAGGAACAGGGTTTGGAACTGCTGCTGCTGGACGTTATGTGGTCATTATAATTGTTGGTGATTGGTGGGTTAATGTTCATTTATACACTTTTATTTTAGTTGAAGCAGAGAGGTGACTATTTGGGGCAGAGACCAATGGGGTATTTCAAGTGGCCATTGGTGGGCCATGATGAATTTATGCATGATGTTTGGTGTACATGTGAATTATGCATGATGTGTGTTGCTGAGTGGTCCTGTGTAACTTGGTTTACATGTCATGTTTATAGCAACACAGTAGATCGTGACTAGATATCAGAATGTTGTTTTTGGAGAATATTTTCCACATACCCCTCCTCAGCCCACCACCTCTACTGCTGTAACCACAATCTGCATCTGGCTGTTATGTACGGCGCTGAGGACCCAGACACACCACAGGATAATCCAAATCGTAGTTTATTAGTCCGTAATCGTAGCCAGGAGATCCAATACAAAGACAAAAACAGGCAAAAGAATTGTTGAAAAAACAGGCAAGAAGGTAAAAAATCTAAAGGCAAAAGTACAAAATGCTGTAGGCAAAAATCGTAGTTGGTGAACAAAGCAGAATATCAAAAATCAGACAATCTGAATGGCAAACAAAACAAGAGGGTAAGGCAGGCTCGGAAATCAAAGGCAAAGGGGAGTCTTTCTGGAATCTCAAGACTTAGATTTACGAGGAATTCGGCACTAAAACTGATCAACGTTCCGACACTGGTCAAACAGAGACTGAGGTTTAAATACATGAGGGAAGGTGACAATCTAGGCGGGGCTGGGAAAAAGGTGGGCTAAACAAATAGACAACAGGTGGGGAAACATGCTAGGGTAATAACATAAAAACGGGAGGGAGACCAAAACGCGGACTGGATGCACGTAACCAAACCAAACATGCTCCGGATTAGGGAGTCGACATTTGCATAGATTGAAGACGTAGTGATTGTCAGAGACAGGTGCGAACACTTCGCTATAGAACAGTGCAGAAAAAGAGATTGCGTTCGTGAATTAGTTACGTGAATATTTCTAAATACCCAATAAAAGTGATTGTTAGTTAGTTAGTTAGTTAGACAGACAGTAAGTGTATTAATCGGATTAGTACTGTACAATACCTAGATTAGTAGTAGTTAGTAAGAATAGTGCTTTACAACATTTAACTCCCAAGAAAAAGCAGGAAGTAAGAATCGCGAGTGTTTGCAGACAGGGGAGTGACTAGGCTGGTAAACATTCAGACGGAGTCATAACAGGGGATGACAAATGAGAACTGTAATGGAAAACAAGAACCGAGGATGTATGAAAAATGAATAAATAACAAGAATAAACATAAATACACACAGGACAGATACAGAAACAAGACACTGGCCCTCATCCTGCAAAGGTCAGCAGCCTGCTGAAACCAGCTAAAACCAGCCTGAGATGTCAATAAGAGATAAATTCAAACATCATTCAATCTTCATCTCCACAACACAGTCCCTGCTGTCTTGTAGTTCATTACAGTCATTTAGCAGTTAAACACATTTAATTTAATTTAGTTATATCCAGCCATATACTGATAAATTAGGTTTTCTTCTGCAACACCTTGTGCTGTCCTGAAATTATTTTTTATTGTTTGTATGGAGCTTTGGTGGCTTTGGTTTTTTAAAGTCAGTGTTTTTTTTAACTGTATTCATGGATAAATAAAATGAAGCACAAGCATAAAAAAGACATTTAAAACTATAAAACCAGGTGCAGTTAATAAAACAGTTAATAAAAATGACTCACTTGCGATAGGAGATGGCACACAGTGATTGGAGGAAGGATTTAATAGCTTGGACAACACACCTTGTCCTGTCCTGGGAAAACATACCTCTGCTTTGGGGAATATTTGTTCAGCATCTTTGGCTTTGTGACAATACAAGCTGTAATGCAGATCACCTTCTAATCAAAGTGAAAGTTAAAAGAAATGGGGAAATTGAAACATTACTTGGCTTAACTGAAAACCTGGTGCAGCTGCAGATTTGGTGAAAATAAAGCTCAACAATAGGCTTTATGTAATCTTCTTACCAAACCACTTTTGAGGAACTGGTGTGAGGAAAGTTTTAATATGGACATATCCTATTATAAATGTTGATAAATGAGGTTCGCTTGACAACACCCCTTGTACTGCCCTGAAAAAATCATACTGTTTATGGAGATGTTTTTGGTGGGTTTAAAAAAAAAAAAAAACCATCTCCTGGGAAAACATACAGTGGGTTCCAGAATTATTGGCACCTTTGATAAATATGAGCAAGAAATACTGTAAACTAAGAAATGATACAATTATTGACATAGGGATAGATGACAAAGGGATTTTGCATGCTTGTTACCTCATTTCTATACTGCGGTGAAACTGGAAGTGTTATAATGACACAGTATACTTCCTTTAGACTGAGATTAACTAAGTTAAGTAAAATGTATTGCCAATTTAACTTTCTTTGATTATATTTACAATAATTGTTATGGGTGGCAATAATTTTGACACCTATTGTTTTCAGAAAAATTAGATTACTTAATAAATAAAAAAAACATTGCTAACAATGACATCTCTCTGTATTAACATGGTCAGCTCTCTGTGTTAACATTGTCAGCTCTCTGTGTTAACATTGTCAGCTCTCTGTGTTAACATGGACATCTCTCTGTATTAACATGGTCAGCTCTCTGTGCTAACATTGTCAGCTCTCTGTGTTAACATGGACAGCTCTCGGTGTTAACATGGTCAGCCCTCTGTGTAAGCATGGTCCGCTCTCTGTGTTAACATGGACAGTGGCGAAAGTTAAGTGGTGACAATACAATCGTGAATGAAAGGGAGAGGGATTGCAGAGCAAAATAACCAGTAAATAACAAACTGACTACCTAATTTAGAAGATCAACATGGTTCTCAAAAGGTATGGAAAGGCTTTTGGCTCGGTCTCAAACAGGCAGGTTAAATATTAAAAACGTTACACCAGACCATGTGGTAGGGTGTGTCTAATTCCAAAAAAAACCCCACAAGACAACAGTATCTACAGTTACAGTAAATATTTTGCGGTCATTCACCCCCATTGCATGGTGATAACAAAGCATTTTCTGGAACCTTATGCTGTTGCATTGTAATGTGAGCATTACCCCGAACCTTCTGTGGAGATGGTCAGCACCTTTTTATGTTTTTGATGCACATATTTGTTTAGCTAATGAACATATTTTTCTATCCTGTTGAAAGCAGAAAGTGCGGGAGAGAGTAAGCAAAGGCACAAAATCAGTATTCAAAGTTTTTACGCGACAGGGATAAATACAGTTGAGGTGTGTCACACATGCTTATGGAGTACATTTTATTTCTATTGGACTAAAATAAAAGGCTGAACAACCAGCTGAACTGGAAAAAGCTTTGTTAATTACTCTTGATGACGTTTAAAAATTGTACAGCCACTCACACGTGACAGGCACATTGCTATAATACACGTGTCAAAACAAACCCATTGTTCTTGCACCAACGCAAATATGCAAGTCTCCCCTACTCTGTCATAGTTGAATTAAGAAGATACAACTATGACAGAGCTGTTCACATTGTGACTGAGGATTTGCTTTTGCTGATGGAGATTGAGAACACTATCGGAAGGTCAGAATCAATATGGGTCCACAGGTGCTGGCTACATTCACAGACCCTCCGCTGATGCATGATGCCACTAGAAGCAACATTTATTAATAGCTCACCTCTGCTCAGTTGAGATAATGATATACTACATGTTGAGCATTTATATTGAGTGCTAAAGCTCCATGCACCACAACATAAGCATTCAAAACTATGTAAATTCAGGCTATCCGGCCACAAGACTTCAGCCGACATTGGAACGTGGCCAGGGTCCTGATCTATTTGATAATTTATAAAATGTACTGTATCTTTATTTTGTCATGGATCAAAACCTGTGGTGGCACAGATGGTGCAGAGGGTAGCACTGCCGCCTGACAGCAAGGAGGTCCTGGGTTCGAATCCCCGTTGGCCAGGGCCTCTCTTTGTTATATAACCACTTATACTATAAGACATGGAAAGTTATATAACAAATCAGGTAGTGTTAATTGATGTTTAGTGAGCCAATGTATTAGAGTAACCTATAATTAACTAATTCATTTTTATCCTCCTATTAACCAATAATTAACAAATTCATTTTTATCCACCAAGAGTCTCTTCCAAGTTCTTCTGGCTTACTACTGGATCAGTTTGCACCACTGGGTTGCGTTGCATGCATTAGGTCCAGGTTTTAATCAATCCACCTATTATCTTAACCCGCTTACCCTGAACAGGGTTGCAGGGGGGCTGGAGCCTATCCCAGCATACATTGGGTGAAAGGCAGGAATGGACAGGTCACTAGTCCACCGGGGTACTCCGGTTTCCTCCCACTGTCCAAAGACATGCAGGTTAGGCCTATTGGAGAGTCTAAATTGCCTGTAGGTATGAGTGTGTGAGTGAATGGTGTGTGTGCCCTGCAATGGACTAGTGACCTGTCCATTCCTGCCTTTCACCCAATGTATGCTGGGATAAAAGGAAAAATCAGCAAGGTACTGGGATCAGTTACTTACATGGTGGAGATACATGCTGTGTCTGTAAATTGTCATGTAATTCATTTGATGGATGCCAAAGTAAAAAAAAAACAAGAATGTAATAAGAAATGGAAAATAGAAGCTCTAAAATTTGCAGATGTATTTTCTGATTGTGAGATGACAGATGGAAGGATACAGGATACCGGTTCAGCAGGGTGAATGACGCAAAATATTTACTCTTGTGGTTTTTTTGGAATTAGACACACCCTACCACATGGTCTGGTGTCATGTCCTTAATATTTAACCTGCCTGTTTGAGGCCCAGCCAAAAGCCTTTCCATACCTTATGAGAACCATGTTGATCTTCTAAATTAGGTAGTCAGTTAGTTATTTACTGGTTATTTTGCTCTGCGATCCCTCTCCCTTTCGTTCACGATTGTATTCTCTCCATTTAACTTTCGCCACTGTCCATGTTAACACAGAGAGCGGACCATGTTAACACCGAGAGCTGTCCATGAGAGCTGTTGTCAATGTAACTGAACCATTACCAAACTCTGGGACTGAGATGGAGCCACAGCCAACAGAGACTGGAGTGTGTACTTGCCCAGTACGAATTGTTAGCCACCACAGAGACTGGTTTTATGAAGAAAAATTTAATTGTTAAAGACAACAGTTCTATTCAGAGAATGAATCCTTGATCACTCCCTACTCCCCAGCTAGACCACTCCGGTCTGCCAGCTCTGGTCGCCTTATGGTTCCCTCACTATGAGCACCTGGAGGTCGAGCTGCACGTTCACGCCTGTTTTCCGTTCTGGTTCCTCAGTGGTGGAATGACTTGCCCACCACTGTCAGGACAGCAGAATCCCTCCCCCTATTTCGACGCAGACTAAAAACACACCTTTTCAAACTCTACCTTAGTCCGCCCTCCTGATTTCCCCTGGCCCCCTTTCTGATATCCCTATCCCTCTTGTCTAACCCCCCCCAAAAAAAAATTGCACTTATGATGACTATATGTTTAAAACAGCACTTCCTATGTATTTTCCTAGTTATGGATGTGATGCTATGACTTGTGGAAGAACCTATGCACTTGTAAGTCGCTTTGGATTAAAAGCGTCTGCCAAATGACTAAAATGTAAATGTCAATGTAAAGTGCTTTGAAACTATACCAGGGTCACGCCTTTAAGCTCCTTAGGTTCACAGTATATAAACGCAGCCGCAGTCTTGTTTTTTCATGGATTGCGCGCATAATACTGGACACAATGAAACTAGTCACCATTGCCCTGACGTGCGCACTCTTCTCCAAAGGTAATACCACTAAAACTTGCTCTTGTGACAGTTCGAAAGCAATAATGTAAACTGAAATTGTTGTCATTAATGGCATGTGGGGTTTAGTTTAACATGTAGGCTACGTTGTCTAACACAGTATTCTCCTACAGACTATTGTTCAGCCCTTCTCAAATATTCAAACTCAGTTTCTTGAAAACTGAGAAGCCTTTAGTCTAGGCGAGATTGGCTACTTCTGTTTAGACGCCAAATTCATTTGAAGTAATTATTTTGTTATATTATATTTGGTGTTTATTGTCCTGATTTTAAATAGAACTTTTGATAAAGAGTGACATAGAAATGAGCTCTTACTTTAGAAGGGTCTGCAACTGTATATTTGTAAAGAATAAAATAAGTGTTTTTTTCCAAATATGTTTTAGCATACCCACTGGATTGTTTCGAGTGTGTAGCCACTGGTACTGGACCGTGTTCGCAGACTACAAAAACATGTCAAGGAAACCAGACCAAATGTGCCAGTTTCACAGCAGCATTCACCCTGGGTGAGCTAGAACGACGACAAGATGTGCATGCTAGCAGGTGTTCTTTTACCAACAGCCTTTACTAAATCAGCTGATTAAACACCCAAGGGGATATGGCCTCTAATGTGCACTAGGCATTTTTTCCAGGCAATAGTCTGTAGTGATTCCAAGCAGAATCATCTGAATTGTGATGAGGAGGATTTCAGTCTTTCAGTTTGTCATGGGTTATGTGTAAATAATTATGTGCAAGATATAGATTTTTTTTGTCTAGTGGTTTGGTTGATAAGGAAAAACAGGCTTGTTGAGACTTGCCTTGAAGTGAAACACACATTAGAAATGATATAATCTCCTGAGGCCTGGCAAAAAAGTTAACATAAAGTTTTTTTGACATAAAATGGGTGACAAAAAATGTATGAGATTTAGACCAAAAACTCATGTCCCCTACAGGGTGTTTTATATGTAACAGGCTTTGATTTAGATTTTTTAAATATATATAAAAATCAATGCACTCATCCTCCAGTTAAATAAGCGACACTGTATTGCGTTATTTGATGGATGAAGATATACAACTCCCGGCGACAGCAGTGTTGCATATTTCACATGGAGACAAATTGTCTTTGTTGATTGTGATTTTTATTTTTGATCTTTCTTGACCCGTCTGTCTTTTGGTCTTTAGGAGGGATCCAGAATACTACAAAGGTGAAGACATGCGCCATACCAGCTCAGTGTCTCAGTGGATCTTTTAACACTGGAATCTCTATGACAACTGTTGAGACCCAATGCTGTGAATCCGACCTGTGCAACAGTCAAGAACCACCAGGTAAATATTCCATATTTACATTTTGACAAGAGAATTACAGGGTGCTAAGTGAAATTTTTGTTCAATGGTTTAATTTCCCTCATTAGGTCGCGGTTTACCTCTGAATTAACCAATGGCTGATTTATTGGTAGTCCGGTGATTCACAATTAGACATCAACTCCAAGCTCACATAACTTGAATGTTTCCCATTTAACTTTGTTATGAAACTTGGTTATGAAAAGGTAGAGCTCCCTGCGTCTTCTTAAGTCTCTTTTTTGCTTAATGTCCAGAATTAACACATTATATTATTATCCTGTTATAGCATTACCAGAATCCAGCACCAATGGAAAAAAGTGTTTCACCTGTGCAGCTGATGATAACTGCACAAGTACTTTGGAGTGCAAGGGAAGTGAAG
This sequence comes from Conger conger, assembly GCF_963514075.1. Lineage (NCBI taxonomy): Eukaryota > Metazoa > Chordata > Actinopteri > Anguilliformes > Congridae > Conger > Conger conger. The sequence continues at coordinate 83,816,126 of NC_083760.1, read as the reverse complement.
ATCGCTGCTTTATGGTCACATGTGAGAACTATCTTATCTTGTAATTTTATGCTGGGAATAGACATGGCACGAATGTAACTAAAATATGGGCATTGATCATTATTAATTAATTATCAATCATTATTAACTAATTATTTGGGCATTGATGTTGTTTTGCATGAAGCAAACCGGAATGTTCTGACAGAAGGAAACCATTCTGTAAAAAACATCTTATAGCTGAAATGTATTGTATTGAAACCAATAAATACCACATTCAATCAGAATTATTCATTATACATCTGTTTTTAGTGATGAGGCATATTCCTACCCTTTACATGTGAGAACTTATGTCCACCTGGTAAATTATTATGGCTATAGTAATTTGGAGGAGTTATTGAATTTGAATTGCAATAATATTAAATATTGGTTACTGAATCTGCAGGTTAAAATGGAGCCCCTGTAGGTCCCTTGGTAAAACAAATAATAATTCTGAAATCCGTACACTCAGTTTTGCAAATTGTGCGCTCGGTTTGCCAGACTGTACCCTGGATCGGCAAACCAAATGCACAAAACCAAGAGTACAAATTACCATGTTAAATATTAACACAGACATTTAAAAAAAATTTTTTAACCTAGGGTAACTAGGGTAACTTTAAGCAGATGCATCAATATTATTTCTTGAAAATTACATTTTCTTCCTATTGTTTCTGAAGTGCCTGCAGTTGGGATGGTGAAGGGATGCGTTTCCCAAAGTCTCTGTTCTGGATCCCTGATTGCGGCGGCCATTGGGGACTGCTGTGAGGGAAACTTGTGCAACAACGCCCTGCGCATCGGACAGAGCATCCTCTTCCTCCTCCTGGTGCCTCTGGCCTCCTTCTTCCTCTTCAACTAAGCAGCACTGTGACCTGCACAGCCACCCTAACCCTCCTCGACTACTCGAGGATGGTGCAAATAAAATAAATTCATACACTGTTGGTTAAACTTGTTCAATTTGATTACAACATTTTTTCTAATCAAATACTTTTCCTGGTTTTATCATTCCACTTCTCTGCCTTTAACTAAATATTCAGAAAACATTTAATGTTGTTTACATTATAGGTAACACAAATTAGTTTGCGCAGACAGGGATGTAAACTGCAATTCGACTGCTTAGCAGAGGCATACGACCGCGAGACGATTAATTTGCTCTTTGAAATAAAAATTAGTAAAATGTAAAAAAAGTAAAATGCCTCCTTGTGTCATGTAGAATCACATTAAAGAATTGCATAAGGGACACCTCAGTGATCCACGTTATAACCTACATTGTTTGAACATATAGCCTACAGTGTTATTGATATGCATTATGCATATTCAAAACACACTACAAAAAATATTTGGTTCTCTTCTCCAAGGAGTCAGTCAGCAGTCATTGCTTGTATTTTGTGCACTAAATATAGTTGTAACGGTGCTGCAGAACTACTTATAAGTACAATTTAAAGATTGCTGTTTCAAGATTTTATTTTGTGTGGCAGCACAGTGGTGCTGAGAATGCTATAGACAATGCAGTAATGCTATACATGCAGGTGGCACCCAGCACATGCTTGGATCGGCTTCACCCCCCAAACAACCCTGACAAAGAGCAATTTTTGAAGAGGAATTTTGATCTGCCGTTTATTTCTTTTCCCCCACAAACACCTTTTTTTATGTCGGCCCAGTTAAACATTTTTAGTGTCTCATTTTGGTTTTGTATGATGTAACTTAACCATTAACTAGCTTTGGTGGTGACATTTAAAAGTCAGCTAGATAACTAGGGAGGAAGATGACAAAGATGGGGCTCTGACAGTCATTGAAAAATCCCACATCACCCCGCTGCTAAAAAGGCTTACCCTGGACCCCTCTATCATCCAGAACTACCACTTGGTATCTCTTCTTCCTTTTCTATCTAAAGGAATTGAACGAGCTGCTTCTAATCACAATCACCATGATTAGCCTTAGACTGTAATGGCACTTATGTTACATTACATTAAATTATTGGCATTTGGCAGACGCTCTTATCCAGAGCGACGTACAACAAAGTGCATATCCATAAACAGGGATAAGTTCGCTGAAAGACCCTAGAGGGAAGTACAATTTCAACTGCTACCTGTACAACAAAGATAAGGACGAGGGCCAATTATTATTATTTTTTTTTTTTTTAAACAAGAAACAAACAAACAGAGCAAAAGTGACCAAAGTTAACTATCAAAACACTGCTTACCTAGCCAACTAAAAAATACCGATACACAAAGCAAGTCACAGAGTCAACAATTAAGGTTCACAGGGAGGTAGGGGGGGATGGGGAGAGGTGCTGCTTGAAGAGGTGTGTCTTCAGCTTGCATTAGAAGGTGGGGAGAGATTCTACAGTTCTGACCTCAACGGGGAGTTCGTTCCACCACCGTGGAGCCAGAACAGACAGCAGTCGTGAGCGTGAGGTGGAGGTTCGGAGAGGGGGAGGTGCCAAGCGGCCTGTGGAGGCTGAATGAAGAGGTCTGGCATGGGTGTAGGGTCTGATGATTTTTTGTAGATAAGCTGGGGAAGACCCCTTAACTGCTTGGAAGGCTAGCACCAATGTTTTGAATTTGATGCGAGCCATGACAGGCAGCCAGTGGAGGGTAGTAAGCAGGGGGGTGACGTGCGAGTATTTGGGAAGGTTGAAGACCAGACGAGCTGCTGCATTCTGGATGAGTTGGAGGGGTCTGATGGCGGACGCTGGGAGGCCAGCCAAGAGGGAATTGCAGTAGTCCAGGTGGGACAGAACCATCGCCTGGACCAGGAGCTGGGTCGAGTAGGGGGTGAGAAAGGGGCGGATTCTCCGTATGTTGTATAGGAAGAACCTGCAAGACCGGGTCACCGCCGCAATGTTCTCGGAAAGGGACAGTCTGCTGTCCATCACCACGCCGAGGTTCCTTGCACTGGGTGACGGCGTGAGTGTGGTATCCCCGAGGGAAATGGAGAGATCCAGATGGGGAGAGGTATTAGCAGGGATGAATATCATTTCAGTCTTGCCTGGGTTGAGCTTTAGATGGTGGTTGTCCATCCAGCTCTGGATGTCCCTCAGGCAAGCAGAGATATGGGCTGAAACCTGCGTATCAGAAATAGATATAGATATAGATATAGATATCATTACTTGTATAGGTATTGTTGTTTTTATTGGCTGTTGTATTCTTGTATTCTAGCTGCCAACTGTGGTATGCTAGTTTGAAAGTTGATTGTACTCTTCAAGGGTTCTGAATTTCTGTATGTTTACACTAGGACTCGGAACTGTACTGTCCTCTCAGGTCCTCTTGGCACTTGTTCTTGTTTCATTTGCACTTTGTTGTATGTCGCTCTGGATAAGAGCGTCTGCTAAATGCCACGTAATGTAATGTAATGGAAGTATCCTAGACTTTATACATTATAGCTAACCAATCATTTGTCATATGACATCACATTGTCTCTCTTAACCCGCCTTAATATTTTCTGTCACTCTATGAAAGCTGAGCTGTCTTAACCTTTCGCCTGTATAATGATGCAGGCAAATTGGGCTGGTGATCACTAACTCAAAACATTTCTCTGGAAAGACCCACATTGCTTGACCGGCATCACTTAGTCAAAACAGGTCTATCCAATGCCATGGCTTTTTAAACACTTGATAAAGTGTTCTCTGCACTGTACTTTGCAGCTCAATGTGTTTGAACAGACATACAGTTCTAATTGCTCATGCTGACTTATTCACTTATTCTCAATTCTAACCATTTCAGTTTTAATAAAAGCATTTAAATCAAACTTCATCATTATTCGAAACATTCCTGGTTTTCAATATGAGCATTTTGATCAAACTTCAACGCATACTAAACCAGCTCTGACGGCAGTTATGTTGCAGCACACAAACACACATGCAAGCGCACGTGCTCATACATACAAATAGAGAAGGTACATGGCATTTTTGTAGTTGAATTAATTTATAGCAATATTGATGTTTCAATGTATTCAAATATGATGGATACTGCATGCACAGGAACCTGAATGCCTAAATCAAACATTTAGACACTTGCTCTTCAGAATTAGGTTTGATACATTGCTCAATGTGTCAACCATGTATGAGCAATATTTAGTTTTATATCTTACTGATAACATACTTAAAATATAATGAACTTTTGCCAAGTTTCAGGAAGATATACTGTACATATTCTTATAATATGGTGGAAATGGAGGCATGGGCCTCCTGTTCACATCAGCAGTGAGGAGTGCGAGTTCCGATAATTTTGGACAGTGGAAAAGCAGAAAATTTAAAAAAACAGAATTTACAACTTACGAATTAACTGGTGCAGGGCAAAAATAAGACTTCTCATTATACCTATCATATTCTCCCAAACGCACCTGGCAGCCACCTGCAAAAAGAGTGCAGATCTTATTGTGGCTACACTGCAATTTTAGTGGCAAATAATTAAGGTTCTTACTTGAACTTCCAGTTGTTTTAAATATCAACCTAAATGTAGTACAGCAGTTTAAGCCTAATATGAAAGAAAGGGAAGACTACTTCACTGAAAACACTTCACTGAAAATCACCCAAATGCCCATCTATTTTAACAGCAGGTAGTCATTGCTGCAAAAGGTAGAGCACATGGTACTTGCTCACATGGGTGATATGGACGTTTGAGAACATTTTTTTAAATTTTAAGTTCCTCGAACACCACACAACTACATCACATCATGAAGAACAGAACGCCACTCAAATCGGAATGCTACACTTATTACTGCAGCATTACTGCATTTCTGGCGCTCCAAACAGCAGTAACTTTTGAGCTGAAAGCGACTGCTGTGTAGCACGTGCAGCAAAGGAAGTAGCTCCAAAATATGCCATATATTTAAACCCAGATCGAAACATCACTGCCATAGCCACGCCCTCGGGGGTAAGAATAACATCGTGGGAATAGGATATTTTACCTAAATTTGCTATATCTTTTGACAACAATATCCGATATATTTTTTATCATATGTTTGACAACCTGAAAGTATTTTGAGCATTTCCATACCCAGTTCACATTTTTACGAGGAGTAGTTTTTGAGAACGAGAGCTTTGTTTTGACACCTCCGCCAATCTCCATCTGCACATGCACCAATTCTGGCCGTACACTGACGTTACCTTAAATCGCTTCAATACACCAGATCGATCGATCGATAGACAACAGAGGATAAATGGATAGATGAAATAGATACAGACAGTGTGAAACAAATAAATAGCAAACAGAATAGCCTAAGAATCATGTGTTACAGTGCAATGACAGAGATAAAATAGGCTTAAAATAAATAAATGAAACGGTCTGTATTAGCTTGGAGAAATAAACAAAATAGGCCTAACGTCAGGAAACAAGCAATATCTGCATATTTGGCTACTGAGCTGATCATTTAAAATGTTCACACAGGTTGCCAGTTCGATCCCCCACCTAGGCTGTGTCAAAGTGTCCCTAACCCCTAAATGCTCCTGATGAGCTGGATGGTGCCTTGCATGGCAACCAATTGCCGTTGGTGTGAGTGTATGAATTGGTAAATGAGAAGCATCAATTGTACAGCGCTTTGGATAAAGACGCAATATAGATGCCTACCATTTACTCTGCTGATTTCTTTGGCATCTTCAGCTAGCCTATTCAAGCAGCTCTGAGGCAAAGTGGATGCATGGCACCAATTAATGATGCATTAGGCCTATCCAAAATGAGCTTTTAATTTCTATTTACCAAATTTTCTATGTATTAATAATAATTGCTATATCTAAAAAAAAATACTAATTTGCTGACAAAATGTATTGAAATTTAAGATACTTTTGCCAATAGTTTTGTTGCAAAAAAAAGCTTCTGAAGACTGAGCTTTGAATACCAACGAATAGTAGAATTTTCTAATTACTCGGGCCAGCCCTACTAAAGACCCATAGGAAGTTCTAGATTTATTATTTCAATCCTGACAAGATACGGGACAGAAAAACCAATGCAGACTCAGGGATGATGTGAAGAAGGCAGGAATATACACGGTTGTATAAAACCAGTAGACAGTCCAGCAAGGGAAAGTACCAAGCTGGGCAGGGATCAGAACCAGAAAAACAGACAGGAAACCAGGGATGGAAAATAAGGCTTGAACCGGGGTAGGGAAACAAACGAAACAGACAAGTATATATAGAACCGATAACAAGGGGAAACGAGAATCAGGTGTGCGAACTGAGGAACAGAAAATAATGAACAGGTGAGGGGCAGCGATATAAATGAGAGAAAACAAAAAGCGGAAGGGTGAGTGGAAACAAGGGAAGGTAGAGCGCAGAGGTACAGGGATGATCAGCGCAACAGGAAAAATTAGGGAAACTGGGAAAGTACAGGTGACTGACGGACGCAGGGCTTCAGACGGACGCGGGGCTTCAGACAGACACGGGGCTTCAGACGGACGCGGGGCTTCAGATGGACGTCCAGACGGATGCAGGGCTTCAGACAGACGCGGGGCTTCAGACAGTTGTGGGGCTTCAGATGGACGCAGGGCTTCAGACAAACACGGGGCTTCAGACGGACGCAGGGCTTCAGATGGATGTCCAGACGGAGACGGGGCTTCAGACAGATGCAGGGTTTTCAGATGGACGTCCAGATGGACGCGGGGCTTAGACAGATGCGGGGCAGTTATTTATGTTTGTTTGTTGTTTATTATTGTTTCACGTGCAAAAAACAAAACAAAACAAAAAAACAATATGCATTACTAGTCTACTAAGACTAAAAATAAATTAATAATGTTAATGTACAGGATGACATTAAGAATGACAAATAATTTGTCATCAAGACAGTTCTCTGAGCTCACTTACAAAAGGCTATTCAGTAAACAAATGCTCTTAGCAAACCACCAAACAAAAATGCATTATGCAAACCCTGGGTTTTATCTTCCTCTAAATTAACACAAAGGGCACAATTGTGGCATGGAATAAGGGCTAAGCATATGGAAAATGGAATGGAATGTTCTGAGTCTGTTCTGCATACAGTAGACTCCGAGCATTCCAATTTCCATGCCACACTGCCGGGTTTAGCACACATTGAACCGAGAGCCTCAAAACTGCACCAATTATGACTAATCTGAATTACATAGTATATCATACATTATATCATATATTGTTTCATGAGATAATTAGATGTTTATGGACAAAGAAAAAAAACAAATTGTTTGACCATATTTAAGGCCAAGTCATGGACTGTGTTCTGCAGAACAAACTACAAGCTGTAGGGCAATCCCTGCCATGGTACCCCAACATAATACCAATATTTACAGGCTTGTTTAGTTTCAGAAGAATAACATGAAGTGACTGGATAAGTAACACGTGCATCAGAGCTGGTGGGAATGTGATTTTGGACAAAGCAAGAATGTGTATTATCATCATGATGTCGGTTACAATAAATTGCATGTCATTTCACTGATGCTTTTATCCAAAGTGAATCAGTTGATTAGGCTAAGCAGGAGACAATCTTCCCCTGGAGCAATGCTGGGTTAAGGGCCTTACTCAAGGGCCCAAGGGCTGTGCAGATCTTATTGTGGCTACACCGGGGATCTAACCACCAACCTTGCGGGTCCCAGTCACGTACCTTAACCACTACGCTACAGGCCGCCCTGATGCACATTTGGAAGGCAGTAAAACGGGAAAGACGGTGCCTTAGTAAAAACGGTATCTTGGTAACATTAAAGCTACTGACTATGTGCGGTTATGTACAGTACCGAGGACCCAAAAGCAGACCAAGGGATAATCCAAAAATGTAGGCAACTGATAGGCAACCAAAACAAGAGGGCAAGGCAAACTCGGAAATCAAAACAAAGGGGTGTCGTAAGAATCTCAATAAACTGGCGTACTTACATCTCGGCACTGAATATGATCAACGTTCTGACAACGAGTACTGTGGAGACTGAGGTATAAATACATGAGGGAAGGTGACAATCTAGGCGGGGCTTGGGAGAAAGGTGGGCTAAACAAATAGACAACAGGTGGGGAAACATAAGGTAATAATAAAATAACAGGGGGAGACAAAAATGTGGACTGGATGCACGTACACACACATGTAAAACATACAGGTCTAGATTAGGGAGTAGACATTTGCATAGAGTGAAGAGTGAAGAAATATTGGTTTGTTAGTTAGACAGTAAGTGTATTAATCGGATTAGTACTGTACATTACATTACATTACATTAATGGCATTTGGCAGACGCTCTTATCCAGAGCGACGTACAACAAAGTGCATACCCATAACCAGGGATAAGTGTGCTGAAAGACCCTAGAGGGAAGTACAATTTCAACTGCTACATGTACAACAAAGATAAGGACCAGGGCCTTTTTTTATTTTTTTAAAATAAACAAACAAACAACTGTACAGTGTCTAAATTAGTAGGAGATAGTTAAATGCTGTAAAGCACTATTCTTACTATCGAGAGAAGCCAGAAGTAAGGAATGCGAGGCTGGAAGAAAGGTTCAAAACTACCGAAACCACCCGAATAGGGAAGCAGGCAGACAGGGGATTAACAGGGGATCATGAATGCAATAACTTTAATGGGAAACAATAACCAGAGGTGCATAAATATGAATAACTACTCAATAAGTAACAAGAATAAACAATAATAAACACTAACACAGACAGAACAAACTCAAACTTTACAAGGGGTGCCACCCCGGCCACCCCTTTAGAACCGCCCTTGCAGGAGACGCGTCTTGGAGCAGACACGGGGCAGGGGCAGGAGACCGGTCTTGGAGCAGACGCAGGGGTTCATTTGAGCTAATTTAGCAGAAGAAGCAACACAAAAGACACCGACGCATTAACGCTTGTTTAATGTGTAGGATGGAAACAACCATGTGTGATTACACATGGTTGTGAACAGTAAAAAAATAATAATAATCATTAATGAAATGTACACACACAAACGCCTGCTTTGCCTTCACAAGCTTTCTTCTTCCTCTGCAACCGGTTCTGTTCCAAGGGGAACGTCAGGTGCATGTGACAGGCTGTTCTTGTACCAGAAGACAACAATGGTTAAGCAAGCCAGTACCACTAATGATATAGCTAATAGTGGTACAAGCAGAAACAGTCTGTTCCTGGGTTCCACTGACGTCCCACAGCAATCTGCGGAGGACAAAGGAACATTGTGAGATAAAACTTCTCCTCTGTTAACATCCTGTTTCCAGTTCCCTTGTGATCTTTATTCTTTCAACGCCTTTCCTTCTTCATTCCGAACACGAAAAAAAGGATATTTTAGGGCGTTTACTCGAATAAATCCATTGAGCAATACTAATTTACACATCTCAACACAATGCAATAAAAAAGAGCAGCTTTAGCATGTCAGTGATATTAGTAACTTTTAAATTAAATTAAATAAAATTAAGCATATCCAATGGCCACCCCAATTTGGAATGTCCAATTCTCGAGTTGCAGCCGCATTCATGCTGCAAACCTCACAACTGTTTCAGGCCAGCGCAAGTGCAACTTTCATGACGAATGAATTAAAAATGAGGCTACTTCCAGATCAGCTTTGGCCTAATTCCTTCGGGTAGTTATTTGTCGTTTTCTCTATAAATATTGGTCCAAATCACATAAATCAAAGTGTTTAGTGTTTGGGATAGTCAATAAGCAACCATAGGTGGTTACATTCCGCAGGAGAAAAACTACCATTGTGTGGACGTTCACTTCTGGTGGAAGTGGCCGCTTCCCCGTGCTCTGTTCGGAACACGATGAGTTTACGTAATGCTTATACACATAACCCTGCCGCCTCACAGCAAGGAGGTCCTGGGCTCGAACCCCCGTCGGCCGGGGCCTCTCTGTGCGGAGTTTGCATGTTCTCCCCGTGTCTGCGTGGGTTTCCTCCAGGTACTCCGGTTTCCTCCCACAGTCCAAAGACATGCAGGTTAGGCTGATTGGAGAGTCTAAATTGCCCATAGGTATGAGTGTGTGAGTGAATGGTGTGTGGTGTGTGCCCTGCGATGGACTGGCGACCTGTCCAGGGTGTATTCCTGCCTTTCGCCCAATGTATGCTGGGATAGGCTCCAGCCCCCCTGCGACCCTATTCAGGATAAGCGGGTTAAGATAATGGATGGATGGATGGATTTCAGCAGTCAACTGATATTGTTAGGGACACGTCCTGACCATCCGTACCCAATTCTATGCCCTTGGTACAGCGTAGCTACACATCAGTTCTTCTCTGAAACACGTGGTGTCACCAGCTGCTTCTTTGCACACCGCCAACAAAAGTTAAGCTTGCATAGAGATGAGTCGAACAGAATACCTTTCACATTAGGCTCTGACTACAATCTACATGATCATTGACCAGCAGGGTCACTATACAGAACCCAATCCAACTGAACCCTTGCCAATTACACATCACCCAATAGATCTACTGCCCACAGTTGCCACTGGCACGGTCCTGATTCAAGAGAGACTTATCCATGCCGCACAGTATAGTGCCTTAACCGAATGAGCCACCTTGCAGCCCAATAACAGTAACCTTGATTGGAGGGGGGGGGGGGATCATGGGAACGCCAATAAGGATGTATCACAATATAGGGGGTCCTATCGGTAACTGGTCTTAAAATGAACTTATCAGCACAGGCCTACGTTCAACAAAGAGACAACGCCTCTGACATATCACTGATGCTGTAAATGAAGGGAGAATGTCATGTTCACAAAGTAGCTTAATTATAGTAATCTGAAACGTATTGTAGCGATCCGTCAACATAAACAGCAGTCCACACAGAGACCTAGATCCACAAATTTACGGTTTATTAAACTGCAACAAAAACTTTAACAAGGGGAACGGGAAATTCTTTCCAGACGTACACCACCGTTTACTAGCTTAGCCATGGTCCCGAACACAAAACCCAGCCCCCACCCGCTGAGCTACCAATCAGATACCAAACCTATACAGTGAACAGATACAGAAGAACATTTCAAACAAATCTGAACATTTAACCGGACTAATTACTGGGTCATTACAGTATTGTTTTTTAAAATGAATAAATCATTATTACCAGCAATACTCTCAGCAATGCTATACAGAAGCTATGTTGCTTTCTAGCACTCTGTTACAAAAAAGTAAGCAGCTTAAATATCATGTTAAACAATCATTTTAATTTCCTGCCATAAATGTAAAGCTCAGTTTGCATTTGTGACAAACTGTAATGTAAATCTTGTAACGTCAACGGTATTGGCAAACGCGACCAGGCAAATATGAGTTATTGTTATGGTCCATAATTTCCATATTGTGTAACTGAAGTCAGTTAGACATAGATACAAGTAAATGGTAAATGGCAGGCATTTATATAGCGCCTTTATCCAAAGCGCTGTACAATTGATGCTTCTCCATTCACCCATTCATACACACACTCACACACCGACGGCGATTGACTGCCATGCAAGGCCCCGACCAGCTCGTCAGGAGCATTTGGGGGTTAGGTGTCTTGCTCAGGGATGCTTCGACACCGCCCGGGCGGGGGATTGAACCGGCAACCCTCCGACTGCCAGACGACTGCTCTTACTGCCTGAGCCATGTCGCCCCCAAGTAATCTATTAGTGGTTCCAAAACCTTTTTGGCCAGGGCACCCTTATAATAATAATAATAATAATAATAATAATAATAATAATAATAATAATAATAATAATAATAATAATAATAATAATAATAGTAATAATAATAGGTAATAGGTAATAGGTAATAGGTAATAGGTAATAGGCAACTTTTTAAAGCTCTTACAGTTTCTCAGGCAAACCTGTTTGGCCAATAAAATGATATACATCAAGGCAGTTACTATTTCACTGCTACTACGTCTCATTTAAATGTGTTGCCATGGCTTTGGGCATGAACAGCAGGGCCTATTTTAAAGCTGCCTTTAGACAATCAGCGTCAAACTTTATATTCAACACCAAGTAAGGTGTTGACAACACGGGAAGCCGCGGCCCGTTATAAAAGGCTACATCGTCTACTCGCCTTGTGAAAACAATTATACTGAGTTTATCCCAGAACTAACTCAGTCAGCTCAATTGACTTTATTTTGAGCTGTGCTGCCGGGTCAGGCTTCAACGCACCTCCATAGGAATTTGATGGCTTGGCACCACATCGAGCATTTTGACGCTGACCATGTGAAAGCAGCTTAAGTGTTAGCATGTGCTTGGTAAGCAGGGGTATTCTACAGAACTGTTGCGTGAAATTCAAGTGCCAGCTTTTTTTGTTGTTGTTTGCAAAATTGTGCCTTGTGTTGGTAACCCTTTGCTCAGTATGTGCAGTATCTGCCCCCTACCTGGGAGTGGGCGGAGGCTGACAGAGCGGGAGAAGCTCTGGTTGAGGAGCTCCAGCCTCATCTCAAATGTGACCGTCCAATTGTGTGGGTCACTCTGCTTCAGCACCATCTCGCTCACCACCTCATAATGTTTTCCCCCTTCTTTCAGGACCATAGTGGTGTTGCTCCGGTTGGTGATGTCACTTCCTGTCTTGGTTCTCCACAGCACAGTGGGCTGAGGGAAGCCCAGGGTGGAGAGGAAGGTGAGGATGATGCTGTCGCAGGTGGTCTGGCTGGCAAGCTCAGGTTCCCTATATGCAGCTGAGCAGAGAACAAACACCCGGAAATAAGTCAAGGCATTAGCAAGACCCACCCCCCTGGCCGGTCGTAACAGTGCCACAGGTGGTTTTCAGGAAAATGACTGCGGTACTCACCTGCTACTGCGAGAAAAATCTGCTTCTTGCTCCTGCCCTGCTCATTGGCCACATCGCACGTGTACATGCCGTGGTCGCTCGCTCGCACCCCCGTTAGCCTGAGTGAGGCATCGCCTACAGCCAGCTGGTCTGGGGACAGCTGACTGACAGCTGACTGCACCATGTCATCACCATGCACCCAGACCACTATTAGATTGAAGAGTAGGTCAGTTTCACTGCGTGGAAAAAAACAGCTGAGGGTGATGTTACTTCCGGGGGCTGCCACCACTGGGTATACTGGGTATTCTTGGGATACTTCTGGGTGCAATACTGGAACAACTGGAAGACAAAAAGCAGGCCATTGCACTCCACTGGGTAACCATATTGGCTCACATCAAATTCAAAACCTTGCTGGTAGCAACTAAAAACACAGCTCCATTGTATCTTCAAAATAACTAATTCCCATTTTGGTACCTCAGTGGGGAATCCCATTGTGGCCACAATAAGATCCGTACAGCTGTTGGGCCCTTGAGCAAGGCCCTTAACCTCACATTGCTGACAGGCCTCTGCTTTGTCTAATCAATATAATATAACACAATGTAATGTCTGTGTGCCTGGGACTTCCTGTGACTTTGTTGTTCTCCTCCCCCCAACAGATGTTCTTAAATCAAACTGCCTTCAATAAATAAGCCGAAAAGAGAATTTAATTTCTTAGGCAGAAAGAAATGTGCTGTGTCCGAACACAGAGGCGGCTACTGTTGACTGTAGACTTTTTTAGACGTATTAAGTCTTGCTGCTGCTGTAGCCTATCCACGTAGAGGTTTGACACATTGTGTTGTCAGAGATGCTCTTCTGCATACCACTGTTGTAATGTGTGGTTATTTGCATTACTGTGACCTTCCTGTCAGCTTTTACCAGTCTGGCCCGTCTCCTCTGACCTCTCTCATTAACAAGGCATTTCTGCCCACAAAACACAGAACAATCATTCCTTGGTCCAACTCACTTAGATTAGATTTTCCCCTGCATTCTGATGGCTGATGTGAACATTAACTGAAGCTCGTGACCCATATCTGTGTGATTGTGTCAACATGATTGGCTGATTAGATAATTGCATGAATAAATAGATGTACATGTGTTCCTAATAAAGTGTTCAGTAAGTGTTTTGTAAGCCCCGCGCTAATGCAACGATGGAATTTACGAAGGTATCTGCGTGCTTGTCCTTCTGGTGTTGCTGAAAGAATATTAGTAGGGTTAAATGCTAATGACCGCTATGCGGAGAAACTAGATCAGCCAATAAATAAACCACGATACAAAGACAGTAGTACCACTCTGCCTTCCGCTCTCTACTGGTCCAGCTGACCAAGAATCTCCAAAATAGGGCCAATAAATCTACCTTTGCATTATCTGACTCCATTTAAATAATATTGATTAGTTATCTACCTTTGGTAGATATCTTATTTATTATTTAGACTTGATCGCAAGAGGAATCCTGTAGCGTAACAGACTCCCTGAACAGTCCTTCATGCGCCCTAACAAGGTGAAGAGAAGGGACTATAGCCTACTGGAATAGAACTGTGCTGTTGTGGTATCCAACTACTCAAAATGATAAGTAACTGTAACAGTACTCCGAAAACATAGTTTTATGGAAACAGATCACTTGCAACAACATTCCATGTTTAGATCATGAATGTTTTTCGGATAAATAAATTGATTGACACCAATTACTTCGAAATACCACATTATTAGATTTTACCACATTATCATTGAATGTAATATTGCATCACCATCTTTTGTCACAGTGGTTTTATAACTTTTTTGACACACACGTTTGAGCAGGATTTTACATAGTGTTAAGAGCAGTAAGGATGTTTATCACCTGCAACAATACAGTGACAACATGGAGCAGTCAGATGATCCATGTTAGAATGGAGATCAAGCAGTGAGAGGAGGAGGTGGAGGTGGTCAATGGAATGGCAGACAACAAGTACTCCTTCAGAGAGGTGGCCTTGTTTCTCGTCTTAGAGGTGGGGGTGTCCTGGTAGAGGACAGTGTCTTTTCACTGCAGTTCAGGATTGTTTCCCCACTTTGTTGCTTAGTTTTTTTTTTTACAATAGCTTTCAAAACTCAAACAACTCTCTCGACCAACATACAGCTTGTCAGTTAATTTCATTCACAAAATGGATCAAAACAACCAAACCACTGTGAACAAACAAATGAGGAGAAGCACCAGCAGTAGAATTGTCACTGTCCTTGATCACTCCCTACTTGATCCTCTGGTCGCCTTACGGTTCCCTCTCTACGAGCACCTGGCGGTCGAGCTGCACGTTCACGCCTGTTCTCTGTTCTGGTTCCTCAGAGGTAGAATGACTTGCCTACCACTGTCAGGACAGCAGAATCCCTCCCCCTATATCGACGCAGTCTAAAAACACACCTTTTCAAACTCTACCTTAGTCCTCCCTCCTGATTTCCCCCGCCCCCCTTTCTGATATCCCTATCCCTCTTGTCTAACTAAAAAAAAGGCACTTATGATGAATATATGTTTAGAACAGCACTTCATGTGTATTTTCCGAGTTATGGATGTGATGCTTTGACTTGTGGAAGAACCTATGAACTTGTAAGTCGCTTTGGATTCAAAGCATCTGCCAAATGATTAAAATGTAAAAAATGTAAATTGTTTGTGTCAATCATAGAACAATTATCTAAAAAAACACTAACAACCAGTGGCATTAGTCGATGCACTATTTTCTGTTAGTGATTTTCAAATTGGACTGTAGAAATGTATAGTTTTGGGTGGTTTAGTCGGATTTTTTTAGAAAAGCAATGAAAAAAATAATTCAGTTTGGTCCACATACAGTGCTTGTGAGTTAACTTTGAAAAGTTGAAAAAAAGTATCAATAAATGCTTGTTTGCAATTGTAAAGACTGTGAAACAAACCCACAGTATGTTATAATTAAACATGTTATTTTTTACAGTATTTTTTTCAATGACTCCACTCTCTTCTACTGTTTCCACCATTCCCTTTATTTAGAACCACAAAAAGACCATATTGAAACGTGTATCAAGTGTTTTTTCATGCTGTTGTAAAGTATTGTCAAAACAACTAATCTATAGGTTTCTTTTGTGTGGACGATCTAAACAAATGTTCCTGTCATATTTCATCACAAATTTGGAATTTTAACCAATGAGTTTGGAAGTGCAAGATTTATTCAAAGATATGATTAGTTGGTTTTTGTTTCCTTGATCCCTGTTGTAGGGAAGAATACATTTCCTGCTTCATTGTTCTTGTGTGGCCACTTAACACCTAAATCGTACTGAATGGTCAAGGGGGGGTTAGGAAGCCCATACTGAATGATCAAGGGGGGTCCCCTGTTTGCTTTGCTGACAATGACCATTTGGTTTCCTTGGTCACACCATATGCTTACAAAATAATGTTTATTCCTCTGCCTGCCACCCAATCAGGGACAACTACCTGTATTTTACATCAGGAGGTTTGGGGCATAAAAGCTCATTCCTTTGTAACATGAGTTTGGAATTGAACTGCCTTGCTAATGTCATGTCTAGGAAACGACAGAGTCCAAATCTCCAATTTGTCGAAAAACATCTTCACGAGGGAAGACACCACGGCAGCAAGCTGTTCAGGAAAATCAGACTTTATTTAGCACAAGTGCATAAAGCCGGACCAAAAACATGGACCCGGACTGCCATTTTTACACCCATTTTATACACAGTTACTCCTCCTACAACTCCACCTCCAACCTCATTCACATATGGGTGACTTTTCTGTCACGAGCTTATGAGCAGTAAATCATTGAAAATATACAGACATACTAAACATTTGATTAATATTCACTTCTAATATACTTTTCTAATATACTGATTAATTATTCTCTTCCAAGTGAGTAAATGTACGTTGCATTCTTTGCATTCTTTGCTCTCATTGCCTACAACTTTTTTTTTCACTGTGGTTTCTTGCGTTTTCATAAGTTCAGCTATAATTAATGTTCTAGGTTAATTTGATTTGATAACAAGCAGCGAATATGGGATATAGTGATTATAAGTCACTTCCATATAGATATACTTCTGGCATAAAACATCGAGAGTCCCGGAGAAATCAACTATAAAGGCATATCTCGCTTTGCCCGTGTCCTTGACAGTTCGAGACGCCTCCCCCCCCAGCTGGCTGCTGTGTAATTCTAGCACAATTTAGCAGTTAATCAGTTTGAAACTATACAGGGTACATATCATACTTTAATACGGATATATTGATACACTTTTAGCATACATCATCGAGCGCTTTGGAGGAACCAGCCTGCTCATCAAGGTGGAGTCTGATTTTGACTTGTGATTGTTTATCATGCTTTTAGGAGGGAGATCTTTTGTTCTGTGAATTTTCCCCTACACTTTTACCTGGTATGCTTCATACTGTAATTAAAGAATATTTTTGTTATCTTAATACATTGTTGCGAACCTGATCGGACTACTTGTTTTACTTCACCAAGGACCAAATTCCTACACTGTGTATGACCCCTGCCTGCTTCTCTGGTCTCTTCTCTTGTTTTTGTGGATATCTGTACCTCTGCCTTATTTGGACTAACCTCCCAGTTCTTTTAACCCATTTTTGTTTAAGCTCTGTCTGCCCCTTCATCTGCCTTCATTAAAACATGCCATTTATTCATCATCCCAGTGTCTGCTATTGGTTCCTCTGCCGTGAAACAGACATCAGGAGGAAATAGGCTAAATTGAGGTCTGTTTTGAGAGGACTGTGAGCCCTCATTATCTGATAGCCGTTATAACCAAGCAGAAAACTTACTCGTTAGCAGGTGCAGCACAAACATAAGATGTTTCACCTATAAAAGAATGATAAAACAATATTAGAGGGTTTTTATCGCGCACATCTAGGAACTGGACTTTTTTTTTTTTTTTTTTGTACCAGCAGGGTATCCCACGTTTATCCTGTGTCCTTGAGGTAAACCACCACAGTTGGTATATTAAACACGGTAAATATACTGATCTGACCTGTTTCGAAGTGAAGTTAGATTTACAGGGTTAAACGGGAGGTGTGTTTGTATTTTGATATTGTTAATCTCCTACATTTTTTTGCCGCTGTACTTTATAGGTGGTCCCTGAAATTTCAGAGCGCAGACAGATAGCCATAGACGTATTTTCCCATTTTAAAAACGTAAGTAATTATGACCAAAAAGATGCAAGTTCACTGCTTACGTTTCCAGGGTGACTGGAGATAAGGAAGACCGTGGGAGATGCCACCCCATTTTCCAGGAGGCCTTATGAAATAGAAAATAGAGTACTGTTACAAAACAAACAAAGGGAATACAGATTTCAATGTTCAGCTGTTGCAATCTTCTTACTGTGTAATACCATCCCAAAAAAATATAACTAACTACTATCTAAATGTTCCCAATAGAAAAGTTGTAGAAGAGGGCGCACAAAACATCTCACATTGACCCGTTACCTTTCATGCAGTCTTCCCGAATTATACTGAGGGTTTTGTCCTCGTCGAAGTCCTTCTTCCTTTTCTCTGCATGTATGCTGTTGTCAATCTTTGAGCGAACAAAGTAGAACCTCTTCTTCATGCGTTGGATCTCTGTGGCCAGCAGCACATTGTTGACTTTGAAACGTTCTGAGATGATGATGATGAAGAAATCATAGCGTTTGAATTCTACTTTTTCAAGGTACTCGTCTGCTTTGAAATTGGGTGTCCCAATCCCGGGAAGGTCCCACACTTTGACTTTGGGATATTTAGGGTGGGGGTACACGGCTGGCTCCATGGTGGTCTCAACCACGCCGGTTTCAGCTGCGCACTCATCTTCATCCCCCAGACCCCGGAATGCATTGACAAAGGTGGACTTGCCAGAGCCACACTCTCCTGTGATGGCAATATTTAGTTCCACACGGTCAATCTGCTCAAAGTAGTCCTGGATCTTAGCCACGGCTGAAGTCAAGGTCTGGTTTTCCAGTGCATCCCTGATCTCCCTCACCTCATCCTCATCAATAATGGCATAATCATCAGCCATGGTCAAGCTATTGAGAAAACATAGAAACAAATACCATCACATATGTACACATAGTATTTTTTTCTTGATGCCACGATTTTTTATTATGAAACAATTCGTATGTGGCTGAATTGGACACTCAGCTTTTATTTAAGCTATTTTTATACACTTTGGTTTCACCTAGGAGAAATAACAGTACCTTTTCTTAATATAGTGGGCTCCAGAACTAATGGCACCCTGAATAAAAATGAAGAAAAAAGGCTGCATAAAAACAACACAAAGAATAAATTATCATGTCGTGAAAAAATATTTGCCCCCTTCCTGATTTCCTCTGTGATTGCATATTTGTCACCCGGAATGGTTTCAGATATTTTGCCAAAATGTAATATTAAACAATGGGAACCTGAGTAAACAAAAACAAAAACAAAAACACATTTACTATTTAATTAATTTAACGACAAAAGACACCCATATCACCCCTGTGAAAAACTAATTTCCCCCTTAATCTTAATAACTGGTTGCACCACCCTAAGCAGCAATAGCTGCAATCATATGCTTCCTTTAATATGATATAAATAATTAATTCGGACAAATTCATAGATCAAAGAAAAATCCAGAAGAGATGGGGGAAAAAAAGTTGTTGAAATATCAGTTTGGAAAAGTTCACAAAGCTATTTCTAAGGCTCTAGGCCACCGAAGCACAGTAGTACCAAATGGAGAACACTTGGAACAGTGGTAAATCTTCCAAGGAGTGACCAGCCTGCCAAAATGAGTGATAACTCATCCAGGTAGTCACAAATGATCCAAGAACACCCAAAGACCTGCAGGCCTGTCTAGCCTCAGCTAATATTATTATTCATGACTATACTATAAAGAAAAGAGACTGGGCAAAGGGATTCATGAGAGACTAGCCAGGTGGGAAGCACAGCCTACCAAGAGAGGCATCAATTCTCATCTCACTATTGCACAAAAAGCCCCTGGATGATCCCAAAGCATTTTGGGATAATGTTCTATGGACAGACAAGTCAAAGGTGGAACTTTTTGAATGATACGTATTGTTTGGTGTGAAGCTAATACAGCATTTCACAGTAAGAAAATCATGCCAAAAGTAAAAAATGGTGAAGGTACTGTGATGGTGTGTGGATGTTTTGCTGCCTCAGGATCTGGACAACGTGCCCTTAATGATCTGAAACCATTCAGTGTGACAAATATGCGATAAAAGAGGAAATACAGAAAAGAGGCAAATACTTTTTCATGGCACTGTATACAGTGGGAACAATAATTATTTGATCCCTTGCTGATTTTGTAGTTTTGCCCACTTGAAGAATGGAATTCACATTTTAACATTGAGAGACATATCACAAAATAATCCACAATAACAACATCATATAAATTTTATAAATTGAATATCATATTTTCACATGAAATAAGTATTTGATCCATAGAACAATAGGACTTAATACTTGGTGGAGAAACCATTGTTGGCAAGCACAGAGGTCAGACGTTTGTCGTAGTTTTTCACCAGGTTTGCACAGATCTTGGGAGGGATTTTGGTCCACTCCTCTTTGCAGATCCTCTCCAAATCTTTAAGGTTCCAAGGCTGTCGCTTGGCAACTCGAAGCTTCAGCTCCCTCCACAGATTTTTGATGGGATTTAGGTCTGGAGACTGGCTAGGGCACTCCTTAATATGCTTCTTTTTGAGCCACTCCTTTGTTGCCTTGGCCGTATGTTTTGGGTCATTGTTGGAAGACCCATTGTTGGAAGACCCATCCACGACCCATTTTCAGTGCTCTCACTGAAGGTAGGAGGTTGTCGCCCAAAATGTCCTGGTACATGGCCCCATTCATCGTCCCCTCGATACGGTCCCCTTAGCTGAGAAACACCCCACAAAGCATAAGGTTTCCACCTCCATGTTTCACAGTGGGGATGGTGTTCTTGGGGTTGCACTCAGCTTTTCTCTTCCTCCAAACACGGCGAGTCGAGTTGATGCCAAAAAGCTCTATTTTGGTCTCATCTGACCACATCACCTTCTCCCAAGCCTCCTCTGGATCATCCAGGTGTTCTTTGGCAAACTTCAGACGGGCCTGTACATGTGCCTTCTTCAGCAGAGGAACCTTGTGCGCGCAGCAGGATTTTAATCCTTTACGGTGTAGTGTGTTACTCATGGTTCTCTTCGTGACTGTGGCCCCAACTGCCTTCAGGTCATTAACAATGTGTAGTACTGGGCTGATCCCTGACCTTTCTCATGATCATTGATATCCCACAAGGCGAGATCTTGCGTGGAGCCCCAGACCGAGGGAGATTAGCGGTGACTTTGTGTTTCTTCCATTTTCTAATAATTGCTCCAACAGTTGTTAACTTCTCACCAAGCTGTTTGCTTATTTTCCCATCCCAGCCTTTTGTCCCTGATGTCCTTAGACAGCTCCTTTGTCTTGGCCATGGTGGAAACGTTGGAATCTGATTGTGTCATGGTGTAGTGACCGATTGGGGCCACCAGGGGGCAGGGGGCTCATTGCCTTCACCTGGTCCTCATTAGTGCCAGGGAAGCGTTCCCCCTGAGAGTATTTAAGGGCAGTGCTGACATTCGATCGACGCTTTGGTGTCCACTGTTCGCTCTGTTACAAAGCTGGTATGCACAAGGTAGACTCAGAGCTGGTTGAGTCAGGTAATGTGCTGGTTAGTTTTTCTGACAATCTTAAAAAGAAAAGGTAAGGAAGGTGTTCAGTTTGTTAGTGTGTGTTCACGGCTGACACCTTCCTATAGGTTCTTTGTTTTCGTTCTCTTATTTTTCGTGCTTGTGTGAGCCGGTGGTAGAGGCACGGTGTATTTTGGTTTGTGTTTTTCTCCTGAGCTACGACTCAAGGTTTTATTTTCGTGCCAAGTCTTTTGCTAGGTTGTACTTTTATTTTATCCCCGGTCCGGGGATTTCAGTGCTCTACTTACGCACTTATTTTGGTTGGGTAGTCGCCCTGTTTTTAAGGGTCGTTTTATTTTCTCTTAGCCGTTTTTTTTGGGCTTTATCTTCTGATTCGTACAGAGTTTTCATCCGTGATATTTTCTGTTCCTCCCTCTGTTCCGGGAGTATTCCCCATTTGTATTTGTACATCCCAGTTTCTTTCTCTTCTGGGATTTTGTGGATAGGGGTTTACATTTAGTCGCGTCTTGCTCTCCGCCCATCCTAAACATTACAGATTGATTGTGTGGACAGGTGTCTTTTATACAGCTACATAACGATGTAACGAGTTGACACAAGTGTTTTGGGTAATGAGTTGAGATTAGGAGTGCTTCTTTTTGGAAAACTAACTGGTCTGTGGGAGCCAGAATTATTGCTGATTGGTAGGGGATCAAATACTTATTTCATGCAAAAATACGATAATAAATTTCTAAAATTTATATGATGTTATTGTGGATTATTTTGTGATATTCTGTCTCTCAATGTTAAAATGTACCTATGATTAAAATTCTACACAGTTCCATTCTTTGTAAGTGGGCAAACCTACAAAATCAGCAAGGGATCAAATAATTATTGCTCCCACTGTATGTTCTGTTCAAACTTATGGGAAAATCATATACTTTTATTTCAATACATTTACTCTCACGTTTCAATGTTTTTATTAAGTAATCTCATTTTTTTTTATGAAAACCATAAACAGATTATTGGCACCCCTAACAATTATTGTAAATAAAATCAACAAAATGAAATTGATAATACAATTTTACTTCATTTAGTTAATCTCAGTCTGATGGAACTGCAATGCTCTCCAGAATTGTTGGCACCCTTGATAAATATTCACAAAAAACACTGTAAAATAAAAAAATTGTTAATAACATAAGTTTTATTTTCCAACATGTGTAAAGCAGTGTGCAGTATTAATCATTCAATGGATTCAAACAAATGAAACTTTTTTTTTTTTTTTACCCCACAATTATTGAGTTATTGGCACCCCTGGTTTAATACTGCAAACGCCCCTGGAAAACATCTGTGAGTCTTTTCCGATAATTTTAGAGAACACAGGGACTTTTGACCATTCCTCCATGCAGAACTTTTCAGAATTCATTTTATGAATTCATTGTGCCATTGATCTGAAATAGTGCCCCTGGACCACTGGCAGTATAACATCTCCAAAACATCAATGGCCCACTGCAGCGTTCCCACACCTTCATAAACATCCAATTCAAGGACCTTCCAATTACTTTCAAGGGTCAATGGCCTACAATTCAAGGATTAACAATTAAAAAGAGGCTTTAATGTGTGTTCACCAGGTCTGTAGGTCTCTTGCCATCTCTAAGAACAGCAAAAAAAAAAATTATTCTCTAAACATGTATTCATTTAGATAATAAAGCTGCATGTCGGAACTTTTTGGAGTTAAATATTCACTTTTTTTACTATTAAGTTTATAAATTGGCCTTAGCAAGACCCAACAAAATCATTAGTGTGACATGACACCAAATGAGAGCTTGAGAATCAATTATATTATAATTTGTTGTACTGGAAGTACACTAGAGAAAAAATCACAGGGAAGTGACATGTTTTGCCGAAAACATTATCAGGTGTTGCTGGCGTTTTTGGTGGTTTTATACAAGTTATTTAGTATTTGCTGTGTTTGTCATGGATCTGGTAGGCATTCGACTAGGTTTTCCAGACATTACCTTTCTGTGCCGCTAGATCGCGCCATTGTCGCATTCTGGCCTATTTTAGTAACGAATGGCGATTAGGTCATCTATGGGATCGGATTTCTGACCAAGGCTAGCTACGTGGCTGTCTATTACAGTCTTTTTGAATCGGCATTCATCATCTCACGTTATTTTATGTTCATTTGTGCATTATGTGAGGTGTGACTGACTATTCTTTATTACCTATTATGACGAAGTCTATGGGAGCTAAACACGTAGCAATTCTTCGTCAGTTTAGGGTAATTGGGATAGTCTCACATCTTCACTTTCACGTTTTATTTTTGTGCACGAATGTTACACAGGTGGAAGACAGAATCCCTCAGGGAGTTTGATACCACGTTCGCAGATTCCTACGGTTGAGGTTGAGGTTGAGGTTATTTTGCCCTTGTTCCACATGCTTTCTCGTTTTCTATTTGTCCACATAGTTAACTTCCGCCTTGTTCAAAAGCTACTTTTGGGAAGTAAGGAGCTTTAGGTCGAGTTAATGTGGACCTAGGGGTTCTGAGACCCGTTGGTAATTAAGATTGGTTCAGATTCCCTATAGTTTTGATGAAGCGTAAGGGGTGGCTAATATTTCCTCTATCCGTAGGTGGATATTGTTCTCGGTGACATTATGTGTCTTTCCAATAGATTGCGGTCTCCTAGCATGGCAGCCGTCTAAATATTTACTTTGGTACAGCGATGTATTTCGTTTGGTCACTTTTGAAATGCATTGTTTTCGTGGTTGAGTCGTCTTTGTCGGTCATTGGATACACAGCACTAAGTCGTTATTCGCAACTGGTGGCGGATGGTGTAGGTAGGTTACGTTCGCATGAACCCCATACCCGGGGGGCTTATACTTTTTGTTTCCTTAGTGCTGATCTGTTATGTGTTACACTCAGGTTACTTTTCAGAATCATCGATATTCTTGGGATAGACTGCAGGTTTTTCATGGGAGTTAAGTCTTGAAACTGAGATGGCCATTGCAGAACATGGTCATTGTTTTTACTTGACCATTTCTATGTGAATTCTGATGTATGTTTGGAATCATTGTCCTGCTGGACAATCAGCTGATTACC
This sequence comes from Conger conger, assembly GCF_963514075.1. Lineage (NCBI taxonomy): Eukaryota > Metazoa > Chordata > Actinopteri > Anguilliformes > Congridae > Conger > Conger conger. The sequence goes on along the minus strand of NC_083760.1, from coordinate 83,791,726 downwards.
AAATCACAAATTCCTGGCAGAGGCAACCAGATTTTCTGCCAAGGGTTCCTGATACTTTGTTGAAAATCTGTTATGTGTTACACTCAGGTTAATGACACGTGTTTTGGAGTGTTCGCCCCTCTCGTCTGCGAGCTTTGCGAATCTCCGTTAGCCCAGGGCTCTATTGTGGGGGACCCTCGGCGGTGCTTGTGTATCTCGTGTAAATGTGTTTTTGTTAGTGCGTTGAGTTCACCCAGTAGTTGACGCATTCGTAAGTCTCCTGTTTAGTCAGATGAGCCGAGCTGAGCGTCTGGTGAAACTCTGAGGTTGTTGGCTTTCCCTTTCCCTTAAAGCCAAGTTGTGTACATGGTCGTGGGTGGATCGCCCCTCTCCAATTGAGAGCTTTGCGAAAGTGCTTAAACTCGGGAGTCCGAAATAGAATCTAGCCGCCGTGCATGTACACGTCCTACCCTCTTATTAGGATTCCTGCTGCACCAGTGGAACTAGGGGGTTTATTTGTTTAATGTATCTCCTTTTTGAAAGTAACCCTGCGTCGTCAGGTGAATTAAATTGTAAATATTGTCGGTTATTATATTATATCATATTAGATTGGAGGCGGCACGGATGGTGCAGTGGGTAGCACTGCCGCCTCACAGCAAGGAGGTCCTGGGTTCGAATCCCCGTCGGCCGGGGCCTCTCTGTGCGGAGTTTGCATGTTCTCCCCGTGTCTGCGTGGGTTTCCTCCGGGTACTCCGGTTTCCTCCCACAGTCCAAAGACATGCAGGTTAGGCTGATTGGAGAGTCTAAATTGCCCGTAGGTATGAGTGTGTGAGTGAATGGTGCGTGTGCCCTGCGATGGACTGGCGACCTGTCCAGGGTGTATTCCTGCCTTTCGCCCAATGTATGCTGGGATAGGCTCCAGCCCCCCTGCGACCCTGTTCAGGATAAGCGGGTTAAGATAATGGATGGATGGATGGATGGATGGATGGATGGATGGATATTAGATTGGGTTTTGGTAGATTTTCACGCAGGACAATCACTCCAAACATACATCAAAATCCAAACATAAATGGTTAAGTGAAAACAACATGTGTTCTGCAATGGCCACCTCGGTGCCCAGGCTTAAATCCCATCAAAAACATGTGGTCTGAATTGGAGAGGGGGGTCCATAAGCAGTAACCCAAAGATATAAATGATTCTGAAAGGTTCTGCATTGAGGAATGGTAAAAAAATACTTCAGAATGTGTTCTCTAACCTTATCACAGATTATAGGAAAATACTCATCGTTGTCATCTTTGCCAGGGTTGTTTGCACAAAGTATTTAACCAGGGGTGCCAATAATTTTCTGGGCATTTTTTTAAATGTAAGACTTTACACCTGTTGGAACTGTTGGCACACTACTTTACCCATGTTGGAAAATAAAGCGTACGTCCATAACTGCATATTTATCAAGGGTGCTAATAATTTTGGAGCCCACTGTACATACACTGATTTCATCAAATGTACGTATTCGTGAAGTTAAAACAATTCGCTTACGGTAAATTAACATTGTAGGACAATGAAGCGGTAACTTCACATTTTGTAATTCTTTGATAAACTTACCTAATGCTGCTCTTCTGCCGATTTAATTTCACGGTATACGCACTTTAGCTCATGTTTCCGTCTTTTATGTTCTATATCGCATAGCAAGGGTGACGAGGGGAAACGGCTGAAGCTTTCAGCTCCGCGAAGTTGGCAAATGTTGCTGGCCACAATTGGAGACTTGCGGTTCGCATTCATCAAAATAAAAGTTCGGTGAATAAAATTCAATTTTGTCAATTTTAATTGTTCAGTTAATACAGTTGGATATGATTGTAATGTATTTGCAGAGAATATAAAATTGTGCACAAATTTCAATAAAAACTGTTTGCCGCCTGTTGTTGCTGTCTGTCAGGTGTGGTATGGGCATGCATTGCCATAGACTGTCAATTCACAAGCAGCTCATTTGCATCGCTGATAACTCAAAAACTATTAATTGTTTCAAAATGAAAGGGGGTATACATTTGTTAGCTGGACCCATATCTTTAATATTCTACAGTCATTTGTGTGAAATCATGTTCCCAGCAATTGTTGCTGTGTTTCCAGTGTGGGGTGGCCATACGTTGCTATTGACTGTCAATTCACGAGCAGCTCATTTGCATAGCTCATAACTCAAAAACTATGAATTTTTTCAAATTAAAGGGGGTATACATTTGTTAGCTGGACCCATATCTTTAATATTCTACAGTCCTTTCTGTGAAATCCTGTTCCCAGCAATTTATTTATTTTTTATTTTTTATTTGTCCTTTATTTAACCAGGAAATGTCACCATTGAGATACAAGATCTCTTCTTCCAGGGAGTCCTGGCCAAGACGGCACACATAAAGTTACAACATCCATCCATCCATCCATCCATTATCTGAACCCGCTTATCCTGATCAGGGTCGCAGGGGGGCTGGAGCCTATCCCAGCATACATTGGGCGAAAGGCAGGAATACACCCTGGACAGGTCGCCAGTCCATCGCAGGGCACACGCACCATTCACTCACACACTCATACCTACGGGCAAGTTAGACTCTCCAATCGGCCTAACCTGCATGTCTTTGGACTGTGGGAGGAAACCGGAGTACCCGGGGGAAACCCACGCAGACACGGGGAGAACATGCAAACTCCACACAGAGAGGCCCCGGCCGACGGGGATTCGAACCCAGGACCTCCTTGCTGTGAGGCGGCAGTGCTACCCACTGCACCATCCGTGCCGCCAAAGTTACAATACAACATGAGAAACAATAAGGCATATACAACATACATGACAAAAAATAAAAATAAAATAAAAAAAAACATAAGTCAAACACAGACGCAGTAGGCTACAAGTGCATTTTAAAAAAGCATAATCGAGTCAGCATCAGGTAAAGCAATTACATGTTTCCTGTAGGGCTCTCTGTAGCATAACCTTAAAGGCACTAATAGTAGGGAGTGCCTCTAGACTAATTTGTTGTTGCAGCTTATTCCACAAGGAAGGGGTGTAGTAAGAGAATGCAGTCTTGCCAAACTCTGACTGCACCAAGGGAACATCCAAAAGCATCTTATTAGCTGCTCGCCTGGTGGCAATTGTTTCTGTGTGTCAGGTGCAGGGTGGGCATTCATTGCTATAGACTGTCAATTCACAAGCTGCTCATTATAGACCTATATACCCAGGGATAAACCCAAACCATGCAACTTTACAATGAAATTAAAGTCAAATCAACTTTATTTGTGTTGCACATTTCACGCTATATTTGTCAGTACATGCTTTAGAGCAGTGCTTCTCAACCAGGAACTGATTTTATTCATTAAGGGCATTTTTGGTGGTAAGATTGGTTCAGTTATTAAATTAGTTGTTCCAATTTCTGGATGCAACAAAAACCTTCTGGCAAGACTAGAGTTGAGAAACACAGCTTTAGAGTAAGCCCCAGAATTTTCCCCCACAAAAGCATGCCTAGGGCAACAGTGGCAAGGAAAAACTTCCAAGGTGGAGAAGGAAGAAACCTTGGGAGGAACCAGACTTAAGGGGGGGAGGGGGGGGGGGCATCCTCCTCTGGCCGGCTTAGGGGTGAAAATGATGGTCAGATCAGACAATTAACAATTCATTCTGAACAATGTGTTTGTGTGATGGGTGTTGAATGTGTGTGAGATTGGCAGGGTGCAGATGAAGGAGGTGTTGAATGTGTGTGAGATTGGCAGGGTGCAGATGAAGGAGGTGTTGAATGTGTGTGAGATTGGCAGGGTGCAGATGAAGGAGGTGTTGAATGTGTGTGAGATTGGCAGGGTGCAGATGAAGGAGGTGTTGAATGTGTGTGAGATTGGCAGGGTGCAGATGAAGGAGGTGTTGAATGTGTGTGAGATTGGCAGGGTGCAGATGAAGGAGGTGTTGAATGTGTGTGAGATTGGCAGGGTGCAGATGAAGGAGGTGTTGAATGTGTGTGAGATTGGCAGGGTGCAGATGAAGGAGGTGTTGAATGTGTGTGAGATTGGCAGGGTGCAGATGAAGGAGGTGTTGAATGTGTGTGAGATTGGCAGGGTGCAGATGAAGGAGGTGTTGAATGTGTGTGAGATTGGCAGAGTGCAGATGAAGGAGGTGTTGAATGTGTGTGAGATTGGCAGGGTGCAGATGAAGGAGGTGTTGAATGTGTGGGAGATTGGCAGGGTGCAGATGAAGGAGGTGTTGAATGTGTGTGAGATTGGCAGGGTGCAGATGAAGGAGGTGTTGAATGTGTGTGAGATTGGCAGGGTGCAGATGAAGGAGGTGGCGGTCCTGGGGCAGTATGTGGGGGGTGTCTCAGTGCTGCAGCATAATTGTGATGACGACAAGGGGGAAAAAAAACGACAATAAAGCAGTGGGACAAACCGAGGCCTTAACCCAATTTTTATATTATCTTGTGTTAAATCGGTCGAATTTATTATGAGAAAATCTTTGTATATTTATTTGCACTTGTCCACATTTGCAGATTGTAGTGAATATGAATTTTGTGTACAGCAAATCCTCTGCAAGGAAACGTGAACACATTGATGTTCTAACAAACAAGTGGATGACTGAAGTAATTTTGAAAATGAAGCCATAGCAGGGTGCCTCGCACAAGTTGTATCATACGTTTTTTTGTCAAATTTCTTTAGCATTTCTTTGAAATTAGAATTAGCTGATTTTGAAGAGGACAACTGAAGACGTTCATATGTCTCCTGGATTGCTTTGCTGCCATCAAGAAGGTGAAATACTATACTTAATTCTGATTGATTCAATTCTTTTTTTTTCAGTGATGTCTTCTCCATGTGATTGCATGTTTTCATTGTTCTCTCTTCCTCTACATTGTCGTTTGATTTGTCAGGTAAGACGACTTGCTTCTCGAAGAAGTAAAACACCCCGCTTTTGGAATCATGTTCAGAATTACTCAATGACACAATTAAATCGTTTGCCATTACTAATTTATCATTTCTAATCAGTGACGCTGTATAGTGACCACCCCACAACACTGATTTCCCTATATGAGATATGATCAAATTTAATCTATATTCTTGCTGCTCGCCGTTGATGTTTTGCAGAGTAAGTGCAAAACAGCACCAATGCTAGCTCTAGGCAATTGAACAATGACAATGTCAGGGTAAGTGTGCACTAAAGATTTGCGCTTTACTTCATTGTTACACACTGCACATTTGCTTGGAGCCTCTGCTCCATTTAAACAATCGCTGAACGCATTTTCAACGGATGTAGTTAGATCATTTAGCTCCACAGTAACGACTGAGTTGAACTCCCCAATTGTTCTAATTTTATTTGCGCAGTGTGTACACGTGTCTGTATTTGTTACCATGACGTTGACATTTAGGCTTGCTCTCTGCAACCAAGATACAAGTGGTAAAATAAAATCAATGAGGTCATTTCTCTGACCTAATTTTAGATCGGGAATGGCTGCAGTCAGTTCTTTTAAAAGAGGCCCTAGGATACATGCCTTGAAAATGTAGCCAGGATTCTATACTGCTGTTATGAGTAACTTTGATAATGACATGGGCATTGATGTGGTGGAATGTAAAATTGTGTCCGTTAATGTTCTTTTCATAATATTTAGGTTCAGAAAGCACTGTGTTGTTGCATTAAACCAGCAGTTCATTTGCACATTTTGAAAGGCACAAATTTTATCCAGTTTGGTGTTTAACTGGGTAGGCCGAGGACAGTCAATTTGTTGTTCTTTAGAAACTTTTTTGAAATTATTTTTCTGTTCAGGAAGCAATGCATTCCATTCTGCTTTTGCAAATGCTATGGCATCAGATGCCCTGCACTTTGCAAAATGAGATGTAAAATTCGAACTGAAATTCATGAAAGCAGATTGCTTTTTGGGAGTCTGCTCATTTAATGTAAATAGCATGTTACTTTTAATTTGTGCTTTCTGGAAGCTATAGGTGGTCTCTTTTATTTTGCTTTTGTTCCACTTTTCCTCTGGTTGTTTAAATGGTAAATGGTAAATGGTTGGCATTTATATAGCGCCTTTATCCAAAGCGCTGTACAGTTGATGCTTCTCATTCACCCCTTCATACACACACTCACACACCGACGGCGATTGGCTGCCATGCAAGGCGCCGACCAGCTCATCAGGAGCATTTGGGGGTTAGGTGTCTTGCTCAGGGACACTTCGACACAGCCCGGGCGGGGGATCGAACCGGCAACCCTCCGACTGTCAAGACGAGTGCTCTTACTGCCTGAGCCATGTCGCCTACATGAAAATGGAGCTCAAAGTCACTGTGGTGAGAAATGTGGCTGCCTCTCTAAAACCAATGTTTACTGCAAACGACGCCACCGAATAGGACATGCAGCCGTCTAAAGTTACGGTCCAATTTTCGGCGCCATAAGCCTCGAAAGCGGAGCTGGACCTCACCGGCGGCCTGGACAGGCGTCGAGCGAGATCTCACGCGCAGCTCGCGCAGGCGTTTAAATTTCCGTTTCTCTTTTAAAACACTCAATCTTACTGTATCACAAAGTTTCCTCTCTCTAGCCTTATACAATGTAGGCGATTTGTCACCACACGCATCAATTCTGTGTTTTTCATTGTTGAAAAAAAGTACTTTTGTATTTTTAAAAATAGCTTTGCATAGTGATGTTGTCTTATCAAATAGATGGGGGGGGGTTACATTTAGTATGTTCTGTTTATCCAAATAAGATGACATTAAATCGGACCACACTGGAATTACTGGGACAAAGTAATCTAAGAGCTTGTCTAATAGCATCGGGCTGTAATATGCATTGTCACAGGTATTTGTATATTTGTACAGTTGTCAGGGCATTTGTTTAGATTTTTTGGAAATGTGTCAAAAAAGGCGATTTCACCGATGATATGCTTTGAATATACTCATTATGAGTGTCATTTGAACTTTGCACATCAATATGCTCCTCTCCTACGTTGCTTTTTTATCATCATTTTTATCAGTGATACCATTTAATAATTTCCAGTGCTGCAAATAATGTTCCATCATTTGATAATTAAATATTCGCATGGAAGCTAGAAGGAGAACTAAAGAGCGGTCACAATTAATTTGAATTGGCAAGGTATTGAAATTATAAATCTTTTTTTCATAGACCCTAATTGCAGTGAGGAGCTGTTCTACTGCACTTTGTGTGTGCACTTCACTGATCATAAATGCAATTGGGCATGAGATTTGGGCTGGGGTTGAAGTATATACTGACATTTGGGTGGCAACTGACAGTCAATAGCAACGTATGGCCTCCCCACACTAGAAACACAGCAACAATTGCTCGGAACAGGATTTCACAGAAAGGACTGTTTAATATTAAAGATATGTGTCCAGCTAACAAATGTATACCCCCTTTCATTTTGAAACAACTCATAGTTTTTGAGTTATCAGCTATGCAAATGAGCTGCTTGTGAATTGACAGTCTATGGCAATACATGCCCATACCACACCTGACAGACAGCAATAACAGGTGGCAAAAGGTTTTTATTGAAATTTGTGCACAATTTTATATTCTCGCATTCATCAAAATAAAAGTTCGGTAAATAAAATGATTTGTAATTTTGTCAATTTTAATTGTTCAATTAATACAGTTGGATATGATTGTGATGTATTTGCAGAGAATATAAAACTGCACACTAATTTCTCTAAAAAGTGTTTGCCACCAGTTGTTGCCTCATTTCACGTGTGGCAAAAACATGCATTGTTATAAACTATCAGTTCACAACCAGCTGATTTGCAAAGCTAATTACCTAAAAATGATACATTGTTACCAATTAAAAGGGGGTATACGTTAAGCAATTGTTGCTGTGTTTCCAGTGTGGTATGGGCATGCAATGCTATTGACTGTCAGTTGCTAACCAGCTCATTTGCATAGCTCATAACTCAAAAACTGTAAATTGTTACTCAATGAAAGCTGGTATACATTTACTCTAGAGAACCATATCTTTAATATTCTACAGTAATTTCTGTGAAATCATGTTCCCAACAATTGTTGCTGTGTTTCCAGTGTGGTATGGGCATGCAATGCTATTGACTGTCAGTTGCCACCCAGCTCATTTGCATAGCTGATAACTCAATAATTGCAAATTGTTACCAAATGAAAGGGGGTATAGCTTTACTTTACAGACCCATATCTTTAATATCAAAATTGAATACACAGTAGAATTAGCCAACAGTAAGTCCTCCTTACAATTAAGGCCTTGGTTTCTATCCTAGAAGTCCCATCTGTGCCCCTACTTACTTCCCACTGCCTTATTATCATTTTCTCGAGTTCTACTGGTGGAGAGGAGGATACCCTGAGTCGCAAGGAGGAGGAGGATGCCTTCTCCACCAAGGAAGTTTTTCCTTGCCACACAAATAAAATTGATTTGACTTTAATTTCATTGTAAAATTGCATGGTTTGTATTTATTCCTGGGTATATGGGTATATAATGAGAAGCTTGTGAATTGACAGTTAGAGCAATGAATGCCCACCCTGCACCTGACACACAACAATAATTGCTGGGAACATGATTTCACCGAAAATTTCACTTTCATTGGGTAATAATTTATAGTTTTTGAGTTATCAGCTACGCAAATGAGCAACAAATGGCAACTGACAGTCCATTGCAACATATGGCCACCCCACACTGGAAACACAGCAACAATAGCTGGGAACATGATTTCACAGAAATTACTGTAGAATATTAAAGATATGGGTCTGTAGAGTAAATGTATATCCCCTTTCATTAGGTAAGAACATGATGTTTTGTAACAATGTTTTAACGCAGAAATATTAGCTATTGTACCTTTACAATTTACGGTTTTATCTGTATTACCTCTATATATTTTAAGATGCCATTGCTTTAGCGACAATAGTTCCTTATTCCTTATAGTTAACATTTTGGTGGCAAATTAGAAGAATTATTTTTTTTTGCTGACATTATTTGTTCAAATACTAAAATTGGAATAATCTATGATGGCTCCCTAGTCAGAATAATGACACAGGTTTCTCCTGATGGTGTTGCTCCCAAACAATGCTCTAGCTTATCATATCTGCAATTTATGATACATTTTTATGAATGGAGTCAAATAGTTTTTACTCATGACTGAGACAAGGAGCAACACCACTTACCCTCTGCTAATGCTTTCTTCCCCATATTTCTGTGGTGTGCCATGTCCCTGTCTTGCTGCCAGCACTCTCGCACCATCCTCACTGAGAACTGGTGAGTGTACCCGCATACCGGCCCACCGCAGTGAAACCCATTTTCCCAGATGCTAAAATGCTTTGTGTGTAATGAAATACAGTAAAGGTAGAGTGAAATTTGTTATTTTTCCCAAATGTTAAGGCTTTTGGATTTGAGACAAAAAAGTTTATGTAAAATATTTAAATATTTAACCATATTCGTCTCATATTCATCTTTTTATCTGAAATGTAAATACCTTCAGTCGGCTATATTGCAAATATAACTAATATACCTTTGTAGTGTCCTAATATCACCTCTTGTTGATACCCTTTGTCTTGTTTTAGACAACTGGGTAGCTGCATTGGGGGTTAGCTGAATTGTTATGGGACATACAGAGCGTTTAATTCTTTAAATTCAGTTCCTGACTTGACTGAATTGAAGACAGAATTGACCCCAGCCCTGTTTTTTGTTTTATGTTTGGGATCCGGGCAGGTTTCTCTGTGCGTCTCGGATCTGGGATGGAGTGAAGAAGACCTCGGCTCTGAGTACAGACAGCCACTTTCCTAGTGTCCACACAAGCCTAGTGCACCTAACGGTGGATCACCATGGAAACGGGACACACCAGAGACGTATTCGACTCACGGAAAGGAAGAGGGAACCAGATTTAGGCTAGTTGTCCACAAATTTTACTCACTCTTATCTTTTCAGAAAGTTAGAATACAGAAAAAAAGGTCAAACTCAAGTTGGGTACAGATAGACAGAATTCATAGATGAATATAAACCCATAGGTAGATTATATTGGTTACAGATTGAGTTACGTGGGAGATTCATTTGTTTTATTTAAAAGAAATATACCAGAATAAATACCAGCCCCAATGAATGTCCCATAATACCAAAAGACCAGAACATGGATAGATTTCATGAGATGTAGATCATTTTCATTATGTAAAATAAACAATCCTGCCAAGTATTTGTCCATGGTGTCTCATTACAAAGATTGCTTGGCTGTTTTTTTTTTCTCAATACAAACAGTACTACATATTGCTCAAAAATACACAACCTAATTTCGATGAGAACATCTTCATCAAGATCAAAGGCACTAGTACAGAAAGGCACTTGAACTGCAGAGAAGTAGTTTCTTCACACCGGTGACTGCAAAGCTCTCATTAGGACCTTTTGTGCATCCTCTGCCAGCTCATTCAAGCAGCTTGTCAGCATCCTGTGGGTGGTGGAGTACGAGATTCCCGCGGCCGCCATGGAGCCGAACACCGGGATTGTGCTGGCCCAGTACTCCAGCAACATCACCCCTGCTCCGGCAAATTTGGTAAGCAACTTGATGACCACATCGCCCGATATCTCCTTGTTGAGGGGGGATGTGAGGACCGCTTTCAGTTCCTCCAGAGGCACGTTCGTTTTGTCAGAGAGGTTTTTCAGGGATTCATCATCCAGGCCAAAAGCCTGGTAATAACTGCTGAGCTCTTTGACCAGGATGCCAACATCCACCACCACAGACAGTCCTGGGATGGGTATGGCTGCCACGGCGCCTGACAGCAGGGACACCTTCCATATGTTGGCCTGCAGGGCCTCTTTCTTCTTCTTGTTGATGTCCAGGGTGATGTTGGGCAGTGACAGCAGGAGGACACGCTGCTTGTGTTCAGGCAGCTCTTTCTCCATCGTCTCCTGCAGCTTTGGGAAGTCGTAGAGCTGCAGGTCAAAGCTGGAGATAAGGAAGACCGTGGGAGATGCCACTCCATTTTCCAGGAGGCCTTATGAAATAGAAAATAGAGTACTGTTACAAAACAAACAAATGGAGGACAGATTTCAATGTTCAGCTGTTGCAAACTTCTTACTGTGTAATACCATCCCAAAAAATATAACAAGCTAAACAATCTAAATGTTCCCTCTGGAAAAGTTGTAGAAGAGGACGCACAAAACATCTCACATTGACCCGTTACCTTTCATGCAGTCTTCCCGAATTATACTGAGGGTTTTGTCCTCGTCAAAGTCCTTCTTCCTTTTCTCTGCATGTATGCTGTTGTCAATCTTTGAGCGAACAAAGTAGAACCTCTTCTTCATGCGTTGGATCTCTGTGGCCAGCAGCACATTGTTGACTTTGAAACGTTCTGAGATGATGATGATGAAGAAATCATAGCGTTCGAATTTTACTTTTTGAAGGTACTCGTCTGCTTTGAAATTGGGTGTCCCAATCCCGGGAAGGTCCCACACTTTGACTTTGGGATATTTAGGGTGGGGGTACACGGTGGTCTCAACCACGCCGGTTGGAGCTGCGCCCTTGTTGTCTTCCACCAGACCCCGGAATGCATTGACAAAGGTGGACTTGCCAGAGCCAGACTCTCCGGTGATGGCAATATTTAGTTCCACACTGTCAATCTGCTCAAAGTAGTCCTGGATCTTAGCCACGGCTGAAGTCAAGGTCTGGTTTTCCAGTGCATCCCTGATCTCCCTCACCTCATCCTCTCCAACAATGGTAAAACCCTCAGCCATGGTCAAGCTATTGAGAAAACATAGAAACAAATACCATCACATATGTACACGTAGTATTTTTTTCTTGACGCCACAATTTTTTTGTAATGAAACAATTTGTATGCGGCTGAATTGCATACTCAGCTTTTATTTAAGCTATTTTTATACACTTTGGTTTCACCTAGGAGAAATAACAGTACCTTTTTTAATATAGTGGGCTCCAGAACGAATGGCACCCTTAATAAAAATGAAGAAAAAAGGCTGCATAAAAACAACACAAAGAATAAATTATCATGTCGTGAAAAAATATTTGCCCCCTTCCTGATTTCCTCTGTGATTGCATATTTGTCACACGGAATATCATCGTGCTGTATGTCATTGGATATACAGCACTAAGTCGTTATTCGCAACTGGTGGCGAATGGTGTAGGTAGGTTACATTCGCATGAACCCCATACCCGGGGGGCTTATGCTTTTTGTTTCCTTAGTGCTGATCTGTTCTGTGTTACACTCACATTAATGACACGTGTTTTGGAGTGTTCGCCCCTCTCGTCTGAGAGCTTAACCAAATCTCCGTTAGCCCAGGGCTCTATGTGGGAGACCCTCGGTGCTGCTCGTGTAAATGTGTTTTTGTTAGTGAGTTGAGTTCACCCAGTAGTTGACTGCACCAGTGCCTGATATATTATTATGTGAACATTAGTAACTAGTTATTAACTTGCAAATGGTTATTATTCCCTTCTACATGTTAACATTACCAGAATACAAGGGGTACTGTATGTACCTGCTTTTAGCTTGCTCAGTGCCATCCGGTGTGATGTCTCAGCTGCATGACTCCTGAACTTTAATTGATTTACTGCAGGCTCTACTTCGGGACATTTGTGAGCCATGACTCTCCAAACCTTCTTGAAATCTTCCAGGCATGGTACTAGGTGACGGTTGATATAGCTTTTTAGCTTGCTTGTAAGCACAGCTAGTGACCAATGACCATCGCACTGAGGCAGGTGGTGCTATTCACAGATGGCAGGAGACACATACAGCGGAATGTAACGCAATGTTATTTCCAGTCCTAACAAAATTAAGTAAAAATAATTTTATTAATTTATATATATGACTTGAATTTCCATTATTTAAAATATATATATTCAAGCACTTTCAATGACCAATGTCTATTTTCAAAAACTTTCAAGGCCTTGATTTTTTTCCCTCAAATTCACAAGTTTTCATGGATTTCAAGGACCCGTGGGGACCCTGCCACTGCCATTGTCATGTCTAGGAAACGACAGAGTCCTAATCTCCAATTTGTCGCCACGGCAGCAAGCTCTTCAGGAAAATCAGACTTTATTTAGCACAAGTGCATAAAGCCAGACCAGGTTTTTCATAAACATGGACCTGGACTGTCATTTTTACACCCATTTTATACACAGTTACTCCTCCTACAACTCCTCCTCAAACCCCATGGTGGCAAATCACCCACACTGTTCTTATCTTAACTCTTCCCACTACTCCACCCCCCCAACAGGTGCAAACATCATTGTGGCAAATCGGCCAAAGTCCTCATGCTCTGCCTACTGTGTACAAAGTTCAGTCATGCTCTGCCAAATCTCTATAAAGTTCAGGACGCCCCCACCCTCGCAAACTGCCTCTAACACACACGTCATCCATGGTTTTTTCTGAGCATACACGTCACTCTGTATATTTCCACATATGGGTCACTTTTCTAAAATGCACTAAGCAGCAGTAATCATTGAAAATATAGACATACTAAACATTTGATTTATATTCTGTTCTAATATTCTTTTCTAATATACAGACATACTAAACATTTGATTAATATTCTCTTCTAAGTGAGTAAATGTACGTTGCATTCTTTGCTCTCATTTCAACAGTTTTCACTGTGGTTTCTTGCGTTTTCATAAGCTCAGCTATAATTAATGTTCTAGGTTCATTTGATTGGATAACAAGCAGCGTACATGTGATATATTGATTATAAGCCACTTACCTATAGATACACTTCTGGCATGAATCATTAAGAGTCCCGGAGAAACCAGCTATATAGGCATATCTCGCTCTGCCCACTGTCCTGTCCTTGACTGTCTACAGCTGTCGCCAGCTGGCTGCTTTATTAAAATTCGGTTACATATGGGTTACTCCTAATTCTAGCACAATTTAGCAGTTAATCAGTTTGAAACTATACAGGGTATATATCATACTTTAATATGGATATATTGATACACTTTTATCATACATCGTCGAGAGTTTTGGAGGAACCAGCCTGCTCACTGAGGTGGAGTCTGATTTTGACTTTTAGGAGGGAGATCTTTTGTTCTGTGAATTTTCCCCTACACCATATCTGATAGTAGATATGAGCTGCTTCTTCTTGTGTACATTCCATTTTGCCGTTGAGTCATGTTTAACCGTTTATGTATGTTTTGTGCCCATTACCCGACTTGTGAAAGTCATTTACCATCTGTAGCTTCTGAATTGACTTCTTTGGATTTTCTTGTGCTGATAGTTGACAAAGGGATTTTGCTTGCTTCTTACCTCATTTTTATACTGGAGTTTGCATAATGCATAGAAAGAGAACCACCTCATACAGTACTTACTGTTAAATATGTGGGTCATTGATGCTGGGGAGATGTATTGCTGCCAGTGGTCCAGAGGCACAAGTACCAGGAGAAAATCTGATTGTCTCTGCTAGGAAGCTGAGACTTGGTTTTTGGTAGATTTTCCAGCGGGAAATCACTCCAAACATACATCAAAATCCAAACATAAATTGTTAAGTGAAAACAACATGTGTTCTGCAATTGCCATCTCATTCCCCAGGCTTAAATCCCATCAAAACCTGTGGTCATTTATACCCAAGGATATAAATGATTCTGAAAGGTTCTGCATTGAGGAATGTTCAAAAATCCTTCAGAATGTGTTCTCTAACCTTATCACAGATTATAGGAAAATACTCATGGTTGTCATCTTTGCCAGGGTTGTTTGCACAAAGTATTTAACCAGGGGTGCTAATAATTGTGAAACCTGTTTTCTGGGCATTTTTTTAAATGTAAGACTTTACACATGTTGGAACTGTTGGCACACTACTTTACCCTTGTTAGAAATAAAGCGTATGTCCATAACTGCATATTTATCAAGGGTGTTAATAATTCTGGAGCCCACTGTACATACACTGATTTTTAAGCCTGTCCTTTAGTTGCATTGACTTATTTGGTTGTCATGTTGAGTGACAACAGCAACAAACTCCAAATGCAAATTCCATACCGAGAATCAACCGTTTACCTTTTCTTAGCTTTGTGCATGAACTAATGATACAATGACCCACAGCTAGCCCAGAAAAAACTGAGCTGCCAATTGTACAATTACTTTTGGTCCCCTTAAATGAGGGAACTCTGTATAAAAAAGGGCTGTCATTCCTACATGGTTCTCCCAATATTGATGCACATGGCCTCATATCAACACTGACAGCCTACACTTAACATCGTTTCCATGTTGAATTTCAAATCCAGTCTGCCCGTGTAAAATAACAACAAAAAAATGCCAATGTCTAAATACTTACAAACTGTCCTGTAGCCTATGCATATTGTAATAGCCCAGTATTTTTCAAAAAAAATACCTATGAAGGTATTTGCAGACGTCTAATGGCATTTAACTTTTTGGTATTGATGTGTGATTATCAATCACTTATTTCAACTGCAAAATGTAAAATACGTGGTCCTCTGTAAATACAGGGCTGCAATTGGGTAATTCTTTGATAAACTTACCTAATGCAGCTCTTCTGTCGATTTAAGTTCACTCAATACGCACTTTAGGTCATGTTTCCGTCTTTTATGTTCTAGCGCATACCATGAGTGACGAGGGGAAACTGCACTTATTTGGGTCACATTAAAACGCATGGCGAAAGTGAAATAATGCATTATAACTACCCAATAGGCGTACTTGTAGCCTTTACACTATGGCAGAGAACCCAGTTGTGTTCATTAATCGAGATCAGTCTTTAGTCTAGGCCACATGTTGAAGGTTATATGCATTAATGTTGACGTGTGCACCCACTTCTTTAAATTCAGATAGTTGTAAGAATCTAGAGCAACTACATTCACGGGATCCCTGTAACACAATGTAATAGTCCTACTATATCACAGCAACTCACGCGCATATGCCCGCACTCACTACAATTTTAGTTCCTGTGCATGGTCACACAGTCTTCTCTCCCGGTTGAAGATTCCCTGGTGAAAATACCCCTGCTGCTTTTTAAATAGCCTATAACAATTTACTGCAATTTGCTGACATTATTATTTGTTCAAATACTAAAATAGCAATAATCTATTATGATTATTATTCAGAATAATGATGCCGGTTTCTCCGGATGCCGTTACACGCAAACAACGCTGCAGCTGATCGTATCTGAAATGAATGTGACCTGTCATAACACCACTCGATCACGCCACCTTGGGAATTACGCCCAAGGAAATAGTTTGTCAGAATCGAGGATTTGTGATCAATCCCCACATAGGTGTGTTCAACTAAATGAACAAGCAGAGACGTGGATTCAATAATAAGACAGAGTTTATTAATTACAATCCTAAAAACACAGTAAAAACAAACAACCCACACAAAAACCCACAGGATCCCCAAAATGATAAAATGAGCAGGTCTTCCCCGCCGCTAAGAGGCACTACTGGATGCATGCGGGTACGGGTCCGTGGAAGTGGAACCGAAAGGTCACTCACTCGTGAAGATGCCAGCAGACATACACATGCACTGTAAATCGGACACGGTGAATCAAATATTCTACTTCCACACACACACACTCACACACACACTACAACATACAGTAAAAGAACAGCCCCACTTTCGATGGCGCCCTAGCGACCTCCACGCCAAACCAGATTCCAAACCACACACTGCAAACGTAAACAGTAAGCCGCCCCAAAGCCCCAACTCGATCAACAGTTGGTTTGTCAATAGTACGAATATTAAAACTAGAAATAAATATGGAATCCCAGGGAAAAGGTTTAAAAACACAAACGCTCCACGTAGCCATTACCGGCGTATTAATAGAACTGGCGCCCCGCTACCCACGTTCCTCAGCTCTTTAATGAGCCTACGCGATACACACGAATTTCTAATAAATGGTTGGCATTTATATAGCGCCTTTATCCAAAGTGCTGTACAATTGATGCTTCTCATTCACCCATTCATACACACACATTTAGGGGTTAGGTGTCTTGCTCAGGGACACTTCAACACAGCCCGGGCAGGGGATCGAACGGGCAACCCTCCGACTGCCAGACGACTGCTCTTACTGCCTGAGCCATGTCGCCCCTAACGCCCCTAACGCCCCTAATGTCAGCAAAACAGCAGCTAGCAATGTCCTGTAATGGCAGAAAAACATTTGTTAGTGCACAGGCAGTGTGGCGTTCTGGAAAACACAATATTGTAGCGCATTTTAACAACAACATTACCTTGGAAGCTAAATGCTTTCCTACTCATACCATAAAGAAGATAGATTAAAATAAATACCTCAATAGGCTATGCACGTGTACTATCGTGTCATCTATGGCGACCTACAATAAAAATTCTCATCAGGCTTCTCATCAAATTCTCAACATTACGTGGCTGCAAGTAACAGAGCAAACTGCAACATACCTTGAAGTCAAACAGGAACTTGCATACCGAAACAGGGAGGAACACGAACCACCAACAGGTAAGGCATTTCCTTGTACCTTGTTACTGCAGCCTAGAAATGATTGATATGCGCGTCAGTAAACCAGACACTGGAATGCACATTCACCTAGCCTATTCGCTAGTTAGGGTGTTAGTGAGTAATCAGTACTTGCAATCTGTTACATTACATTACATTATTGGCATTTGACAGACGCTCTTATCCAGAGCGACGTACAACAAAGTGCATACCCATAACCAGGGATAAGTTCACTGAAAGACCCTAGAGGGAAGTACAATTTCAACTGCTACCTGTACAACAAAGATAAGGACGAGGGCCAATTTTATTTTTTTTGGAACAAAGAAACAAAGAAACAGAGCAAAAGTGACCAAAGTTAATTATCCAAACACAGCTTACCTAGCCAACTAAAAATACCGATACACAAAGCAAGTCACAGAGACAACAATTAAGGTTCACAGGGAGGTAGGGAGGGATGGGGAGAGGTGCTGCTTGAAGAGGTGTGTCTTCAGCTTGCGCTTGAAGGTGGGGAGAGATTCTACAGTTCTGACCTCAACTGGGAGTTCGGTCCACCACAGTGGAGCCAGAACAGACAGTAGTCGTGAGCGTGAGGTGGAGGTTCGGAGAGGGGGAGGTGCCAAGCGGCCTGTGGAGGCTGAACGAAGAGGTCTGGCAGGGGTGTAGGGTCTGATGATTTTTAGTAGATAAGCTGGGGAAGACCCTTTAACTGCTTGGAAGGCTAGCACCAATGTTTTGAATTTGATGTGAGCCATGACAGGCAGCCAGTGGAGGGAAGTAAGCAGGGGGGTGACGTGTGAGTATTTGGGAAGGTTGAAGACCAGACGAGCTGCTGCATTCTGGATGAGTTGGAGGGGTCTGATGGCGGACGCTGGGAGGCCAGCCAAGAGGGAATTGCAGCAGTCCAGGCGGGACAGAACCATCGCCTGGACCAGGAGCTGGGTCGAGTAGGGGGTGAGAAAGGGGCGGATTCTCCGTATGTTGTATAGGAAGAACCTGCAAGACCGGGTCACCGCCGCAATGTTCTCGGAAAGGGACAGTCTGCTGTGCATCACCACGCCGAGGTTCCTTGCACTGGGTGATGGCGTGAGTGTGGTATCCCCGAGGGAAATGGAGAGATCCAGATTGGGAGAGGTATTAGCAGGGATGAATATCATTTCAGTCTTGCCTGCGTTGAGCTTTAGATGGTGGTTGTCCATCCAGCTCTGGATGTCCCTCAGGCAAGCAGAGATACAGGCTGAAACCTGTGTATCAGACGGCGGGAACGAGACGAAGAGTTGGGTATCGTCCGCGTAGCAGTGGTAGGATAGCCCATGTGCAGTGATCACAGGGCCAAGGGAGCGAGTGTAAAGAGAAAAAAGAAGCGGACTGAACCCTGGGGAACTCCTCTGGCGAGGGGCCGAGGTGTCGATACCGAACCAGCCCAGGCAACCTGGAAGGAGCGACCAGAGAGGCAGGACTCAATCCAGTCCAGGGCTGTGCCACAGATGCCCGTTGCTGACAGTGCAGACAGGAGGATGGGGTGATCCACAGTGTCGAAGGCAGCAGAGAGATCTAGAAGAATGAGGACAGAGGAGAAGGAGGCTGCTTGTGCGGCATGGAGTGACTCACTGACGGAGAGGAGCGCAGTCTCTGTCGAGTGGCCTGATCTGAAGCCAGACTGATGGGGGTCTAGCAGGTTGTTGTTAGAAAAGAAAGAAGAAAGTTGAGTAGAAGCAGCTCGTTCTATAGTTTTAGAAAGGAAAGGAAGAAGAGATACCGGGCGGTAGTTCTGGATGATGGAGGGATCCAGAGCAGGCTTTTTTAGCAGAGGAGTGATGTGGGCCCTCTTGAAGGATGCTGGAAAACAGCCGGAAGAGAGGGAGGAGTTGATAAGGGAGGTGACAAATGGGAGAATGTCTGGTGTGATAGTCTGGAGAAGAGAAGAGGGGATAAGGTCAAGGGCACAGGTTGTAGGGCGGTGGCAGAGTAGGAGTTGAGAAACATCAGAGTCTGTAAGGGGGGAGAAAGTGGAAAAGGAAGGGATGGGCCTAGAGGGGGGGAATGGCACAGTGAGGGGGGCGGTGGTTGTAAAGGATCTGCAGATGACTGTGACCTTCTCATTGAAGAAATCAGCAAAGTCATCAGCAGCGAAGGAGGACTGAGGAGGAGGAGGCGGTGCGTTGAGGAGAGAGGAGAAAATAGAGAAAAGTTTCCGGGTGTTAGAACCAGAGTTCTGAATTTGTGTTTGATAGTATTTTGCTTTGGCGGCAGTGACAGCGGAAGAGAATGCCGCCAGGAGAGACTGGTAAGTCGTGAGGTCTGAAGCGTCTCTGGATTTCCCCCACTTCCTCTCCGCTGCGCGGAGGCTGGCCCTGGAGGTACGGAGGGTGTCAGATATCCAAGGACTGGGAGGGGATGTGCGAGGTGGCTTTGAGACAGGGGGACAGAGAGAGTCAAAGGCGGAGGAGAGAGATGAAAGGAGGGTAGCAGATGCAGAGTTAGTGGGGAGTTTGAAGAAGGATTCGAGAGGGGGGAGTGAGGCGGTGACGGTGCTGGCAAAGGAAGAGGGTGAGAGAGAGTGGAGGTTACGGCGGGCTGAGGAAGTGTGGGTGGGGGGAGGGGGAGGAGGATGGGGAGGAAGAGGGAGGGAGAATGAGATGAAGTGGTGATCAGATGTATGCAGAGGGGTAACCATGAAATCAGAGCATGAGCAGTTCCTCACAAAGACAAGGTCTAGGACATTGCCCGCCTTGTGGGTTGCAAGGAGAGGCCGAAGGAGTGGATTAGCGGTAGGAAGGCAGCAGCCTGGGAGGCTTCTCGGTGGATGTTGAAGTCTCCAAGGAGAATCAGTGGGGTGCCATCCTCAGGGAAGGAGCTGAGAAGGGTGTCTAGCTCATCAAGGAAGTTTCCCAGGGGCCCTGGAGGATGGTAGATAACTGCAATGAAAAGGTTAGTAGGGTAGGATACTGCAACAGAATGGAATTCAAAAGTGGATATGGACAGGTCAGAGAGGGGGAGAACAGAGAATTTCCATGAGGGGGAAATTAAAAGACCAGTACCACCGCCACGGCCGGAAGGCCGGGGAGTGTGTGAGAAGGAGAAGGAGGATGAGAGGGCAGCGGGAGTGGCGGAGTTGTCAGGTGTGATCCAGGTCTCCGTGAGGGCAAGGAATTGCAGAGACTGGAGGGAGGCATAGGCAGGGATGAAGTCAGCCTTCCGAGTGGCAGACTGGCAGTTCCATAGTCCCCCTGTGACAGCAAAGTCCTCACAGGGGGTCAGCGGGGGGTAGCTGAGGTTCGAGGGGTTCCGACGCCGTGGAGGCCCACGTCGCAGGGGGGGTCTTCGAGGGAGAGAGCAGACTGGGATGGGGTGAAACATAACATCACAAACTGGGACAGAGCGACGCTAGCGTCTGAGCATGCCTATTTAAATCGCCTACAATTGCTCACAAGCAATATCAAATCAAAGCTAATCTACTGATAAATTCCACAGCTATTTAAGCTATTTAAGACAAATGTTCAATCACTCTACAGGTATGCAACCAGTAGAAGTGATTAACAGGTAATAGACAAACAAACTGGCTCAAGCCCTAATCCTTGCTGTTCAAATGAGCAACTTAAAAATCAACGTTACTGCGTCTAGAGGAAAGTCCGCAGCGATACTAAACACCTGGTCAGAATGATGCACTTACATTTCTGATGTAATCAAATGTTACATTTCTGATACATTTTTTATAAATGTAGTGGAATAGATTTTACTGAAGCAAGGATAAAGATAGGTGCAGTTTGTGATTTTTAGGCTTCTGCTGAAGCTTTCTACCCTAGTGTCTAACGTCTGTGGTGTGCTCTGCCCCCTGTTCTCCCTGCTTCCTGGTGACAGGGGACACCCCCAGAATAAGGTTACAATGGTTTAAACAGTATTTCCAGGAACAATGAGTAAAGCTATCTGTATCCCGAATGTGAAGCCTTCCAAAGTGCACCGGATTGATGCGTTTGACCGTTAGATTTCCTGAAAATATTTGTTTCATAAAGTAATGAAAGATCGGTTTGAACCTCATTGCCAAAGTGAAATAATTCATTATCATTCCATACTAGCCTACGCACTGGCATTGAGAGTCTTGTTGTTTTTATTCTTATACACTCAGTGAGCACTTTATATGCTCCAGCTCCAGATTGCTCAGATCCTCTACCCAACTACTCTCATCAGTTCCACGTTTGTGGCTTAAACTTTTCAGTGGCTGCCCCGAAGCTGTGGAACGCTCTGTCACTCCATGTCAGAACTGCCTCCACTATTCCAACATTCCCATCTGAAGACCCACCTCTTTTCTCTGGCTTTTGGAGACTAAACAGTTCAGTTTCAGTTCGGCAGTCTGTCTTAGCACTATTGTACTTGTATTGATCTTTTTTCCTTTTTTTTTTTTACAATTAAGAAAAGTTTTTTCCCTACTCCAGTAGTCTGACAGCCCTATCCACAATGACATCACAAGAGGAAACAGATACAAAAGCCACATTCTTGCTTTGACCTTTTGCTGACAGAACTGGTTCCACGGGCCAGAGTCAGAAAAGAAAAGACCAGTGAAAGTGGTTGGACTACATGTACTACTGTATGTACAGCATGTAACACTGAAGCCAAACAACAAAAGTCTCTTTGAAAACACTTTTTAACTGCCTCAGTGACATCAAATGCCGGATGACCAAAGACAAAGTCGACGCTGGAAAATGTCTGTGTTCATGATCATTTATTGCTGTACAACAATGTGCAGGGCTAATTCAATCCGCATGCCATTAGCAGTTTTAATACATAGTCCTCTGTAGGTTTCCCCTCCCAGCATCACCCAGCCAATTCCCCCGGGTCACATTTGGCTCCCTTAGTCCGCATAAAAATATCCTGGATCCGGAACGTCCTCTTGGGTGTCGTCTGCCCCAACCAGAGCTCTGTGCATCACTCTCTCGGCGTCCTCACGCAGGTCCTTGATGGCAGACTTCAGTAGGCTGTACGAGGCCATGAAGGAGACGCCCCCTGAGATGATGTTGCCCAGCACCGGGATCCGACTCTCCAGCAGACCCGACAGGACCTGCTGGCCCAATGCCACCTGGGACAGCATGCCCTCCACAGTCTGCATTGAGAGCTCCCTGCCGGAGGTGGAGCGCACCTCTCCGTAGAGCTCCTGCAGAAGGGTGAGAGTGCAGTCAGAGGTGCCGTCGGTGGAGGAGACGGGAAACAATAAGCAAAGGACACGGTGAACACCGTATAAAATAAACACCGCAGGTAATGAGCTATGTTCCATGCTCATGAAATTGGGGGGAAATGGGAAATACACATTACAAATGATCAGAGTTCGGGTCTTTTGGTGTTCAAACTAAATAGCAGGATGCTACAAGCTACAAGTGCCGTAACAAATGACATTTTAGCAGGAAGGAGCAAGAAATAAAAGCAAGAAGTAGTAGTAGACAACAATAGACTTCAGGGAAATACTGTATCCAAACAATAAATGCATAGCTGGGTTTTGCCATGTTTTAGAGTCAATGGCATGAATAAGAGTCATGTAATTGTGTAATTAATGTGTAATTGTGTTGTGCTTTTGTATTCTATTGAATTTCATGTGGTAATCTCTGCTTGCTCCTCCCTTGGCCTGGGCTCCCTTGTAAAAGAGACTCACCTGGTTATATAAAGGGAGAAATAAATGAGTAAAGAAGAGGATCGAGCTTTGAGCTATGGTTACCTGATAGGATTTTCCCGTCATGTTGGCCAACCGGAGCAGGGAGTTGGTGTCCAAGCCGAAGCTACGCTGGAAGGACTGCAGGGTGCTCATAAGCATGGGCACGCTGCTGTGAACAGCGCCACCTGGCGTCGCAGCACTCAGACAAGCCGCCATCGCCGTCTGCCACACGCTCCCAGCCAGCGCCTGCTGCTTCCTCTCCAGCAAGGCAGCGGTGAGGTTGGGCAGCGCCAGCAGGAAGACGTGCCTCTTATGATCCTCCAGCTCCCTCTCCAGGGTCTCGTGCAGCAGGCCGAAGTCAAAGCTCTGCGGCTGGAAGCAGGAGAGCAGGAAGACCTGGGGCTGCCCCGCCCCGGTCCTCTGCAAGCCAGCCTCACAGTCGTCTCGTATCTCCCTCAAAACGGCCTCTTCGCTCAAGCCCATACGCCCCCTCCTCCGGGCGGAGGCCTCCAGGTCGTTGTCCACCTTGTTGCGCACAAAGTAGAACTTCTTCCCTGCCTGCGCCACGCAGCTGGCCAGTGTCACATGACACTCCCTGAAGCGCTCTGACGCCACGATGATGAAGAAGTCGTACTTGGTCAGCCCCACGTCCTCCAGATAACGCTGAGGTTGGAAAGTGGGCGTCCCGATGCCCGGAAAGTCCCACAAACGGACGGTAGGCGCAGTGGGGTGGTCGTATGCTATGATCTCCTGGGTAGTTTCTGTCACACCGGTCTTTGCCGCCCTGGGGTCATCATCATCAGCGATGCCTCTGAAGGCGTTGCCATCGTTGCTTTCTACCCCCTTAATGAAGCACTAGAAACACATTGCCACAGGTTCAGATCTATAGCGCTGGAGACGGAAGCATTCATTCCGCAGGGGAATGTAATTGTTTTCTTCACAAGCGCATTTAGCGGGAAAATTCAATTGCCAAAGGAAAAAGAAAATAGCATATTCTGTGAATCGTTAATTTAATCCAGCGCAGCGACAAATGCAGACACGCTACTTGATTCTTTCATACAGAGTACACACTCACACACACACACTCACACACACTCACACTCACGCACGCACACACACAAACATTGCTGTGAGTAAGGCACACACAGAGGCCGATGCAGAGAAGGATAAAGCCAGAGCAAAAGTATGGATTCCAATGTCTGCATGTCTGTGGAATTGAAATGGCAAGAAGTAGAACTGTTTTCGGTAACATGTGAAGGGTGGAAGATATCATTATTATGGCTGAAAGTATGTCATTACTGCTACAAAAGTTGCATGTTCTGGTGTGTGTGCGTTTTTCTCTTATATATTTCAATGAGTCCAGATGGGTGAGCGTTGCCCGTCCATTAACCTCCCCCTTGAGTTCCCTTGACCTCTCAAAGCGTTAGACTAAATGATTATTTCTGATTTTTACAGCCTGTTTTTGTAATGTTGGTTAGAGGTTGATATGTGCTTATTAAGCACTCTGTATTCAACTATTTACTATTTATGTATTTATTTACTTAACTATATACTTCCATATCCAACATTAATATCCACTTATCAAGTTTTTTTAGGACACCTTTTGAACAGTTAAAAATATCCTTGTATCTGAACATATGCACTCAGTGACCACTTTATTACAGTATGTTGACCTATACACCAACTTCTTAATATCGAGTCTGCCAATCAAGTGGCAGCAACGCAATGCATAAAAGCATGTGAACATGGTTAAGAGGTTCAGTCATTGTTCAGGCCAAACATCAGAATGGGGAAGAAATGTGATCTAAGTGACTTTGACCTGATTGTTAGTGCCAGACGGGGTGGTCTGTGTATTTCAGAAACTGCTGATCTCCTGGGATCACACACACATCAGTCTCTAGAGTAGCGGTTAGGCCCAAGGCACAATAATTTCTGCGGCACCCCAAAATGTGGCATAAGGGAAAAGGATTAGAAATGATTAGCAGTTAATTTACGGTTCTTATTTTGTGTGGTGGCCTAATGTTGACTGTGTTGTTTAAAACAAATTCATAGTGTTGGCAGATTTGTATCAGGGATATCTGCATATCATTTTCGGGTGCTGTTTAAGTAGTAATCATGTCCAGGTAATAGTAATAGTACAATAGAACGTATGTACATTATGTAACCTCAACCGTGTCCAGCGTTTGCTGGTTTGTCACACTGAACAAGCTGCACGGTATCCTATTCAATCAATATTTGCTATTAGCTGACGAACAAGTAAGGACAAACATTACACTAGTTACAGTGATAGCTGAAACTGTGTTTTTGAATATAAGAGTTATTAAAGCTGAGGACAATGTTGGTATTCTATGTGTTTACAAACTTAAGAGCAAATGCTATCGTTTGAGTTGACCACCAAATAGTCCAGCTGCAGGATATTTTGTACAAAATTATTCGCCACGTCGTGTAGCCTATGATAATCCCGCTTTACAGAAATATACAAAAGACGAATACACGTGCAGCAAAGACACATTGTGTTAACTGTGGTGATTCGTAGGCTATAAATTAAAAAGATTCGAATAAAAAAAATACATAAATCTGCTCAGCGAAAGTAACGAATTTATATTTATGTCAACTAGCCAATAGTTGATATGGTTCACGAACCACATCCGAGTCGCCCAATGGAAATATAATCACTAATTTCCTCCACAATGCCGTCCAATGTATCGACTATTGAGTTATAAAATAAGACTTTGCTTACCTGGGTGTTGGAAAAGCGTTGAAACCTGTCAAGCTCGTATCCCTCGCAGTGGGAACTGGAAGTAGCCTGAAAATGAAACTAACCAATAGGCCTACAAGTTCAGTAAATACAATCTTTTGTGTTACGCTGCCCTCTATGTGTGAATACATGTCTTTACATATCAGATCGGCTGACGGAGAAACCTGTTTTTTTATTTATTGTTTGCCTATATCTTAAATTTAATACATGCATACAGTGTGGTGCCCTGCTGGATGAGAGAGAGAGAGAGAGAGAGAGAGAGAGAGAGAGAGAGAGAGAGAGAGAGAGAGAGAGAGAGTCGAATTTGTGAATTTTGTGAATTTTGTGAAAATTATTTTTATTTATTCTTTTTTTTCTTTAGGTGCCTTCAGGGCACATCTCAATGGTCCAGCACAGACCAGTGCTTTCTTTTCCAAAAAAATTCAAAAAGGAAAACCGGGAAAAAAAGGAAAAAAATATAAGTCCGAAAATGGAGAAAACAAAAAGGGCCGGAATTCACGTGGCCGCGTTCTTCCGTCTTTAGCCCGCTGCGGGGCCGTTCAACCCTGGCGCTGCCCCCCCTGTGTCTGGCGAGCACCGTACACGCCTAATCGCCCGTCTGGGGTGATCCCGTCTTGGTTTAGAGAGAGGCTTTTGGCGGTATTGATACGCTCACGTGAATCCGGGACTTTGAAGTTTCGTCCGTGAGGTTTCCTCCGTATGCATGAGCTCTCTCTCAGTCGTCTCCGAAATCACTCCCCGTTTTCCTGGGGTGGATTGTTTTATTTATTTATTTCTTTCTTTCTTTCTTTCTTTATTTATTCATTTCTTTATTTCTTTATTTCTTTATTTCTTTATTTCTTTATTTCTTTCGTCCGTCCGTTCGTTCGTTCGTTCGGTTGCGCGTTCATGCACACTGGCTCCGGGTATCTCCTCCCTCCGTCATGAGCCCCGTGCGGCGTTTGTGTTCTCCTTTTGAAGGGCGCCGCTCTCTTTCCCGAACTTGGTTCAGCTCGCCCAGGGGGTTGCTAGCCTTGGTGCTGATTCCCCTTCCGGTCTCTCTCCAAGCTGCCGCTCTCTTAAATAGGACATGGGAAAATATTCGTAGTTAATCAGCTTCCCCAGCTCTTGGCGCCGGCGCACGGGCCGTTCCACCCCAGTGGTGTACCGATCCCTGGTCGGGCCACCACAACAGATACACGCAAATTAAAGAAAAACACGTATAACACAAAAAAGTTTAAATATTTCATTATTATTATTATTATTTTACATATAATACAACTGCAAAAACAAACCAAAAACTGAATTTTTAGTTCTTGAGATTAAGAACGTCCCCTACAGGCCAAAAATAAATAAATAAAATAATAATAATTAGCCTACCTCGTCTAGCCTACCTGGTTATACGCACAATCATAGTAAATTAAATATCGTACAATTATTCATAGCTTTAACAGCTTTCCAGTTATCAGTGGACAGTTATCAGTGGTACTATTCAAACACAAAATTACAATAAAAAGTGGTTTCCCATGAAAAAATCTATATTTGTGTGAAATTTAGCATATATAATAATTACTTTTTTAGTTTTATTTCTATCATAGACATACTATCCAAACAATACAACAGAAGGGCAATTCTGAATAGATCATTGTCTCAGAGTCAGTTATACAAAATAACAAAGGGCATCAGAGTCCTTCTGAATTTTCTTTCAGATAAAATGTTCTGGGCAGTATCGATAAAGCTGGCATCACTGTAAACTAGGGGTAGTTTGAGTTAGATGATCATCCTAGATTTAAATAAAGGTTCTAAACATAATACTATTATTGCTTTTTAAAGATAAAGCCCATATCTCCTACAGGTACATCACGGGAGTAGAGAAGTGAGATGGAGGAGAATGGCAACATTGTGTAAAACTCTCCTGCTCATTGAATTAGCAACATTGTGTAAAACTCTCCTGCTCTTTGAATTAACAACATTGTGTAAAACTCTCCTGCTCATTGAACTAGCAACATTGTGTAAAACTCTCCTGCTCTTTGAATTAACAACATTGTGTAAAACTCTCCTGCTCATTGAATTAGCAACATTGTGTAAAACTCTCCTGCTCTTTGAATTAACAACATTGTGTAAAACTCTCCTGCTCATTGAATTAGCAACATTGTGAGTCAAGGAGCTGACTCACAAGACGAATGATATCAGAGAACCAACTGTAAAAATTAAAGATTATTTTATTTTTTATTTTTTATGAATATCTCTATTATTTATTATCTTCCTGATGGCTGGCATAAACGGTTAAAGTGTTTTCAAATGTATGACATAATACGAGTGTCTTAGTTCACAAAAACCTATTCTAGTGATATTAAAAAAAATATTATGAACAACAGTTTTCGCTAGAATATATGCTTCTTGAGATTAAGACCAGTGGAGTGGACAAAAATAAATTGCCAAGATTTTATCAGGAAAATTAATGAAAGCTAAAGGAAAGTTCCAACTCCGATAATGAGGAAATGGTACAGCATAGGTCAGTCATGAATGTATTACAAAGTTGATGAGAGGGAGTGAAAACCTACAAGATGGTAGATCACCAGGAACAGGGTTTGGAACTGCTGCTGCTGGACGTTATGTGGTCATTATGATTGTTGGTGATTGGTGGGTTAATGTTCATTTATACACTTTTATTTTAGTTGAAGCAGAGAGGTGACTATTTGGGGCAGAGACCAATGGGGTATTTCAAGTGGCCATTGGTGGGCCATGGTGAATTTATGCATGATGTTTGGTGTACATGTGAATTGTGCATGATGTGTGTTGCTGAGTGGTCCTGTGTGACTTGGTTTACATGTCATGTTTATAGCAACACAGTAGATCGTGACTAGATATCAGAATGTTGTTTTTGGAGAATATTTTCCACATACCCCTCCTCAGCCCACCACCTCTACTGCTGTAACCACAATCTGCATCTGGCTGTTATGTACGGCGCTGAGGACCCAGACACACCACAGGATAATCCAAATCGTAGTTTATTAGTCCGTAATCGTAGCCAGGAGATCCAATACAAAGACAAAAACAGGCAAAAGAATGGTTGAAAAAACAGGCAAGAAGGTAAAAAATCAAAAGGCAAAAGTACAAAACGCTGTAGGCAAAAATCGTAGTTGGTGAACAAAGCAGAATATCAAAAATCAGACAATCTGAATGGCAAACAAAACAAGAGGGTAAGGCAGGCTCGGAAATCAAAGGCAAAGGGGAGTCTTTCTGGAATCTCAAGACTTAGATTTACGAGGAATTCGGCACTAAAACTGATCAACGTTCCGACACTGGTCAAACAGAGACTGAGGTTTAAATACATGAGGGAAGGTGACAATCTAGGCGGGGCTGGGAAAAAGGTGGGCTAAACAAATAGACAACAGGTGGGGAAACATACTAGGGTAATAACATAAAAACGGGAGGGAGACCAAAACGCGGACTGGATGCACGTAACCAAACCAAACATGCTCCGGATTAGGGAGTCGACATTTGCATAGATTGAAGACGTAGTGATTGTCAGAGACAGGTGCGAACACTTCGCTGAAACTAAGCGAGTAATTAGGGATAGCATAGGGAGGCGGAGTTATAGAACAGTGCAGAAAAACTAAGAGATTGCGTTCGTGAATTAGTTACGTGAATATTTCTAAACTACCCAATAAAAGTGATTGTTAGTTAGTTAGTTAGTTAGACAGTAAGTGTATTAATCGGATTAGTACTGTACAATACCTAGATTAGTAGTAGTTAGTAAGAATAGTGCTTTACAACATTTAACTCCCAAGAAAAAGCAGGAAGTAAGAATCGCGAGTGTTTGCAGACAGGGGAGTGACTAGGCTGGTAAACATTCAGACGGAGACATAACAGGGGATGACAAATGAGAACTGTAATGGAAAACAAGAACCGAGGATGTATGAAAAATGAATAAATAACAAGAATAAACATAAATACACACAGGACAGATACAGAAACAAGACACTGGCCCTCATCCTGCAAAGGTCAGCAGCCTGCTGAAACCAGCTAAGACCAGCTTGAGATTTCATGAAGAGATACATTCAAACATCATTCAATCCTCATCTCCACAACACAGTCCCTGCTGTCTTGTAGTTCATTACAGTCATTTAGCAGTTAAACACATTTAATTTAATTTAGTTATATCCAGCCATATACTGATAAATTAGGTTTTCTTCTGAAACACACCTTGTGCTGTCCTGAAATTATTTTTTATTGTTTGTATGGAGCTTTGGTGGCTTTGGTTTTTTAAATTCAGTGTTTTTTTTTAACTGTATTCATGGATAAATAAAATGAAGCACAAGCATAAAAAAGACATTTAAAACTATAAAACCAGGTGCAGTTAATAAAACAGTTAATAAAAATGACTCACTTGCGATAGGAGATGGCACACAGTGATTGGAGGAAGGATTTAATAGCTTGCACAACACACCTTGTCCTGTCCTGGGAAAACATACCTCTGCTTTGGGGAATATTTGTTCAGCATCTTTGGCTTTGTGACAATACAAGCTGTAATGCAGATCACCTTCTACTCAAAGTGAAAGTTAAAAGAAATGGGGAAATTGAAACATTACTTGGCTTAACTGAAAACCTGGTGCAGCTGCAGATTTGGTGAAAATTAAGCTCAACAATAGGCTTTATGTAATCTTCTTACCGAACCACTTTTGAGGAACTGGTATGAGGAAAGTTTTAATATGGACATATCCTATTATAAATGTTGATAAATGAGGTTTGCTTGACAACAGCCCTTGTACTGCCCTGAAAAAATCATACTGTTTATGGAGATGTTTTTGGTGGGTTTAAAAAAAAAAAAAAACCATCTCCTGGGAAAACATACAGTGGGTTCCAGAATTATTGGCACCTTTGATAAATATGAGTAAGAAATACTGTAAACTAAGAAATAATACAATTATTGACATAGGGATAGATGACAAAGGGATTTTGCATGCTTGTTACCTCATTTTTATACTGCGGTGAAACTGGAAGTGTTGTAATGACACAGTATACTTCCTTTAGACTGAGATTAACTAAGTTAAGTGAAATGTATTGCCAATTTAACTTTCTTTGATTTGATTACTTAATAAATAAATAAAACATTGCTAACAATGACATCTCTCTGTATTAACATGGTCAGCTCTCTGTGTTAACATTGTCAGCTCTCTGTGTTAACATTGTCAGCTCTCTGTGTTAACATGGACATCTCTCTGTATTAACATGGTCAGCTCTCTGTGTTAACATGAACAGCTCTCGGTGTTAACATGGTCAGCCCTCTGTGTAAGCATGGTCCGCTCTCTGTGTTAACATGGACAGTGGCGAAAGTTAAGTGGTGACAATACAATCGTGAATGAAAGGGAGAGGGATTGCAGAGCAAAATAACCAGTAAATAACAAACTGACTACCTAATTTAGAAGATCAACATGGTTCTCAAAAGGTATGGAAAGGCTTTTGGCTCGGTCTCAAACAGGCAGGTTAAATATTAAAAAGGTGACACCAGACCGTGTGGTAGGGTGTGTCTAATTCCAAAAAAAACCCCACAAGACAACAGTATCTACAGTTACAGTAAATATTTTGCGGTCATTCACCCCCATTGCATGGTGATAACAAAGCATTTTCTGGAACCTTATGCTGTTGCATTGTAATGTGAGCATTACCCCGAACCTTCTGTGGAGATGGTCAGCACCTTTTTATGTTTTTGATGCACATATTTGTTTAGCTAATGAACATATTTTTCTATCCTGTTGAAAGCAGAAAGTGCGGGAGAGAGTAAGCAAAGGCACAAAATCAGTATTCAAAGTTTTTACGCGACAGGGATAAATACAGTTGAGGTGTGTCACACATGCTTATGGAGTACATTTTATTTCTATTGGACTAAAATAAAAGGCTGTACAACCAGCTGAACTGGAAAAAGCTTTGTTAATTACTTTTGATGACGTTTAAAAATTGTACAGCCACTCACACGTGACAGGCACATTGCTATAATACACGTGTCAAAACAAACCCATTATTCTTGCACCAACGCAAATATGCAAGTCTCCCCTACTCTGTCATAGTTGAATTAAGAAGATACAACTATGACAGAGCTGTTCACATTGTGACTGAGGATTTGCTTTTGCTGATGGAGATTGAGAACACTATCGGAAGGTCAGAATCAATATGGGTCCACAGGTGCTGGCTACATTCACAGACCCTCCGCTGATGCATGATGCCACTAGAAGCAACATTTATTAATAGCTCACCTCTGCTCAGTTGAGATAATGATATACTACATGTTGAGCATTTATATTGAGTGCTAAAGCTCCATGCACCACAACATAAGCATTCAAAACTATGTAAATTCAGGCTATCCGGCCACAAGACTTCAGCCGACATTGGAACGTGGCCAGGGTCCTGATCTATTTGATAATTTATAAAATGTACTGTATCTTTATTTTGTCATGGATCAAAACCTGTGGTGGCACAGATGGTGCAGAGGGTAGCACTGCCGTCTGACAGCACGGAGGTCCTGGGTTCAAATCCCCGTTGGCCAGGGCCTCTCTTTGTTATATAACCACTTATACTATAAGACATGGAAAGTTATATAACAAATCAGGTAGTGTTAATTGATGTTTAGTGAGCCAATGTATTAGAGTAACCTATAATTAACTAATTCATTTTTATCCTCCTATTAACCAATAATTAACAAATTCATTTTTATCCACCAAGAGTCTCTTCCAAGTTCTTCTGGCTTACTACTGGATCAGTTTGCACCACTGGGTTGCGTTGCATGCATGAGGTCCAGGTTTTAATCAATCCACCTATTATCTTAACCCGCTTACCCTGAACAGGGTTGCAGGGGGGCTGGAGCCTATCCCAGCATACATTGGGTGAAAGGCAGGAATGGACAGGTCACTAGTCCACCGGGATACTCCGGTTTCCTCCCACTGTCCAAAGACATGCAGGTTAGGCCTATTGGAGAGTCTAAATTGCCTGTAGGTATGAGTGTGTGAGTGAATGGTGTGTGTGCCCTGCAATGGACTAGTGACCTGTCCATTCCTGCCTTTCACCCAATGTATGCTGGGATAAAAGGAAAAATCAGCAAGGTACTGGGATCAGTTACTTACATGGTGGAGATACATGCTGTGTCTGTAAATTGTCATGTAATTCATTTGATGGATGCCAAAGTAAAAAAAAAACAAGAATGTAATAAGAAATGGAAAATAGAAGCTCTAAAATTTGCAGATTTATTTTCTGATTGTGAGATGACAGATGGAAGGATACAGGATACCGGTTCAGCAGGGTGAATGATGCAAAATATTTACTCTTGTGGTTTTTTTGGAATTAGACACACCCTACCACATGGTCTGGTGTCATGTCCTTAATATTTAACCTGCCTGTTTGAGGCCCAGCCAAAAGCCTTTCCATACCTTATGAGAACCATGTTGATCTTCTAAATTAGGTAGTCAGTTAGTTATTTACTGGTTATTTTGCTCTGCGATCCCTCTCCCTTTCGTTCACGATTGTATTCTCTCCATTTAACTTTCGCCACTGTCCATGTTAACACAGAGAGCGGACCATGTTAACACCGAGAGCTGTCCATGAGAGCTGTTGTCAATGTAACTGAACCATTACCAAACTCTGGGACTGAGATGGAGCCACAGCCAACAGAGACTGGAGTGTGTACTTGCCCAGTACGAATTGTTAGCCACCACAGAGACTGGTTTTATGAAGAAAAATTTAATTGTTAAAGACAACAGTTCTATTCAGAGAATGAATCCTTGATCACTCCCTACTCCCCAGCTAGACCACTCCGGTCTGCCAGCTCTGGTCGCCTTATGGTTCCCTCACTATGAGCACCTGGAGGTCGAGCTGCACGTTCACGCCTGTTTTCCGTTCTGGTTCCTCAGTGGTGGAATGACTTGCCCACCACTGTCAGGACAGCAGAATCCCTCCCCCTATTTCGACGCAGACTAAAAACACACCTTTTCAAACTCTACCTTAGTCCGCCCTCCTGATTTCCCCTGGCCCCCTTTCTGATATCCCTATCCCTCTTGTCTAACCCCCCCAAAAAAAAATTGCACTTATGATGACTATATGTTTAAAACAGCACTTCCTATGTATTTTCCTAGTTATGGATGTGATGCTATGACTTGTGGAAGAACCTATGCACTTGTAAGTCGCTTTGGATTAAAAGCGTCTGCCAAATGACTAAAATGTAAATGTCAATGTAAAGTGCTTTGAAACTATACCAGGGTCACGCCTTTAAGCTCCTTAGGTTCACAGTATATAAACGCAGCCGCAGTCTTGTTTTTTCATGGATTGCGCGCATAATACTGGACACAATGAAACTAGTCACCATTGCCCTGACGTGCGCACTCTTCTCCAAAGGTAATACCACTAAAACTTGCTCTTGTGACTGTTCGAAAGCAATAATGTAAACTGAAATTGTTGTCATTAATGGCATGTGGGGTTTAGTTTAACATGTAGGCTACGTTGTCTAACACAGTATTCTCCTACAGACTATTGTTCAGCCCTTCTCAAATATTCACCCACTCAGTTTCTTGAAAACTGAGAAGCCTTTAGTCTAGGCGAGATTGGCTACTTCTGTTTAGATGCCAAATTCAGTTGAGGTAATTATTTTGTGTTATATTATATTTTGTTTTTATTGTCCTGATTTTAAATAGAACTTTTGATAAAGAGTGACATAGAAATGAGCTCTTACTTTAGAAGGGTCTGCAACTGTATATTTGTAAAGAATAAAATAAGTGTTTTTTTCCAAATATGTTTTAGCATACCCACTGGATTGTTTTGAGTGTGCAGTCACTGGTACTGGATCGTGTTCGCAGACAAAAACATGTGAAGCAAGTCAGACCAAATGTGCCAGTGTCACAGCAGCAGTCACTGCGGGTGAGCGAGAACGACGACATGATCTGCATGGTAGCAGGTGTTCTTTTACCATCAGCCTTTACTAAATCGGCTGATTAAACACCTCTAAACGCCTCTAATTTGCACTAGGCATTTTTTTAAGGCAAATAGTCTGTAGTGATTCCAAGCAGAATCATTTGAATTGTGATGAGGAGGATTTCAGTCTTTCAGTTTGTCATGGGTTAGGTGCAAATAATTATGTGCAAGATATAGATTATTTTTGTCTACTGGTTTGGTTGAAAAAAAAACAGGACAAACAGGCTTGTTGAGGCTTGCCTTGAAGTGAAACACATATTAAAAAAGATGAGGCCTGGCAAAAAAGTTAACATAAAGTTTTTTTGATATAAAATGGGTGACAAAAAATGTAAGAGATTTAGACCAAAAACTCATGTCCCCTACAGGGTGTTTTATATGTAACAGGCTTTGATTTAGATTTTTTAAATAAATATAAAAATGAATGAATTTCTGTCTCATCACTGTATTGCATTATTTGATAGATGAAGATATACAACTCCTGGCAACAGCAGTGTTGCATATTTCACATGTAGACAAATTGTCTTTGTTGATCCTGATTTTTATTCTTGAACTTTCTTGACCCGTCTGTCTTTTGGTCTTTAGGAGGAATACAGACTACTACAAATATTAAGTCATGCACTGCACCAACTCAGTGTCTCGGTGGATCTATTAACAGTGAAATCTTGATGTTAACTGTTAACACCCAATGCTGTGAATCCAACTTGTGCAACAATCAAGAACCACCAGGTAAATATTCCATATTTACATTTTGACATGAGAATTACAGGGTACTAAGTGACATTTTTGTTCAATGGTTTAATTTCCCTCATTAGGTCACGGTTTACCTCTGAATTAACCAATGGCTGATTTATTGGTAGTCCGGTGATTCACAATTAGACATCAACTCCAAGCTCACATAACTTGAATGTTTCCCATTTAACTTTTTTATTTTTACTTTGTTAT
The DNA here is from genome assembly GCF_963514075.1 of Conger conger. Classification (NCBI taxonomy): domain Eukaryota; kingdom Metazoa; phylum Chordata; class Actinopteri; order Anguilliformes; family Congridae; genus Conger; species Conger conger. Next base: position 83,756,103 of record NC_083760.1, on the reverse strand, counting down.
GGTTATGAAAAGGCAGAGCTCCCTGCGTCTTCTTAAGTCTCTTTTTGACTTCCAGAATTCACACATTATCTTATTATCCAGTTATAGCATTACCAGAATCCAGCACCAGTGGAAAAAAGTGTTTCACCTGTCTAGCTCCTGGTAACTGCACAAGTACTATGGAGTGCAAGGAAGGTGAAGATCGCTGCTTTATGGTCACAGGTGAGAACTATCTTATCTCGTAATTTTATGCTGGGAATAGACATGGCACAAATGTAACTAAAAATATGGGCATTGATAATTATTAATTAATTAATTATTAATCATTATTCATTCATTATTTGGGCATTGATGTTGTTTTGCATAATGCAAACTAGAATGTTCTGACAGAATATTTGTGTAGGAAACCATTCTGTAAAAAACATCTTATAGCTGAAATGTATTGTATTGAAACCAATAAATACCACATTCAATCAGAATTATTCATTATACATCTGTTTTTAGTGATGAGGCAGGTTCTTACTCTTTACATAACATGTGAGAACTTATCTCCACCTGGTAAATTATTATGGCTATAGTAATTTGGAGGAGTTATTGAATTTGGCAGAATCTTTAGGCAGATGCATCAATATTATTTCTTGAAAATTACATTTTCTTCCCATTGTTTCTGAAGTGCCTCCAGTTGGGACGGTGAAGGGATGTGCATCCCAAAGTGTCTGTTCTGGAGCCCTGAATCCTCAACTGGGAGCCATTGTGGACCTGCACTGCTGTGAGGGAAACTTGTGCAACAACGCCCTGCGCATCGGACAGAGCATCCTCTTCCTCCTCCTGGTGCCTCTGGCCTCCTTCTTCCTCTTCAACTAAGCAGCACTTTGACCTGCACAGCCACCCTAACCCTCCTCGACTACTCGAGGATGGTGCAAATCAAATAAATTCATACAATGTTGGTTAAACTTGTTCAATTTGATTAAAAATTGTTTTCTTTTCCTGGTTTTATCATTCCACTTCTCTGCCTTTAACTAAATATTCTGAAATCATTTAATGTTGTTTTCATTATAGGTAACACAAATGAGTTTGCAATTCGACTGCTTAGCAGAGGCATACAACCGCGAGACGATTATTTTGCTGGTTTGAAATAAAAATTTTAAGTAAAATGCCTCCTTGTGTCATGTAGAATCACATTAAAGAATTGCATAAGGGACACCTCAGTGATCCACGTTATAACCTACATTGTTTGAACATATAGCCTACAGTGTTATTGATATGCATGATGCATATTCAAAACACACTACAAAAAATATTTGGTTCTCTTCTCCAAGGAGTCAGTCAGTAGTCATTGCTTGTAATATAGTTGTAATGGTGCTGCAGAACTAATTAAAAGTACAATTTGAATCCCAGTGTAGTCACAATCAGATCTGCACAGCCGTTGGGCCCTTGAGCAAGGCCCTTAACCCTGTATTGCTCCAGGGGAGGATTGTCTCCTGCTTAGTCTAATCAACTGCTCTGGATAAGAGTGTCTGCCTAATGTAATGTAATGTAAATGTAAATGTAATGTAAAATGTAAATGTAAATGTAAATGTAAATGTAAATGTAATGTAGTGTAGTGTAATGTAATGTAATGTAATGTAATGTAATGTAAGTTTTTGAACATGCACATGGTAAAATACGATTAAACACAAATTCAAGACTCCACTTCTTACCCCCGGAAACTGTTGCCCCTGCCCCCCTCAAGGCCCATCCATTTGTAAAACCCCACGCCAACGCAATGACGGAATTTAACGAGGGCCAAACCGGGTTTTGCGTGCTTGTCCTTCTGGCGTTGCTGGGAGAATATTAGTAGGGGTAATTATTATCCTCCGGCCAAGAACAGAGCACAATTACGTTTAAGAATATACTGGGTCCATTGCCACGGGTCGGATATGGATTGACCTGCCCCATATCCCGCTTACGGCTGGCCTGAAACGGATCAGTACAATTCTTAATATTCTCCCTTCTCAAACAGGGCCATATTGTAAGCTTAGTGGTTACTATAGTTTTACTCGTTTATCTGACTCCATTTAAGATTAGAATTTAAAGATTTGGGTTTGAAACATATGCGAACCTCTGGAGTGATTACACTCGACTCTTACCTACGCCACCATTACTCAATATATGCTCCCGGGATTAGCATTATTGCTGAAATCTCAGTTCTCTGAGGGTCTAGCCAACACAGTACATGCGAAACACTGCCATGATAGTTGCGAGCCCAGGTCGGCGTGTATTTAGAGGGCTCCTTAGAGTTAACTTGACAGGTACCAGCGTCCTAACGCCCAGAGGGTTCCCTTCACACCAAATTACAAGAGCCATACACCACCAATCCTTTTATGGGCCGAACTTGACGGCCTCTCAGCTTAGAACTACCACGAATGTACCAAGCCGCTGATCAGTCGGTCTTTAGCCACCATTTCCTCCTGAGTATTCAGTTGTAATTTAGGCTGAAAAAGGTACTAGATGAATTAGAGTCATGGAGATCACGCAAGTTACAAACAAAATAGTTTATTCGCAGACAGGTAGGTTATTAGCTTTCGAATTCCAATAGTCAATTTCAGAATACACAAATTAAGAATAGAGATAGAGTAAATCATACCTAGCCTGCTTTGGCTACACATAAACACTGAGTATAGAATATGCAGAGTGTGGGAAGCCGATTACGATCTTCCTGATACTTACATATAATTACAATATGCTGTGTGGGATGCCGGTTACGGTCTTCCCAGATTGGTCTGTCTCCCTTGCTTTTATGCCAAATCATACGTTTGAAACCATAAATCAACCTGGAGGGGTGGTCAAATCTGGAATTTAGACCCCCACCCTTGGGGGTGGCGGCACGGATGGTGCAGTGGGTAGCACTGCCGTCTCACAGCAAGGAGGTCCTGGGTTCGAATCCCCGTCGGCCGGGGCCTCTCTGTGTGGAGTTTGCATGTTCTCCCCATGTCTGTTTGGGTTTCCTCCGGGTACTCCGGTTTCCTCCCACAGTCCAAAGACATGCAGCTAAGGCTGATTGGAGAGTCTAAATTGCCCATTGGCATGAGTGTGTGAGTGAATGGTGTGCGTGCCCTGCGATGGACGGGCGACCTGTCCAGGGTGTATTCCTGCCTTTCGCCCAATGTATGCTGGGATAGGCTCCAGCCCCCCTGCGACCCTGTTCAGGATAAGTGGGTTAAGATAATGGATGGATGGATGGATGGACCCATGGGGGTTGTTAAGTAGGGAAAATGAGATGATTCCCAGAGAGGACGTGTAGGTTTTCCCTTGAGTTACTGAAACTATAGTTTATTAAACTCCATTTGGTATGAAATGTATCTCATCCGATTCCTTGATTTTACCGGATCACATCCATACCAAACAGATTACCCTTATGTTTTATCATGTTGCAGTTATCATGAAACTTCCCTCCTGATTATCCATTTTACATGCACTCCTTGTTACCATTACATAAGACTTAATGCAATAATATAAGGATCACATGGGCAATGTTTTCAAGGTTTTACCGGGTCTATTTACTATCTTAATAGCAGTTTTGAATATTTAATCTAGGAGATCAGTCACTGGTGTAATGACAGCAGAGCCCAAATGAGGGCACTGTGGGAGTGTCCCGAGCCTTTCCCAAAGGTAGTGGTTCACGGTTCCCATGACTTACTGACCCCTGTGACCTCTCAACTAAAACACAGCCACAGTCCATCACCGATGGCCTGAAACTCCCCAAAGCTAGTCAAAACAGTGTATTGTCCTTGACATGTACCAGAAACCCCAGCTTTCAGGTTCCTCACAAATGGCAGCCCTTCCTGACCACTATGCATCATATCTATGAATGCTGTAGTTGGGAGTCTTCATGATAACTGCATTATGCTGTGAATATGTATTTGTGCCTCTCATGGTAATATACCTTTTGGATAAACCTGATTTAGGTGAATGAAAGGAAAGGAGACACCCCAGATTGCTTAGTTTCTTCTCCTTATCTCCAAAATCTAGGCCTTAGTTCTTGACCCTAAAAATGGGTCACTCATCTGTAATTTACCGCCAACCCCCACCAGGCAGTGGTCAGGGGGCTAAAACATATGGCTTCTACAGAGACAGCTTTTGCCCAGATTCCCCTCGGCTCCTGAATGGTTATGATATCAAAGGTAGACTGTTACAAAAACTAGACCATTACACCAGTCACACTGAACCAATCAGAATAACACCAAACATTACTATATTCCGACCTGGGATTATCATGAAACATCTTTATGCCATCTCCAGTATTCCTATGCTCTAACCTGTAACTTTCGGCAACTTTCTCAATAGCTACAGACCTCCAAACTTCATGTGATCTTCAGATTAGCTCAAGAACAGTGCGTAGAGAGCTTCATGGAATGGGTTTCCATGGCCGAGCAGCTGCATCCAAGCCTTACATCACCAAGCGCAATGCAAAGTGCCGGATGCAGTGGTGTGAAGCACGCCGCCACTCGACTCTAGAGCAGTGGAGACGTGTTCTCTGGAGTGACGAATCACGCTTCTCCATCTGGCAATCTGATGGATGAGTCTGGGTTTGGCGGTTGCCAGGAGAACGGTACTCTGACTGCATTGTGCCAAGTGTAAAGTTTGGTGGATTATGGTGTGGGGTTGTTTTTTGGGAGTTGGGCTTGACCCCTTAGTTCCAGTGAAAGGAACTCTTTATGCTTCAGCATACCAAGACATTTTGGACATTTGGATAAGAACTGTGGGGGAAATTCCCTGGAGAGACGTCTTGCAAGCAACCTTTCCTTGTTTAATACTGCAGCAAAACAAGCACGGAGAATGCTTCACACCAATGTGAGAAAACACTCTAGATTTTAGCAGACCGGGTGTCTATTCTTAAACCATTACACATCCTAAGTTATCACATGAATGCATTATGGTGAAAGCCAATCATCTTCCTACAGTGTTTAAGTACTTTTCCATCACACGTTGTACTCCTGGGCCCACATCTGCCCTTTAAGTCATGTAACATTTGTTTTGCAATTAACACACTGCTACAGCAACTACAAAGCTTACATTTATCATCCGTCTTTCCTCCTTAGGCTGGTTAAGGAAGAACCGACCTTGGGTGCGATTCCTCCTCATTATTTTTTCTCATAACTAGCACATGAGTGCACCCAACAATGGGAGTGTTCTGCTCTATCTCCTGCACGTATGCCTATATGACGTAAGCTGTGGCAGAGCACTCACCCCTCCCTTACATTTTTGCTGGTTATCTGTCACAAGCACAATTTATTATTTTAAGCAGTTTTCTAACTATATGCATTGTACATATCTGGATACAGATATCCTAGGTTACATTATATTTTTCTCCCACAATCCCTCCTTTTATCATATAAATGATAACATGTTCACAGAAAAAAACAATTTGCAGTGACTGGCGTGAAGATGTTCGTTCAGCCACCCGGATTGCGGTTGGAGTCGTGAGCAGGATCTGGAACGGTCCACGCCACCTGGGTTCGCACCACCTCTTCCTCTGGAAGTCCTTCACCTCCACCCAGTCTCCTGGTTTCAGCTGATGTCCAGGTTCATCTCGTTTGGCTGGTTGTGCTGCTTTTACCTGCATTGAGACAAATCGCAGTGGTCAATGCTTTCATCAAACTGTTGTAGAAATGTGAACCTCGATCCGAGGACATTCGTTTTGGTATTCCCCACCTGGGAATGATTTCCCTAATAAGTACTTTCGCCACCGTTGTTGCATCTGCATGTCTGCAAGGAAAAACTTCAATCCATTTTGAAAATAAATCAATGATCACCAAACAATACTTTTGGCCTCTGCAAGGGGTTAGTTCAATGAAATCCATCATTAAGTACTCAAACGGCTCTTGTGCTGTTGGTTGAGCGCCTGGTTCCATTTTTACTGCTACTCCGACGTTGTGTGTTGCACACACGATGCATCTGGAACAAAAATTTTGAGTGACTTTTGAATGCCTATGTGCTGAGGTCCCAATTTTGTTCCATTTCTGCCACCATCCCTCCTTTTGACACATGGGTCTTTCCATGTGTCAATTTCAGGTAGTATGGAACCAAACATTGGGGTAGAAAAGGTTTACCTGAGGCTTTCCCCACCCACAGACCATTGACCTTTGACCCTTTGTTTTTCCATTTAGCCTTCTCTGTGGCGGTAGCCATTTTCTGACTATCTTGTATTGTGAGCTGTGGGTCTTTTTGTTCATTCAACTTTTGGAGGGTCGTTTTCATAAGGGGATGTGCTGCTGCCTTAGCAGCTGCATCAGCCGCTGCATTTCCTCTAGCCACGGGTGTATTGTCCCCAGTGTGTGCGGTGCATTTGCAAACTGCCACAGATCTGGGTAGCATGATGGCGTCCATAAGATGACTGACCAGGGGTCCATTCTGAATGGTTTTTCCTGCACTGGTGAGAAATCCTGTGTTTCCAAATTGTACCGAAATCATGTACCACTCGAAATGAGCACCTGCTGTCTGTGTAAATTGTTACAGCTTTACCTTTTGCCAAATGACACGCTGGGGTAAGGGCGAACAATTCTTTGGGCTTAGAGAGAATCGAAGCGATTCTCAAAATACCAAACCCCAGACTATGTAACTAGTAATGTAATTCTGCAGCTTGGGCAGAAAGGTGACCCGGTAGCCGGGCGGACTCTTGTACCGCATGTTCGGTTACTATTGCATAGCCCACTTGATTTTCACCGGTTTTGGGATCCTTTGAGGCGGATCCGTCAACAAAAAATTCAATATCCATATTCGGTATGGGTTCTGTTTTTAGGTCTGGTCTGGGGGTGATGATTTCCTCCAAAATCGCAACACAGTCATGTGCTTCTCCATCTGCTTCTGTGGGAAGAAGAGTAGCGGGATTTAAAACAGTGCATCGTTTCACAACAACATTAGGTAGGGTTGTTAATACATGTTGGTAGTGGAGCATGCGAAGGTACTGTGATGGTGTGTGGATGTTTTGCTGCCTCAGGATCTGGACAACGTGCCCTAAACAGTCTGAAACCATTAAGTGTGACAAATATGCGATAAAAGAGGAAATCAGAAAGGAGGCAAATACTTTTTCATGGCACTGTATGTGAGGGCCGACGGTCCAAGGCTAAAGTTAACTACCCGCGCACAGTAACGTTACCTTCTTGTTAGCAAGGAAAAACCTCCACGCGACTCCGGTGTAAAAAGATGACAAACGAATATTTATTCACGTTCCACCGCGACAAATCTTCATACAGGAGTATTCAAAATAGGAATTTCCAAAACTATAACTTAGGCTGGCTCTTTATGCCACGTTACTAACAGCTACGGTAAGAAAACTGTTTAGCTTCAGTCTCCCAAGTCACCGCCGACTCTACACTGACAAACCTAGCCGCTCCTGAACATCATTACAGAAAGGTGCGTTCTTCTTAAAGTGACGGTAGCCCTAATATTCTATTATGAGCTCTGAGCTAAATAAAACGTTCTCATATGCTTACCTAATTCAAAACACATCTTACCTTGGCTCCTATACTGTATATGTTCTGTTCAAACTTATGGGAAAATTTACTCTCACATTTCAAAGTTTTTATTAAGTAATCTCATTTTTTTCTGAAAACCATAAACAGGTTATTGGCACCCGAACAATTATTGTAAATAAAATCAACAAAATAATTGGTAATACAATTTTACTTCATTTAGTTAATCTCAGTCTGACGGAACTGCAATGGTCTCCAGAATTACTGGCACCCTTGATAAATATTCACAAAAAACGCTGTAAAATAAAAAAAAAGTTTACTAACTTAAGTTTTATTTTCCAACATGTGTAAAGCAGTGTGCTTTATTAATCATTCAATGGAATCAAACAAATAAAAACTTTTTTTTAATCCCACAATTATTGGCACCTCTGGTTTAATACTGCAAATGCCCCTGGAAAACATCTGTGAGTCTTTTCCGATAATTTTAGAGGACACAGGGACTTTTGACCATTCCTCCATGCAGAACATTTCAGAATCATCGATATTCTTGGGATACCCCCCTCTTCAGTTCAGACCACGTTTTTCACGGGATTGGCCACTGCAGAACATGGTCATTGTTTTTACTTGACCATTTCTATGTGAATTCTGATGTATATTTGGAATCATTATCCTGCTGGACAATCAGCCTATGACCAAGTCTCAAATTCCTGGCAGAGGCAACCAGATTTTCTGCCAAGGGTTCCTGATACTTTGTTGAATTCATTGTGCCATTGATCTGAAATAGCGCCCCTGGACCACTGGCAGTATAACATCTCCAAAACATCAACGGCCCACTGCGGGTTCCCACACCTTCATAAACATCCAATTCAAGGACCTTCAAATGACTTTCAAGGATCAATAGCCTACAATTCAAGGATCCCTTGCAGCATAGTTTGAGAGACAACAATTAAAAAGAGGCTTGAATGTGTGTTCACCAGGTCTGTAGGTCTCTTGCCATCTCTAAGAACACCAAAAAGAAAATTGTATTCTCTAAACATGTCTTCATTTAGACAGCAAAGCTGCATGTCGGAACTTTTTGTAGTTAAATATTCACTTTTTTTACTATTAAGTTTATAAATTGGCCTTAGCAAAACCCAACAAAATCCTTAGCGTGACATGACACCAAATGAGAGCTTGAGAATCAATTATATTATAATTTGTTGTACTGGAAGTACACTGGCGAGAAATCACAGGGAAGTGACATGTTTTGCCCAAAACATTATCAGGTGCTGCTGGCGTTTTTGGTGGTTTTATACAAGTTATTTAGTATTTGCTGTGTTTGTCATGGATCTGGTAGGCATTCGACTAGGTTTTCCAGACATTACCTTTTTGTGCCACTAGATCGCGCCATTGTCGCATTCTGGCCTATTTTAGTAATTAATTCCACTTTGGCAATGAATGGCGATTAGGTCATCTATGCCCTCGTGTTGTTGAATGATTATAATTGCCTGCCGCGTGGGATCGGATTACTGACCACGGCTAGCTACGTGCCTGTCTATTTGAGCCCTGTTTCTCTTTGAATCGGCATTCATCATCGCACGTTATTTTATGTTCATTTGTGCATTATGTGAGGTATGACTGACTATTCTTTATGGCCTATTATGACGAAGTCTATGGGAGCTAAACACAATTCTCCGTCAGTTTAGGGTAATTGGGATAGTCTCACATCTTCACTTTCACGTTTTATTTTTCTGAACAAATGTTAGACACAGGTGGAAGACAGAATCCCTCAGGGAGTTTGATACCCCGTTCGCAGATTCCTACGGTCTACGCCAAGGGCTCGATTGTTGAGGTTATTGTGCCCTTGTTCCACATGCTTTCTCGTTTTCTATTTGTCCACATAGTTAACCTCCGCCTTGTTCAAAGGCTACCTTTGGGAAGGAAGGAGCTTTAGGTCGTGTTAATGTGGACCTATGAGTTCTGAGACCCGTTGGTAATTAAGATTGGTTCAGATTCCCTATAGTTTTGATGAAGCGTAAGTGGTGGTTAAAATGTTCTTGGTGCCATTATGTGTCTTTCCAATAGATTGCGGTCTCCTAGCATAGCAGCCGTCTAAACATTCACTTTGGTATAGCGAGGTATTTCGTTTGGTCACTTTTGAAATGCATTGTTTTCGTGGTTGTGTCGTCTTTGTCGGTCATCGGATATACAGCACGAAGTCGTTATTCGCAATTGGTGGCGGATGGAGCAGGTAGGTTACGTTCGCATGAACCCCATACATGGGGGGCGTATGCTTTTTGTTTCCTTAGTGATGATCTGTTATGTGTTACACTCAGGTTAATGACACGTGTTTTGGAATGTTCGCCCCTCTCGTCCGAGAGCTTTGCGAATCCCCCCTCTATGTGGGGGACCATCGGCGCTGCTCGTGTATCTCGTGTAAATGTGTTTTTGTTAGTGCGTTCAGTTCACCCAGTAGTTGACGCATTCGTAAGTCCCCTGTTTAGTCATATGAGCCGAGCTGAGCGTCGTCCTGGGCGGATCGCCCCTCTCCAATTGAGAGCTTTGCGAAAGTGCTTTAACTCGAGTCCGAAATAGACTCTCGCCGCCGTGCATGTACACGTCCTACCCCCTTATTAGGATTCCTGCTGCACCAGTGGAACTAGGGGGTTTATTTGTTTAATGCATCTCCTTTTTGAAAGTAACCCTGCGTCGTCAGGTGAATTAAATTGTAAATATTGTCGGTTATGGCGGCACGGATGGTGCAGTGGGTAGCACTGCCGCCTCACAGCAAGGAGGTCCTGGGTATGAATCCCCGTCGGCCGGGACCTCTCTGTGTGGAGTTTGCATGTTCTCCCCGTGTCTGCGTGGGTTTCCTCCGGGTACTCCGGTTTCCTCCCACAGTCCAAAGACATGCAGGTCAGGCTGATTGGAGAGTCTAAATTGCCCGTAGGTATGAGTGTGTGAGTGAATGGTGTGTGTGCCCTGCGATGGACTGGCGACCTGTCCAGGGTGTATTCCTGCCTTTCGCCCAATGTATGCTGAGATAGGCTCCAGCTCCCCTGCGACCCTGTTCAGGATAAGCGGGTTAAGATAATGGATGGATGGATGGATATTGTCCGTTATTATAATGTAAATGTTGGTGGACTGCTTCCTTAGTCGAATTGTAGATGTTTCAGTATATTCGTGTATTAGGGATTGTGTTCCCGCTTTGTCAATGGAAAAGGAGATGGGATGTCTTGTTTGTCTTTCGTGTTCACTTTGCCGTTCCCGGTTTTAGGTATGCTCTGTCGCAATTGGGACCCTGGCGCAGTTTGCCTAGGCTACCTATGTCATAGTTTTTCCTCACAATTCTCAGATTAAAATTGTCGACCGGTTATTATGGTCGTTTTCTTCGTTGGCTAATTGCCAGGAGACCAGAGACGTGCCTCCTCTGGGGCACGTGTCTGGTCTCTAGGGATGCCCCCAGAAAAAACTCAGTGGTTATCTCACGTCTTGTGAGTAACTTGTAGAACCCAACTTGGTCGCGTTTGGACCTCCGATCCCGCTCCTTTACATTGTTAATATTAAGTGAATGAGTAAAGTCATTGTAGCATTATAATTTTCTAGGGTCTGCAAACTAAGGGTGTGAACGGTTAACCGGTTAACCGAAACGGATTCGTAACCGGTTACAAAAAATGGATACCGATAACCGATAATTTTTTTCTGAAGGTGAAATTGTAAGCTCAGTTTTAAATAAATGAACGTTCTTCATCAGGCGTATTAGTGCGGTTCTAAACTAGCAATCGACTAGCTTCAGTAGTTTGAGCAAGAAATCAAGAGGTTTAAAATGCAAACACCATAAAATGCAAACACCATAGGGAATTGAATACTACAGTATTAGAGTTATCACATAATTTCTGTAGCTTTGGTTGACTTAAGGTTTATTGTAACGTTGTGTCGTTTCTTAAGGTTCACAGATAAAAATATGTCTATCAACTATCAGCTACATTACGGTCTCAATATGATTGGCATACAGTCAGGTCCATAAATATTGGGACATCTTTTTGGCTCTATACACCACCACAATGGATTTGAAATGAAACGAACAAGATATGCTTTAACTGCAGACTTTTAGCTTTAATTTGAGGGTATTTACATCCAAATCAGGTGAACGGTGTAGGAATTACAACAGTTTCTATATGTGCCTCCCACTTTTTAGGGACCAAAAGTAATGGGACAATTGGCTGCTCAGCTGTTCCATGGCCAGGTGTGTGTTATTCCCTCATTATCTCATTTACAAGGACCAGATAAAAGGTCTAGAGTTCATTTCAAGTGTGGTATTTGCATTTGGAATCTGTTGCTATCAACTCCTAATATGAGATCCAACGAGCTGTCACTATCAGTGAAGCAAGCCATCATTAGGCTGAAAAATCTAAACAAACCCATCAGAGAGATAGCAAAAACATTAGGTGTGGCCAAATCAACTGTTTGGAACATTCTTAAAAAGAAAGAATGCACCGGTGAGCTCAGCAACACCAAAAGACCCGGAAGACCACGGTAAACAACTGTGGTGGATGACAGAAGAATTATTTCCCTGGTGAAGAAAAACCCCTTCACAACAGTTGGCCAGATCAAGAACACTCTCCAGGAGGTAGGTGTATGTGTGTCAAAGTCAACAATCAAGAGAAGACTTCACCAGAGTGAATACAGAGGGTTCACCACAAGATGTAAACCATTTGTGAGCCTCAAAAACAGGAAGACCAGATTAGAGTTTTCCAAACAACATTTAAAAAAGCCTTTACAGTTCTGGAACAACATCCTATGGACAGATGAGACAAAGATCAAGTTGTACCAGAATGATGGGAAGACAAGAGTATGGAGAAGGAAAGGAACTGCTCATGATCCAAAACATACCACCTCATCAGTGAAGCATGGTGGTAGTGTCATGGCATGTATGGCTGCCAATGGAACTGGTTCCCTTGTATTTATTGATGATGTGACTGCTGACAAAAGCAGCAGGATGAATTCTGAATGAAAAAACTGAAGGGAAAATGCCCCAAGAACAAGCAGGAACTGAAGACAGTTGCAGTAGAGGCCTGGCAGAGCTTCACCAGGGATGAAACCCAGCGTCTGGTGATGTCTATGCGTTCCAGACTTCAGGCTGTAATTGACTACAAAGGATTTGCAACCAAGTATTAAAAAGTGAAAGTTTGATTTATGATTGTGTCGTGAGCCACGGACCCCTTGCCGAGCTCAGACCTCACGTTCCCACGAGCAGTACCTCACAATGAGGTGTCTCGGGGACGAACTCAAGTACTCCGAACGTCCTGGAGCCCTGGTAAATTCTACTGAACTTCCAGCCCAGTCTCGAAGTGAAGGGTGTGATGCAAATCTGGTATTCGATGTCCTGTATTCAATGTATTCCTCTAAAGAATCTTTATCACATATGATTATAGTAAGATATACTTTATTATAATCAATCAAAAGATTAGAGTTATACAGAAGTTACCTTTCCACCTATGATGTTTAAAAATCAAGGTACACCCCTCAAATATCCATCCTCTTTGGCCTTAGCCTTATCCTATAGCTCCCCCTTCTGGACGTTTAAAAGAAACTATTCCTAGAATATTATATTTATCTAACTATAATAACTTCTCTACATTTTTCTACTTTATATAGTACCTTAATGAGAAATCAAAGACATTAAAATAAAAGGAAACTTATAATGTGTTACTTCTATGTATTACTTTTCCTACTTCTACAAGTAATATAGATTATAATTACCGCTCCAGCTTGGTTATAGTTGTTCTGCGTGGCTCTTTCTTCAGCTGAGTCCGCACCGCGTACGTCACTCCTCTCTCCATATCCATATCCTGGAGTGGCGCGCAGAGGGAGCAAAATTCTAAGATCCTACCCTAAGGTCTAAAAGCTTATTCCTTATATATCTTTTTTGCATTCAAAATTGTACCTTGTTGATAAGAAATGTCCCCAATATTTCAAGCGGGAAGACATTTATCTCTTATGTAACTTGTTTTTTAATGACCATATTCATTATTTCTGTTTTTCCAACTGTCATTTTCTCATACTGAAATTTCCCCAATACTTTATCTCATGTGCCCCTCCGGTTTGGGAATTTCCACCATCTTAATATACGAGTGGAAAAACACTAGCTTTTTAGTATTTTTTAAACTCATCACTGGTGTCTGTTTCAATTTCATAGTCTCTCCTTGACTTCCTCCACACCTTGATCTCATGCAAGCCAGAAGTTAATGCCTGCCACCATCTCAATACATTCTTCAGGCGCCCCTTTTTGTGGCACCTTAAGGGATCTACAAAGGACATCCAGCCAATAGCTGAGTGTAAATCATCCCCCAACTTCTTCTACAGTCAGTCCTTTGAATCTATCCGATAAATTATTTGTGCTATAATCAGGAAGGCCCTTGAAGCCTCTTAATATTCTTTCGGTATTGACATCCCTTCCATCCCTTTCCTTATCTCTCCTACATTTTTCCATCTCCTCCTCCTTTGATCTCCCAATTATCTTCATTGTTTTTCTCATCCTGTAGCTTTAACCAGGCCTTGTGCTCCTCCCCTGTAGGAGCAAGCCCACACGTGTCAACCAAGTATGTTATCTGTTATCACATCTATCGTCTCCCTGAATGCAAAACTCCCTGGGTCACCAATTTCCCGTTCAGCGTGTTCAGCATCTTCCATGGTCATGCTAGAACACATTCTACACATGGCCTCAGTCAGGCCTTTAGCCTTGCTCTCTAAAACCCTGAATCTAAGTCCTCTGACTTCAGACTCCTCAGTATCCACATACGGTTGTACATTTATCTTGTACCACATATTTTTCTTCTTACGGGCGTTCTTACTACCACCTCGATGGCGTGTGCGAGGGGTTAACAATGCATTCCTTCTTAACCCATCCCACGTCAATCTCTCATCAGGGGGGCCTAGGGCCGGGTCCTCGACAATTGTTAGTTTGTCCCATTACTTTTGGTCCCTTAAAAAGTGGGAGGCACATATAGAAACTGTTGTAATTCCTACACCGTTCACCTGATTTGGATGTAAATACCCTCAAATTAAAGCTGAAAGTCTGCAGTTAAATCACATCTTGTTCGTTTCATTTCAAATCCATTGTGGTGGTGTATAGAGCCAAAAAGATGATAATTGTGTCGATGTCCCAATATTTATGGACCTGACTGTAAACGGCCGCAGTCTTGTTTTCATGGATTGCGCGCATAATACTGGACACAATGAAACTCCGAGTCACCATTGCCCTGACGTGCGCACTCTTCTCCAAAGGTAATACCACTAAAACTTTCTCTCGTGACAGTTCGAAAGCAATAATGTCAACTGACATTGTTGTCATTAATGGCATGTGGGATTTAGTTTAACATGTAGGCTATGTTGGCTAACACAGTATTCTCTTACAGACTATTGTTCAGCCCTTCTCAAATATTCACCAACTCAGTTCGTGAAAACTGAGACGCCTTTAGTCTAGTCTTGTGCTAAATGTAGATTGACGACTTCTGTTTAGCTGCCAAATTCAGTTAAGGTAATTATTTTGTGTTATATTATATTTGGTGTTTATTGTCCTGATTTTAAATAGAACTTTTCATGAAGAGTGACATAGAAATGAGCTCTTACTTTAGAAGGGTCTGCAACTGTATATTTTTAAAGAATAAAATAAGTGTTTCTTTCCAAATATGTTTTAGCATACCCACTGGATTGTTTTGAGTGTGTAGCCACTGGTACTGGACCATGTTCACAGACTACAAAAACATGTCAAGCAAACCAGACCAAATGTACCAGTTACACAGCAGCAGTCACCCTGGGTGAGCTAGAACGACGACAAGATGTGCATGCTAGCAGGCGTTCTTTTACCAACAGCCTTTACTAAATCAGCTGATTATACAGTCACCCAAGGGGATATGGCCTCTAATTTGCACTTGGCATTTTTTCCAGGCAATATTCTGTAGTGATTCCAAGCAGAATCATCTGAATTGTGATGAGGAGGATTTCAGTTTTTCAGTTTGTCATGGGATATATGCAATTAATTATGTGCAAGATGTAGATTATTTTTGTCTAGTGGTTTGGTTGATAAGGAAAAAGAGGACAAACAGGCTTGTTGAGGCTTGCCTTGAAGTGAAACACACATTAGAAATAATATAAACTCCTGAGGCCTGGCAAAAAAGTTTACATAGTTTTTTTGACATAAAATGGGTGACAAAAAATGTATGAGATTTAGACCAAAAAGTCATGTCCCCTACAGGGTGTTTTACATGTAACAGGTTTTGATATACATATATATATATATATGTATATGTATATGTATATGTATATGTGTATGTATATATATATGTATATATATATATATGTATATATATGTGTGTGTGTGTGTGTGTGTGTGTATATATATATATATATATATATATATATATATATATATATATATTATATACATACATACAGCGGGTAAAATAAGTATTGAACACGTCACCATTTTTCTCAGTAAATATATTTCTAAAGGTGCTACTGACATGAAATTTTCAGCAGATGTCGATACCAACCCATGCAACCCACACATGCAAAGAAATCAAACCTTTGATGTCCATAAATTAAGTTATGTGTAATAAAATACACTTAGATACATTTATTTAATACTTCGTACAAAAGCCTGTTGGTAATAACAGCTTCAAGACGCCTCCTGTATGGAGAAACTAGTTGCATGCATTGCTCAGGTGTGATTTTGGCCCATTCTTCCACACAAACAGTCTTCAAATCTTGAAGGTTCAGTGGGCCTCTTCTATGAACTCTAATCTTTAGTTCTTTCCATAGATTTTCTATTGGATTCAAGTCAGGTGATTGGCTGGGCCATTCTAGCAGCTTTATTTTCTTTCTCTGAAACCAAGTGAGAGCTTCCTTGGCTGTGTGTTTGGGATCATTGTCTTGCTGAAATGTCCACCCTCGTTTCATCTTCATCATCCTGGTAGATGGCAGCAGATTTTTATCAAGAATGTCTCGGTACATTTTCCCATTCATCCTTCCTTTAATTACATGAAGTTTGCCAGTGCGGTATGCTGAAAAACAACCCCACACCATGATGTTCCCACCTCCAAATTTCGCTGTTGGTATGGTGTTTTTGGGGTGATGTGCTGTGCCATTTGACCTCCAAACATGGCATCCAAAGAGTTCAATTTTGGTCTCATCTGAAAATTACATTTTCTTCCCATTGTTTCTGAAGTGCCTGCAGTTGGGATGGTGAAGGGATGTGCATCCCAAAGTGTCTGTTCTGGAGCCCTGAATGCTGGACTGGGAGTCATTGTGGACCTGAACTGCTGTGAGGGAAACATGTGCAACAGTGCCCTGTGCATCGGACAGAGCATCCTCTTCCTCCTGTTTTTGATGCACATATTTGTTTAGCAAATGAGTATATTTTTCTATCCTGTTGAAAGCAGAAAGTGCGGGAGAGAGTAAGCAAAGGCACAAAGTCAGTATTCAAAGTATTTACGCCACAGGGATAAACACAGTTGAGGTGTATCACACTGTTACATTCACATACCCTCCGCTGATGCGTGATGCAACTAGAAGCAACATTTATTAATAGCTCGCCTCCGCTCAGTTGAGATAAGCATTCAAAACTATGTAAATTCAGGCCAGGGTCCTGATCTATTTGATAAGTTATAAAATGTACTGTATCTTTATTTTGTTGTGGACTAAAACCTGTGGCGGCACAGATGGTGCAGTGGGTAGCACTGCCGCCTCACAGCAAGGAGGTCCTGGCTTTGAATCCCCGTCGGCTGGGGCCTCTCTGTGTGGAGTTTGCTTGTTCTCCCTGTGTCTGCGTGGGTTTCCTCTGGGTACTCCGCTTTCCTCCCACAGTCTAAAGACATGCAGGTTAGGCCGATTGGAGAGTCTAAATTGCCTGCCCTGGTCCCCTGAATTACTGCCCATGTTGTGTATTTTTTAAATGTTCATGTATATACAGTACTGATAACTCAAGATTATTCTGTCTCAGTGCATTTCCATTAAGTTACCCCAAAAACCACAGCACAGAAATTCTAATCGCAGTCTTTAAGCTAGTAGTACTGCTGGTTTTCTTTTTTTATCTGGCAGTTTACTGATTAATGGCACTGGGATTTCACTCACCTGATGTCCCAGGTCTACTATTAGCCTTGAGGGCCAGATTTGAGTAGTCCAGGGGCCTCATTTATAAAACTGTGCTTAGGATTCATGTCAAAAGGTTGCGTAAGCATGAAACCTAGGACGTGCGTACGCAAAACAATAGTCTGATTTATAAAACAGTGCATACGCACGTCCCATGCCAATTTTCCTTTATAAATCACAATCAACTCTAAATGTGGCGCAGCTTTGCCGGCTTCATGTCCCGCCCACAGTTGCCTATAAATAGGCAGTGAAACGCCCCTAATGAATATGCATTTCACGAAGACGACAATGGCAAACGCTGAAAAGAAGGCCACGAAAAGGGATTTCAGGCATTTGATTGCCTCTGAAAAGCTACAGGTGTGGGAATTATCCTGTAAATGACGAACAGTTCTGCACAACGAATGTGATGATGACGATGATAATAATAATAATACACGTTATTTGTCTAGCACCATTGAAAACACAGTTACAAAATTAAGAGATAAAACGAACAAAAATTTATAACAATAAACACATTATAAAACGTAATAAATGAATATGATAAAAATATATGAAACTATGCTCGTATCTGCCCGACTGACGCATTGTAAACGGCATCAGTGCAGCGCAATTTGTCCGACTGTTCACCATATTATTTATGAGAATACATTTAATAACATGAAGTATTGTTTAACAATTCGTCTACATATTTGAGTATTTTACAACAACATCTCCGTTTATATTTATCATCCTAAATCATATTTTTTGGGCACTCCAGGGAGCATCAATCAAACAGCTGTTTGTTTATTCGTTGTAAGAGAGGCTTTTATCCGTTTTTGCAAATTAACTCTTCGTATATGATACGTGAGAGGTAATATTTCATTACATTACATTACATTACATTGCATGGCATTTAGCAGACGCTCTTGTCCAGAGCGACGTACAACAAAGTGCAAATTAAACACAAGAACAAGTGCAAATAGGACCTGAGAGGACAGTATAGTTCCGAGTCCTAGTGTAAACATGCAAAAAATCAGAACCCTTTAAGAGTACAATCAACAACAATCAATTTCGATTTATTTTACACAGTGGTATCTGTTGTATATCATTTTCGACTTCTCTCGTCGCCAAATGTTGTGTTGCACGTAGGAAGGGAGAGAACCCGTATAGCGAGATTCAACAACACAACACTTTAATAAGTATTACACGTCCTTACAGCAGCCATACCCAGCCACAACTCCCGGCAAATCTTTATACCTTTTTAAATCCTGTTTCACTTCCCGTTTTCCTGGTCTTACGTCACGAGCATTAAAGGCACAGTTTCTCATTTCTCCAGTTAATGTGCGTACGCATGGGTCAGAGTTTCCGTGGAGGACCGCACATTTTCCGGTCAAGTTCGTTTTTTATAAATACCAAAGTTTGCTTAGAAAGTGGCGTACGCATTCTTTTGTGCCTACCCAACGTTTATAAATGAGGCCCCAGGACTACAATCTGAGTACAATTTAAGGATGGCTATTCTCCACTAATAAATCAAATGAATCAAAACATATTTATCTTTTAATTTCCTCTGCCATCTTTACTACACACTCTCAGAGAAACACATTCCAGCAGCTGGAATGGTTTGATCAGATAGCCCTAGGGGCTTATCCAACAGACATATGCCCTGTTTTAATGCGAGATGTTACTTCCAATGAATAGGAAATTCAATTGAAGGAATTTAATAGTTTTTCAGGTTTTGAAGCATCCATGGGTGTGTCTTGGGAATGGGAACACTGGCTCTGCTACACTGAGGCAGCATTAAAGTGACTATCCTTCCAACAGTTAGCAGAATTTGAACAATTTTTAAAGTCAAATGGAGTAAGACATATAAGATCTGCTCCTTATCATCCTGCATCAAATGGACTAGCTTGGTGAGAGATTGGTCCAGACTTTTAAAAGCACAAGACCTCAGGCGGCAAGACTTTACAACACTGTATTTGAAAAGTTCTTGTTTTGCTAAATGAACACTCCACACACAACCACTCAGAGAACCCCAGCACAGCTGTTTCAGAAACGACAGGTTCGCACTAGATTGTTACTGGTAAAGCCTGATTTTAGTGATGGATTCACATTCAAAAAGTTCATATACAGTCAGTCAAAAAGTCGAACATGCAGCCGTCCCTTAAGAAGTTTTTCAAACAGTGCTTGCCCGGAATTACAGGGGAAGGGAAGGAACAAAATGGATGAAAGGAAAAATCAGCAAGGTACTGGGATCAGTTACTTACATGGTGGAGATATATGGTGTGTCTGTCAAGTAAATTATTTGTTGGATACAAATGTTTCTGATTGTGAGATGCCAGATGAAAGGATACAGGATACCGGTTCAGCAGGTCTACTGTTGTCAATGTAACTGAACCATTACCAAACTCTGGGACTGAGATGGAGCCACAGCCGGCAGAGACTGGAGTGTGTACTTGCCCAGTACGGATTGTTAGCCACCACAGAGAATGGAGTGTGTACTTGCCCAGTACGGATTGTTAGGCACCACAGAGACTGATTTTATAAAGAAAATTTTTGTTGTTAAAGACAACAGTTTAAAAAAATTATAATAAAATTGTTTATTTTATTTGAAAATTGTTCTGTAAAACCTATCAACAAAGGGAGGAGCTGTGGTATATTACAACCAAACATCTTTACATAAACTCCCTACAATGTCATTGGCTCCTTCCATGACCTTTATGTTCATTGGTCAAATAAATGACAGTTGAGACGGTCCTTATAAAGAGGCTATGCGCATCGGATAGTGAAGTTCAGAGAAGTACAGTTTGAACTTGTCCTCAATGGTTTCAGCTAGTGACAAATAAAATGGATGTAAGCCTCTGTTCTCCATTATTTGTACTTTCTCTGTTGGGTATACAACAGCTATACTTACCTTAAACAGGCAGACTGCATTTTTTTTTAACCTGCTGATTCATGGTGCCCATGGTGATTGCAATACCACCTTTTTATGTGGGCAGCTTCTAATGTTAGATCAAGTGTTTGACCTACAATCTTTCTGCGTAATTCTGAAAGTTTGGACAATCTAACTTTAAGTTCTAAATACAGTTGCAGCAAACAGTGATCCCATTTTGAATGACATTATGTAGTATAAAAAATGAAAACAAACCATGTCTGTTCAGTAGTATCTATTGTTCATTTGTGTGTTTATAGAAACCATGTCCTGACTTGTGAAGGTCAATAGCCTTTTTTTTTTTGTTTGTTTCTTTTAAGAGTTTGTTGCCTTTCCTCGAGGTGACTATTAACACAGGCATTTTACGTCTCAGCTTGTGTTTTAATTGCCAAAATTGTATGCAATGGGTGAGGAAAATGATGTATACAGTATACAGATCGCTAAGATTGAAGTAGCCTAAACTGAACAAAAAATCTGAATAGCATGTTGATGCAGATTTTGTATTTTGGAATATAATTGTCCAATTACGATTCATAACCGATATTGTATGTATTGTCATCCTTACTAGTCTTTATCAAGTGTGTGAACATTTTTGGAGGACACGATAATTACACTGTAACTGCATGTACTTCGGCAGACGCAGTTTCCTCACGGCACCCTGCCATATTCGGTATAAAATATAATTAGCTAAAGTAACCATGCGCCTTGTTCAGTAGTGTTGTCTACCTGATGGACATGACAGGGCAGATGTTCTGCAGTTTTAAACCTATTGCCCCAATTTACAGGAACATGCACAATTTTAAGTTTCTATTCAGAGAGGAGCTTTGAAACTATACCAGGGTCACGCATTTACGCTCCTCAGGTTCACAGTATATAAACGGTCGCAGTCTCGTATTCATGGATTGCGCGCATAATACTGGACACAATGAAACTCCTAGTCACCTTTGCCCTGACGTGCGCACTCTTCTCCAAAGGTAATACCACTTGCTCTCGTGACAGTTCGAAAGCAATAATGTAAACTGAAATTGTTTTCATTAATGGCATGTGGGATTTAGTTTAACATGTAGGCTACGTTGGCTAACACAGTATTCTCCTACAGACTATTGTTCAGCCCTTCTCAAATATTCACCCACTCAGTTCGTGAAAACTGAGAAGCCTTTAGGCTAGTCTTGTGCTAAATGTAGATTGGCTACTTCTGTTTAGATGCCAAATTCAGTTAAGGTAATTAATTTGTGTTATATTATATTTTGTTTATATTATCCTTTTTGCATTCAGATTTTTCATAAAGAGTGACATATAAATGAGCTCTTACTTTAGAAGGGTCTGCAACTGTATATTTTAAAATAATAAAATAAGTGGTTTTTTCCCAAATATGTTTCAGCATACCCACTGGATTGTTTCGAGTGTATACCCACTGGTATTGGATCGTGTTCGCAGATGACAAAAACATGTCCAGCAAGTGAGACCAAATGTGCCAGTGTCACAATAGCAGTCACCACGGGTGAGCTAGAACGATGACATGATTTGCATGGTAGCAGGTGTTCTTTTACCAACAGCCTTTACTAAATTGGCTGATTAAACACCCAAGGGGATATGGCTTCTAATGTGCACTAGGCATTTTTTCCAGGCAATAGTCTGTCGTGATTCCAAGCAGAATCGTTTGAATTGTGATGAGGAGGATTTCAGTCTTTCAGTTTGTCATGGGTTATGTGCAAGATATAGATTATTTTTGTCTACTGGTTTGGTTGGAAAAAAAACAGGACAAACAGGCTTGTTGAGGCTTGCCTTGAAGTGAAACACACATTAGAAAAGATATAAACTCCTGAGGCCTGGCAAAAAAGTTAACATATAGTTTTTTTGACATAAAATGGGTGACAAAAAATGTATGAGATTTAGACCAAAAACTCATGTCCCCTACAGGGTGTTTTATATGTAACAGGCTTTGATTTAGATTTTTTAAATAAATAGAAATTCAATCATTTTTATGTCTCATCACTGTATTGCATTATTTGATAGATGAAGATATACAACTCCTGGCAACAGCAGTGTTGCATATTTCACATGTAGACAAATTGTCTTTGTTGATCGTGATTTTTATTCTTGAACTTTCTTGACCCGTCTGTCTTTTGGTCTTTAGGAGGCATACAGACTACTACAAAGTTTAAGTCATGCACTGCACCAACTCAGTGTCTCAGTGGATCTATTAACAGTGAAATCTTGATGTTAACTGTTAACACCCAATGCTGTGAATCCAACTTGTGCAACAATCAAGAACCACCAGGTAAATATTCCATATTTACATTTTGACATGAGAATTACAGGGTACTACGTGACATTTTTGTTCAATGGTTTAATTTCCCTCATTAGGTCGCGGTTTACCTCTGAATTAACCAATGGCTGATTTATTGGTAGTCAGGTGATTCACAATTAGACATCAACTCCAAGCTCACATAACTTCAATGTTTGCCATTTGACTTTTTTATTTTTACTTTGTGATGGTTATGAACAGACAGAGCTCCCTGCGTCTTCTTAAGTCTCTTTTTTACTTAATGTCCAGAATTCACACATTATCTTATTATCCTGTTATAGCATTACCAGAATCCAGCACCAATGGAAAAAAGTGTTTCACCTGTGCAGCTTCTGGTGACTGCACAAGTACTTTGGAGTGCAAGGGAAGTGAAGATCGCTGCTTTATTTTCACCGGTGAGAACTTTCTTATCTTGTAATTTTATGCTGGGAATAGACATGGCACAAATGTAACTAAAAATATGGGCATTGATAATTATTAATTAATTAATTATTAATCATTATTAATTAATTATTTGGGCATTCATGTTGTTTTGCATAATGCAAACTAGAATGTTCTGACAGAATATTTGTGTAGGAAACCATTCTGTAAAAAACATCTTATAGCTGAAATGTATTGTATTGAAACCAATAAATACCACATTCAATCAGAATTATACATCATACATCTGTTTTTAGTGATGAGGCAGGTTCTTACCCTTTACATAACATGTGAGAACTTATGTCCACCTGGTAAATTATGGTGATAGTAATTTGGAGGAGTTATTGAATTTGGCAGAATCTTTAGGCAGATGCATCAATATTATTTCTTGAAAATTACATTTTCTTCCCATTGTTTCTGAAGTGCCTCCAGTTGGGACGGTGAAGGGATGTGCATCCCAAAGTGTCTGTTCTGGAGCCCTGAATCTTCAACTGGGAGCCATTGTGGACCTGAACTGCTGTGAGGGAAACTTGTGCAACAATCACAATGGCAGTCACCACGGGTGAGCTAGAACGATGACATGATTTGCATGGTAGCAGGTGTTCTTTTACCAACAGCCTTTACTAAATTGGCTGATTAAACACCCAAGGGGATATGGCTTCTAATGTGCACTAGGCATTTTTTCCAGGCAATAGTCTGTCGTGATTCCAAGCAGAATCGTTTGAATTGTGATGAGGAGGATTTCAGTCTTTCAGTTTGTCATGGGTTATGTGCAAATAATTATGTGCAAGATATAGATTATTTTTGTCTACTGGTTTGGTTGGAAAAAAAACAGGACAAACAGGCTTGTTGAGGCTTGCCTTGAAGTGAAACACACATTAGAAAAGATATAAACTCCTGAGGCCTGGCAAAAAAGTTAACATATAGTTTTTTTGACATAAAATGGGTGACAAAAAATGTATGAGATTTAGACCAAAAACTCATGTCCCCTACAGGGTGTTTTATATGTAACAGGCTTTGATTTAGATTTTTTAAATAAATAGAAATTCAATCATTTTTATGTCTCATCACTGTATTGCATTATTTGATAGATGAAGATATACAACTCCTGGCAACAGCAGTGTTGCATATTTCACATGTAGACAAATTGTCTTTGTTGATCGTGATTTTTATTCTTGAACTTTCTTGACCCGTCTGTCTTTTGGTCTTTAGGAGGAATACAGACTACTACAAAGTTTAAGTCATGCACTGCACCAACTCAGTGTCTCAGTGGATCTATTAACAGTGAAATCTTGATGTTAACTGTTAACACCCAATGCTGTGAATCCAACTTGTGCAACAATCAAGAACCACCAGGTAAATATTCCATATTTACATTTTGACATGAGAATTACAGGGTACTACGTGACATTTTTGTTCAATGGTTTAATTTCCCTCATTAGGTCGCGGTTTACCTCTGAATTAACCAATGGCTGATTTATTGGTAGTCAGGTGATTCACAATTAGACATCAACTCCAAGCTCACATAACTTCAATGTTTGCCATTTGACTTTTTTATTTTTACTTTGTGATGGTTATGAACAGACAGAGCTCCCTGCGTCTTCTTAAGTCTCTTTTTTACTTAATGTCCAGAATTCACACATTATCTTATTATCCTGTTATAGCATTACCAGAATCCAGCACCAATGGAAAAAAGTGTTTCACCTGTGCAGCTTCTGGTGACTGCACAAGTACTTTGGAGTGCAAGGGAAGTGAAGATCGCTGCTTTATTTTCACCGGTGAGAACTTTCTTATCTTGTAATTTTATGCTGGGAATAGACATGGCACAAATGTAACTAAAAATATGGGCATTGATAATTATTAATTAATTAATTATTAATCATTATTAATTAATTATTTGGGCATTCATGTTGTTTTGCATAATGCAAACTAGAATGTTCTGACAGAATATTTGTGTAGGAAACCATTCTGTAAAAAACATCTTATAGCTGAAATGTATTGTATTGAAACCAATAAATACCACATTCAATCAGAATTATACATCATACATCTGTTTTTAGTGATGAGGCAGGTTCTTACCCTTTACATAACATGTGAGAACTTATGTCCACCTGGTAAATTATGGTGATAGTAATTTGGAGGAGTTATTGAATTTGGCAGAATCTTTAGGCAGATGCATCAATATTATTTCTTGAAAATTACATTTTCTTCCCATTGTTTCTGAAGTGCCTCCAGTTGGGACGGTGAAGGGATGTGCATCCCAAAGTGTCTGTTCTGGAGCCCTGAATCCTCAACTGGGAGCCATTGTGGACCTGAACTGCTGTGAGGGAAACTTGTGCAACAATCACAATGGCAGTCACCACGGGTGAGCTAGAACGATGACATGATTTGCATGGTAGCAGGTGTTCTTTTACCAACAGCCTTTACTAAATTGGCTGATTAAACACCCAAGGGGATATGGCTTCTAATGTGCACTAGGCATTTTTTCCAGGCAATAGTCTGTCGTGATTCCAAGCAGAATCGTTTGAATTGTGATGAGGAGGATTTCAGTCTTTCAGTTTGTCATGGGTTATGTGCAAATAATTATGTGCAAGATATAGATTATTTTTGTCTACTGGTTTGGTTGGAAAAAAAACAGGACAAACAGGCTTGTTGAGGCTTGCCTTGAAGTGAAACACACATTAGAAAAGATATAAACTCCTGAGGCCTGGCAAAAAAGTTAACATATAGTTTTTTTGACATAAAATGGGTGACAAAAAATGTATGAGATTTAGACCAAAAACTCATGTCCCCTACAGGGTGTTTTATATGTAACAGGCTTTGATTTAGATTTTTTAAATAAATAGAAATTCAATCATTTTTATGTCTCATCACTGTATTGCATTATTTGATAGATGAAGATATACAACTCCTGGCAACAGCAGTGTTGCATATTTCACATGTAGACAAATTGTCTTTGTTGATCGTGATTTTTATTCTTGAACTTTCTTGACCCGTCTGTCTTTTGGTCTTTAGGAGGAATACAGACTACTACAAAGTTTAAGTCATGCACTGCACCAACTCAGTGTCTCAGTGGATCTATTAACAGTGAAATCTTGATGTTAACTGTTAACACCCAATGCTGTGAATCCAACTTGTGCAACAATCAAGAACCACCAGGTAAATATTCCATATTTACATTTTGACATGAGAATTACAGGGTACTACGTGACATTTTTGTTCAATGGTTTAATTTCCCTCATTAGGTCGCGGTTTACCTCTGAATTAACCAATGGCTGATTTATTGGTAGTCAGGTGATTCACAATTAGACATCAACTCCAAGCTCACATAACTTCAATGTTTGCCATTTGACTTTTTTATTTTTACTTTGTGATGGTTATGAACAGACAGAGCTCCCTGCGTCTTCTTAAGTCTCTTTTTTACTTAATGTCCAGAATTCACACATTATCTTATTATCCTGTTATAGCATTACCAGAATCCAGCACCAATGGAAAAAAGTGTTTCACCTGTGCAGCTTCTGGTGACTGCACAAGTACTTTGGAGTGCAAGGGAAGTGAAGATCGCTGCTTTATTTTCACCGGTGAGAACTTTCTTATCTTGTAATTTTATGCTGGGAATAGACATGGCACAAATGTAACTAAAAATATGGGCATTGATAATTATTAATTAATTAATTATTAATCATTATTAATTAATTATTTGGGCATTCATGTTGTTTTGCATAATGCAAACTAGAATGTTCTGACAGAATATTTGTGTAGGAAACCATTCTGTAAAAAACATCTTATAGCTGAAATGTATTGTATTGAAACCAATAAATACCACATTCAATCAGAATTATACATCATACATCTGTTTTTAGTGATGAGGCAGGTTCTTACCCTTTACATAACATGTGAGAACTTATGTCCACCTGGTAAATTATGGTGATAGTAATTTGGAGGAGTTATTGAATTTGGCAGAATCTTTAGGCAGATGCATCAATATTATTTCTTGAAAATTACATTTTCTTCCCATTGTTTCTGAAGTGCCTCCAGTTGGGACGGTGAAGGGATGTGCATCCCAAAGTGTCTGTTCTGGAGCCCTGAATCCTCAACTGGGAGCCATTGTGGACCTGAACTGCTGTGAGGGAAACTTGTGCAACAATCACAATGGCAGTCACCACGGGTGAGCTAGAACGATGACATGATTTGCATGGTAGCAGGTGTTCTTTTACCAACAGCCTTTACTAAATTGGCTGATTAAACACCCAAGGGGATATGGCTTCTAATGTGCACTAGGCATTTTTTCCAGGCAATAGTCTGTCGTGATTCCAAGCAGAATCGTTTGAATTGTGATGAGGAGGATTTCAGTCTTTCAGTTTGTCATGGGTTATGTGCAAATAATTATGTGCAAGATATAGATTATTTTTGTCTACTGGTTTGGTTGGAAAAAAAACAGGACAAACAGGCTTGTTGAGGCTTGCCTTGAAGTGAAACACACATTAGAAAAGATATAAACTCCTGAGGCCTGGCAAAAAAGTTAACATATAGTTTTTTTGACATAAAATGGGTGACAAAAAATGTATGAGATTTAGACCAAAAACTCATGTCCCCTACAGGGTGTTTTATATGTAACAGGCTTTGATTTAGATTTTTTAAATAAATAGAAATTCAATCATTTTTATGTCTCATCACTGTATTGCATTATTTGATAGATGAAGATATACAACTCCTGGCAACAGCAGTGTTGCATATTTCACATGTAGACAAATTGTCTTTGTTGATCGTGATTTTTATTCTTGAACTTTCTTGACCCGTCTGTCTTTTGGTCTTTAGGAGGAATACAGACTACTACAAAGTTTAAGTCATGCACTGCACCAACTCAGTGTCTCAGTGGATCTATTAACAGTGAAATCTTGATGTTAACTGTTAACACCCAATGCTGTGAATCCAACTTGTGCAACAATCAAGAACCACCAGGTAAATATTCCATATTTACATTTTGACATGAGAATTACAGGGTACTACGTGACATTTTTGTTCAATGGTTTAATTTCCCTCATTAGGTCGCGGTTTACCTCTGAATTAACCAATGGCTGATTTATTGGTAGTCAGGTGATTCACAATTAGACATCAACTCCAAGCTCACATAACTTCAATGTTTGCCATTTGACTTTTTTATTTTTACTTTGTGATGGTTATGAACAGACAGAGCTCCCTGCGTCTTCTTAAGTCTCTTTTTTACTTAATGTCCAGAATTCACACATTATCTTATTATCCTGTTATAGCATTACCAGAATCCAGCACCAATGGAAAAAAGTGTTTCACCTGTGCAGCTTCTGGTGACTGCACAAGTACTTTGGAGTGCAAGGGAAGTGAAGATCGCTGCTTTATTTTCACCGGTGAGAACTTTCTTATCTTGTAATTTTATGCTGGGAATAGACATGGCACAAATGTAACTAAAAATATGGGCATTGATAATTATTAATTAATTAATTATTAATCATTATTAATTAATTATTTGGGCATTCATGTTGTTTTGCATAATGCAAACTAGAATGTTCTGACAGAATATTTGTGTAGGAAACCATTCTGTAAAAAACATCTTATAGCTGAAATGTATTGTATTGAAACCAATAAATACCACATTCAATCAGAATTATACATCATACATCTGTTTTTAGTGATGAGGCAGGTTCTTACCCTTTACATAACATGTGAGAACTTATGTCCACCTGGTAAATTATGGTGATAGTAATTTGGAGGAGTTATTGAATTTGGCAGAATCTTTAGGCAGATGCATCAATATTATTTCTTGAAAATTACATTTTCTTCCCATTGTTTCTGAAGTGCCTCCAGTTGGGACGGTGAAGGGATGTGCATCCCAAAGTGTCTGTTCTGGAGCCCTGAATCTTCAACTGGGAGCCATTGTGGACCTGAACTGCTGTGAGGGAAACTTGTGCAACAATCACAATGGCAGTCACCACGGGTGAGCTAGAACGATGACATGATTTGCATGGTAGCAGGTGTTCTTTTACCAACAGCCTTTACTAAATTGGCTGATTAAACACCCAAGGGGATATGGCTTCTAATGTGCACTAGGCATTTTTTCCAGGCAATAGTCTGTCGTGATTCCAAGCAGAATCGTTTGAATTGTGATGAGGAGGATTTCAGTCTTTCAGTTTGTCATGGGTTATGTGCAAATAATTATGTGCAAGATATAGATTATTTTTGTCTACTGGTTTGGTTGGAAAAAAAACAGGACAAACAGGCTTGTTGAGGCTTGCCTTGAAGTGAAACACACATTAGAAAAGATATAAACTCCTGAGGCCTGGCAAAAAAGTTAACATATAGTTTTTTTGACATAAAATGGGTGACAAAAAATGTATGAGATTTAGACCAAAAACTCATGTCCCCTACAGGGTGTTTTATATGTAACAGGCTTTGATTTAGATTTTTTAAATAAATAGAAATTCAATCATTTTTATGTCTCATCACTGTATTGCATTATTTGATAGATGAAGATATACAACTCCTGGCAACAGCAGTGTTGCATATTTCACATGTAGACAAATTGTCTTTGTTGATCGTGATTTTTATTCTTGAACTTTCTTGACCCGTCTGTCTTTTGGTCTTTAGGAGGAATACAGACTACTACAAAGTTTAAGTCATGCACTGCACCAACTCAGTGTCTCAGTGGATCTATTAACAGTGAAATCTTGATGTTAACTGTTAACACCCAATGCTGTGAATCCAACTTGTGCAACAATCAAGAACCACCAGGTAAATATTCCATATTTACATTTTGACATGAGAATTACAGGGTACTACGTGACATTTTTGTTCAATGGTTTAATTTCCCTCATTAGGTCGCGGTTTACCTCTGAATTAACCAATGGCTGATTTATTGGTAGTCAGGTGATTCACAATTAGACATCAACTCCAAGCTCACATAACTTCAATGTTTGCCATTTGACTTTTTTATTTTTACTTTGTGATGGTTATGAACAGACAGAGCTCCCTGCGTCTTCTTAAGTCTCTTTTTTACTTAATGTCCAGAATTCACACATTATCTTATTATCCTGTTATAGCATTACCAGAATCCAGCACCAATGGAAAAAAGTGTTTCACCTGTGCAGCTTCTGGTGACTGCACAAGTACTTTGGAGTGCAAGGGAAGTGAAGATCGCTGCTTTATTTTCACCGGTGAGAACTTTCTTATCTTGTAATTTTATGCTGGGAATAGACATGGCACAAATGTAACTAAAAATATGGGCATTGATAATTATTAATTAATTAATTATTAATCATTATTAATTAATTATTTGGGCATTCATGTTGTTTTGCATAATGCAAACTAGAATGTTCTGACAGAGTATTTGTGTAGGAAACCATTCTGTAAAAAACATCTTATAGCTGAAATGTATTGTATTGAAACCAATAAATACCACATTCAATCAGAATTATACATCATACATCTGTTTTTAGTGATGAGGCAGGTTCTTACCCTTTACATAACATGTGAGAACTTATGTCCACCTGGTAAATTATGGTGATAGTAATTTGGAGGAGTTATTGAATTTGGCAGAATCTTTAGGCAGATGCATCAATATTATTTCTTGAAAATTACATTTTCTTCCCATTGTTTCTGAAGTGCCTCCAGTTGGGACGGTGAAGGGATGTGCATCCCAAAGTGTCTGTTCTGGAGCCCTGAATCCTCAACTGGGAGCCATTGTGGACCTGAACTGCTGTGAGGGAAACTTGTGCAACAATCACAATGGCAGTCACCACGGGTGAGCTAGAACGATGACATGATTTGCATGGTAGCAGGTGTTCTTTTACCAACA
This sequence comes from Conger conger, assembly GCF_963514075.1. Lineage (NCBI taxonomy): Eukaryota > Metazoa > Chordata > Actinopteri > Anguilliformes > Congridae > Conger > Conger conger. The sequence goes on along the minus strand of NC_083760.1, from coordinate 83,725,075 downwards.
GCCTTTACTAAATTGGCTGATTAAACACCCAAGGGGATATGGCTTCTAATGTGCACTAGGCATTTTTTCCAGGCAATAGTCTGTCGTGATTCCAAGCAGAATCGTTTGAATTGTGATGAGGAGGATTTCAGTCTTTCAGTTTGTCATGGGTTATGTGCAAATAATTATGTGCAAGATATAGATTATTTTTGTCTACTGGTTTGGTTGAAAAAAAAACAGGACAAACAGGCTTGTTGAGGCTTGCCTTGAAGTGAAACACACATTAGAAAAGATATCAACTCCTGAGGCCTGGCAAAAAAGTTAACATATAGTTTTTTTGACATAAAATGGGTGACAAAAAATGTATGAGATTTAGACCAAAAACTCATGTCCCCTACAGGGTGTTTTATATGTAACAGGCTTTGATTTAGATTTTTTAAATAAATAGAAATTCAATCATTTTTATGTCTCATCACTGTATTGCATTATTTGATAGATGAAGATATACAACTCCTGGCAACAGCAGTGTTGCATATTTCACATGTAGACAAATTGTCTTTGTTGATCGTGATTTTTATTCTTGAACTTTCTTGACCCGTCTGTCTTTTGGTCTTTAGGAGGAATACAGACTACTACAAAGTTTAAGTCATGCACTGCACCAACTCAGTGTCTCAGTGGATCTATTAACAGTGAAATCTTGATGTTAACTGTTAACACCCAATGCTGTGAATCCAACTTGTGCAACAATCAAGAACCACCAGGTAAATATTCCATATTTACATTTTGACATGAGAATTACAGGGTACTAAGTGACATTTTTGTTCAATGGTTTAATTTCCCTCATTAGGTCGCGGTTTACCTCTGAATTAACCAATGGCTGATTTATTGGTAGTCAGGTGATTCACAATTAGACATCAACTCCAAGCTCACATAACTTCAATGTTTGCCATTTGACTTTTTTATTTTTACTTTGTTATGGTTATGAACAGACAGAGCTCCCTGCGTCTTCTTAAGTCTCTTTTTTACTTAATGTCCAGAATTCACACATTATCTTATTATCCTGTTATAGCATTACCAGAATCCAGCACCAATGGAAAAAAGTGTTTCACCTGTGCAGCTTCTGGTGACTGCACAAGTACTTTGGAGTGCAAGGGAAATGAAGATCGCTGCTTTATTTTCACCGGTGAGAACTATCTTATCTTGTAATTTTATGCTGGGAATAGACATGGCATGAATGTAACAAAAAATATGGGCATTGATAATTATTAATTAATTAATTATTAATAATTATTAATTAATTATTTGGGCATTGATGTTGTTTTGCATAAAGCAAACCAGAATGTTCTGACAAAATATTTGTGTAAAGGAAACCATTCTGTAAAAAACATCTTATAGCTGAAATGTATTGCATTGAAACCAATAAATACCACATTCAATCAGAATTATTCATTATGCATCTGTTTTTAGTGATGAGGCAGGTTCTTACCCTTTACATAACATGTGAGAACTTATGTCCACCTGGTAAATTATTATGGCTATAGTAATTTGGAGGAGTTATCGAATTTGAATGGCAATAATATATAATATTGGTTACTTAATCTGCAAAAAGTTAAAATGGAGCCCCTGTAGGTACCTTGGTCAAACAAATAATAATTCAGAAATCCGTACACTCAGTTTTGCAAATTGTGCACTCGGTTTGCCAATCTGTACCCTCAGTTTTGCAAACTATGTGCTCGGTTTGCCAGACTGTACCCTGGATCGGCAAACCAAATGCACAGATTGCAAAACCAAGAGTACAAATTAACGTGTTAAATATTAACACAGAAATTTTTAATATTTTTTTTACCTAGGGTAACTAGGGGTAGGCTCTGTAAGACTTAAAATACAGGAAATAAATCTTTAGGCAGATGCATCAATATTATTTCTTGAAAATTACATTTTCTTCCCATTGTTTCTGAAGCGCCTGCAATTGGGAAGACGAAGGGATGTGCATCCCAAAGTTTCTGTTCTGCACCCCTGATTCCTGAACTGGAAGCCATTGGGAACCTGAACTGCTGTGAGGGAAACTTGTGCAACAACGCCCTGCACATCGGACAGAGCATTCTCTTCCTCCTCCTGGTGCCTCTGGCCTCCTTCTTCCTCTTCAACTCAGCAGCACTTTGACCTGCACACCCACCCCAACCTTCCTCGACTACTCGAGGATGGTGCAAATCAAATAAATTCATACAATGTTGGTTAAACTTGTTTAATTTGATTACAACATTTTTTCTAATCAAATACTTTTCCTGGTTTTATCATTCCACTTCTCTGCCTTTAACTAAATATTCAGAAAACATTTAATGTGGTTTACATTATAGGTAACACAAATGAGTTTGCGCAGACAGGGATGTAAACTGCAATTCGACTGCTTAGCAGAGGCATGCAACCGCGAGACAATTATTTTGCTTGTTTGAAATAAAAATGTAAAGTAAAATGCCTCCTTGTGTCATGTAGAATCACATTAAAGAATTGCATAAGGGACACCTCAGTGATCCACGTTATAACCTACATTGTTTGAACATATAGCCTACAGTGTTATTCATATGCATTATGCATATTCAAAACACACTACAAAAAACAGCACAGTGGTGCTGTGAATGCTATAGACAATGCAGTAATGCTATACATGCAGGTGGCACCCAGCACATGCTTGGATCGGCTTCACCCCCCAAACAACCCTGACAAAGAGCAATTTTTGAAGAGGAATTTTGATCTGCCGTTTATTTATTTTCCCCCACAAACACCTTTTTTCAGCTTTCGGCCTGGGCCTCGTACCTACAATATGCAGTACAACAGCTCTCCCTCTCATGTGATATTGCTTAATTAACTACATTAATTAATGGCAACTCGTGTACCTTATTGTAATGTGTGACCCAACAATCTAATGCAGATTAAATTAAATATTTGAATCCCTAGCAGACAGAAAATGCCTCATTCCAAAAATAGTCCTGGATGACTTTTTTTTTTCTTGATGATTATTTCAATAACATTGTTTACTTAGTAGTACACATTGTTACAATAGTTCCAATAAGTCTGCTGAGAGAAAGTGTTTCTCATATTTTACAATATTTTAGACATGATTCTATTCTTAAATCCTTCACCTTCAACTTTCAATAAAATTTTGTACCGGCTGCGTTTATCAGTGTATATTCAATAAATCAATAAGAACATACACCTTACTCTGAGCAAAGTTAGTAGCATTTCTAAATTATGATCTGAATTGAAAAGGACTTTGGTCTCTGTTGACAACAAAACAAGGAAATGTGACTTTTCCTACCTTTTCTTCATGTCAAGGAGAGAGACAGTCACGTCAGGGTGATGAGAGGTGTTTTATATGGCAGAACAACATCATTAACAAAACACACATTATGTCAATATATGCTCATTTATATAAATAAAAAAGACTGATGATTATGGGCAGGAGGCCAAATGTATATGTTACTTCTGGGTGTTCTTTATTTGAGATTAACCCCTTAAGCCTCACTTTCTATTTGTATAGATAGATAGAAATTTGATTATCTATGTTTTGTATAGGCTCTCTTGAAAACCCTTGTACAACCCTCTGGGACCAGTATTTGTAACGTAGTTGCAGATAAAATGCGTTACCCCCATCCGTGTGAAAGAAAATTCAGTTTAACTTCAGCTCATCAAAGAATCGACTACGGGCATGTTATTGAACTGATGATTAAAAGGCATTTTAGCTAATGGCATTTTGTTTCTAATTTGTTAGGCGTGCATAAAACACAGCTTTTTTTGCCTGCACGACAAAACTGGAGCATTTTCAATACGTTCCGCTTCGGCAAAAACAGTTCTTGACTTGAATTTATATTGAAAATGTTGACGTTTTACTACAAAAAATATATTTTGATATATATATATATATATATATATACACACACACACTATATTGCCAAAAGTATTCACTCAGCTATCCAAATCATTGAATTCAGGTGTTCCAATCACTTTCATGGCCGCAGGTGTATAAAATCAAGCACCTAGGCATGCAGACTACTTCTACAAACATTTGTGAAAGAATGGGTCGCTCTCAGGAGCTCAGTGAATTCCAGCGTGGTACCGTGATAGGATGCCACCAGTGCAATAAGTCCAGTCATGAGTCATTTGGATAAGAACTGTGGGGGAAATGACCTGGAGAGACGTCTTGCAAGCAACTTTTCCCGTTTAAAAGAACCCAGTTCTTTCACAGCAAGGAGAGCTACAATAACCCAAACTTTCCCCGCCTAGACGCCCGTCTTTGTCCGTTGCGTCTAGGATTAAAACACGAGGTTAGCTGGCTTCAAGCCGGAATGATTGGCTCATGTGAATCCGGGAAGTTAATGTTTCTTCCGCAATCATGGGGTTCTCCCGGTGTCCTTCCCAAAATTTCACGCCTTGTTCGAGTGGAGTTCAGTCGTGGCTCGGTCGAGGCTTTCACCCACACTGGCTCTGAGTATCTCCTCTTCCGTCATGAGCCCCGCTCTGCGCTCGAGTTCGGCCTTTTGTAGGGCGTTGGTCTGTCTCAAACTCAGCGCAGATGTGCCTGTTTAATTAGAAGTGGTTAGTGGAGTGCATTCCACACGCGCCCCGGTTGTGCTGGCCTTGGTGCTGATTCTCCCCTCTGGCTCTCTCCAAGGTGCCGGCCCCTTCAATACGATTTAAGGAAATATTCGCCATTAATTATTTTCCCCAGCTCCTGGCGCCATTCCACTCTAGTGGTGTACCGAACCTCGATCTATATCAATATAAATAAATAAATAAATAAATAAATAAATAAATAAATAAATAAATAAATAAATAAATATATTTTTTTTTACTTTTAGATTTTCAGTATATTTCAATATGGTATTATACTGAACAAGTCAAATTGCTGTTTGACTCAATTGTGTTAAGTTTTTTCAACAGTTTTCAAAACTGTATGTTAACTTGCAAAAAGTGCTGCAGACAGAGTTTTGCTGGTGGTTGTGTTTGAGTGAGATAAGAATTCTTGAATTTTGACCCACACTGGTCCTATTTGGATAAGAACTGTGGGGGAAATTCCCTGGAGAGACGTCTTGCAAGCAACCTTTCCCGTTTAAAAGAACCCAGTTATTTCACAGCAAGGAGAGCTACAATAACACAAACTTTATTAATACTGCAGCAAAACAAAGCACGGAGAATGCATCACACCAATGTGAGAATACACTCTAGACTTGAGCAGACAGGGTGTCTATTCTTATACCACTACACATCCTAAGTTATCACATGAATACATTACGGTGAAAGCCAATCATCTTCATACAGTGTTTCAGTACTTTTCCATCACACGTTGTACTCCTAGGCCCACATCTGCCCTTTAAGTCATGTAACATTTGTTTTGCAATTAACACACGGCTACAGCAACTACAAAGCTTACATTTATCATCCGTCTTTCCTCCTTAGGCTGGTTAAGGAGGAACCCAACTTGGGTGCGATTCCTCCTCATAATTTTTTCTCATAACTAGCACATGAGTGCACCCAACAATGGGAATGTTCTGCTCTATCTCCTGCACATATGCCTATATGACGTAAGCTGTGGCAGAGCACTCACCCCTCCCTTACATTTTTGCTGGTTATCTGTCACAAGCACAATTTATTATTTTAAGCAGTTTTCTAACTATATGCATTGTACATATCTGGATACAGATATCCTAGGTTACATTATATTTTTCTCCCACAATCCCTCCTTTTATCATATAAATGATAACATGTTCACAGAAAAAAACAATTTGCAGTGACTGGCGTGAAGATGTTCGTTCAGCCACCCGGACTGCGGTTGGAGTCGTGAGCAGGATCTGGAACGGTCCACGCCACCTGGGTTCGCACCACCTCTTCCTCTGGAAGTCCTTCACCTCCACCCAGTCTCCTGGTTTCAGCTGATGTCCAGGTTCATCTCGTTTGGCTGGTTGTGCTGCTTTTACCTGCATTGAGACAAATCGCAGTGGTCAATGCTTTCATCAAACTGTTGTAGAAATGTGAACCTCGATCCGAGGACATTCGTTTTGGAATTCCCCACCTGGGAATGATTTCCCTAATAAGTACTTTCGCCACCGTTGTTGCATCTGCATGTCTGCAAGGAAAAACTTCAATCCATTTTGAAAACATATCAATGATCACCAAACAATACTTTTGGCCTCTGCAAGGGGTTAGTTCAATGAAATCCATCATTAAGTACTCAAACGGCTCTTGTGCTGTTGGTTGAGCGCCTGGTTCCATTTTTACTGCTACTCCGACGTTGTGTGTTGCACACACGATGCATCTGGAACAAAAATTTTGTGAGTGACTTTTGAATGCCTATGTGCTGAGGTCCCAATTTTGTTCCATTTCTGCCACCATCCCTCCTTTTGACACATGGGTCTTTCCATGTGTCAATTTCAGGTAGTATGGAACCAAACATTGGAGTAGAAAAGGTTTACCTGAGGCTTTCCCCACCCACAGACCATTGACCTTTGACCCTTTGTTTTTCCATTTAGCCTTCTCTGTAATGGTAGCTATTTTCTGACTATCTTGTATTGTGAGCTGTGGGTCTTTTTGTTCATTCAACTTTTGGAGGGTCGTTTTCATAAGGGGATGTGCTGCTGCCTTAGCAGCTGCATCAGCCGCTGCATTTCCTCTAGCCACGGGTGTATTGTCCCCAGTGTGTGCGGTGCATTTGCAAACTGCCACAGATCTGGGTAGCATGATGGCGTCCATAAGATGTCTGACCAGGGGTCCATTCTGAATGGTTTTTCCTGCACTGGTGAGAAATCCTGTGTTTCCAAATTGTACCGAAATCATGTACCACTCGAATTGAGCACCTGCTGTCTGTGCAAATTGTTACAGCTTTACCTTTTGCCAAATGACACCCTGGGGTAAGGGCGAACAATTCTTTGGGCTTAGAGAGAATCGAAGCGATTCTCAAAATACCAAACCCCAGACTAAAACTCAGATGATGTCTGAGTTTTAGTAATGTAATTCTGCAGCCTGGGCAGAAAGGTGACCCAGTTGCCGGGCGGACTCTTGTACCGCATGTTCGGTTACTATTGCATAGCCCACTTGATTTTCACCGGTTGTGGGATCCTTTGAGGCGGATCCGTCAACAAAAAATTCAATATCCATATTCGGTATGGGTTCTGTTTTTAGGTCTGGTCTGGGGGTGATGATTTCCTCCAAAATCGCAACACAGTCTCCATCTGCTTCTGTGGGAAGAAGAGTAGCGGGATGTAAAACAGTGCATCGTTTCACAACAACATTAGGTAGGGTTGTTAATACATGTTGGTAGTGGAGCATGCGAAGGTACTGTGATGGTGTGTGGATGTTTTGCTGCCTCAGGATGTGGACAACATGCCCTAAACAGTCTGAAACCATTAAGTGTGACAAATATGCGATAAAAGAGGAAATCAGAAAGGAGGCAAATACTTTTTCATGGCACTGTATATGTTCTGTTCAAACTTATGGGAAAATTATATATATTTTATTTCAATACATTTACTCTCACATTTCAAAGTTTTTATTAAGTAATCTCATTTTTTTCTGAAAACCATAAACAGGTTATTGGCACCCGAACAATTATTGTAAATAAAATCAACAAAAATAATTGGTAATACAATTTTACTTCATTTGGTTAATCTCAGTCTGACGGAACTGCAATGGTCTCCAGAATTACTGGCACCCTTCATAAATATTCACAAAAAATGCTGTAAAATAAAAAAAAGTTTACTAACTTAAGTTTTATTTTCCAACATGTGTAAAGCAGTGTGCTTTATCAATAGAATCAAACAAATAAAAACTTTTTTTTAATCCCACAATTATTGGCACCCCTGGTTTAATACTGCAAACGCCCCTGGAAAACATCTGTCAGTCTTTTCCGATAATTTTAGAGGACACAGGGACTTTTGACCATTCCTCCATGCAGAACATTTCAGAATCATCGATATTCTTGGGATACCCCCCTCTTCAGTTCAGACCACGTTTTTCACGGGATTGGCCACTGCAGAACATAGTCATTGTTTTTACTTGACCATTTTTATGTGAATTCTGATGTATATTTGGAATCATTATCCTGCTGGACAATCAGCCTATGACCAAGTCTCAAATTCCTGGCAGAGGCAACCAGATTTTCTGCCAAGGGTTCCTGATACTTTGTTGAATTCATTGTGCCATTGATCTTAAATAGCGCCCCTGGACCACTGGCAGTAAAATATCTCCAAAACATCAACGGCCCACTGCAGGGTTCCCACACCTTCATAAACATCCAATTCAAGGACCTTCCAATGACTTTCAAGGATCAATAGCCTACAATTCAAGGATCCCTCGCAGCGTAGTTTGAGAGACAACAATTAAAAAGAGGCTTGAATGTGTGTTCACCAGGTCTGTAGGTCTCTTGCCATCTCTAAGAACACCAAAAAGAAAATTGTATTCTTTAAACATGTATTCATTTAGACAGCAAAGCTGCATGTCGGAACTTTTTGTAGTTAAATATTCACTTTTTTTACTATTAAGTTAATAAATTGGCCTTAGCAAGACCCAACAAAATCATTAGCGTGACATGACACCAAATGAGAGCTTGAGAATCAATTATATTATAATTTGTTGTACTGGAAGTACACTGGCGAGAAATCACAGGGAAGTGACATGTTTTGCCCAAAACATTATCAGGTGCTGCTGGCGTTTTTGGTGGTTTTATACAAGTTATTTAGTATTTGCTGTGTTTGTCATGGATCTGGTAGGCATTCGACTAGGTTTTCCAGACATTACCTTTTTGTGCCGCTAGATCGCGCCATTGTCGCATTCTGGCCTATTTTAGTAATTAATTCCACTTTGGCAATGAATGGCGATTAGGTCATCTATGCCCTCGTGTTGATGAATGATTATAATTGCCTGCCGCGTGGGATCGCATTACTGACCACGGCTAGCTACGTGCCTGTCTATTTAAGCCCTGTTTCTCTTTGAATCGGCATTCATCATCGCACGTTATTTTATGTTCATTTGTGCATTATGTGAGGTATGACTGACTATTCTTTATGGCCTATTATGACTAGTCTATGGGAGCTAAACACAATTCTCCGTCAGTTTAGGGTAATTGGGATAGTCTCACATCTTCACTTTCACGTTTTATTTTTGTGCACAAATGTTAGACACAGGTGGAAGACAGAATCCCTCAGGGAGTTTGATACCCCGTTCGCAGATTCCTACGGTCTACGCCAAGGGCTCGATTGTTGAGGTTATTGTGCCCTTGTTCCACATGCTTTCTCGTTTTCTATTTGTCCACATAGTTAACCTCCGCCTTGTTCAAAGGCTACCTTTGGGAAGGAAGGAGCTTTAGGTCGTGTTAATGTGGACCTATGAGTTCTGAGACCCGTTGGTAATTAAGATTGGTTCAGATTCCCTATAGTTTTGATGAAGCGTAAGTGGTGGTTAAAATGTTCTTGGTGCCATTATGTGTCTTTCCAATAGATTGCGGTCTCCTAGCATAGCAGCCGTCTAAACATTCACTTTGGTATAGCGAGGTATTTCGTTTGGTCACTTTTGAAATGCATTGTTTTCGTGGTTGTGTCGTCTTTGTCGGTCATCGGATATACAGCACGAAGTCGCTATTCGCAACTGGTGGCGGATGGAGCAGGTAGGTTACGTTCGCATGAACCCCATACATGGGGGGCGTATGCTTTTTGTTTCCTTAGTGCTGATCTGTTATGTGTTACACTCAGGTTAATGACACGTGTTTTGGAATGTTCGCCCCTCTCGTCCGAGAGCTTTGCGAATCCCCCCTCTATGTGGGGGACCATCGGCGCTTCTCGTGTATCTCGTGTAAATGTGTTTTTGTTAGTGCGTTCAGTTCACCCAGCAGTTGACGCATTCGTAAGTCCCCTGTTTAGTCATATGAGCCGAGCTGAGCGTCGTCCTGGGCGGATCGCCCCTCTCCAATTGAGAGCTTTGCGAAAGTGCTTTAACTCGAGTCCGAAATAGACTCTCGCCGCCGTGCATGTACACGTCCTACCCCCTTATTAGGATTCCTGCTGCACCAGTGGAACTAGGGGGTTTATTTGTTTAATGCATCTCCTTTTTGAAAGTAACCCTGCGTCGTCAGGTGAATTAAATTGTAAATATTGTCGGTTATTATAATGTAAATGTTGGTGGACTGCTTCCTTAGTCGAATTGTAGATGTTTCAGTATATTCGGGATTGTGTTCCCGCTTTGTCAATGGAAAAGGAGATGGGATGTCTTGTTTGTCTTTCGTGTTCACTTTGCCGTTCCCGGTTTTAGGTATGCTCTGTCGCAATTGGGACCCTGGCGCAGTTTGCGTAGGCTACCTAGGTCATAGTTTTTCCTCACAATTCTCAGATTAAAATTGTCGACCGGTTATTATGGTCGTTTTCTTCGTTGGCTAATTGCCAGGAGAACAGAGACGTGCCTCCTCTGGGGCACGTGTCTGGTCTCTAGGGATGCCCCCAGAAAAAACTCAGTGGTTATCTCACGTCTTGTGAGTAACTTGTAGAACCCAACTTGGTCGCGTTTGGACCTCCGATCCCGCTCCTTTACATTGTTAATATTAAGTGAATGAGTAAAGTCATTGTAGCATTATAATTTTCTAGGGTCTGCAAACTAAGGGTGTGAACGGTTAACCGGTTAACCGAAACGGATTCGTAACCGGTTACAAAAAATGGATACCGATAACCGATAATTTTTTTCTGAAGGTGAAATTGTAAGCTCAGTTTTAAATAAATGAACGTTCTTCATCAGGCGTATTAGTGCGGTTCTAAACTAGCAATCGACTAGCTTCAGTAGTTTGAGCAAGAAATCAAGAGGTTTAAAATGCAAACACCATAAAATGCAAACAGCATAGGGAATTGAATACTACAGTATTAGAGTTATCACATAATTTCTGTAGCTTTGGTTGACTTAAGGTTTATTGTAACGTTGTGTCGTTTCTTAAGGTTCACAGATAAAAATATGTCTATCAACTATCAGCTACATTACGGTCTCAATATGATTGGCATACAGTCAGGTCCATAAATATTGGGACATCTTTTTGGCTCTATACACCACCACAATGGATTTTAAATGAAACGAACAAGATATGCTTTAACTGCAGACTTTTAGCTTTAATTTGAGGGTATTTACATCCAAATCAGGTGAACGGTGTAGGAATTACAACAGTTTCTATATGTGCCTCCCACTTTTTAGGGACCAAAAGTAATGGGACAATTGGCTGCTCAGCTGTTCCATGGCCAGGTGTGTGTTATTCCCTCATTATCTCATTTACAAGGACCAGATAAAAGGTCTAGAGTTCATTTCAAGTGTGCTATTTGCATTTGGAATCTGTTGCTGTCAACTCCTAATATGAGATCCAAAGAGCTGTCACTATCAGTGAAGCAAGCCATCATTAGGCTGAAAAATCTAAACAAACCCATCAGAGAGATAGCAAAAACATTAGGTGTGGCCAAATCAACTGTTTGGAACATTCTTAAAAAGAAAGAATGCACCGGTGAGCTCAGCAACACCAAAAGACCCGGAAGACCACGGTGAACAACTGTGGTGGATGACAGAAGAATTATTTCCCTGGTGAAGAAAAACCCCTTCACAACAGTTGGCCAGATCAAGAACACTCTCCAGGAGGTAGGTGTATGTGTGTCAAAGTCAACAATCAAGAGAAGACTTCACCAGAGTGAATACAGAGGGTTCACCACAAGATGTAAACCATTTGTGAGCCTCAAAAACAGGAAGACCAGATTAGAGTTTTCCAAACAACATCTAAAAAAGCCTTTACAGTTCTGGAACAACATCCTATGGACAGATGAGACAAAGATCAAGTTGTACCAGAATGATGGGAAGACAAGAGTATGGAGAAGGAAAGGAACTGCTCATGATCCAAAACATACCACCTCATCAGTGAAGCATGGTGGTAGTGTCATGGCATGTATGGCTGCCAATGGAACTGGTTCCCTTGTATTTATTGATGATGTGACTGCTGACAAAAGCAGCAGGATGAATTCTGAAGTGTTTCAGGCAATATTATCTGCTCATATTCAGCCAAATGCTTCAGAACTCATTGGACGGCGCTTCACAGTGCAGATGGACAATGACCCGAAGCATACTGCGAAAGCAACCAAAGAGTTTTTTAAGGCAGTGGAAGAAGTGGAATGTTATGCAATGGCCAAGTCAATCACCTGACCTGAATCTGATTGAACATGCATTTCACTTGCTGAAGAAAAAACTGAAGGGAAAATGCCCCAAGAACAAGCAGGAACTGAAGACAGTTGCAGTAGAGGCCTGGCAGAGCTTCACCAGGGATGAAACCCAGCGTCTGGTGATGTCTATGCGTTCCAGACTTCAGGCTGTAATTGACTACAAAGGATTTGCAACCAAGTATTAAAAAGTGAAAGTTTGATTTATGATTGTGTCGTGAGCCACGGACCCCTTGCCGAGCTCAGACCTCACGTTCCCACGAGCAGTACCTCACAATGAGGTGTCTCGGGGACGAACTCAAGTACTCCGAACGTCCTGGAGCCCTGGTAAATTCTACTGAACTTCCAGCCCAGTCTCGAAGTGAAGGGTGTGATGCAAATCTGGTATTCGATGTCCTGTATTCAATGTATTCCTCTAAAGAATCTTTATCACATATGATTATAGTAAGATATACTTTATTATAATCAATCAAAAGAATATTTATGGAATACAGATTACAGTGTACATATCATCTTTTTCAGTTTGCTGATCACATGCAAGTTACATATACCCCTTTAGCTCTTTCTAAGTTACCTTTCCACCTATGATGTTTAAAAATCAAGGTACACCCCTCAAATATCCATCCTCTTTGGCCTTAGCCTTATCCTATAGCTTTCCCTTCTGGACGTTTAAAAGAAACTATTCCTAGAATATAATATTTATCTAACTATAATAACTTCTCTACATTTTTCTACTTTATATAGTACCTTAATGAGAAATCAAAGACATTAAAATAAAAGGAAACTTATAATGTGTTACTTCTATGTATTACTTTTCCTACTTCTACAAGTAATATAGATTATAATTATCGCTCCAGCTTGGTTATAGTTGTTCTGCGTGGCTCTTTCTTCAGCTGAGTCCGCACCGCGTACGTCATTCCTCTCTCCATATCTATATCCTGGAGTGGCGCGCAGAGGGAGCGCGCCACTCCAGCTTGACTACAGCTGTCCTGCGTTGCTCTCTCTTCAACAGCTCGTAGATATCTTGTGAGGCAAAATTCTAAGATCCTACCCTAAGGTCTAAAAGCTTATTCCTTATATATCGTTTTTGCATACAAAAGTGTACCTTGTCGATAAGAAATGTCCCCAATATTTCAAGCGGGAAGACATTTATCTCTTATGTAACTTGTTTTTTAATGACCATATTCATTATTTCTGTTTTTCCAACTGTCATTTTCTCATACTGAAATTTCCCCAATACTTTATCTCATGTGCCCCTCCGGTTTGGGAATTTCCACCATCTTAATATACGAGTGGAAAAACACTAGCTTTTTTGTATTCTTTTAAGGAACCTATTCATCACTGGCGTCTGATTCAATTTCATAGTCTCTCCTTGACTTCCTCCACACCTTGATCTCATGCAAGCCAGAAGTTAATGCCTGCCACCATCTCAATACACTCTTCAGGCGCCCCTACAAAGGACATCCAGCCAATAGCTGAGTGTAAATCGTCCCCCAACTTCTTCTACAGTCAGTCCTTTGAATCTATCCGATAAATTATTTGTGCTATAATCAGGAAGGCCCTTGAAGCCTCTTAATATTCTTTCGGTATTGACATCCCTTCCATTTACCTTATCTCTCCTACATTTTTCCATCTCCTCATATTCTTTGATCTCCCAATTATCTTCATTGTTTTTCTCATCCTGTTGCTTTAACCAGGCCTTGTGCTCCTCCCCTGTAGGAGCAAGCCCACACGTGTCAACCAAGTATGTTATCACATCTATCGTCTCCCTGAATGCAAAACTCCCTGGGTCACCAATTTCCCGTTCAGCGTGTTCAGCATCTTCCATGGTCATGCTAGAACACATTCTACGCATGGCCTCAGTCAGGCCTTTACCCTTGCTCTCTAAAACCCTGAATCTAAGTCCTCTGACTTCAGACTCCTCAGTATCCATCTACGGTTGTACATTTATCTTGTACCACATATTTTTCTTCTTACGGGCGTTCTTACTACCACCTCGATGGCGTGTGCGAGGGGTTAACAATGCATTCCTTCTTAACCCATCCCACGTCAATCTCTCATCAGGGGGGCCTAGGGCCGGGTCCTCGACAATTGTTAGTTTGTCCCATTACTTTTGGTCCCTTAAAAAGTGGGAGGCACATATAGAAACTGTTGTAATTCCTACACCGTTCACCTGATTTGGATGTAAATACCCTCAAATTAAAGCTGAAAGTCTGCAGTTAAAGCACATCTTGTTCGTTTCATTTCAAATCCATTGTGGTGGTGTATAGAGCCAAAAAGATGATAATTGTGTCGATGTCCCAATATTTATGGATCTGACTGTAAACGGCCGCAGTCTCGTTTTCATGGATTAATACTGGACATAATCCTGGACACAATGAAACTCCAAGTCACCATTGCCCTGACGTGCGCACTCTTCTCCAAAGGTAATACCACTAAAACTTTCTCTCGTGACAGTTTGAAAGCAATAATGTCAACTGAAATTGTTGTCATTAATGGCAGGTGGGATTTAGTTTAACATGTAGGCTATGTTGGCTAACACAGTATTCTCCTACAGACTATTGTTCAGCCCTTCTCAAATATTCACCAACTCAGTTCGTGAAAACTGAGACGCCTTTAGTCTAGTCTTGTGCTAAATGTAGATTGACGACTTCTGTTTAGCTGCCAAATTCAGTTAAGGTAATTATTTTGCGTTATATTATATTTGGTGTTTATTGTCCTGATTTTAAATTGAACTTTTCATGAGGAGTGACATAGAAATGAGCTCTTACTTTAGAAGGGTCTGCAACTGTATATTTTTTAAGAATAAAATAAGTGTTTCTTTCCAAATATGTTTCAGCATACCCACTGGATTGTTTTGAGTGTGTAGCCACTGGTACTGGACCATGTTCACAGACTAAAAAAACATGTCAAGCAAACCAGACCAAATATACCAGTTACACAGCAGCAGTCACCCTGGGTGAGCTAGAACGACAACAAGATGTGCATGCTAGCAGGCGTTCTTTTACCAACAGCCTTTACTAAATCGGCTGATTATACAGTCACCCAAGGGGATATGGCCTCTAATTTGCACTTGGAATTTTTTCCAGGCAATATTCTGTAGTGATTCCAAGCAGAATCATCTGAATTGTGATGAGGAGGATTTCAGTTTTTCAGTTTGTCATGGGATATATGCAATTAATTATGTGCAAGATGTAGATTATTTTTGTCTAGTGGTTTGGTTGATAAGGAAAAAGAGGACAAACAGGCTTGTTGAGGCTTGCCTTGAAGTGAAACACACATTAGAAATGATATACTAATGTATATCCTGAGGCCTGGCAAAAAAGTTTACATCGTCTTTTTGACATAAAATGGGTGACAAAAAATGTATGAGATTTAGACCAAAAACTCATGTCCCCTACAGGGTGTTTTAGATGTAACAGGCTTTGATTTTGATATTTTATATTTATATATATGTATATGTATATGTATATGTATATGTATATCAGTGGAGGCTCCTCCATAGAGGTGGAGGAGGCCTGGCCTCCCCAATAATTTGAGAGAAGAGAGAGATTTAAAAAAAACAATAAATGTATTTATTTTATTTCTTTATTTTAACAAAAAACATATTTTTTATTTTTTATATTCATATTATTTTAGTTTTGTTCATAAATCTAAATTTTCCCATGGCTAAAACCCAATATTGCAATTGTAAAGCAACAGGCCAGATTTCCCTATCAGTTTGTATTAAGGGAGGCCAGGCCAATGAAGTCAATGTAATGCATTTTTTTTCATGCCAATATGTGATTGGCCAGATCACTGAAAATGGGTGGGCAACGGAGGCCTGGCCTCACCATGCATTGTGTCCAGAGCTGAAAGATTGACATTTTGTTCGTCCAATCACATGCTACTGGTTCATTCGGAATCAACTATCCTTTCCTTTCCTATTCAACACAGAAGCCATTTTGAGAATTCGCTAGTCACTTCAGTCAAACAAACACTCGCCATAGTGGCTACGAGTGTCCTATCAACTTGTGCTTTTCAGTAAATTTAGAGAACACCCCTGGCTATCATCCCTGGAGGTTATAGCTCATTTGGCCAAACACTTTTGCTTAAAACTACCTCGGAAGTTGGCGAGATTCTAGCGCAATTTGAGATCTTGGGCTGGAGATATGCAGATTCCAGATACTAGGGAGTGAGAATGACATTCAATAGGTCATGTTAGACACCATTTGGGATTTATTGAACAGTTTTATTTTTAATGTAGTCCATTTCGTTTTATTACAAGTCAATTTAATAATCTTCCATATCAAATTACTGAATTGTTGCTCTGTGAGGAAATTCACTCTAAATACGAATAGAGTGCTGCCCTCTAGTGGATAACGTTAACGTTAGATAAAGCCAACTGGAACCATATTTTTACATATTTTATATTAAATATATTGAAGAAAACTACATATGATAAAGAAAGTGTTATCTTATCTTTTTTATATGCTAAACTTGATTAAATTGGTGATTACATGTTGAAGCTGTAGAAGAATGAAAAATGTAAGCTAAACAAAATTGTTTTTAACTACATAATTCAAATTCCTGCCTTTTACACATGTTCACTTGGCATTTATATTACATCCAAATGTCATTTCTCAGCTTAATTATCAGGCAGGCTCATAGACTTACAGCAATGTCATTTCTTCAGGAAGGCACAAGGCTAAGCTCTGCACAATGAATTTCATCAGCCAGAACTTTCTGACTGTAGCTTACACTCCAAATAGTATGCCTTTGGCCAGCACAAAGACAGATAAGAGAACAGGGAACATTCCATCGCGAGTGAAGTGAGCAAGCGGAAAAAAATGGCCTCCTCAATTCTGGAAGTCACCAGCCTCCACTGATGTATATGTATATATATATGTATGTATATATATATGTGTGTGTGTGTGTGTGTGTGTGTGTGTGTGTGTGTATGTGTGTGTGTATATATATATATATATATATATATATATATATTATATACATACATACAGCGGGTAAAATAAGTATTGAACACGTCACCATTTTTCTCAGTAAATATATTTCTAAAGGTGCTACTGACATGAAATTTTCACCAGATGTCGATAACAACCCATGCAACCACACATGCAAAGAAATCAAACCTTTGATGTCCATAAATTAAGTTATGTGTAATAAAATACACTTAGATACATTTATTTAATACTTCGTACAAAAGCCTGTTGGTAATAACAGCTTCAAGACGCCTCCTGTATGGAGAAACTAGTTGCATGCATTGCTCAGGTGTGATTTTGGCCCATTCTTCCACACAAACAGTCTTCAAATCTTGAAGGTTCCGTG
Organism: Conger conger; assembly: GCF_963514075.1. Taxonomy (NCBI): domain Eukaryota; kingdom Metazoa; phylum Chordata; class Actinopteri; order Anguilliformes; family Congridae; genus Conger; species Conger conger. Next base: position 83,707,556 of record NC_083760.1, on the reverse strand, counting down.
GGCCTCTTCTATGAACTCTAATCTTTAGTTCTTTCCATAGATTTTCTATTGGATTCAAGTCAGGTGATTGGCTGGGCCATTCTAGCAGCTTTATTTTCTTTCTCTGAAACCAAGTGAGAGCTTCCTTGGCTGTGTGTTTGGGATCATTGTCTTGCTGAAATGTCCACCCTCGTTTCATCTTCATCATCCTGGTAGATGGCAGCAGATTTTTATCAAGAATGTCTCGGTACATTTTCCCATTCATCCTTCCTTTAATTACATGAAGTTTGCCAGTGCGGTATGCTGAAAAACAACCCCACACCATGATGTTCCCACCTCCAAACTTCACTGTTGGTATGGTGTTTTTGGGGTGATGTGCTGTGCCATTTGACCTCCAAACATGGCATCCAAAGAGTTCAATTTTGGTCTCATCTGAAAATTACATTTTCTTCCCATTGTTTCTGAAGTGCCTGCAGTTGGGATGGTGAAGGGATGTGCATCCCAAAGTGTCTGTTCTGGAGCCCTGAATGCTGGACTGGGAGTCATTGTGGACCTGAACTGCTGTGAGGGAAACATGTGCAACAGTGCCCTGTGCATCGGACAGAGCATCCTCTTCCTCCTGTTTTTGATGCACATATTTGTTTAGCAAATGAGTATATTTTTCTATCCTGTTGAAAGCAGAAAGTGCGGGAGAGAGTAAGCAAAGGCACAAAGTCAGTATTCAAAGTATTTACGCCACAGGGATAAACACAAAAAAATAGCTCGCCTCCGCTCAGTTGAGATAAGCATTCAAAACTATGTAAATTCAGGCTATCTGGCCAGGGTCCTGATCTATTTGATAAGTTATAAAATGTACTGTATCTTTATTTTGTTGTGGACTAAAACCTGTGGCGGCACAGATGGTGCAGTGGGTAGCACTGCCGCCTCACAGCAAGGAGGTCCTGGCTTTGAATCCCCGTCGGCCGGGGCCTCTCTGTGTGGAGTTTGCTTGTTCTCCCTGTGTCTGCGTGGGTTTCCTCTGGGTACTCCGCTTTCCTCCCACAGTCTAAAGACATGCAGGTTAGGCCGATTGGAGAGTCTAAATTGCCTGCCCTGGTCCCCTGAATTACTGCCCATGTTGTGTATTTTTTAAATGTTCATGTATATACAGTACTGATAACTCAAGATTATTCTGTCTCAGTGCATTTCCATTAAGTTACCCCAAAAACCACAGCACAGAAATTCTAATCGCAGTCTTTAAGCTAGTAGTACTGCTGGTTTTCTTTTTTTATCTGGCAGTTTACTGATTAATGGCACTGGGATTTCACTCACCTGATGTCCCAGGTCTACTATTAGCCTTGAGGGCCAGCCTTGAGGGCCAGATTTGAGTAGTCCAGGACTACGATCTGAGTACAATTTAAGGATGGCTATTCTCCACTAATAAATCAAATGAATCAAAATGTCGCGTTTCAGGTCTGTCTCGCCATGTTTTATGTTTATTCATTTTGTCTTAGCCTTGTATTGTCTTATCATGTACGCACCCGTCTCACAAAACATATTTATCTTTTAACTTCCCTGTCTTGGGAATGGGAACACTGGCTCTGCTACACTGAGGCAGCATTAAAGTGACTATCCTTCCAACAGTTAGCAGAATTTGAACAATTTTTAAAGTCAAATGGAGTAAGACATATAAGATCTGCTCCTTATCATCCTGCATCAAATGGACTAGCTTGGTGATTGATTGGTCCAGACTTTTAAAAGGACATTGGTAAAGCACAAGACCTCAGGCGGCAAGACTTTACAACACTGTATTTGAAAAGTTCTTGTTTTGCTAAATGAACACTCCACACACAACCACTCAGAGAACCCCAGCACAGCTGTTTCTGAAACGACAGGTTCGCACTAGATTGTTACTGGTAAAGCCTAATTTTAGTGATGGATTCACATTCAAAAAGTTCATATACTGGTTTTATGAAGAAAAATTGAATTGTTAAAGACAACAGTTTTAAAAAATGATAATAAAATTGTTTATTTTATTTGAAAATTGTTCTGTAAAACCTATCAACGAGGGGAGGAGCTGTGATATATTACAACCAAACATCTTTACATTAATTCCTTACAATGTCATTGGCTCCTTCCATGACCTTTATGTTCATTGGTCAAATAAATGACAGTTGACACGGTCCTTATAAAGAGGGTATGCGCATCGGATAGTGAAGTTCAGAGAAGTACAGTTTGAACTTGTCCTCAATGGTTTCAGCTAGTGACAAATAAAATGGATGTAAGCCTCTGTTCTCCATTATTTGTACTTTCTCTGTTGGGTATACAACAGCTATACTGACCTTAAACAGGCAGACTGCATTTTTTTTAACCTGCTGATTCATGGTGCCCGTGGTGATTGCAATACCACCTTTTTATGTGGGCAATGTTAGATCAAGTGTTTGACCTACAATCTTTCTGCGTAATTCTGAAAGTTTGGACAATCTAACTTTAAGTTCTAAATACAGTTGCAGCAAACAGTGATCCCATTTTGAATGACATTATGTAGTATAAAAAAATTAAAACAAACCATGCCTGTTCAGTAGTATTGTCTACCTGATGGACATGACAGGAGAGATGTTTTAACAGTTTTAAACGTCTTATACTGTATACTTCGTGCAGATATGCTGACAAGATTCTGTATCCTCATCGGAGGCATCGTAGTTTTGCAAGAAGTGATGTTACCCGGATACAAATGGCCGATTGTTCAAAGTACAAATGTCTCATGTGCTCTTATGGTCTGTACCTTGATCATTATTAATGAATTAACATCTCGCCTGCCTCCATTTTGTGACCATAAATAGTAGATAATGTAAAGCAGTATCTATTGTTCATTTGTGTGTTTATATTAACCATGTCCTGACTTGTGAAGGTCAATAGCCTTTTTTTTTGTTTTGTTTCGTTTAAGAGTTTGTTGCCTTTCCTCGAGGTGACTATTAACACAGGTATTTTACGTCTCAGCTTGTGTTTTAATTGCCAAAAATATATGCAATGGGTGAGGAAAATGATGTATACAGTATACAGATCGCTAAGATTGAAGTAGCCTAAACTGAACATAAAATCAGAATAGCATGTTATGGAGTACATTTTGTTCCTATTGGACAAATATAAAAGGCTGAACAACCAGCTGAACTGGAAAAAGCTTTGTTAATTACTATTGATGACGTTTCAAAATTGTACAGTCATTCACACATGATAGGCACATTGCTATAATACATTAGTCAAAACAAACCCATTTTTCTTGCACCAACGCAAATATGCAAAATCAACATTTTTCAACATGCCCTCTGGTCATTTGTGCCCCGGTCTTCCCTACTCTGTCATAGTTGTATTAAGAAGATACAGATAGCAGATTTTGTATTTTGGAATATAATTGTCCAATTACGATTCATAACCGATATTGTATGTATTGTCATCCTTACTAGTCTTTATCAAGCGTGTGAACACTTTTGGAGGACACGATAATTACACTGTAACTGCATGTACTTCGGCAGACGCAGTTTCCTCACTGCACCCTGCCATATTCGGTATAAAATATAATAAGCTACAGTAAGAATGCGCCCTGTTCAGTAGTGTTGTCTACCTGATGGACATGACAGGACCCCAATTTACAGGAACATGCACAATTTTAAGTTTCTATTCAGAGAAGTGCTTTGAAACTATACCAGGGTCACGCCTTTACGCTCCTCAGGTTCACGGTATATAAACGGTCGCAGTCTCGTTTTCATGGATTGCGCGCATAATACTGGACACAATGAAACTCCTAGTCACCATTGCCCTGACGTGCGCACTCTTCTCCAAAGGTAATACCACTAAAACTTGCTCTCGTGACAGTTCGAAAGCAATAATGTAAACTGAAATTGTTGTCATTAATGGCGTGTGGGATTTAGTTTAACATGTAGGCTATGCTGTCTAACACAGTATTCTCCTACAGACTATTGTTCAGCCCTTCTCAAATATTCACCCACTCAGTTCATGAAAACTGAGAAGCCTTTAGTCTAGGCTAGATTGGCTACTTTTGTTTAGATGCCAAATTCAGTTGAGGTAATTATTTTGTGTTATATTATATTTGGTGTTTATTGTCCTGATTTTAAATAGAACTTTTCATCAAGAGTGACATAGAAATGAGCTCTTACTTCAGAAGGGTCTGCAACTGTATATTTTTAAAGAATAAAATAAGTGTTTTTTTCCAAATATGTTTTAGCATACCCACTGGATTGTTTCGAGTGTGCAGCCACTGGAACTGGACCGTGTTTGCAGACTACAAGAACATGTCAAGCAAGCCAGACCAAATGTACCAGTTACACAACAGCAGTCACCCTGGGTGAGCTAGAACGACGACAAGATGTGCATGCTAGCAGGTGTTCTTTTACCAACAGCCTTTACTAAATCGGCTGATTATACAGTCACCCAAGGGGATATGGCCTCTAATTTGTACTTGGCATTTTTTCCAGGCAATGGTCTGTAGTGATTCCAAACAGAATCATCTGAATTGTGATGAGGAGGATTTCAGTCTTTCAGTTTGTCATGGGTTATGTGCAAATAATTATGTGCAAGATATAGATTATTTTTGTCTAGTGGTTTGGTTGATAAGGAAAAACAGGACAAACAGGCTTGTTGAGGCTTGCCTTGAAGTGAAACACACATTAGAAATGATATAAACTCCTGAGACCTGGCAAAAAAAGGTAACAAATCGGTTTTTTTTTTGACATAAAATGGGTGACAAAAGATGTATGAGATTTAGACCAAAAACCCATGTCCCCTACAGGGTGTTTTATATGTAACAGGCTTTGATTTAGATTTTTTTAATATGTATAAAAATCAATACACTTTATGTCTCATCCTCCAGTTAAATAAGCGACACTGTATTGCGTTATTTGATGGATGAAGATATACAACTCCTGGCGACAGCAGTGTTGCATATTTCACATGGAGACAAATTGTCTTTGTTGATCGTGATTTTTATTTTTGATCTTTCTTGACCCGTCTGTCTTTTGGTCTTTAGTAGGAATACAGACTACTACAAAGGTGAAGTCATGCACCACACCAGATCAGTGTTTCAGTGGATCTGTTAACAGTGGCATCTCTATGACAACTGTTAACACCCAATGCTGTGAATCCAACCGGTGCAACGATCAAGAACCACCAGGTAAATATTCCATATTTACATTTTGACATGAGAATTACAGGGTACTAAGTGACATTTTTGTTCAATGGTTTAATTTCCTTCATTATGTTGCGGTTTACCTCTGAATTAACAAATGGCTGATTTATTGGTAGTCAGGTGATTCACAATTAGACATCAACTCCAAGCTCACATAACTTCAATGTTTACCATTTTACTTTTTTATTTTTACTTTAAGTTATGATTATGAAAAGGCAGAGCTCCCTGCGTCTTCTTAAGTCTCTTTTTTACTTAATTTCCAGAATTCACACATTATCTTATTATCCTGTTATAGCATTACCAGAATCCAGCACCAATGGCAAAAAGTGTTTCACCTGTGCAGCTTCTGGTGACTGCACAAGTACTTTGGAGTGCAAGGGAAGTGAAGATCGCTGCTTTACGTTCACAGGTGAGAACTATCTTATCTTGTAATTTTATGCTGGGAATAGACATGGCATGAATTTAACTAAAAATATGGGCATTGATAATTATTAATTAATTAATTATTAATAATTATTAATTAATTATTTGGGCATTGATGTTGTTTTGCATAAAGCAAACCAGAATGTTCTGACAAAATATTTGTGTAAAGGAAACCATTCTGTAAAAAACATCTTATAGCTGAAATGTATTGCATTGAAACCAATAAATACCACATTCAATCAGAATTATTCATTATACATCTGTTTTTAGTGATGAGGCAGGTTCTTACCCTTTACATAACATGTGAGCACTTATGTCCACCTGGTAAATTATTATGGCTATAGTAATTTGGAGGAGTTATCGAATTTGAATGGCAATAATATATAATATTGGTTACTTAATCTGCAAAAAGTTAAAATGGAGCCCCCGTAGGTACCTTGGTCAAACAAATAATAATTCAGAAATCCGTACACTCAGTTTTGCAAATTGTGCACTCGGTTTGCCAATCTGTACCCTCAGTTTTGCAAACTATGTGCTCGGTTTGCTAGACTGTACCCTGGATCGGCAAACCAAATGCACAGATTGCAAAACCAAGAGTACAAATTAACGTGTTAAATATTAACACAGAAATTTTTAATATTTTTTTTACCTAGGGTAACTAGGGGTAGGCTCTGTAAGACTTAAAATACAGGAAATAAATCTTTAGGCAGATGCATCAATATTATTTCTTGAAAATTACATTTTCTTCCCATTGTTTCTGAAGCGCCTGCAATTGGGAAGACGAAGGGATGTACATCCCAAAGTTTCTGTTCTGCACCGATTCCTCAACTGGAAGTCATTGGGAACCTGAACTGCTGTGAGGGAAACTTGTGCAACAACGCCCTGCACATCGGACAGACCATTCTCTTCCTCCTCCTGGTGCCTCTGGCCTCCTTCTTCCTCTTCAACTAAGCAGCACTTTGACCTGCACACCCACCCCAACCTTCCTCGACTACTCGAGGATGGTGCAAATCAAATAAATTCATACAATGTTGGTTAAACTTGTTTAATTTGATTACAACATTTACAACATTACTTTTCCTGGTTTTATCATTCCACTTCTCTGCCTTTAACTAAATATTCAGAAAACATTTAATGTGGTTTACATTATAGGTAACACAAATGAGTTTGCGCAGACAGGGATGTAAACTGCAATTCGACTGCTTAGCAGAGGCATGCAACCGCGAGACGATTATTTTGCTGGTTTGAAATAAAAATGTAAAGTAAAATGCCTCCTTGTGTCATGTAGAATCACATTAAAGAATTGCATAAGGGACACCTCAGTGATCCACGTTATAATCTACATTGTTTGAACATATAGCCTACAGTGTTATTCATATGCATTATGCATATTCAAAACACACTACAAAAAACAGCACAGTGGTGCTGTGAATGCTATAGACAATGCAATAATGCTATACATGCAGGTGGCACCCAGCACATGCTTGGATCGGCTTCACCCCCCAAACAACCCTGACAAAGAGCAATTTTTGAAGAGGAATTTTGATCTGCCGTTTATTTATTTTCCCCCACAAACACCTTTTTTCAGCTTTCGGCCTGGGCCTCGTACTTACAATATGCAGTACAACAGCTCTCCCTCTCATGTGATATTGCTTAATTAACTACATTAGTTAATGGCAACTCGTGTACCTTATTGTAATGTGTGACCCACCAATCTAATGCAGATTAAATTAAATATTTGAATCCCTAGCAGACAGAAAATGCCTCATTCCAAAAATAGTCCTGGATGACTTTTTTTTTTCTTGATGATTATTTCAATAACATTGTTTACTTAGTAGTACACATTGTTACAACAGTTGCAATAAGTCTGCTGAGAGAAAGTGTTTCTCATATTTTACAATATTTTAGACATGATTCTATTCTTAAATCCTTCGCCTTCAACTTTCAATAAAATTTTGTACCGGCTGCGTTTATCAGTGTATATTCAATAAATCAATAAGAACATACACCTTACTCTGAGCAAAGTTAGTAGCATTTCTAAATTATGATCTGAATTGAAAAGGACTTTGGTCTCTGTTGACAACAAAACAAGGAAATGTGACTTTTCCTACCTTTTCTTCATGTCAAGGAGAGAGACAGTCACGTCAGGGTGATGAGAGGTGTTTTATATGGCAGAACAACATCATTAACAAAACACACATTATGTCAATATATGCTCATTTATATAAATAAAAAAGACTGATGATTATGGGCAGGAGGCCAAATGTATATGTTACTTCTGGGTGTTCTTTATTTGAGATTAACCCCTTAAGCCTCACTTTCTATTTGTATAGATAGATAGATAGAAATTTGATTATCTATGTTTTGTATAGGCTCTCTTGAAAACCCTTGTACAACCCTCTGGGACCAGTATTTGTAACGTAGTTGCAGATAAAATGCGTTACCCCCATCCGTGTGAAAGAAAATTCAGTTTAACTTCAGCTCATCAAAGAATCGACTACGGGCATGTTATTGAACTGATGATTAAAAGGCATTTTAGCTAATGGCATTTTGTTTCTAATTTGTTAGGCGTGCATAAAACACAGCTTTTTTTTGCCTGCACGACAAAACTGGAGCATTTTCAATACGTTCCGCTTCGGCAAAAACAGTTCTTGACTTGAATTTATATTGAAAATGTTGACGTTTTACTACAAAAAATATATTTTGAAATATATATATATATATACACACACTATATTGCCAAAAGTATTCACTCAGCTATCCAAATCATTGAATTCAGGTGTTCCAATCACTCTCATGGCCGCAGGTGTATAAAATCAAGCACCTAGGCATGCAGACTACTTCTACAAACATTTGTGAAAGAATGGGTCGCTCTCAGGAGCTCAGTGAATTCCAGCGTGGTACCGTGATAGGATGCCACCAGTGCAATAAGTCCAGTCATGAGTCATTTGGATAAGAACTGTGGGGGAAATGACCTGGAGAGACGTCTTGCAAGCAACTTTTCCCGTTTAAAAGAACCCAGTTCTTTCACAGCAAGGAGAGCTACAATAACCCAAACTTTCCCCGCCTAGACGCCCGTCTTTGTCCGTTGCATCTAGCATTAAAACACGAGGTTAGCTGGCTTCAAGCCGGAATGATTGGCTCATGTGAATCCGGGAAGTTAATGTTTCTTCCGCAATCATGGGGTTCTCCCGGTGTCCTTCCCAAAATTTCACGCCTTGTTCGAGTGGAGTTCAGTCGTGGCTCGGTCGAGGCTTTCACCCACACTGGCTCTGAGTATCTCCTCTTCCGTCATGAGCCCCGCTCTGCGCTCGAGTTCGGCCTTTTGTAGGGCGTTGGTCTGTCTCAAACTCAGCGCAGATGTGCCTGTTTAATTAGAAGTGGTTAGTGGAGTGCATTCCACACGCGCCCCGGTTGTGCTGGCCTTGGTGCTGATTCTCCCCTCTGGCTCTCTCCAAGGTGCCGGCCCCTTCAATACGATTTAAGGAAATATTCGCCATTAATTATTTTCCCCAGCTCCTGGCGCCATTCCACTCTAGTGGTGTACCGAACCTCGATCTATATCAATATAAATAAATAAATAAATAAATAAATAAATAAATAAATAAATAAATAAATAAATAAATAAATATATTTTTTTTTACTTTTAGATTTTCAGTATATTTCAATATGGTATTATACTGAACAAGTCAAATTGCTGTTTGACTCAATTGTGTTAAGTTTTTTCAACAGTTTTCAAAACTGTATGTTAACTTGCAAAAAGTGCTGCAGACAGAGTTTTGCTGGTGGTTGTGTTTGAGTGAGATAAGAATTCTTGAATTTTGACCCACACTGGTCCTATTTGGATAAGAACTGTGGGGGAAATTCCCTGGAGAGACGTCTTGCAAGCAACCTTTCCCGTTTAAAAGAACCCAGTTATTTCACAGCAAGGAGAGCTACAATAACACAAACTTTATTAATACTGCAGCAAAACAAAGCACGGAGAATGCATCACACCAATGTGAGAATACACTCTAGACTTGAGCAGACAGGGTGTCTATTCTTATACCATTACACATCCTAAGTTATCACATGAATACATTACGGTGAAAGCCAATCATCTTCATACAGTGTTTCAGTACTTTTCCATCACACGTTGTACTCCTGGGCCCACATCTGCCCTTTAAGTCATGTAACATTTGTTTTGCAATTAACACACTGCTACAGCAACTACAAAGCTTACATTTATCATCCGTCTTTCCTCCTTAGGCTGGTTAAGGAAAAACCCAACTTGGGTGCGATTCCTCCTCATAATTTTTTCTCATAACAAGCACATGAGTGCACCCAACAATGGAAGCGTGTTCTGCTCTATCTCCTGCACGTATGCCTATATGACGTAAGCTGTGGCAGAGCACTCACCCCTCCCTTACATTTTTGCTGGTTATCTGTCACAAGCACAATTTATTATTTTAAGCAGTTTTCTAACTATATGCATTGTACATATCTGGATACATATATCTTAGGTTACATTATATTTTTCTCCCACAATCCCTCCTTTTATCATATAAATGATAACATGTTCACAGAAAAAAACAATTTGCAGTGACTGGTGTGAAGATGTTCGTTCAGCCACCCGGACTGCGGTTGGAGTCGTGAGCAGGATCTGGAACGGTCCACGCCACCTGGGTTCGCACCACCTCATCCTCTGGAAGTCCTTTACCTCCACCCAGTCTCCTGGTTTCAGCTGATGTCCAGGTTCATCTCGTTTGGCTGGTTGTGCTGCTTTTACCTGCATTGAGACAAATCGCAGTGGTCAATGCTTTCATCAAACTGTTGTAGAAATGTGAACCTGGATCCGAGGACATTTGTTTTGGTATTCCCCACCTGGGAATGATTTCCCTAATAAGTACTTTCGCCACCGTTGTTGCATCTGCATCTCTGCAAGGAAAAACTTCAATCCATTTTGAAAACATATCAATGATCACCAAACAATACTTTTGGCCTCTGCAAGGGGTTAGTTCAATGAAATCCATCATTAAGTACTCAAACGGCTCTTGTGCTGTTGGTTGAGCGCCTGGTTCCATTTTTACTGCTACTCCGACGTTGTGTGTTGCACACACGATGCATCTGGAACAAAAATTTTGTGAGTGACTTTTGAATGCCTATGTGCTGAGGTCCCAATTTTGTTCCATTTCTGCCACCATCCCTCCTTTTCAGGTAGTATGGAACCAAACATTGGGGTAGAAAAGGTTTACCTGAGGCTTTCCCCCCCCACGGACCATTGACCTTTGACCCTTTGTTTTTCCATTTAGCCTTCTCTGTGGCGGTAGCCATTTTCTGACTATCTTGTATTGTGAGCTGTGGGTCTTTTTGTTCATTCAACATTTGGAGGGTCGTTTTCATAAGGGGATGTGCTGCTGCCTTAGCAGCTGCATCAGCCGCTGCATTTCCTCTAGCCACGGGTGTATTGTCCCCAGTGTGTGCGGTGCATTTGCAAACTGCCACAGATCTGGGTAGCATGATGGCGTCCATAAGATGTCTGACCAGGGGTCCATTCTGAATGGTTTTTCCTGCACTGGTGAGAAATCCTGTGTTTCCAAATTGTACCAAAATCATGTACCACTCCAAATGAGTACCTGCTGTCTGTGCAAATTGTTACAGCTTTACCTTTTGCCAAATGACACGCTCGGGTAAGGGCGAACAATTCTTTGGGCTTAGAGAGAATCGAAGCGATTCTCAAAATACCAAACCCCAGACTAAAACTCAGATGATGTCTGAGTTTTAGTAATGTAATTCTGCAGCCTGGGCAGAAAGGTGACCCGGTTGCCGGGCGGACTCTTGTACCGCATGTTCGGTTACTATTGCATAGCCCACTTGATTTTCACCGGTTGTGGGATCCTTTGAGGCGGATCCGTCAACAAAAAATTCAATATCCATATTCGGTATGGGTTCTGTTTTTAGGTCTGGTCTGGGGGTGAGGATTTCCTCCAAAATCGCAACACAGTCATGTGCTTCTCCATCTGCTTCTGTGGGAAGAAGAGTAGCGGGATTTAAAACAGTGCATCGTTTCACAACAACATAAGGTAGGGTTGTTAATACATGTTGGTAGTGGAGCATGCGAAGGTACTGTGATGGTGTGTGGATGTTTTGCTGCCTCAGGATCTGGAAAACGTGCCCTAACCAGTCTGAAACCATTAAGTGTGACAAATATGCGATAAAAGAGGAAATCAGAAAGGAGGCAAATACTTTTTCATGGCACTGTATATGTTCTGTTCAAACTTAGGGGAAAATTATATACTTTTATTTCAATACATTTACTCTCACATTTCAAAGTTTTTATTAAGTAATCTCATTTTTTTCTAAAAACCATAAACAGATTATTGGCACCCGAACAATTATTGTAAATAAAATCAACAAAATAATTGGTAATACAATTTTACTTCATTTAGTTAATCTCAGCCTGACGGAACTGCAATGGTCTCCAGAATTACTGGCACCCTTCATAAATATTCACAAAAAAAAAAACATAAAAAAAAGTTTACTAACTTAAGTTTTATTTTCCAGCATGTGTAAAGCAGTGTGCTTATTAATCATTCAATGGAATCAAACAAATAAAAACTTTTTTTTAATCCCACAATTATTGGCACCCCTGGTTTAATACTGCAAACGCCCCTGGAAAACATCTGTGAGTCTTTTCCGATAATTTTAGAGAACACAGGGACTTTTGACCATTCCTCCATGCAGAACATTTCAGAATCATCGGTATTCTTGGGATACCCCCCTCTTCAGTTCAGACCGCAAGTTTTTCACGGGATTGGCCATTGCAGAACATGGTCATTGTTTTTACTTGACCATTTCTATGTGAATTCTGATGTATATTTGGAATCATTATCCTGCTGGACAATCAGCCTATGACCAAGTCTCAAATTCCTGGCAGAGGCAACCAGATTTTCTGCCAAGGGTTCCTGATACTTTGTTGAATTCATTGTGCCATTGATCTTAAATAGCGCCCCTGGACCACTGGCAGTAAAATATCTCCAAAACATCAACGGCCCACTGCAGGGTTCCCACACCTTCATAAACATCCAATTCAAGGACCTTCCAATGACTTTCAAGGATCAATAGCCTACAATTCAGGGATCCTTCGCAGCATAGTTTGAGAGACAACAATTAAAAAGAGGCTTGAATGTGTGTTCACCAGGTCTGTAGGTCTCTTCCCATCTCTAAGAACACCAAAAAGAAAATTGTATTCATTTAGACAGCAAAGCTGCATGTCGGAACTTTTTGTAGTTAAATATTCACTTTTTTTACTATTAAGTTTATAAATTGGCCTTAGCAAGACCCAACAAAATCCTTAGCGTGACATGACACCAAATGAGAGCTTGAGAATCAATTATATTATAATTTGTTGTACTGGAAGTACACTGGCGAGAAATCACAGGGAAGTGACATGTTTTGCCTAAAACATTATCAGGTGTTTTTGGTGGTTTTATACAAGTTATTTAGTATTTGCTGTGTTTGTCATGGATCTGGTAGGCATTCGACTAGGTTTTCCAGACATTACCTTTTTGTGCCGCTAGATCGCGCCATTGTCGCATTCTGGCCTATTTTAGTAATTAATTCCACTTTGGCAATGAATGGCGATTAGGTCATCTATGCCCTCGTGTTGATGAATGATTATAATTGCCTGCCGCGTGGGATCGGATTACTGACCACGGCTAGCTACGTGCCTGTCTATTTGAGCCCTGTTTCTCTTTGAATCGGCATTCATCATCGCACGTTATTTTATGTTCATTTGTGCATTATGTGAGGTATGACTGACTATTCTTTATGGCCTATTATGACGAAGTCTATGGGAGCTAAACACAATTCTCCGTCAGTTTAGGGTAATTGGGATAGTCTCACATCTTCACGTTTTATTTTTGTGCACAAATGTTAGACACAGGTGGAAGACAGAATCCCTCAGGGAGTTTGATACCCCGTTCGCAGATTCCTACGGTCTACGCCAAGGGCTCGATTGTTGAGGTTATTGTGCCCTTGTTCCACATGCTTTCTCATTTTCTATTTGTCCACATAGTTAACCTCCGCCTTGTTCAAAGGCTACCTTTGGGAAGGAAGGAAGGAAGGAAGGAAGGCTTTAGGTCGTGTAAATGTGGACCTATGAGTTCTGAGACCCGTTGGTAATTAAGATTGGTTCAGATTCCCTATAGTTTTGATGAAGCGTAAGTGGTGGTTAAAATGTCCTCTATCCGTAGGTGTATATTGTTCTTGGTGCCATTTTGTGTCTTTCCAATAGATTGCGGTCTCCTAGCATAGCAGCCGTCTAAACATTCACTTTGGTATAGCGAGGTATTTCGTTTGGTCACTTTTGAAATGCATTGTTTTCGTGGTTGTGTCGTCTTTGTCGGTCATCGGATATACAGCACTGAGTCGCTATTCGCAACTGGTGGCGGATGGAGTTGGTAGGTTACGTTCACATGAACCCCATACACGGGGGGCGTATGCTTTTTGTTTCCTTAGTGCTGATCAGTTATGTGTTACACTCAGGTTAATGACACGTGTTTTGGAATGTTCGCCCCTCTCGTCCGAGAGCTTTGCGAATCCCCCCTCTATGTGGGGGACCATGAGCGCTGCTCGTGTATCTCATGTGTTTTTGTTAGTGCCTTCAGTTCACCCAGTAGTTGACGCATTCGTAAGTCCCCTGTTTAGTCACATGAGCCGAGCTGAGCGTCTGGTGAAACTCTGAGGTTGCTGGCTTTTCCTTAAAACCAAGTCGTGTACATAGTCCTGGGCGGATCGCCCCTCTCCAATTGAGAGCTTTGCAAAAGTGCTTTAACTCGGGAGTCCGAAATAGACTCTCGCCGCCGTGCATGTACACGTCCTACATGGATTCCTGCAGCACCAGTGGAACTAGGGGGTTTATTTGTTTAATGTATCTCCTTTTTGAAAGTAAACCTGCGTCGTCAGGTGAATTAAATTGTAAATATTGTCGGTTATTATGATGTAAATGTTGGTGGACTGCTTCCTTAGTCGAATTGTAGATGTTTCAGTACATACGTGTATTAGGGATTGTGTTCCCGCTTTGTCAATGGAAAAGGAGATGGGATGTCTTGTTTGTCTTTCGTGTTCACTTTGCCGTTCCCGGTTTTAGGTATGCTCTGTCGCAATCGGGACCCTCGCGCAGTTTGCGTAGGCTACCTAGGTCATAGTTTTTCCTCACAATTCTCAGATTAAAATTGTCGACCAGTTATTATGGTCGTTTTCTTCGTTGACTAATTGCCAGGAGACCAGAGACGTGCCTCCTCTGGGGCACGTGTCTGGTCTCTAGGGATGCCCCCAGAAAAAACTCAGTGGTTATCTCACGTCTTGTGAGTAACTTGTAGAACCCAACTTGGTCGCGTTTGGACCTCCGATCCCGCTCCCTTACATTGTTAATATTAAGTGACTGAGTAAAGTCATTGTAGCATTATAATTTTCTAGGGTCTGCAAACTAAGGGTGTGAACGGTTAACCGGTTAACCGAAACGGATTCGTAACCGGTTACAAAAAATGGATAGGTGAAATTTTAAAAGCTCAGTTTAAAATAAATGAACGTTCTTCATCAGGCGTATTAGTGCAGTTCTAAACTAGCAATCGACTAGCTTCAGTAGTTTGAGCAAGAAATCAAGAGGTTTAAAATGCAAACACCATAGGGAATTATGGTGTTTGCAACAACCTGCTAGACCCCCATCAGTCTGGCTTCAGATCGGGCCACTCGGCAGAGACTGCGCTCCTCTCCGTCAGTGAGTCACTCCATGCCGCACGAGCAGCCTCCCTCTCCTCTGTCCTCATTCTTCTAGATCTCTCTGCTGCCTTCGACACTGTGGATCACTCCATCCTCCTGTCTGCCCTCTCAGCAACGGGCATCTGTGGCACAGCCCTGGACTGGATTGAGTCCTACCTCTCTGGTCGCTCCTTCCAGGTTGCCTGGGCTGGTTCGGTATCGACACCTCGGCCCCTCGCCACAGGAGTTCCCCAGGGCTCAGTCCTTGGCCCACTTCTTTTTTCTCTTTACGCTCGCTCCCTTGGCCCTGTGATCACTGCACATGGGCTATCCTACCACTGCTACGCGGACGATACCCAACTCTTCGTCTCGTTCCCGCCGTCTGATACGCAGGTTTCAGCCCGTATCTCTGCTTGCCTGAGGGACATCCAGAGCTGGATGGACAACCACCATCTAAAGCTCAACCCAGGTAAAACTGAAATGATATTCATCCCTGCTAATACCTCTCCCCATCTGGATCTCTCCATTTCCCTCGGGGATACCACACTCACGGCGTCACCCAGTGCAAGGAACCTCGGCGTGGTGATGGACAGCAGACTGTCCCTTTCCGAGAACATTGCGGCGGTGACCCGGTCTTGCAGGTTCTTCCTATACAACATACGGAGAATCCGCCCCTTTCTCACCCCCTACTCGACCCAGCTCCTGGTCCAAGCGATGGTTCTGTCCCGCCTGGACTACTGCAATTCACTCTTGGCTGGCCTCCCAGCGTCCGCCATCAGACCCCTCCAACTCATCCAGAATGCAGCAGCTCGTCTGGTCTTCAACCTTCCCAAATACTCGCACGTCACCCCCCTGCTTACTTCCCTCCACTGGCTGCCTGTCATGGCTCGCATCAAATTCAAAACATTGGTGCTAGCCTTCCAAGCAGTTAAAGGGTCTTCCCCAGCTTATCTGCAAAAAATCATCAGACCCTACACCCCTGCCAGACCTCTTCATTCAGCCTCCACAGGCCGCTTGGCACCTCCCCCTCTCAGAACCTCCACCTCACGCTCACGACTACTATCTGTTCTGGCTCCACGGTGGTGGAACGAACTCCCCGTTGAGGTCAGAACTATAGAATCTCTCCCCACCTTCAAGTGCAAGCTGAAGACACACCTCTTCAAGCAGCACCTCTCCCCATCCCTCCCTACCTCCCTGTGAACCTTAATTGTTGTCTCTGTGACTTGCTTTGTGTATCGGTATTTTTAGTTGACTAGGTAAGCAGTGTTTGGATAGTTTTGCTCTGTTTGTTTGTTTGTTCAAAAAAAAAAAAAAAAAAAAATGGCCCTTGTCCTTATCTTTGTTGTACAGGTAGCAGTTGAAATTGTACTTCCCTCTAGGGTCTTTCAGCGAACTTATCCCTGGTTAGGGGTATGCACTTTGTTGTACGTCGCTCTGGATAAGAGCGTCTGCCAAATGCCAATAATGTAATGTAATGGAATTGAATACTACAGTATTAGAGTTATCACATAATTTCTGTAGCTTTGGTTGACTTATGGTTTATTGTAACGTTGTGTTTTTTCTTAAGGTTCACAGATAAAAAAATGTCTATCAACTATCAGCTACATTACGCTCTCAATATGATTGGCATACAGTCAGGTCCATAAATATTGGGACATCTTTTTGGCTCTATACACCACCACAATGGATTTGAAATGAAATGAACAAGATATGCTTTAACTGCAGACTTTTAGCTTTAATTTGAGGGTATTTACATCCAAATCAGGTGAACGGTGTAGGAATTACAACAGTTTCTATATGTGCCTCCCACTTTTTAGGGACCAAAAGTAATGGGACAATTGGCTGCTCAGCTGTTCCATGGCCAGGTGTGTGTTATTCCCTCATTATCTCATTTACAAGGAGCAGATATAAGGTCTAGAGTTCATTTCAAGTGTGGTATTTGCATTTGGAATCTGTTGCTGTCAACTCCTAATATGAGATCCAAAGAGCTGTCACTATCAGTGAAGCAAGCCATCATTAGGCTGAAAAATCTAAACAAACCCATCAGAGAGATAGCAAAAACATTAGGTGTGGCCAAATCAACTGTTTGGAACATTCTTAAAAAGAAAAAACGCACCGGTGAGCTCAGCAACACGGAAAACAACTGTGGTGGATGACAGAAGAATTCTTTCCCTGGTGAAGAAAAACCCCTTCACAACAGTTGGCCAGATCAAGAACACTCTCCAGCAGGTAGGTGTAGGTGTGTCAAAGTCAACAATCAAGAGAAGACTTCACCAGAGTGAATACAGAGGGTTCACCACAAGATGTAAACCATTGGTGAGCCTCAAAAACAGGAAGACCAGATTAGAGTTTGCCAAACAACATCTAAAAAAAGCCTTTACAGTTCTGGAACAACATCCTATGGACAGATGAGACAAAGATCAAGTTGTACCAGAATGATGGGAAGAGAATAGTATGGAGAAGGAAAGGAACTGCTCATGATCCAAAACATACCACCTCATCAGTGAAGCATGGTGGTAGTGTCATGGCATGGGCATGTATGGCTGCCAATGGAACTGGTTCCCTTGTATTTATTGATGATGTGACTACTGACAAAAGCAGCAGGATGAATTCTGAAGTGTTTCAGGCAATATTATCTGCTCATATTCAGCCAAATGCTTCAGAACTCATTGGACGGCGCTTCACAGTGCAGATGGACAATGACCCGAAGCATACTGCGAAAGCAACCAAAGAGTTTTTTAAGGCAGTGGAAGAAGTGGAATGTTATGCAATGGCCAAGTCAATCACCTGACCTGAATCCGATTGAACATGCATTTCACTTGCTGAAGAAAAAACTGAAGGGAAAATGCCCCAAGAACAAGCAGGAACTGAAGACAGTTGCAGTAGAGGCCTGGCAGAGCTTCACCAGGGATGAAACCCAGCGTCTGGTGATGTCTATGCGTTCCAGGCTGTAATTGACTACAAAGGATTTGCAACCAAGTATTAAAAAGTGAAAGTTTGATTTATGATTGTTAGTTTGTCCCATTACTTTTGGTCCCTTTAAAAGTGGGAGGCACATATACAAACTGTTGTAATTCCTACACCGTTCACCTGATTTGGATGTAAATACCCTCAAATTAAAGCTGAAAGTCTGCAGTTAAAGCACATCTTGTTCGTTTCATTTCAAATCCATTGTGGTGGTGTATAGAGCCAAAAAGATGATAATTGTGTCGATGTCCCAATATTTATGGACCTGACTGTAAACGGTCGCAGTCTCGTTTTCATGGATTGCGCCCATAATACTGGACACAATTAAACTCCGAGTCACCATTGCCCTGACGTGCGCACTCTTCTCCAAAGGTAATGCCACTAAAACTTTCTCTCGTGACAGTTCGAAAGCAATAATGTAAACTGAAATTGTTGTCATTAATGGCATGTGGGATTTATTTTAACATGTAGGCTACGTTGTCTAACACAGTATTCTCCTACAGACTATTGTTCAGCCCTTCTCAAATATTCACCCACTCAGTTCGTGAAAACCGAAAAGCCTTACTGAAGGCTACTTCTGTTTAGATGCCAAATTCAGTTCAGGTAATTATTTGGTTATATTATATTTTGTTTTTATTGTCCTTTTTGCATGCAGATTTGAAATAGAACTTTTCATAAAGAGTGACATAGAAATGAGCTCTTACTTTAGAAGGGTCTGCAACTGTATCTTTTTAAATAATAATATAAGTGTTTTTTTCCAAATATGTTTCAGCATACCCACTGGATTGTTTCAAGTGTGTAGCCACTGGTACTGGACCATGTTCGCAGACTACAAAAACATGTCCAACAAGCCAGACCAAATGTGCCAGTTTCACAGCAGCAGTCACCCTGGGTGAGCTAGAATGACGACAAGATTTGCATGCTAGCAGGTGTTCTTTTACCAACAGCCTTTACTAAATCGGCTGATTATACAGTCACCCAAGGGGATATGGCCTCTAATTTGCACTTGGCATACAGACTTTTTAGTCTGTAGTGATTCCAAGCAGAATCATCTGAATTGTGATGAGGAGGAGGATTTCAGTCTTTCAGTTTGTCATGGGTTATGTGCAAATAATTATGTGCAAGATATTGATTATTTTTGTCTACTGGTTTGGTTGAAAAAAAACAGGACAAACAGGCTTGTTGAGGCTTGCCTTGAAGTGAAACACACATTAAAAAAGATATAAACTCCTGAGGCCTGGCAAAAAAGTTAACATATAGTTTTTTTGACATAAAATGGGTGACAGAAAATGTATGAGATTTAGACCAAAAACTCATGTCCCCTACAGGGTGTTTTATATGTAACAGGCTTTGATTTAGATTTTTTAAATAAATATAAAAATGAATGAATTTCTGTCTCATCACTGTATTGCATTATTTGATAGATGAAGATATACAACTCCTGGCAACAGCAGTGTTGCATATTTCACATGTAGACAAATTGTCTTTGTTGATCGTGATTTTTATTCTTGAACTTTCTTGACCCGTCTGTCTTTTGGTCTTTAGGAGGAATACAGACTACTACAAAGATTAAGTCATGCACTGCACCAACTCAGTGTCTCGGTGGATCTATTAACAGTGAAATCTTGATGTTAACTGTTAACACCCAATGCTGTGAATCCAACTTGTGCAACAATCAAGAACCACCAGGTAAATATTCCATATTTACATTTTGACATGAGAATTACAGGGTACTACGTGACATTTTTGTTCAATGGTTTAATTTCCCTCATTAGGTCGCGGTTTACCTCTGAATTAACCAATGGCTGATTTATTGGTAGTCAGGTGATTCACAATTAGACATCAACTCCAAGCTCACATAACTTCAATGTTTGCCATTTGACTTTTTTATTTTTACTTTGTGATGGTTATGAACAGACAGAGCTCCCTGCGTCTTCTTAAGTCTCTTTTTTACTTAATGTCCAGAATTCACACATTATCTTATTATCCTGTTATAGCATTACCAGAATCCAGCACCAATGGAAAAAAGTGTTTCACCTGTGCAGCTTCTGGTGACTGCACAAGTACTTTGGAGTGCAAGGGAAGTGAAGATCGCTGCTTTATTTTCACCGGTGAGAACTTTCTTATCTTGTAATTTTATGCTGGGAATAGACATGGCACAAATGTAACTAAAAATATGGGCATTGATAATTATTAATTAATTAATTATTAATCATTATTAATTAATTATTTGGGCATTCATGTTGTTTTGCATAATGCAAACTAGAATGTTCTGACAGAATATTTGTGTAGGAAACCATTCTGTAAAAAACATCTTATAGCTGAAATGTATTGTATTGAAACCAATAAATACCACATTCAATCAGAATTATACATCATACATCTGTTTTTAGTGATGAGGCAGGTTCTTACCCTTTACATAACATGTGAGAACTTATGTCCACCTGGTAAATTATGGTGATAGTAATTTGGAGGAGTTATTGAATTTGGCAGAATCTTTAGGCAGATGCATCAATATTATTTCTTGAAAATTACATTTTCTTCCCATTGTTTCTGAAGTGCCTCCAGTTGGGACGGTGAAGGGATGTGCATCCCAAAGTGTCTGTTCTGGAGCCCTGAATCCTCAACTGGGAGCCATTGTGGACCTGCACTGCTGTGAGGGAAACTTGTGCAACAACGCCCTGCGCATCGGACAGAGCATCCTCTTCCTCCTCCTGGTGCCTCTGGCCTCCTTCTTCCTCTTCAACTAAGCAGCACTTTGACCTGCACAGCCACCCTAACCCTCCTCGACTACTCGAGGATGGTGCAAATCAAATAAATTCATACAATGTTGGTTAAACTTGTTCAATTTGATTAAAAATTGTTTTCTTTTCCTGGTTTTATCATTCCACTTCTCTGCCTTTAACGAAATATTCTGAAATCATTTAATGTTGTTTTCATTATAGGTAACACAAATAAGTTTGCGCAGACAGGGATGTAAACTGCAATTCGACTGCTTAGCAGAGGCATACAACCGCGAGACGATTATTTTGCTGGTTTGAAATAAAAATGTAAAGTAAAATGCCTCCTTGTGTCATGTAGAATCACATTAAAGAATTGCATAAGGGACACCTCAGTG
This sequence comes from Conger conger, assembly GCF_963514075.1. Classification (NCBI taxonomy): domain Eukaryota; kingdom Metazoa; phylum Chordata; class Actinopteri; order Anguilliformes; family Congridae; genus Conger; species Conger conger. Next base: position 83,686,146 of record NC_083760.1, on the reverse strand, counting down.
ATCCACGTTATAACCTACATTGTTTGAACATATAGCCTACAGTGTTATTGATATGCATGATGCATATTCAAAACACACTACAAAAAATATTTGGTTCTCTTCTCCAAGGAGTCAGTCAGTAGTCATTGCTTGTAATATAGTTGTAATGGTGCTGCAGAACGAATTAAAAGTACAATTTGAATCCCAGTGTAGTCACAATCAGATCTGCACAGCCGTTGGACCCTTGAGCAAGGCCCTTAACCCTGTATTGCTCCAGGGGAGGATTGTCTCCTGCTTAGTCTAATCAACTGCTCTGGATAAGAGTGTCTGCCTAATGTAATGTAATGTAAATTTAAATGTAATGTAAATGTAAATGTAAATGTAAATGTAAATGTAAATGTAATGTAGTGTAATGTAATGTTATGTAATGTAATGTAATGTAATGTAATGTAAGTTTTTGAACATGCACATGGTAAAATACGGTTAAACACAAATTCAAGACTCCACTTCTTACCCCCAGAAACTCTTGCCCCTGCCCCCCTCAAGGCCCATCCATTTGTAAAACCCCACGCTAACCCAATGACGGAATTTAACGAGGGCCAAAGCTGGTTTTGCGTGCTTGTCCTTCTGGCGTTGCTGGGAGAATATTAGTAGGGGTAATTATTATCCTCCGGCCAAGAACAGAGTAAAATTACGTTTAAGAATATACTGGGTCCGTTGCCACGGGTCGGATATGGATTGACCTGCCCCATATCCCGCTTACGGCTGGCCTGAAACGGATCAGTACAATTCTTAATATTCTCCCTTCTCAAACAGGGCCATATTGTAAGCTTAGTGGTTACTATAGTTTTACTCGTTTATCTGACTCCATTTAAGATTAGAATTTTAAGATTTGGGTTTGAAACATACGCGAACCTCTAGAGTGATTACACTCGACTCTTACCTACGCCACCATTACTCAATATATGCTCCCGGGATTAGCATTATTGCTGAAATCTCAGTTCTCTGAGGGTCTAGCCAACACAGTACATGCGAAACACTGCCATGATAGTTGCGAGCCCAGGTCGGCGTGTATTTAGAGGGCTCCTTAGAGTTAACTTGACAGGTACCAGCGTCCTAACGCCCAGAGGGTTCCCTTCACACCAAATTACAAGAGCCATACACCACCAATCCTTTTATGGGCCGAACTTGACGGCCTCTCAGCTTAGAACTACCACGAATGTACCAAGCCGCTGATCAGTCGGTCTTTAGCCACCATTTCCTCCTGAGTATTCAGTTGTAATTTAGGCTGAAAAAGGTACTAGATGAATTAGAGTCATGGAGATCACGCAAGTTACAAACAAAATAGTTTATTCGCAGACAGGTAGGTTATTAGCTTTCGAATTCCAATAGTCAATTTCAGAATACACAAATTAAGAATAGAGATAGAGTAAATCATCATACCTAGCCTGCTTTGGCTACACATAAACACAGAGTATAGAATATGCAGAGTGTGGGAAGCCGATTACGATCTTCCTGATACTTACATATAAATACAATATGCTGTGTGGGATGCCGGTTACGGTCTTCCCAGATTGGTCTGTCTCCCTTGCATTTTATGCCAAATCATACATTTGAAACCATAAATCAACCTGGAGGGGTAGTCAAATCTGGAATTTAGACCCCCACCCTTGGGGGTGGCGGCACGGATGGTGCAGTGGGTAGCACTGCCGTCTCACAGCAAGGAGGTCCTGGGTTCGAATCCCCGTCGGCCGGGGCCTCTCTGTGTGGAGTTTGCATGTTCTCCCCGTGTCTGTTTGGGTTTCCTCCGGGTACTCCCACAGTCCAAAGACATGCAGCTAAGGCTGATTGGAGAGTCTAAATTGCCCATTGGCATGAGTGTGTGAGTGAATGGTGTGAGTGCCCTGCGATGGACGGGCTACCTGTCCAGGGTGTATTCCTGCCTTTCGCCCAATGTATGCTGGGATAGGCTCCAGCCCCCTGCGACCCTGTTCAGGATAAGCGGGTTAAGATAATGGATGGATGGATGGATGGACCCATGGGGGTTGTTAAGTAGGGAAAATGAGATGATTCCCAGAGAGGACGTGTAGGTTTTCCCTTGAGTTACTGAAACTATAGTTTATTAAACTCCATTTGGTATGAAATGTATCTCATCCGATTCCTTGATTTTACCGGATCACATCCATACCAAACAGATTACCCTTATGTTCTATCAAGTTGCAGTTATCATGAAACTTCCCTCCTGATTATCCATTTTACATGCACTCCTTGTTACCATTACATAAGACTTAATGCAATAATATAAGGATCACATAGGCAATGTTTTCAAGGTTTTACCGGGTCTATTTACTATCTTAATAGCAGTTTTGAATATTTAATCTAGGAGATCAATCACTGGTGTAATGACAGCAGAGCCCAAATGAGGGCACTGTGGGAGTGTCCCGAGCCTTTCCCAAAGGTAGTGGTTCACGGTTCCCATGACTTATTGACCCCTGTGACCTCTCAACTAAAACACAGCCACAGTCCATCACCGATGGCCTGAAACTCCCCAAAGCTAGTCAAAACAGTGTATTGTCCTTGACATGTACCAGAAACCCCAGCTTTCAGGTTCCTCACAAATGGCAGCCCTTCCTGACCACTATGCTACAGGCCGCCCCATCATATCTATGAATGCTGTAGTTGGGAGTCTTCATGATAACTGCATTATGCTGTAAATATGTATTTGTGCCTCTCATGGTAATATATCTTTTGGATAAACCTGATTTGGGTGAATGAAAGGAAAGGAGACACCCCAGATTGCTTGGTTTCTTCTCCTTATCTCCAAAATCTAGGCCTTAGTTCTTGACCCTAAAAATGGGTCACCCATCTGTAATTTACCGCCAACCCCCACCAGGCAGTGGTCAGGGGGCTAAAACATATGGCTTCTACAGAGACAGCTTTTGCCGAGATTCCCCTCGGCTCCTGAATGGTTATGATATCAAAGGTAGACCATTACACCAGTCACACTGAACCAATCAGAATAACACCAAACATTACTATATTCCGACCTGGGATTATCATGAAACATCTTCATGCCATCTCCAGTATTCCTATGCTCTAACCTGTAACTTTCGGCAACTTTCTCAATAGCTACAGACCTCCAAACTTCATGTGATCTTCAGATTAGCTCAAGAACAGTGCGTAGAGAGCTTCATGGAATGGGTTTCCATGGCCGAGCAGCTGCATCCAAGCCTTACATCACCAAGCGCAATGCAAAGTGCCGGATGCAGTGGTGTGAAGCACGCCGCCACTCGACTCTAGAGCAGTGGAGACGTGTTCTCTGGAGTGACGAATCACGCTTCTCCATCTGGCAATCTGATGGATGAGTCTGGGTTTGGCGGTTGCCAGGAGAACGGTACTCTGACTGCATTGTGCCAAGTGTAAAGTTTGGTGGATTATGGTGTGGGGTTGTTTTTTGGGAGTTGGGCTTGACCCCTTAGTTCCAGTGAAAGGAACTCTTTATGCTTCAGCATACCAAGACATTTTGGACATTTGGATAAGAACTGTGGGGGAAATTCCCTGGAGAGACGTCTTGCAAGCAACCTTTCCTTGTTTAATACTGCAGCAAAACAAGCACGGAGAATGCATCACACCAATGTGAGAAAACACTCTAGATTTTAGCAGACAGGGTGTCTATTCTTAAACCATTACACATCCTAAGTTATCACATGAATGCATTATGGTGAAAGCCAATCATCTTCATACAGTGTTTAAGTACTTTTCCATCACACGTTGTACTCCTGGGCCCACATCTGCCCTTTAAGTCATGTAACATTTGTTTTGCAATTAACACACTGCTACAGCAACTACAAAGCTTACATTTATCATCCGTCTTTCCTCCTTAGGCTGGTTAAGGAAAAACCGACCTTGGGTGCGATTCTTCCTCATTATTTTTCTCATAACTAGCACATGAGTGCACCCAACAATGGGAATGTTCTGCTCTATCTCCTGCACATATGCCTATATGACGTAAGCTGTGGCAGAGCACTCACCCCTCCCTTACATTTTTGCTGGTTATCTGTCACAAGCACAATTTATTATTTTAAGCAGTTTTCTAACTATATGCATTGTACATATCTGGATACAGATATCTTAGGTTACATTATATTTTTCTCCCACAATCCCTCCTTTTATCATATAAATGATAACATGTTCACAGAAAAAAACAATTTGCAGTGACTGGCGTGAAGATGTTCGTTCAGCCACCCGGACTGCGGTTGGAGTCGTGAGCAGGATCTGGAACGGTCCACGCCACCTGGGTTCGCACCACCTCTTCCTCTGGAAGTCCTTCACCTCCACCCAGTCTCCTGGTTTCAGCTGATGTCCAGGTTCATCTCGTTTGGCTGGTTGTGCTGCTTTTACCTGCATTGAGACAAATCGCAGTGGTCAATGCTTTCATCAAACTGTTGTAGAAATGTGAACCTGGATCCGAGGACATTTGTTTTGGTATTCCCCACCTGGGAATGATTTCCCTAATAAGTACTTTCGCCACCGTTGTTGCATCTGCATGTCTGCAAGGAAAAACTTCAATCCATTTTGAAAACATATCAATGATCACCAAACAATACTTTTGGCCTCTGCAAGGGGTTAGTTCAATGAAATCCATCATTAAGTACTCAAACGGCTCTTGTGCTGTTGGTTGAGTGCCTGGTTCCATTTTTACTGCTACTCCGACGTTGTGTGTTGCACACACGATGCATCTGGAACAAAAATTTTGTGAGTGACTTTTGAATGCCTATGTGCTGAGGTCCCAATTTTGTTCCATTTCTGCCACCATCCCTCCTTTTGACACATGGGTCTTTCCATGTGTCAATTTCAGGTAGTATGGAACCAAACATTGGGGTAGAAAAGGTTTACCTGAGGCTTTCCCCACCCACAGACCATTGACCTTTGACCCTTTGTTTTTCCATTTAGCCTTCTCTGTGATGGTAGCTATTTTCTGACTATCTTGTATTGTGAGCTGTGGGTCTTTTTGTTCGTTCAACTTTTGGAGGGTCGTTTTCATAAGGGGATGTGCTGCTGCCTTAGCAGCTGCATCAGCCGCTGCATTTCCTCTAGCCACGGGTGTATTGTCCCCAGTGTGTGCGGTGCATTTGCAAACTGCCACAGATCTGGGTAGCATGATGGCGTCCATAAGATGTCTGACCAGGGGTCCATTCTGAATGGTTTTTCCTGCACTGGTGAGAAATCCTGTGTTTCCAAATTGTACCGAAATCATGTACCACTCGAATTGAGCACCTGCTGTCTGTGCAAATTGTTACAGCTTTACCTTTTGCCAAATGACACCCTGGGGTAAGGGCGAACAATTCTTTGGGCTTAGAGAGAATCGAAGCGATTCTCAAAATACCAAACCCCAGACTAAAACTCAGATTATGTCTGAGTTTTAGTTATGTAATTCTGCAGCTTGGGCAGAAAGGTGACCCGGTAGCTGGTCGGACTCTTGTACCTCATGTTCGGTTACTATTGCATAGCCCACTTGATTTTCACCGGTTGTGGGATCCTTTGAGGCGGATCCGTCAACAAAAAATTCAATATCCATATTCGGTATGGGTTCTGTTTTTAGGTCTGGTCTGGGGGTGAGGATTTCCTCCAAAATCGCAACACAGTCTCCATCTGCTTCTGTGGGAAGAAGAGTAGCGGGATGTAAAACAGTGCATCGTTTCACAACAACATTAGGTAGGGTTGTTAATACATGTTGGTAGTGGAGCATGCGAAGGTACTGTGATGGTGTGTGGATGTTTTGCTGCCTCAGGATCTGGACAACGTGCCCTAAACAGTCTGAAACCATTAAGTGTGACAAATATGCGATAAAAGAGGAAATCAGAAAGGAGGCAAATACTTTTTCATGGCACTGTATATGTTCTGTTCAAACTTATGGGAAAATTATATACTTTTATTTCAATACATTTACTCTCACATTTCAAAGTTTTTATTAAGTAATCTCATTTTTTTCTGAAAACCATAAACAGATTATTGGCACCCGAACAATTATTGTAAATAAAATCAACAAAATAATTGGTAATACAATTTTACTTCATTTGGTTAATCTCAGTCTGACGGAACTGCAATGGTCTCCAGAATTACTGGCACCCTTCATAAATATTCACAAAAAATGCTGTAAAATAAAAAAAAGTTTACTAACTTAAGTTTTATTTTCCAACATGTGTAAAGCAGTGTGCTTTATCAATAGAATCAAACAAATAAAAACTTTTTTTTAATCCCACAATTATTGGCACCCCTGGTTTAATACTGCAAACGCCCCTGGAAAACATCTGTCAGTCTTTTCCGATAATTTTAGAGGACACAGGGACTTTTGACCATTCCTCCATGCAGAACATTTCAGAATCATCGATATTCTTGGGATACCCCCCTCTTCAGTTCAGACCACGTTTTTCACGGGATTGGCCACTGCAGAACATAGTCATTGTTTTTACTTGACCATTTTTATGTGAATTCTGATGTATATTTGGAATCATTATCCTGCTGGACAATCAGCCTATGACCAAGTCTCAAATTCCTGGCAGAGGCAACCAGATTTTCTGCCAAGGGTTCCTGATACTTTGTTGAATTCATTGTGCCATTGATCTTAAATAGCGCCCCTGGACCACTGGCAGTAAAATATCTCCAAAACATCAACGGCCCACTGCAGGGTTCCCACACCTTCATAAACATCCAATTCAAGGACCTTCCAATGACTTTCAAGGATCAATAGCCTACAATTCAAGGATCCCTCGCAGCGTAGTTTGAGAGACAACAATTAAAAAGAGGCTTGAATGTGTGTTCACCAGGTCTGTAGGTCTCTTGCCATCTCTAAGAACACCAAAAAGAAAATTGTATTCTTTAAACATGTATTCATTTAGACAGCAAAGCTGCATGTCGGAACTTTTTGTAGTTAAATATTCACTTTTTTTACTATTAAGTTTATAAATTGGCCTTAGCAAGACCCAACAAAATCATTAGCGTGACATGACACCAAATGAGAGCTTGAGAATCAATTATATTATAATTTGTTGTACTGGAAGTACACTGGCGAGAAATCACAGGGAAGTGACATGTTTTGCCCAAAACATTATCAGGTGCTGCTGGCGTTTTTGGTGGTTTTATACAAGTTATTTAGTATTTGCTGTGTTTGTCATGGATCTGGTAGGCATTCGACTAGGTTTTCCAGACATTACCTTTTTGTGCCGCTAGATCGCGCCATTGTCGCATTCTGGCCTATTTTAGTAATTAATTCCACTTTGGCAATGAATGGCGATTAGGTCATCTATGCCCTCGTGTTGATGAATGATTATAATTGCCTGCCGCGTGGGATCGCATTACTGACCACGGCTAGCTACGTGCCTGTCTATTTAAGCCCTGTTTCTCTTTGAATCGGCATTCATCATCGCACGTTATTTTATGTTCATTTGTGCATTATGTGAGGTATGACTGACTATTCTTTATGGCCTATTATGACGAAGTCTATGGGAGCTAAACACAATTCTCCGTCAGTTTAGGGTAATTGGGATAGTCTCACATCTTCACTTTCACGTTTTATTTTTGTGCACAAATGTTAGACACAGGTGGAAGACAGAATCCCTCAGGGAGTTTGATACCCCGTTCGCAGATTCCTACGGTCTACGCCAAGGGCTCGATTGTTGAGGTTATTGTGCCCTTGTTCCACATGCTTTCTCGTTTTCTATTTGTCCACATAGTTAACCTCCGCCTTGTTCAAAGGCTACCTTTGGGAAGGAAGGAGCTTTAGGTCGTGTTAATGTGGACCTATGAGTTCTGAGACCCGTTGGTAATTAAGATTGGTTCAGATTCCCTATAGTTTTGATGAAGCGTAAGTGGTGGTTAAAATGTTCTTGGTGCCATTATGTGTCTTTCCAATAGATTGCGGTCTCCTAGCATAGCAGCCGTCTAAACATTCACTTTGGTATAGCGAGGTATTTCGTTTGGTCACTTTTGAAATGCATTGTTTTCGTGGTTGTGTCGTCTTTGTCGGTCATCGGATATACAGCACGAAGTCGCTATTCGCAACTGGTGGCGGATGGAGCAGGTAGGTTACGTTCGCATGAACCCCATACATGGGGGTCGTATGCTTTTTGTTTCCTTAGTGCTGATCTGTTATGTGTTACACTCAGGTTAATGACACGTGTTTTGGAATGTTCGCCCCTCTCGTCCGAGAGCTTTGCGAATCCCCCCTCTATGTGGGGGACCATCGGCGCTGCTCGTGTATCTCGTGTAAATGTGTTTTTGTTAGTGCGTTCAGTTCACCCAGTAGTTGACGCATTCGTAAGTCCCCTGTTTAGTCATATGAGCCGAGCTGAGCGTCGTCCTGGGCGGATCGCCCCTCTCCAATTGAGAGCTTTGCGAAAGTGCTTTAACTCGAGTCCGAAATAGACTCTCGCCGCCGTGCATGTACACGTCCTACCCCCTTATTAGGATTCCTGCTGCACCAGTGGAACTAGGGGGTTTATTTGTTTAATGCATCTCCTTTTTGAAAGTAACCCTGCGTCGTCAGGTGAATTAAATTGTAAATATTGTCGGTTATGGCGGCACGGATGGTGCAGTGGGTAGCACTGCCGCCTCACAGCAAGGAGGTCCTGGGTATGAATCCCCGTCGGCCGGGACCTCTCTGTGTGGAGTTTGCATGTTCTCCCCGTGTCTGCGTGGGTTTCCTCCGGGTACTCCGGTTTCCTCCCACAGTCCAAAGACATGCAGGTCAGGCTGATTGGAGAGTCTAAATTGCCCGTAGGTATGAGTGTGTGAGTGAATGGTGTGTGTGCCCTGAGATAGACTGGCGACCTGTCCAGGGTGTATTCCTGCCTTTCGCCCAATGTATGCTGGGATAGGCGCCAGCCCCCCTGCGACCCTGATCAGGATAAGCGGGTTCAGATAATGGATGGATGGATGGATGGATGGATATTGTCCGTTATTATAATGTAAATGTTGGTGGACTGCTTCCTTAGTCGAATTGTAGATGTTTCAGTTTATTCGTGTATTAGGGATTGTGTTCCCGCTTTGTCAATGGAAAAGGAGATGGGATGTCTTGTTTGTCTTTCGTGTTCACTTTGCCGTTCCCGGTTTTAGGTATGCTCTGTCGCAATTGGGACCCTGGCGCAGTTTGTCTAGGCTACCTATGTCATAGTTTTTCCTCACAATTCTCAGATTAAAATTGTCGACCGGTTATTATGGTCGTTTTCTTCGTTGGCTAATTGCCAGGAGACCAGAGACGTGCCTCCTCTGGGGCACGTGTCTGGTCTCTAGGGATGCCCCCAGAAAAAACTCAGTGGTTATCTCACGTCTTGTGAGTAACTTGTAGAACCCAACTTGGTCGCGTTTGGACCTCCGATCCCGCTCCTTTACATTGTTAATATTAAGTGAATGAGTAAAGTCATTGTAGCATTATAATTTTCTAGGGTCTGCAAACTAAGGGTGTGAACGGTTAACCGGTTAACCGAAACGGATTCGTAACCGGTTACAAAAAATGGATACCGATAACCGATAATTTTTTTCTGAAGGTGAAATTGTAAGCTCAGTTTTAAATAAATGAACGTTTTTCATCAGGCGTATTAGTGCGGTTCTAAACTAGCAATCGACTAGCTTCAGTAGTTTGAGCAAGAAATCAAGAGGTTTAAAATGCAAACACCATAAAATGCAAACACCATAGGGAATTGAATACTACAGTATTAGAGTTATCACATAATTTCTGTAGCTTTGGTTGACTTAAGGTTTATTGTAACGTTGTGTCGTTTCTTAAGGTTCACAGATAAAAATATGTCTATCAACTATCAGCTACATTACGCTCTCAATATGATTGGCATACAGTCAGGTCCATAAATATTGGGACATCTTTTTGGCTCTATACACCACCACAATGGATTTGAAATGAAACGAACAAGATATGCTTTAACTGCAGACTTTTAGCTTTAATTTGAGGGTATTTACATCCAAATCAGGTGAACGGTGTAGGAATTACAACAGTTTCTATATGTGCCTCCCACTTTTTAGGGACCAAAAGTAATGGGACAATTGGCTGCTCAGCTGTTCCATGGCCAGGTGTGTGTTATTCCCTCATTATCTCATTTACAAGGACCAGATAAAAGGTCTAGAGTTCATTTCAAGTGTGCTATTTGCATTTGGAATCTGTTGCTATCAACTCCTAATATGAGATCCAACGAGCTGTCACTATCAGTGAAGCAAGCCATCATTAGGCTGAAAAATCTAAACAAACCCATCAGAGAGATAGCAAAAACATTAGGTGTGGCCAAATCAACTGTTTGGAACATTCTTAAAAAGAAAGAATGCACCGGTGAGCTCAGCAACACCAAAAGACCCGGAAGACCACGGTAAACAACTGTGGTGGATGACAGAAGAATTATTTCCCTGGTGAAGAAAAACCCCTTCACAACAGTTGGCCAGATCAAGAACACTCTCCAGGAGGTAGGTGTATGTGTGTCAAAGTCAACAATCAAGAGAAGACTTCACCAGAGTGAATACAGAGGGTTCACCACAAGATGTAAACCATTTGTGAGCCTCAAAAACAGGAAGACCAGATTAGAGTTTTCCAAACAACATTTAAAAAAGCCTTTACAGTTCTGGAACAACATCCTATGGACAGATGAGACAAAGATCAAGTTGTACCAGAATGATGGGAAGACAAGAGTATGGAGAAGGAAAGGAACTGCTCATGATCCAAAACATACCACCTCATCAGTGAAGCATGGTGGTAGTGTCATGGCATGTATGGCTGCCAATGGAACTGGTTCCCTTGTATTTATTGATGATGTGACTGCTGACAAAAGCAGCAGGATGAATTCTGAATGAAAAAACTGAAGGGAAAATGCCCCAAGAACAAGCAGGAACTGAAGACAGTTGCAGTAGAGGCCTGGCAGAGCTTCACCAGGGATGAAACCCAGCGTCTGGTGATGTCTATGCGTTCCAGACTTCAGGCTGTAATTGACTACAAAGGATTTGCAACCAAGTATTAAAAAGTGAAAGTTTGATTTATGATTGTGTCGTGAGCCACGGACCCCTTGCCGAGCTCAGACCTCACGTTCCCACGAGCAGTACCTCACAATGAGGTGTCTCGGGGACGAACTCAAGTACTCCGAACGTCCTGGAGCCCTGGTAAATTCTACTGAACTTCCAGCCCAGTCTCGGAGTGAAGGGTGTGATGCAAATCTGGTATTCGATGTCCTGTATTCAATGTATTCCTCTAAAGAATCTTTATCACATATGATTATAGTAAGATATACTTTATTATAATCAATCAAAAGAATAGAGTTATACAGATTACAGTGTACATATCATCTTTTTCAGTTTGCTGATCACATGCAAGTTACATATACCCCTTTAGCTCTTTCTAAGTTACCTTTCCACCTATGATGTTTAAAAATCAAGGTACACCCCTCAAATATCCATCCTCTTTGGCCTTAGCCTTATCCTATAGCTCCCCCTTCTGGACGTTTAAAAGAAACTATTCCTAGAATATTATATTTATCTAACTATAATAACTTCTCTACATTTTTCTACTTTATATAGTACCTTAATGAGAAATCAAAGACATTAAAATAAAAGGAAACTTATAATGTGTTACTTCTATGTATTACTTTTCCTACTTCTACAAGTAATATAGATTATAATTACCGCTCCAGCTTGGTTATAGTTGTTCTGCGTGGCTCTTTCTTCAGCTGAGTCCGCACCGCGTACGTCACTCCTCTCTCCATATCCATATCCTGGAGTGGCGCGCAGAGGGAGCGCGCCACTCCAGCTTGACTACAGCTGTCCTGCGTTGCTCTCTCTTCAACAGCTCGTAGATATCTTGTGAGGCAAAATTCTAAGATCCTACCCTAAGGTCTAAAAGCTTATTCCTTATATATCTTTTTTGCATACAAAAGTGTACCTTGTCGATAAGAAATGTCCCCAATATTTCAAGCGGGAAGACATTTATCTCTTATGTAACTTGTTTTTTAATGACCATATTCATTATTTCTGTTTTTCCAACTGTCATTTTCTCATACTGAAATTTCCCCAATACTTTATCTCATGTGCCCCTCCGGTTTGGGAATTTCCACCATCTTAATATACGAGTGGAAAAACACTAGCTTTTTTGTATTCTTTTAAGGAACCTATTCATCACTGGTGTCTGTTTCAATTTCATAGTCTCTCCTTGACTTCCTCCACACCTTGATCTCATGCAAGCCAGAAGTTAATGCCTGCCACCATCTCAATACACTCTTCAGGCGCCCCTACAAAGGACATCCAGCCAATAGCTGAGTGTAAATCGTCCCCCAACTTCTTCTACAGTCAGTCCTTTGAATCTATCCGATAAATTATTTGTGCTATAATCAGGAAGGCCCTTGAAGCCTCTTAATATTCTTTCGGTATTGACATCCCTTCCATTTACCTTATCTCTCCTACATTTTTCCATCTCCTCATATTCTTTGATCTCCCAATTATCTTCATTGTTTTTCTCATCCTGTTGCTTTAACCAGGCCTTGTGCTCCTCCCCTGTAGGAGCAAGCCCACACGTGTCAACCAAGTATGTTATCACATCTATCGTCTCCCTGAATGCAAAACTCCCTGGGTCACCAATTTCAGCGTGTTCAGCATCTTCCATGGTCATGCTAGAACACATTCTACGCATGGCCTCAGTCAGGCCTTTACCCTTGCTCTCTAAAACCCTGAATCTAAGTCCTCTGACTTCAGACTCCTCAGTATCCATATACGGTTGTACATTTATCTTGTACCACATATTTTTCTTCTTACGGGCGTTCTTACTACCACCTCGATGGCGTGTGCGAGGGGTTAACAATGCATTCCTTCTTAACCCATCCCACGTCAATCTCTCATCAGGGGGGCCTAGGGCCGGGTCCTCGACAATTGTTAGTTTGTCCCATTACTTTTGGTCCCTTAAAAAGTGGGAGGCACATATAGAAACTGTTGTAATTCCTACACCGTTCACCTGATTTGGATGTAAATACCCTCAAATTAAAGCTGAAAGTCTGCAGTTAAAGCACATCTTGTTCGTTTCATTTCAAATCCATTGTGGTGGTGTATAGAGCCAAAAAGATGATAATTGTGTCGATGTCCCAATATTTATGGACCTGACTGTAAACGGCCGCAGTCTCGTTTTCATGGATTAATACTGGACATAATACTGGACACAATGAAACTCCAAGTCACCATTGCCCTGACGTGCGCACTCTTCTCCAAAGGTAATACCACTAAAACTTTCTCTCGTGACAGTTTGAAAGCAATAATGTCAACTGAAATTGTTGTCATTAATGGCAGGTGGGATTTAGTTTAACATGTAGGCTATGTTGGCTAACACAGTATTCTCCTACAGACTATTGTTCAGCCCTTCTCAAATATTCACCAACTCAGTTCGTGAAAACTGAGACGCCTTTAGTCTAGTCTTGTGCTTAATGTAGATTGACGACTTCTGTTTAGCTGCCAAATTCAGTTAAGGTAATTATTTTGCGTTATATTATATTTGGTGTTTATTGTCCTGATTTTAAATTGAACTTTTCATGAGGAGTGACATAGAAATGAGCTCTTACTTTAGAAGGGTCTGCAACTGTATACTTTTTAAGAATAAAATAAGTGTTTCTTTCCAAATATGTTTCAGCATACCCACTGGATTGTTTTGAGTGTGTAGCCACTGGTACTGGACCATGTTCACAGACTACAAAAACATGTCAAGCAAACCAGACCAAATGTACCAGTTACACAGCAGCAGTCACCCTGGGTGAGCTAGAACGACAACAAGATGTGCATGCTAGCAGGCGTTCTTTTACCAACAGCCTTTACTAAATCGGCTGATTATACAGTCACCCAAGGGGATATGGCCTCTAATTTGCACTTGGAATTTTTTCCAGGCAATATTCTGTAGTGATTCCAAGCAGAATCATCTGAATTGTGATGAGGAGGATTTCAGTTTTTCAGTTTGTCATGGGATATATGCAATTAATTATGTGCAAGATGTAGATTATTTTTGTCTAGTGGTTTGGTTGATAAGGAAAAAGAGGACAAACAGGCTTGTTGAGGCTTGCCTTGAAGTGAAACACACATTAGAAATGATATACTAATGTATATCCTGAGGCCTGGCAAAAAAGTTTACATCGTCTTTTTGACATAAAATGGGTGACAAAAAATGTATGAGATTTAGACCAAAAACTCATGTCCCCTACAGGGTGTTTTAGATGTAACAGGCTTTGATTTTGATATTTTATATTTATATATATGTATATGTATATGTATATGTATATGTATATCAGTGGAGGCTCCTCCATAGAGGTGGAGGAGGCCTGGCCTCCCCAATAATTTGAGAGAAGAGAGAGATTTAAAAAAAACAATAAATGTATTTATTTTATTTCTTTATTTTAACAAAAAACATATTTTTTATTTTTTATATTCATATTATTTTAGTTTTGTTCATAAATCTAAATTTTCCCATGGCTAAAACCCAATATTGCAATTGTAAAGCAACAGGCCAGATTTCCCTATCAGTTTGTATTAAGGGAGGCCAGGCCAATGAAGTCAATGTAATGCATTTTTTTTCATGCCAATATGTGATTGGCCAGATCACTGAAAATGGGTGGGCAACGGAGGCCTGGCCTCACCATGCATTGTGTCCAGAGCTGAAAGATTGACATTTTGTTCGTCCAATCACATGCTACTGGTTCATTCGGAATCAACTATCCTTTCCTTTCCTATTCAACACAGAAGCCATTTTGAGAATTCGCTAGTCACTTCAGTCAAACAAACACTCGCCATAGTGGCTACGAGTGTCCTATCAACTTGTGCTTTTCAGTAAATTTAGAGAACACCCCTGGCTATCATCCCTGGAGGTTATAGCTCATTTGGCCAAACACTTTTGCTTAAAACTACCTCGGAAGTTGGCGAGATTCTAGCGCAATTTGAGATCTTGGGCTGGAGATATGCAGATTCCAGATACTAGGGAGTGAGAATGACATTCAATAGGTCATGTTAGACACCATTTGGGATTTATTGAACAGTTTTATTTTTAATGTAGTCCATTTCGTTTTATTACAAGTCAATTTAATAATCTTCCATATCAAATTACTGAATTGTTGCTCTGTGAGGAAATTCACTCTAAATACGAATAGAGTGCTGCCCTCTAGTGGATAACGTTAACGTTAGATAAAGCCAACTGGAACCATATTTTTACATATTTTATATTAAATATATTGAAGAAAACTACATATGATAAAGAAAGTGTTATCTTATCTTTTTTATATGCTAAACTTGATTAAATTGGTGATTACATGTTGAAGCTGTAGAAGAATGAAAAATGTAAGCTAAACAAAATTGTTTTTAACTACATAATTCAAATTCCTGCCTTTTACACATGTTCACTTGGCATTTATATTACATCCAAATGTCATTTCTCAGCTTAATTATCAGGCAGGCTCATAGACTTACAGCAATGTCATTTCTTCAGGAAGGCACAAGGCTAAGCTCTGCACAATGAATTTCATCAGCCAGAACTTTCTGACTGTAGCTTACACTCCAAATAGTATGCCTTTGGCCAGCACAAAGACAGATAAGAGAACAGGGAACATTCCATCGCGAGTGAAGTGAGCAAGCGGAAAAAAATGGCCTCCTCAATTCTGGAAGTCACCAGCCTCCACTGATGTATATGTATATATATATGTATGTATATATATATGTGTGTGTGTGTGTGTGTGTGTGTGTGTGTATGTATGTGTGTGTGTATATATATATATATATATATATATATATATATATATATATATTTATATATATATATATATTATATACATACATACAGCGGGTAAAATAAGTATTGAACACGTCACCATTTTTCTCAGTAAATATATTTCTAAAGGTGCTACTGACATGAAATTTTCACCAGATGTCGATAACAACCCATGCAACCACACATGCAAAGAAATCAAACCTTTGATGTCCATAAATTAAGTTATGTGTAATAAAATACACTTAGATACATTTATTTAATACTTCGTACAAAAGCCTGTTGGTAATAACAGCTTCAAGACGCCTCCTGTATGGAGAAACTAGTTGCATGCATTGCTCAGGTGTGATTTTGGCCCATTCTTCCACACAAACAGTCTTCAAATCTTGAAGGTTCCGTGGGCCTCTTCTATGAACTCTAATCTTTAGTTCTTTCCATAGATTTTCTATTGGATTCAAGTCAGGTGATTGGCTGGGCCATTCTAGCAGCTTTATTTTCTTTCTCTGAAACCAAGTGAGAGCTTCCTTGGCTGTGTGTTTGGGATCATTGTCTTGCTGAAATGTCCACCCTCGTTTCATCTTCATCATCCTGGTAGATGGCAGCAGATTTTTATCAAGAATGTCTCGGTACATTTTCCCATTCATCCTTCCTTTAATTACATGAAGTTTGCCAGTGCGGTATGCTGAAAAACAACCCCACACCATGATGTTCCCACCTCCAAACTTCACTGTTGGTATGGTGTTTTTGGGGTGATGTGCTGTGCCATTTGACCTCCAAACATGGCATCCAAAGAGTTCAATTTTGGTCTCATCTGAAAATTACATTTTCTTCCCATCGTTTCTGAAGTGCCTGCAGTTGGGATGGTGAAGGGATGTGCATCCCAAAGTGTCTGTTCTGGAGCCCTGAATGCTGGACTGGGAGTCATTGTGGACCTGAACTGCTGTGAGGGAAACATGTGCAACAGCGCCCTGTGCATCGGACAGAGCATCCTCTTCCTCCTGTTTTTGATGCACATATTTGTTTAGCAAATGAGTATATTTTTCTATCCTGTTGAAAGCAGAAAGTGCAGGAGAGAGTAAGCAAAGGCACAAAGTCAGTATTCAAAGTATTTACGCCACAGGCATAAACACAGTTGAGGTGTATCACACTGTTACATTCACATACCCTCCGCTGATGCGTGATGCAACTAGAAGCAACATTTATTAATAGCTCGCCTCCGCTCAGTTGAGATAAGCATTCAAAACTATGTAAATTCAGGCTATCTGGCCAGGGTCCCGATCTATTTGATAAGTTATAAAATGTACTGTATCTTTATTTTGTTGTGGACTAAAACCTGTGGCGGCACAGATGGTGCAGTGGGTAGCACTGCCGCCTCACAGCAAGGAGGTCCTGGCTTTGAATCCCCGTCGGCCGGGGCCTCTCTGTGTGGAGTTTGCTTGTTCTGCGTGGGTTTCCTCTGGGTACTCCGCTTTCCTCCCACAGTCTAAAGACATGCAGGTTAGGCCGATTGGAGAGACTAAATTGCCTGCCCTGGTCCCCCGAATTACTGCCCATGTTGTGTATTTTTTAAATGTTCATGTATATACAGTACTGATAACTCAAGATTATTCTGTCTCAGTGCATTTCCATTAAGTTACCCCAAAAACCACAGCACAGAAATTCTAATCGCAGTCTTTAAGCTAGTAGTACTGCTGGTTTTCTTTTTTTATCTGGCAGTTTACTGATTAATGGCACTGGGATTTCACTCACCTGATGTCCCAGGTCTACTATTAGCCTTGAGGGCCAGATTTGAGTAGTCCAGGACTACAATCTGAGTACAATTTAAGGATGGCTTGTGAGGTTGGCCGGGTGGTTGAGGCCCAAAAACCGAGACAAATCCAGATATGCAGTCCAGGTGCTTTTATTTACACAGTGGACACCAATTCCGTGCAGCAATAGGTACAGTGCAGGCCCGGCCAAAATAAAACAAAATAACTAAAGGAAAACTAAATAGGAAAAAAATAACTAAAAACAAAACAGGCAAACAAAGAAAAACTCAGCCCTGCACTAGGCAATGTCCCTTTTACTCCTAGGCCCTTGCAGCTCTCCACACTGGCTGGTCTCTTTGATTTCGGCAGCAACTGAACCAGAAAAAACCCCCCTAGAACTCCAGCCTCCTCCCTTATATCCGCATGGGTCCTACTAAGAGAATGTTGATTAGTAATTAATAATCAATTATCCCCTGGGAGGTTAACACCTGGTCAACAACATATCCACACAACTCCAGATTACATTATAAAACATTATAATACATCTAAACAATGTTGTGATCAACAATGACAATTTAAATAACATTGCTCACCGAACTACCACTCAACACCCCTCCAACTCTACCATACTTGGTGCCTTCCCTGGGAACCCCCCCCCCCCCTTCATAAACACCTGGTACCTTCCAGTACAGGTTCGGCAGTTCCGGGTCTAAACAGAGGAGCGTGAGAGCAGAGAACAGGTAACAAACAATTGGTTGTCTTTACCAAACACTTAACAATAAATAAAAAGACATTCAGTACAAAACTAGTCCGTGTCTTTTTCTCTAAAACACTTTCTTTCTAACACTGACCCACGATGGAAAAATACTAAAACATTAACAAACAGAAACAGCCATACTACTCCCACACCACAACACAGACACCTCCAAGCCGGCTTGATCTAATCATTAATGGAAGTGGCCATGCATTGTGTGTGTATGCGAGTGTGCATCTTACACCAGAGGGCACGGCACACCGTGACATGGCTATTCTCCACTAATAAATCAAATGAATCAAAACATATTTATCTTTTAATTTCCTCTGCCATCTTTACTACACACTCTCAGAGAAACACATTCCAGCAGCTGGAATGGTTTGATCAGATAGCCCTAGGGGCTTATCCAACAGACATATGCCCTGTTATGTGAGATGTTACTTACAATGAATAGGAAATTCAATTGAAGGAATTTAATAGTTTTTCAGGTTTTGAAGCATCCATGGGTGTGTCTTGGGAATGGGAACACTGGCTCTGCTACACTGAGGCAGCATTAAAGTGACTATCCTTCCAACAGTTAGCAGAATTTGAACAATTTTTAAAGTCAAATGGAGTAAGACATATAAGATCTGCTCCTTATCATCCTGCATCAAATGGACTAGCTTGGTGAGCGATTGGGCCAGACTTTTAAAAGGACATTGGTAAAGCACAAGACCTCAACACTGTATTTGAAAAGTTCTTGTTTTGCTAAATGAACACTCCACACACAACCACTCAGAGAACCCCAGCACAGCTGTTTCAGAAACGACAGATTCGCACTAGATTGTTACTGGTAAAGCCTGATTTTAGTGATGGATTCACATTCAAAAAGTTCATATACAGTCAGTCAAAAAGTCGAACATGCAGCCGTCCCTTAAGAAGTTTTTCTGTTGATCAAACAGTGCTTGTCCGGAATTACAGGGGAAGGGATAAAAGGATAAAATGAAAAATCAGCAAGGTACTGGGATCAGTTACTTACATGGTGGAGATATATGGTGTGTCTGTCAAGTGTCAAGTAAATCATTTGTTGGATGCAAATGTTTCTGATTGTGAGATGCTAGATGAAAGGATACAGGATACCGGTTCAGCAGGTCTACTGTTGTCAATGTAACTGAACCATTACCAAACTCTGGGACTGAGATGGAGCCACAGCCGGCAGAGACTGGAGTGTGTACTTGCTCACTACGGATTGTTAGCCACCACAGAGACTGGTTTTATGAAGAAAAATTGAATTGTTAAAGACAACAGTTTTAAAAAATGATAATAAAATTGTTTATTTTATTTGAAAATTGTTCTGTAAAACGAGGGGAGGAGCTGTGATATATTACAACCAAACATCTTTACATTAATTCCTTACAATGTCATTGGCTCCTTCCATGACCTTTATGTTCATTGGTCAAATAAATGACAGTTGACACGGTCCTTATAAAGAGGGTATGCGCATCGGATAGTGAAGTTCAGAGAAGTACAGTTTGAACTTGTCCTCAATGGTTTCAGCTAGTGACAAATAAAATGGATGTAAGCCTCTGTTCTCCATTATTTGTACTTTCTCTGTTGGGTATACAACAGCTATACTGACCTTAAACAGGCAGACTGCATTTTTTTTAACCTGCTGATTCATGGTGCCCGTGGTGATTGCAATACCACCTTTTTATGTGGGCAATGTTAGATCAAGTGTTTGACCTACAATCTTTCTGCGTAATTCTGAAAGTTTGGACAATCTAACTTTAAGTTCTAAATACAGTTGCACCAAATAGTGATCCCATTTTGAATGACATTATGTAGTATAAAAAAATAAAAACAAACCATGTCTGTTCAGTAGTATTGTCTACCTGATGGACATGACAGGACAGATGTTTTAGCAGTTGTAAATGTCTTATACTGTATACTTCGTGCAGATATGCTGACAAGATTCTGTATCCTCATCGGAGGCATCGTAGTTTTGTGAGAAGTGATGTTACCCGGATACAAATGTCTCATGTACTCATGTGCTCTTATGGTCTGTACCTTGATCATTATTAATTAATTAACATATCGCCTGCCTCCATTTTGTGACCATAAATAGTAGATAATGTAAAGCAGTATCTATTGTTCATTTGTGTGTTTATATTAACCATGTCCTGACTTGTGAAGGTCAATAGCCTTTTTTTTGTTTTGTTTCTTTTAAGAGTTTGTTGACTTTCCTCGAGGTGACTATTAACACAGGTATTTTACGTCTCAGCTTATGTTTTAATTGCCAAAAATATATGCAATGGGTGAGGAAAATGATGTAAACAGTATACAGATCGCTAAGATTGAAGTAGCCTAAACTGAACAAAAAATCAGAATAGCATGTTATGGAGTACATTTTGTTCCTATTGGACAAATATAAAAGGCTGAACAACCAGCTGAACTGGAAAAAGCTTTGTTAATTACTATTGATGACGTTTCAAAATTGTACAGTCACTCACACATGATAGGCACATTGCTATAATACATTAGTCAAAACAAACCCATTATTCTTGCACCAACGCAAATATGCAAAATCAACATTTTTCAACATGCCCTCTGGTCACTTGTGCCCCGGTCTTCCCTACTCTGTCATAGTTGTATTAAGAAGATACAGATTGCAGATTTTGTATTTTGGAATATAATTGTCCAATTACGATTCATAACCGATATTGTATGTATTGTCATCCTTACTAGTCTTTATCAAGCGTGTGAACACTTTTGGAGGACACGATAATTACACTGTAACTGCATGTACTTCGGCAGACGCAGTTTCCTCACTGCACCCTGCCATATTCGGTATAAAATATAATAAGCTACAGTAACGCCCTGTCCAGTTGTGTTGTCTACCTGATGGACATGACAGGACAGATGTTCTGCAGTTTGAAACCTATTGCCCCAATTTACAGGAACATGCACAATTTTAAGTTTCTATTCAGAGAGGTGCTTTGAAACTATACCAGGGTCACGCCTTTACGCTCCTCAGGTTCACAGTATATATACGGTATATAAACGGTCGCAGTCTCGTTTTCATGGATTGCGCGCATAATACTGGACACAATGAAACTAGTCACCATTGCCCTGACGTGCGCACTCTTCTCCAAAGGTAATACCACTAAATCTTGCTCTCGTGACAGTTAGAAAGCAATAATGTAAATTGAAATTGTTGTCATTAATGGCATGTGGGATTTAGTTTAACATGTAGTCTACGTTGGCAAACACAGTATTCTCCTACAGACTATTGTTCAGCCCTTCTCAAATATTCACCCACTCAGTTCGTGAAAACTGAGAAGCCTTTAGTCTAGGCTAGATTGGCTACTTCTGTTTAGATGCCAAATTCAGTTAAGGTAATTATTTAGTGTTATATTATATATTGTTTTTATTGTCCTTTTAGCATGCAGATTTAAAATTGAACTTTTCATAAAGAGTGACGTAGAAATGAGCTCTTACTTTAGAAGGGTCTGCAACTGTATCAACTGAATCCCAGTGTAGTCACAATCAGATCTGCACAGCCGTTGGGCCCTTGAGCAAGGCCCTTAACCCTGTATTGCTCCAGGGGAGGATTGTCTCCTGCTTAGTCTAATCAACTGCTCTGGATAAGAGTGTCTGCCTAATGAAATGTAAATGTAAAGTTTTTGAACATGCACATGGTAAAATACGATTAAACACAAATTCAAGACTCCACTTCTTACCCCCGGAAACTGTTGCCCCTGCCCCCCTCAAGGCCCATCCATTTGTAAAACCCCACGCTAACCCAATGACGGAATTTAACGAGGGCCAAAGCGGGTTTTGCGTGCTTGTCCTTCTGGCGTTGCTGGGAGAATATTAGTAGGGGTAATTATTATCCTCCGGCCAAGAACAGAGCACAATTACGTTTAAGAATATACTGGGTCCGTTGCCACGGGTCGGATATGGATTGACCTGCCCTATATCCCGCTTACGGCTGGCCTGAAACGGATCAGTACAATTCTTAATATTCTCCAGTGTCCTAACGCCCAGAGGGTTCCCTTCACACCAAATTACAAGAGCCATACACCACCAATCCTTTTATGGGCCGAACTTGACGGCCTCTCAGCTTAGAACTACCACGAATGTACCAAGCCGCTGATCAGTCGGTCTTTAGCCACCATTTCCTCCTGAGTATTCAGTTGTAATTTAGGCTGAAAAAGGTACTAGATGAATTAGAGTCATGGAGATCACGCAAGTTACAAACAAAATAGTTTATTCGCAGACAGGTAGGTTATTAGCTTTCGAATTTCAATAGTCAATTTCAGAATACACAAATTAAGAATAGAGATAGAGTAAATCATACCTAGCCTGCTTTGGCTACACATAAACACAGAGTATAGAATATGCAGAGTGTGGGAAGCCGATTACGATCTTCCTGATACTTACATATACGTACAATATGCTGTGTGGGAAGCCGGTTACGGTCTTCCCAGATTGGTCTGTCTCCCTTGCTTTTATGCCAAATCATACGTTTGAAACCAGGCGGCAGTGCCATAAATCAACCTGGAGGGGAGGTCAAATCTGGAATTTAGACCCCCGCCCTTGGGGGTGGCGGCACGGATGGTGCAGTGGGTAGCACTGCCGTCTCGCAGCAAGGAGGTCCTGGGTTCGAATCCCCGTCGGCCGGGGCCTCTCTGTGTGGAGTTTGCATGTTCTCCCCGTGTCTGTTTGGGTTTCCTCCGGGTACTCCGGTTTCCTCCCACAGTCCAAAGACATGCAGCTAAGGCTGATTGGAGAGTCTAAATTGCCCATTGGCATGAGTGTGCAAGTGAATGGTGTGCGTGCCCTGCGATGGACAAATGAACCTGTCCAGGGTGTATTCCTGCCTTTCGCCCAATGTATGCTGGGATAGGCTCCAGCCCCCCTGCGACCCTGTTCAGGATAAGTGGGTTAAGATAATGGATGGATGGATGGATGGATGGACCCATGGGGGTTGTTAAGTAGGGAAAATACCAAACAGATTACCCTTATGTTTTATCATGTTGCAGTTATCATGAAACTTCCCTCCTGATTATCCATTTTACATGCACTCCCTGTTACCATTACATAAGACTTAATGCAATAATATAAGGATCACATGGGCAATGTTTTCAAGGTTTTACCGGGTCTATTTACTATCTTAATAGCAGTTTTGAATATTTAATCAAGGAGATCAGTCACTGGTGTAATGACAGCAGTGCCCAAATGAGGGCACTGTGGGAGGGCACTGAGGGCATTGTGCCAAGTGTAAAGTTTGGTGGATTATGGTGTGGGGTTGTTTTTTGGGAGTTGGGCTTGACCCCTTAGTTCCAGTGAAAGGAACTCTTTATGCTTCAGCATACCAAGACATTTTGGACATTTGGATAAGAACTGAGGGGGAAATTCCCTGGAGAGACATCTTGCAAGCAACCTTTCCTTGTTTCATACTGCAGCAAAACAAAGCACGGAGAATGCATCACACCAATGTGAGAAAACACTCTAGATTTTAGCAGACAGGGTGTCTATTCTTAAACCATTACACATCCTAAGTTATCACATGAATGCATTATGGTGAAAGCCAATCATCTTCATACAGTGTTTCAGTACTTTTCCATCACACGTTGTACTCCTGGGCCCACATCTGCCCTTTAAGTCATGTAACATTTGTTTTGCAATTAACACACTGCTACAGCAACTACAAAGCTTACATTTATCATCCGTCTTTCCTCCTTAGGCTGGTTAAGGAGGAACCGACCTTGGGTGCGATTCCTCCTCATTATTTATTCTCATAACTAGCACATGAGTGCACCCAACAATGGGAGTGTTCTGCTCTATCTCCTGCACATATGCCTATATGACGTAAGCTGTGGCAGAGCACTCACCCCTCCCTTACATTTTTGTCTGTCACATACAGATATCCTGGGTTACATTATATTTTTCTCCCGCAATCCCTCCATTTATCATATAAATGATAACATGTTCACAGAAAAAAACAATTTGCAGTGACTGGCGTGAAGATGTTCGTTCAGCCACCCGGACTGCGGTTGGAGTCGTGAGCAGGATCTGGAACGGTCCACGCCACCTGGGTTCGCACCACCTCATCCTCTGGAAGTCCTTCACCTCCACCCAGTCTCCTGGTTTCAGCTGATGTCCAGGTTCATCTCGTTTGGCTGGTTGTGCTGCTTTTACCTGCATTGAGACAAATCGCAGTGGTCAATGCTTTCATCAAACTGTTGTAGAAATGTGAACCTCGATCCGAGGACATTCGTTTTGGAATTCCCCACCTGGGAATGATTTCCCTAATAAGTACTTTCGCCACCGTTGTTGCATCTGCATGTCTGCAAGGAAAAACTTCAATCCATTTTGAAAACATATCAATGATCACCAAACAATACTTTTGGCCTCTGCAAGGGGTTAGTTCAATGAAATCCATCATTAAGTACTCAAACGGCTCTTGTGCTGTTGGTTGAGCGCCTGGTTCCATTTTTACTGCTACTCCGACGTTGTGTGTTGCACACACGATGCATCTGGAACAAAAATTTTGTGAGTGACTTTTGAATGCCTATGTGCTGAGGTCCCAATTTTGTTCCATTTCTGCCACCATCCCTCCTTTTGACACATGGGTCTTTCCATGTGTCAATTTCAGGTAGTATGGAACCAAACATTGGGGTAGAAAAGGTTTACCTGAGGCTTTCCCCACCCACAGACCATTGACCTTTGACCCTTTGTTTTTCCATTTAGCCTTCTCTGTGATGGTAGCTATTTTCTGACTATCTTGTATTGTGAGCTGTGGGTCTTTTTGTTCATTCAACTTTTGGAGGGTCGTTTTCATAAGGGGATGTGCTGCTGCCTTAGCAGCTGCATCAGCCGCTGCATTTCCTCTAGCCACGGGTGTATTGTCCCCAGTGTGTGCGGTGCATTTGCAAACTGCCACAGATCTGGGTAGCATGATGGCGTCCATAAGATGATTGACCAGGGGTCCATTCTGAATGGTTTTTCCTGCACTGGTGAGAAATCCTGTGTTTCCAAATTGTACCGAAATCATGTACCACTCGAATTGAGCACCTGCTGTCTGTGCAAATTGTTACAGCTTTACCTTTTGCCAAATGACACCCTGGGGTAAGGGCGAACAATTCTTTGGGCTTAGAGAGAATCGAAGCGATTCTCAAAATACCAAACCCCAGACTAAAACTCAGATGATGTCTGAGTTTTAGTAATGTAATTCTGCAGCCTGGGCAGAAAGGTGACCCGGTTGCCGGGCGGACTCTTGTACCGCATGTTCGGTTACTATTGCATAGCCCACTTGATTTTCACCGGTTGTGGGATCCTTTGAGGCGGATCCGTCAACAAAAAATTCAATATCCATATTCGGTATGGGTTCTGTTTTTAGGTCTGGTCTGGGGGTGAGGATTTCCTCCAAAATCGCAACACAGTCTCCATCTGCTTCTGTGGGAAGAAGAGTAGCGGGATGTAAAACAGTGCATCGTTTCACAACAACATTAGGTAGGGTTGTTAATACATGTTGGTAGTGGAGCATGCGAAGGTACTGTGATGGTGTGTGGATGTTTTGCTGCCTCAGGATGTGGACAACGTGCCCTAAACAGTCTGAAACCATTAAGTGTGACAAATATGCGATAAAAGAGGAAATCAGAAAGGAGGCAAATACTTTTTCATGGCACTGTATATGTTCTGTTCAAACTTATGGGAAAATTATATACTTTTATTTCAATACATTTACTCTCACATTTCAAAGTTTTTATTAAGTAATCTCATTTTTTTCTGAAAACCATAAACAGGTTATTGGCACCCGAACAATTATTGTAAATAAAATCAACAAAATAATTGGTAATACAATTTTACTTCATTTGGTTAATCTCAGTCTGACGGAACTGCAATGGTCTCCAGAATTACTGGCACCCTTCATAAATATTCACAAAAAATGCTGTAAAATAAAAAAAAGTTTACTAACTTAAGTTTTATTTTCCAACATGTGTAAAGCAGTGTGCTTTATTAATCATTCAATAGAATCAAACAAATAAAAACTTTTTTTTAATCCCACAATTATTGGCACCCCTGGTTTAATACTGCAAACGCCCCTGGAAAACATCTGTCAGTCTTTTCCGATAATTTTAGAGGACACAGGGACTTTTGACCATTCCTCCATGCAGAACATTTCAGAATCATCGATATTCTTGGGATACCCCCCTCTTCAGTTCAGACCACGTTTTTCACGGGATTGGCCACTGCAGAACATAGTCATTGTTTTTACTTGACCATTTTTATGTGAATTCTGATGTATATTTGGAATCATTATCCTGCTGGACAATCAGCCTATGACCAAGTCTGCCAAGGGTTCCTGATACTTTCTTGAATTCATTGTGCCATTGATCTTAAATAGCGCCCCTGGACCTCTGGCAGTAAAATATCTCCAAAACATCAACGGCCCACTGCAGGGTTCCCACACCTTCATAAACATCCAATTCAAGGACCTTCCAATGACTTTCAAGGATCAATAGCCTACAATTCAAGGATCCCTCGCAGCGTAGTTTGAGAGACAACAATTAAAAAGAGGCTTGAATGTGTGTTCACCAGGTCTGTAGGTCTCTTGCCATCTCTAAGAACACCAAAAAGAAAATTGTATTCTTTAAACATGTATTCATTTAGACAGCAAAGCTGCATGTCGGAACTTTTTGTAGTTAAATATTCACTTTTTTTACTATTAAGTTTATAAATTGGCCTTAGCAAGACCCAACAAAATCATTAGCGTGACATGACACCAAATGAGAGCTTGAGAATCAATTATATTATAATTTGTTGTACTGGAAGTACACTGGCGAGAAATCACAGGGAAGTGACATGTTTTGCCCAAAACATTATCAGGTGCTGCTGGCGTTTTTGGTGGTTTTATACAAGTTATTTAGTATTTGCTGTGTTTGTCATGGATCTGGTAGGCATTCGACTAGGTTTTCCAGACATTACCTTTTTGTGCCGCTAGATCGCGCCATTGTCGCATTCTGGCCTATTTTAGTAATTAATTCCACTTTGGCAATGAATGGCGATTAGGTCATCTATGCCCTCGTGTTGATGAATGATTATAATTGCCTGCCGCGTGGGATCGCATTACTGACCACGGCTAGCTACGTGCCTGTCTATTTAAGCCCTGTTTCTCTTTGAATCGGCATTCATCATCGCACGTTATTTTATGTTCATTTGTGCATTATGTGAGGTATGACTGACTATTCTTTATGGCCTATTATGACGAAGTCTATGGGAGCTAAACACAATTCTCCGTCAGTTTAGGGTAATTGGGATAGTCTCACATCTTCACTTTCACGTTTTATTTTTGTGCACAAATGTTAGACACAGGTGGAAGACAGAATCCCTCAGGGAGTTTGATACCCCGTTCGCAGATTCCTACGGTCTACGCCAAGGGCTCGATTGTTGAGGTTATTGTGCCCTTGTTCCACATGCTTTCTCGTTTTCTATTTGTCCACATAGTTAACCTCCGCCTTGTTCAAAGGCTACCTTTGGGAAGGAAGGAGCTTTAGGTCGTGTTAATGTGGACCTATGAGTTCTGAGACCCGTTGGTAATTAAGATTGGTTCAGATTCCCTATAGTTTTGATGAAGCGTAAGTGGTGGTTAAAATGTTCTTGGTGCCATTATGTGTCTTTCCAATAGATTGCGGTCTCCTAGCATAGCAGCCGTCTAAACATTCACTTTGGTATAGCGAGGTATTTCGTTTGGTCACTTTTGAAATGCATTGTTTTCGTGGTTGTGTCGTCTTTGTCGGTCATCGGATATACAGCACGAAGTCGCTATTCGCAACTGGTGGCGGATGGAGCAGGTAGGTTACGTTCGCATGAACCCCATACATGGGGGGCGTATGCTTTTTGTTTCCTTAGTGCTGATCTGTTATGTGTTACACTCAGGTTAATGACACGTGTTTTGGAATGTTCGCCCCTCTCGTCCGAGAGCTTTGCGAATCCCCCCTCTATGTGGGGGACCATCGGCGCTGCTCGTGTATCTCGTGTAAATGTGTTTTTGTTAGTGCGTTCAGTTCACCCAGTAGTTGACGCATTCGTAAGTCCCCTGTTTAGTCATATGAGCCGAGCTGAGCGTCGTCCTGGGCGGATCGCCCCTCTCCAATTGAGAGCTTTGCGAAAGTGCTTTAACTCGAGTCCGAAATAGACTCTCGCCGCCGTGCATGTACACGTCCTACCCCCTTATTAGGATTCCTGCTGCACCAGTGGAACTAGGGGGTTTATTTGTTTAATGCATCTCCTTTTTGAAAGTAACCCTGCGTCGTCAGGTGAATTAAATTGTAAATATTGTCGGTTATGGCGGCACGGATGGTGCAGTGGGTAGCACTGCCGCCTCACAGCAAGGAGGTCCTGGGTACGAATCCCCGTCGGCCGGGACCTCTCTGTGTGGAGTTTGCATGTTCTCCCCGTGTCTGCGTGGGTTTCCTCCGGGTACTCCGGTTTCCTCCCACAGTCCAAAGACATGCAGGTCAGGCTGATTGGAGAGTCTAAATTGCCCGTAGGTATGAGTGTGTGAGTGAATGGTGTGTGTGCCCTGCGATGGACTGGCGACCTGTCCAGGGTGTATTCCTGCCTTTCGCCCAATGTACGCTGAGATAGGCTCCAGCCCCCCTGCGACCCTGTTCAGGATAAGCGGGTTAAGATAATGGATGGATGGATGGATATTGTCGGTTATTATAATGTAAATGTTGGTGGACTGCTTCCTTAGTCGAATTGTAGATGTTTCAGTATATTCGGGATTGTGTTCCCGCTTTGTCAATGGAAAAGGAGATGGGATGTCTTGTTTGTCTTTCGTGTTCACTTTGCCGTTCCCGGTTTTAGGTATGCTCTGTCGCAATTGGGACCCTGGCGCAGTTTGCCTAGGCTACCTATGTCATAGTTTTTCCTCACAATTCTCAGATTAAAATTGTCGACCGGTTATTATGGTCGTTTTCTTCGTTGGCTAATTGCCAGGAGACCAGAGACGTGCCTCCTCTGGGGCACGTGTCTGGTCTCTAGGGATGCCCCCAGAAAAAACTCAGTGGTTATCTCACGTCTTGTGAGTAACTTGTAGAACCCAACTTGGTCGCGTTTGGACCTCCGATCCCGCTCCTTTACATTGTTAATATTAAGTGAATGAGTAAAGTCATTGTAGCATTATAATTTTCTAGGGTCTGCAAACTAAGGGTGTGAACGGTTAACCGGTTAACCGAAACGGATTTGTAACCGGTTACAAAAAATGGATACCGATAACCGATAATTTTTTTCTGAAGGTGAAATTGTAAGCTCAGTTTTAAATAAATGAACGTTCTTCATCAGGCGTATTAGTGCGGTTCTAAACTAGCAATCGACTAGCTTCAGTAGTTTGAGCAAGAAATCAAGAGGTTTAAAATGCAAACACCATAAAATGCAAACAGCATAGGGAATTGAATACTACAGTATTAGAGTTATCACATAATTTCTGTAGCTTTGGTTGACTTAAGGTTTATTGTAACGTTGTGTCGTTTCTTAAGGTTCACAGATAAAAATATGTCTATCAACTATCAGCTACATTACGGTCTCAATATGATTGGCATACAGTCAGGTCCATAAATATTGGGACATCTTTTTGGCTCTATACACCACCACAATGGATTTTAAATTAAACGAACAAGATATGCTTTAACTGCAGACTTTTAGCTTTAATTTGAGGGTATTTACATCCAAATCAGGTGAACGGTGTAGGAATTACAACAGTTTCTATATGTGCCTCCCACTTTTTAGGGACCAAAAGTAATGGGACAATTGGCTGCTCAGCTGTTCCATGGCCAGGTGTGTGTTATTCCCTCATTATCTCATTTACAAGGACCAGATAAAAGGTCTAGAGTTCATTTCAAGTGTGCTATTTGCATTTGGAATCTGTTGCTGTCAACTCCTAATATGAGATCCAAAGAGCTGTCACTATCAGTGAAGCAAGCTATCATTAGGCTGAAAAATCTAAACAAACCCATCAGAGAGATAGCAAAAACATTAGGTGTGGCCAAATCAACTGTTTGGAACATTCTTAAAAAGAAAGAATGCACCGGTGAGCTCAGCAACACCAAAAGACCCGGAAGACCACGGTGAACAACTGTGGTGGATGACAGAAGAATTATTTCCCTGGTGAAGAAAAACCCCTTCACAACAGTTGGCCAGATCAAGAACACTCTCCAGGAGGTAGGTGTATGTGTGTCAAAGTCAACAATCAAGAGAAGACTTCACCAGAGTGAATACAGAGGGTTCACCACAAGATGTAAACCATTTGTGAGCCTCAAAAACAGGAAGACCAGATTAGAGTTTTCCAAACAACATCTAAAAAAGCCTTTACAGTTCTGGAACAACATCCTATGGACAGATGAGACAAAGATCAAGTTGTACCAGAATGATGGGAAGACAAGAGTATGGAGAAGGAAAGGAACTGCTCATGATCCAAAACATACCACCTCATCAGTGAAGCATGGTGGTAGTGTCATGGCATGTATGGCTGCCAATGGAACTGGTTCCCTTGTATTTATTGATGATGTGACTGCTGACAAAAGCAGCAGGATGAATTCTGAAGTGTTTCAGGCAATATTTTCTGCTCATATTCAGCCAAATGCTTCAGAACTCATTGGACGGCGCTTCACAGTGCAGATGGACAATGACCCGAAGCATACTGCGAAAGCAACCAAAGAGTTTTTTAAGGCAGTGGAAGAAGTGGAATGTTATGCAATGGCCAAGTCAATCACCTGACCTGAATCCGATTGAACATGCATTTCACTTGCTGAAGAAAAAACTGAAGGGAAAATGCCCCAAGAACAAGCAGGAACTGAAGACAGTTGCAGTAGAGGCCTGGCAGAGCTTCACCAGGGATGAAACCCAGCGTCTGGTGATGTCTATGCGTTCCAGACTTCAGGCTGTAATTGACTACAAAGGATTTGCAACCAAGTATTAAAAAGTGAAAGTTTGATTTATGATTGTGTCGTGAGCCACGGACCCCTTGCCGAGCTCAGACCTCACGTTCCCACGAGCAGTACCTCACAATGAGGTGTCTCGGGGACGAACTCAAGTACTCCGAACGTCCTGGAGCCCTGGTAAATTCTACTGAACTTCCAGCCCAGTCTCGAAGTGAAGGGTGTGATGCAAATCTGGTATTCGATGTCCTGTATTCAATGTATTCCTCTAAAGAATCTTTATCACATATGATTATAGTAAGATATACTTTATTATAATCAATCAAAAGATTAGAGTTATACAGAAGTTACCTTTCCACCTATGATGTTTAAAAATCAAGGTACACCCCTCAAATATCCATCCTCTTTGGCCTTAGCCTTATCCTATAGCTCCCCCTTCTGGACCTTTAAAAGAAACTATTCCTAGAATATTATATTTATCTAACTATAATAACTTCTCTACATTTTTCTACTTTATATAGTACCTTAATGAGAAATCAAAGACATTAAAATAAAAGGAAACTTATAATGTGTTACTTCTATGTATTACTTTTCCTACTTCTACAAGTAATATAGATTATAATTACCGCTCCAGCTTGGTTATAGTTGTTCTGCGTGGCTCTTTCTTCAGCTGAGTCCGCACCGCGTACGTCACTCCTCTCTCCATATCCATATCCTGGAGTGGCGCGCAGAGGGAGCACGCCACTCCAGCTTGACTACAGCTGTCTTGTGTTGCTCTCTCTTCAACAGCTCGTAGATATCTTGTGAGGCAAAATTCTAAGATCCTACCCTAAGGTCTAAAAGCTTATTCCTTATATATCTTTTTTGCATTCAAAATTGTACCTTGTTGATAAGAAATGTCCCCAATATTTCAAGCGGGAAGACATTTATCTCTTATGTAACTTCATTATTTCTGTTTTTCCAACTGTCATTTTCTCATACTGAAATTTCCCCAATACTTTATCTCATGTGCCCCTCCGGTTTGGGAATTTCCACCATCTTAATATACGAGTGGAAAAACACTAGCTTTTTAGTATTTTTTTAATTCATCACTGGTTTCAATTTCATAGTCTCTCCTTGACTTCCTCCACACCTTGATCTCATGCAAGCCAGAAGTTAATGCCTGCCACCATCTCAATACATTCTTCAGGCGCCCCTTTTTGTGGCACCTTAAGGGATCTACAAAGGACATCCAGCCAATAGCTGAGTGTAAATCATCCCCCAACTTCTTCTACAGTCAGTCCTTTGAATCTATCCGATAAATTATTTGTGCTATAATCAGGAAGGCCCTTGAAGCCTCTTAATATTCTTTCGGTATTGACATCCCTTCCATCCCTTTCCTTATCTCTCCTACATTTTTCCATCTCCTCCTCCTTTGATCTCCCAATTATCTTCATTGTTTTTCTCATCCTGTTGCTTTAATCAGGCCTTGTGCTCCTCCCCTGTAGGAGCAAGCCCACACGTGTCAACCAAGTATGTTATCACATCTATCGTCTCCCTGAATGCAAAACTCCCTGGGTCACCAATTTCCCGTTCAGCGTGTTCAGCATCTTCCATGGTCATGCTAGAACACATTCTACACATGGCCTCAGTCAGGCCTTTAGCCTTGCTCTCTAAAACCCTGAATCTAAGTCCTCTGACTTCAGACTCCTCAGTATCCACATACGGTTGTACATTTATCTTGTACCACATATTTTTCTTCTTACGGGCGTTCTTACTACCACCTCGATGGCGTGTGCGAGGGGTTAACAATGCATTCCTTCTTAACCCATCCCACGTCAATCTCTCATCAGGGGGGCCTAGGGCCGGGTCCTCGACAATTGTTAGTTTGTCCCATTACTTTTGGTCCCTTAAAAAGTGGGAGGCACATATAGAAACTGTTGTAATTCCTACACCGTTCACCTGATTTGGATGTAAATACCCTCAAATTAAAGCTGAAAGTCTGCAGTTAAATCACATCTTGTTTGTTTCATTTCAAATCCATTGTGGTGGTGTACAGAGCCAAAAAGATGATAATTGTGTCGATGTCCCAATATTTATGGACCTGACTGTAAATGGTCGCAGTCTCGTTTTCATGGATTGCGCGCATAATACTGGACACAATGAAACTCCAAGTCACCATTGCCCTGACGTGCGCACTCTTCTCCAAAGGTAATACCACTAAAACTTTCTCTCGTGACAGTTCGAAAGCAATAATGTCAACTGAAATTGTTGTCATTAATGGCATGTGGGATTTAGTTTAACATGTAGGCTATGTTGGCTAACACAGTATTCTCTTACAGACTATTGTTCAGCCCTTCTCAAATATTCACCAACTCAGTTTGTGAAAACTGAGAAGCCTTTAGTCTAGTCTTGTGCTAAATGTAGATTGACGACTTCTGTTTAGCTTAAGGTAATTATTTTGTGTTATATTATATTTGGTATTTATTGTCCTGATTTTAAATAGAAATTTTCATGAAGAGTGACATAGAAACGAGCTCTTACTTTAGAAGGGTCTGCAACTGTATATTTTTAAAGAATAAAATAAGTGTTTCTTTCCAAATATGTTTTAGCATACCCACTGGATTGTTTCGAGTGTGCAGCCACTGGTACTGGACCGTGTTTGCAGACTACAAAAACATGTCAAGCAAACCAGACCAAATGTACCAGTTACACAGCAGCAGTCACCCTGGGTGAGCTAGAATGACGACAAGATGTGCATGCTAGCAGGCGTTCTTTTACCAACAGCCTTTACTAAATCAGCTGATTGTACAGTCACCCAAGGGGATATGGCCTCTAATTTGCACTTGGCATTTTTTCCAGGCAATATTCTGTAGTGATTCCAAGCAGAATCATCTGAATTGTGATGAGGAGGATTTCAGTTTTTCAGTTTGTCATGGGATATATGCAATTAATTATGTGCAAGATGTAGATTATTTTTGTCTAGTGGTTTGGTTGATAAGGAAAAAGAGGACAAACAGGCTTGTTGAGGCTTGCCTTGAAGTGAAACACACATTAGAAATGATATAAACTCCTGAGGCCTGGCAAAAAAGTTTACATAGTTTTTTTGACATAAAATGGGTGACAAAAAATGTATGAGATTTAGACCAAAAACTCATGTCCCCTACAGGGTGTTTTAGATGTAACAGGTTTTGATTTTGATATTTTATATTTATATATATGTATATGTATATGTATATGTATATGTATATTTATATATATATATATATATGTATGTATATATATATATGTATGTATTTATATATATGTATATATATGTGTGTGTGTGTGTGTGTGTGTGTGTGTGTGTATGTATGTGTATATATATATATATATATATATATATATATATATTATATACATACATACAGCGGGTAAAATAAGTATTGAACACGTCACCATTTTTCTCAGTAAATATATTTCTAAAGGTGCTACTGACATGAAATTTTCAGCAGATGTCGATACCAACCCATGCAACCCACACATGCAAAGAAATCAAACCTTTGATGTCCATGAATTAAGTTATGTGTAATAAAATACACTTAGATACATTTATTTAATACTTCGTACAAAAGCCTGTTGGTAATAACAGCTTCAAGACGCCTCCTGTATGGAGAAACTAGTTGCATGCATTGCTCAGGTGTGATTCTTTCCATAGATTTTCTATTGGATTCAAGTCAGGTGATTGGCTGGGCCATTCTAGCAGCTTTATTTTCTTTCTCTGAAACCAAGTGAGAGCTTCCTTGGCTGTGTGTTTGGGATCATTGTCTTGCTGAAATGTCCACCCTCGTTTCATCTTCATCATCCTGGGAGATGGCAGCAGATTTTTATCAAGAATGTCTCGGTACATTTTCCCATTCATCCTTCCTTTAATTACATGAAGTTTGCCAGTGCAGTATGCTGAAAAACAACCCCACACCATGATGTTCCCACCTCCAAACTTCACTGTTGGTATGGTGTTTTTGGGGTGATGTGCTGTGCCATTTGACCTCCAAACATGGCATCCAAAGAGTTCAATTTTGGTCTCATCTGAAAATTACATTTTCTTCCCATCGTTTCTGAAGTGCCTGCAGTTGGGATGGTGAAGGGATGTGCATCCCAAAGTGTCTGTTCTGGAGCCCTGAATGCTGGACTGGGAGTCATTGTGGACCTGAACTGCTGTGAGGGAAACATGTGCAACAGCGCCCTGTGCATCGGACAGAGCATCCTCTTCCTCCTGTTTTTGATGCACATATTTGTTTAGCAAATGAGTATATTTTTCTATCCTGTTGAAAGCAGAAAGTGCGGGAGAGAGTAAGCAAAGGCACAAAGTCAGTATTCAAAGTATTTACACCACAGGGATAAACACAGTTGAGGTGTATCACACTGTTACATTCACATACCCTCCGCTGATGCGTGATGCAACTAGAAGCAACATTTATTAATAGCTCGCCTCCGCTCAGTTGAGATAAGCATTCAAAACTATGTAAATTCAGGCTATCTGGCCAGGGTCCTGATCTATTTGATAAGTTATAAAATGTACTGTATCTTTATTTTGTTGTGGACTACAACCTGTGGCGGCACAGATGGTGCAGTGGGTAGCACTGCCGCCTCACAGCAAGGAGGTCCTGGCTTTGAATCCCCGTTGGCCGGGGCCTCTCTGTGTGGAGTTTGCTTGTTCTGCGTGGGTTTCCTCTGGGTACTCCGCTTTCCTCCCACAGTCTAAAGACATGCAGGTTAGGCCGATTGGAGAGTCTAAAATCTGGCAGTTTACTGATTAATGGCACTGGGATTTCACTCACCTGATGTCCCAGGTCTACTATTAGCCTTGAGGGCCAGATTTGAGTAGTCCAGGACTACAATCTGAGTACAATTTAAGGATGGCTATTCTCCACTAATAAATCAAATGAATCAAAACATATTTATCTTTTAATTTCCTCTGCCATCTTTACTACACACTCTCAGAGAAACACATTCCAGCAGCTGGAATGGTTTGATCAGATAGCCCTAGGGGCTTATCCAACAGACATATGCCCTGTTATGTGAGATGTTACTTCCAATGAATAGGAAATTCAATTGAAGGAATTTAATAGTTTTTCAGGTTTTGAAGCATCCATGGGTGTGTCTTGGGAATGGGAACACTGGCTCTGCTACACTGAGGCAGCATTAAAGTGACTATCCTTCCAACAGTTAGCAGAATTTGAACAATTTTTTAAGTCAAATGGAGTAAGACATATAAGATCTGCTCCTTATCATCCTGCATCAAATGGACTAGCTTGGTGAGCGATTGGTCCAGACTTTTAAAAGGACATTGGTAAAGCACAAGACCTCAGGCGGCAAGACTTTACAACACTGTATTTGAAAAGTTCTTGTTTTGCTAAATGAACACTCCACACACAAGCACTCAGAGAACCCCAGCACAGCTGTTTCTGAAACGACAGGTTCGCACTAGATTGTTACTGGTAAAGCCTGATTTTAGTGATGGATTCACATTCAAAAAATTCATATACAGTCAGTCAAAAAGTCGAACATGCAGCCGTCCCTTAAGAAGTTTTTCTGTTGATAAAACAGTGCTTGTCCAGAATTACAGGGGAAGGGATAAAAGGATAAAATGAAAAATCAGCAAGGTACTGGGATCAGTTAGGAGATATATGGTGTGTCTGTCAAGTGTCATGTAAATCATTTGTTGGATGCAAATGTTTCTGATTGTGAGATGCTAGATGAAAGGATACAGGATACCGGTTCAGCAGGTCTACTGTTGTCAATGTAACTGAACCATTACCAAACTCTGGGACTGCCACAGCCGGCAGAGACTGGAGTGTGTACTTGCCCAGTACGGATTGTTAGCCACCACAGAGACTGGTTTTATAAAGAAAATTTTTATTGTTAAAGACAACAGTTTTAAAAAATGATAATAAAATTGTTTAATTTATTTGAAAATTGTTCTGTAAAACCTAACAACGAGGGGAGGAGCTGTGGTATATTACAACCAAACATCTTTACATAAACTCCCTACAATGTCATTGGCTCCTTCCATGACCTTTATGTTCATTGGTCAAATAAATGACAGTTGACATGGTCCTTCTAAAGAGGGTATGCGCATCGGATAGTGAAGTTCAGAGAAGTACAGTTTCAACTTGTCCTCAATGGTTTCAGCTAGTGACAAATAAAATGGATGTAAGCCTCTGTTCTCCATTATTTGTACTTTCTCTGTTGGGTATACAAAAGCTATACTGACCTTAAACAGGCAGACTGCTTTTTTTTTTAAACTGCTGATTCATGGTGCCCGTGGTGATTACAATACCACCTTTTTATGTGGGCAATGTTAGATCAAGTGTTTGACCTACAATCTTTCTGCGTAATTCTGAAAGTTTGGACAATCTAACTTTAAGTTCTAAATACAGTTGCACCAAATAGTGATCCCATTTTGAATGACATTATGTAGTATAAAAAAATAAAAACAAACCATGTCTGTTCAGTAGTATTGTCTACCTGATGGACATGACAGGACAGATGTTTTAGCAGTTGTAAATGTCTTATACTGTATACTTCGTGCAGATATGCTGACAAGATTCTGTATCCTCATCGGAGGCATCGTAGTTTTGTGAGAAGTGATGTTACCCGGATACAAATGTCTCATATACTCATGTGCTCTTATGGTCTGTACCTTGATCATTATTAATTAATTAACATCTCGCCTGCCTCCATTTTGTGACCATGAATAGTAGATAATGTAAAGCAGTATCTATTGTTCATTTGTATGTTTATATTAACCATGTCCTGACTTGTGAAGGTCAATAGCCTTTTTTTTGTTTTGTTTCTTTTAAGAGTTTGTTGCCTTTCCTCGAGGTGACTATTAACACAGGTATTTTACGTCTCAGCTTGTGTTTTAATTGCCAAAAATATATGCAATGGGTGAGGAAAATGATGTATACAGTATACAGATCGCTAAGATTGAAGTAGCCTAAACTGAACAAAAAATCTGAATAGCATGTTATGGAGTACATTTTGTTCCTATTGGACAAATATAAAAAACAACCAGCTGAACTGGAAAAAGCTTTGTTAATTACTATTGATGACGTTTCAAAATTGTACAGTCACTCACACATGATAGGCACATTGTTATAATACATTAGTCAAAACAAACCCATTATTCTTGCACCAACGCAAATATGCAAAATCAACATTTTTCAACATGCCCTCTGGTCACTTGTGCCCGGGTCTTCCCTACTCTGTCATAGTTGTATTAAGAAGATACAGATTGCAGATTTTGTATTTTGGAATATAATTGTCCAATTACGATTCATAACCGATATTGTATGTATTGTCATCCTTACTAGTCTTTATCAAGCGTGTGAACACTTTTGGAGGACACGATAATTACACTGTAACTGCATGTACTTCGGCAGACGCAGTTTCCTCACTGCACCCTGCCATATTCGGTATAAAATATAATAAGCTACAGTAACGCCCTGTTCAGTAGTGTTGTCTACCTGATGGACATGACAGGACAGATGTTCTGCAGTTTGAAACCTATTGCCCCAATTTACAGGAACATGCACAATTTTAAGTTTCTATTCAGAGAAGTGAAACTATACCAGGGTCACGCCTTTACGCTCCTCAGGTTCACGGTATATAAACGGTCGCAGTCTCGTTTTCATCAATTGCGCGCATAATACTGGACACAATGAAACTCCTAGTCACCATTGCCCTGACGTGCGCACTCTTCTCCAAAGGTAATACCACTAAAACTTGCTCTCGTGACAGTTCGAAAGCAATAATGTAAACTGAAATTGTTGTCATTAATGACATGTGGGATTTAGTTTTACATGTAGGCTACGTTGTCTAACACAGTATTCTCCTACAGACTATTGTTCAGCCCTTCTCAAATATTCACCCACTCAGTTCGTGAAAATTGAGAAGCCTTTAGTCTAGGCTAGATTGGCTACTTCTGTTTAGATGCCAAATTCAGTTGAGGTAATTATTTTGTGTTATATTATACATTGTTTTTATTATCCTGATTTTAAATAGAACTTTTCATAAAGAGTGACATAGAAATTAGCCCTTACTTTAGAAGGGTCTGCAACTGTATCCTGTATCATTACCAGAATCCAGAACCAATGGAAAAAAGTGTTTCACCTGTGCTTTTGGTGACTGCACAAGTATTAAGGAGTGCGAGGGAAGTGAAGATCGCTGCTTTACGAGCACAGGTGAGAACTATCATATCTTGTAATTTTATGCTGGGAATAGACATTGCACGAATGTAACAAAAAATATGGGCATTGATAATTATGAATTAATTAATTATTAATCATTATGAAATAATTATTTGGGCATTGATGTTGTTTTGCAGAAAGCAAACCAGAATGTTCTGACAAAATATTTGTGTAAAGGAAACCATTCTGTAAAAAACATCTGAAATGTATTGCATTGAAACCAATAATTACCACATTCAATCAGAATTATTCATTATAGGTCTGTTTTTAGTGATGAGGCACGTTCTTACCCTTTACATAACATGTGAGAACTTATGTCCACCTGGTAAATTATTATGGCTATTGTAATTTGGAAGAGTTATCGAATTTGAATTGCAATAAAATAAAATATTGGTTACTTAACCTACAAGAGGTTAAAATGCAAATGTAATGTAAAACAAATAATAATTCTGAAATCCGTACACTCAGTTTTGCAAATTGTGCGCTCGGTTTGCCAATCTGCACCCTGGATCAGCAAACCAAATGCACAGATTGCAAAACAAGAGTACAAATTACCATGTTAAATATTAACACAGAAATGTTTAATATTTTTTTAACCTAGGGTAACTAGGGGGAGGCTCTGTAAGACTTAAAATACAGGAAATAAATCTTTAGGCAGATGCATCAATATTATTTCTTGAAAGTTACATTTTCTTCCCATTGTTTCTGAAGTGCCTGCAGTTGGGAAGGTGAAGGGATGTACATCCCAAATTCTCTGTTTTGGAGCCCAGATTGCTCAACTGGGAAGCATTGGGGACTGCTGTGAGGGAAACTTGTGCAACAACGCCCTGCGCATTGGACAGAGCATCCTCTTCCTCCTCCTGGTGCCTCTGGCCTCCTTCTTCCTCTTCAACTAAGCAGCACTTTGACCTGCACAGCCACCCTAACCCTCCTCGACTACTCGAGGATGGTGCAAATCAAATAAATTCATACACTGTTGGTTAAACTTGTTCAATTTGATTAAAACATTTTTTCTAATCAAATACTTTTCCTGGTTTTATCATTCCACTTCTCTGCCTTTAACTAAATATTCAGAAAACATTTAATGTTGTTTACATTATAGGTAACACAAATGAGTTTGCGCAGATAGGGATGTAAACTGCAATTCGACTGCTTAGCAGAGGCATACAACCACGAGACGATTATTTTGCTCTTTGAAATAAAAATGTAAAGTAAAATGCCTCCTTGTGTCATGTAGAATCACATTAAAGAATTGCATAAGGGACACCTCAGTGATCCACGTTATAACCTACATTGTTTAAACATATAGCCTACAGTGTTATTCATAT
Organism: Conger conger; assembly: GCF_963514075.1. Classification (NCBI taxonomy): domain Eukaryota; kingdom Metazoa; phylum Chordata; class Actinopteri; order Anguilliformes; family Congridae; genus Conger; species Conger conger. The sequence continues at coordinate 83,645,429 of NC_083760.1, read as the reverse complement.
GCATTATGCATATTCAAAACACACTACAAAAAATATTTGGTTCTCTTCTCCAAGGAGTCAGTCAGCAGTCATTGCTTGTATTTTGTGCACTAAATATAGTTGTAACGGTGCTGCAGAACTACTTATAAGTACAATTTAAAGATTGCTGTTTCAAGATTTTATTTTGTGTGGCAGCACAGTGGTGCTGTGAATGCTATAGACAATGCAGTAATGCTATACATGCAGGTGGCACCCAGCACATGCTTGGATCGGCTTCACCCCCCAAACAACCCTGACAAAGAGCAATTTTTGAAGAGGAATTTTGATCTGCCGTTTATTTCTTTTCCCCCACAAACACCTTTTTTTATGTCGGCCCAGTTAAACATTTTTAGTGTCTCATTTTGGTTTTGTATGATGTAACTTAACCATTAACTAGCTTTGGTGGTGACATTTAAAAGTCAGCTAGATAACTAGGGAGGAAGATGACAAAGATGGGGCTCTGACAGTCATTGAAAAATCCCACATCACCCCGCTGCTAAAAAGGCTTACCCTGGACCCCTCTATCATCCAGAACTACCACTTGGTATCTCTTCTTCCTTTTCTATCTAAAGGAATTGAACGAGCTGCTTCTAATCACAATCACCATGATTAGCCTTAGACTGTAATGGCACTTATGTTACATTACATTAAATTATTGGCATTTGGCAGACGCTCTTATCCAGAGCGACGTACAACAAAGTGCATATCCATAAACAGGGATAAGTTCGCTGAAAGACCCTAGAGGGAAGTACAATTTCAACTGCTACCTGTACAACAAAGATAAGGACGAGGGCCAATTATTATTATTTTTTTTTTTTTTAAACAAGAAACAAACAAACAGAGCAAAAGTGACCAAAGTTAACTATCAAAACACTGCTTACCTAGCCAACTAAAAAATACCGATACACAAAGCAAGTCACAGAGTCAACAATTAAGGTTCACAGGGAGGTAGGGGGGGATGGGGAGAGGTGCTGCTTGAAGAGGTGTGTCTTCAGCTTGCATTAGAAGGTGGGGAGAGATTCTACAGTTCTGACCTCAACGGGGAGTTCGTTCCACCACCGTGGAGCCAGAACAGACAGCAGTCGTGAGCGTGAGGTGGAGGTTCGGAGAGGGGGAGGTGCCAAGCGGCCTGTGGAGGCTGAATGAAGAGGTCTGGCATGGGTGTAGGGTCTGATGATTTTTTGTAGATAAGCTGGGGAAGACCCCTTAACTGCTTGGAAGGCTAGCACCAATGTTTTGAATTTGATGCGAGCCATGACAGGCAGCCAGTGGAGGGTAGTAAGCAGGGGGGTGACGTGCGAGTATTTGGGAAGGTTGAAGACCAGACGAGCTGCTGCATTCTGGATGAGTTGGAGGGGTCTGATGGCGGACGCTGGGAGGCCAGCCAAGAGGGAATTGCAGTAGTCCAGGTGGGACAGAACCATCGCCTGGACCAGGAGCTGGGTCGAGTAGGGGGTGAGAAAGGGGCGGATTCTCCGTATGTTGTATAGGAAGAACCTGCAAGACCGGGTCACCGCCGCAATGTTCTCGGAAAGGGACAGTCTGCTGTCCATCACCACGCCGAGGTTCCTTGCACTGGGTGACGGCGTGAGTGTGGTATCCCCGAGGGAAATGGAGAGATCCAGATGGGGAGAGGTATTAGCAGGGATGAATATCATTTCAGTCTTGCCTGGGTTGAGCTTTAGATGGTGGTTGTCCATCCAGCTCTGGATGTCCCTCAGGCAAGCAGAGATATGGGCTGAAACCTGCGTATCAGAAATAGATATAGATATAGATATAGATATCATTACTTGTATAGGTATTGTTGTTTTTATTGGCTGTTGTATTCTTGTATTCTAGCTGCCAACTGTGGTATGCTAGTTTGAAAGTTGATTGTACTCTTCAAGGGTTCTGAATTTCTGTATGTTTACACTAGGACTCGGAACTGTACTGTCCTCTCAGGTCCTCTTGGCACTTGTTCTTGTTTCATTTGCACTTTGTTGTATGTCGCTCTGGATAAGAGCGTCTGCTAAATGCCACGTAATGTAATGTAATGGAAGTATCCTAGACTTTATACATTATAGCTAACCAATCATTTGTCATATGACATCACATTGTCTCTCTTAACCCGCCTTAATATTTTCTGTCACTCTATGAAAGCTGAGCTGTCTTAACCTTTCGCCTGTATAATGATGCAGGCAAATTGGGCTGGTGATCACTAACTCAAAACATTTCTCTGGAAAGACCCACATTGCTTGACCGGCATCACTTAGTCAAAACAGGTCTATCCAATGCCATGGCTTTTTAAACACTTGATAAAGTGTTCTCTGCACTGTACTTTGCAGCTCAATGTGTTTGAACAGACATACAGTTCTAATTGCTCATGCTGACTTATTCACTTATTCTCAATTCTAACCATTTCAGTTTTAATAAAAGCATTTAAATCAAACTTCATCATTATTCGAAACATTCCTGGTTTTCAATATGAGCATTTTGATCAAACTTCAACGCATACTAAACCAGCTCTGACGGCAGTTATGTTGCAGCACACAAACACACATGCAAGCGCACGTGCTCATACATACAAATAGAGAAGGTACATGGCATTTTTGTAGTTGAATTAATTTATAGCAATATTGATGTTTCAATGTATTCAAATATGATGGATACTGCATGCACAGGAACCTGAATGCCTAAATCAAACATTTAGACACTTGCTCTTCAGAATTAGGTTTGATACATTGCTCAATGTGTCAACCATGTATGAGCAATATTTAGTTTTATATCTTACTGATAACATACTTAAAATATAATGAACTTTTGCCAAGTTTCAGGAAGATATACTGTACATATTCTTATAATATGGTGGAAATGGAGGCATGGGCCTCCTGTTCACATCAGCAGTGAGGAGTGCGAGTTCCGATAATTTTGGACAGTGGAAAAGCAGAAAATTTAAAAAAACAGAATTTACAACTTACGAATTAACTGGTGCAGGGCAAAAATAAGACTTCTCATTATACCTATCATATTCTCCCAAACGCACCTGGCAGCCACCTGCAAAAAGAGTGCAGATCTTATTGTGGCTACACTGCAATTTTAGTGGCAAATAATTAAGGTTCTTACTTGAACTTCCAGTTGTTTTAAATATCAACCTAAATGTAGTACAGCAGTTTAAGCCTAATATGAAAGAAAGGGAAGACTACTTCACTGAAAACACTTCACTGAAAATCACCCAAATGCCCATCTATTTTAACAGCAGGTAGTCATTGCTGCAAAAGGTAGAGCACATGGTACTTGCTCACATGGGTGATATGGACGTTTGAGAACATTTTTTTAAATTTTAAGTTCCTCGAACACCACACAACTACATCACATCATGAAGAACAGAACGCCACTCAAATCGGAATGCTACACTTATTACTGCAGCATTACTGCATTTCTGGCGCTCCAAACAGCAGTAACTTTTGAGCTGAAAGCGACTGCTGTGTAGCACGTGCAGCAAAGGAAGTAGCTCCAAAATATGCCATATATTTAAACCCAGATCGAAACATCACTGCCATAGCCACGCCCTCGGGGGTAAGAATAACATCGTGGGAATAGGATATTTTACCTAAATTTGCTATATCTTTTGACAACAATATCCGATATATTTTTTATCATATGTTTGACAACCTGAAAGTATTTTGAGCATTTCCATACCCAGTTCACATTTTTACGAGGAGTAGTTTTTGAGAACGAGAGCTTTGTTTTGACACCTCCGCCAATCTCCATCTGCACATGCACCAATTCTGGCCGTACACTGACGTTACCTTAAATCGCTTCAATACACCAGATCGATCGATCGATAGACAACAGAGGATAAATGGATAGATGAAATAGATACAGACAGTGTGAAACAAATAAATAGCAAACAGAATAGCCTAAGAATCATGTGTTACAGTGCAATGACAGAGATAAAATAGGCTTAAAATAAATAAATGAAACGGTCTGTATTAGCTTGGAGAAATAAACAAAATAGGCCTAACGTCAGGAAACAAGCAATATCTGCATATTTGGCTACTGAGCTGATCATTTAAAATGTTCACACAGGTTGCCAGTTCGATCCCCCACCTAGGCTGTGTCAAAGTGTCCCTAACCCCTAAATGCTCCTGATGAGCTGGATGGTGCCTTGCATGGCAACCAATTGCCGTTGGTGTGAGTGTATGAATTGGTAAATGAGAAGCATCAATTGTACAGCGCTTTGGATAAAGACGCAATATAGATGCCTACCATTTACTCTGCTGATTTCTTTGGCATCTTCAGCTAGCCTATTCAAGCAGCTCTGAGGCAAAGTGGATGCATGGCACCAATTAATGATGCATTAGGCCTATCCAAAATGAGCTTTTAATTTCTATTTACCAAATTTTCTATGTATTAATAATAATTGCTATATCTAAAAAAAAATACTAATTTGCTGACAAAATGTATTGAAATTTAAGATACTTTTGCCAATAGTTTTGTTGCAAAAAAAAGCTTCTGAAGACTGAGCTTTGAATACCAACGAATAGTAGAATTTTCTAATTACTCGGGCCAGCCCTACTAAAGACCCATAGGAAGTTCTAGATTTATTATTTCAATCCTGACAAGATACGGGACAGAAAAACCAATGCAGACTCAGGGATGATGTGAAGAAGGCAGGAATATACACGGTTGTATAAAACCAGTAGACAGTCCAGCAAGGGAAAGTACCAAGCTGGGCAGGGATCAGAACCAGAAAAACAGACAGGAAACCAGGGATGGAAAATAAGGCTTGAACCGGGGTAGGGAAACAAACGAAACAGACAAGTATATATAGAACCGATAACAAGGGGAAACGAGAATCAGGTGTGCGAACTGAGGAACAGAAAATAATGAACAGGTGAGGGGCAGCGATATAAATGAGAGAAAACAAAAAGCGGAAGGGTGAGTGGAAACAAGGGAAGGTAGAGCGCAGAGGTACAGGGATGATCAGCGCAACAGGAAAAATTAGGGAAACTGGGAAAGTACAGGTGACTGACGGACGCAGGGCTTCAGACGGACGCGGGGCTTCAGACAGACACGGGGCTTCAGACGGACGCGGGGCTTCAGATGGACGTCCAGACGGATGCAGGGCTTCAGACAGACGCGGGGCTTCAGACAGTTGTGGGGCTTCAGATGGACGCAGGGCTTCAGACAAACACGGGGCTTCAGACGGACGCAGGGCTTCAGATGGATGTCCAGACGGAGACGGGGCTTCAGACAGATGCAGGGTTTTCAGATGGACGTCCAGATGGACGCGGGGCTTAGACAGATGCGGGGCAGTTATTTATGTTTGTTTGTTGTTTATTATTGTTTCACGTGCAAAAAACAAAACAAAACAAAAAAACAATATGCATTACTAGTCTACTAAGACTAAAAATAAATTAATAATGTTAATGTACAGGATGACATTAAGAATGACAAATAATTTGTCATCAAGACAGTTCTCTGAGCTCACTTACAAAAGGCTATTCAGTAAACAAATGCTCTTAGCAAACCACCAAACAAAAATGCATTATGCAAACCCTGGGTTTTATCTTCCTCTAAATTAACACAAAGGGCACAATTGTGGCATGGAATAAGGGCTAAGCATATGGAAAATGGAATGGAATGTTCTGAGTCTGTTCTGCATACAGTAGACTCCGAGCATTCCAATTTCCATGCCACACTGCCGGGTTTAGCACACATTGAACCGAGAGCCTCAAAACTGCACCAATTATGACTAATCTGAATTACATAGTATATCATACATTATATCATATATTGTTTCATGAGATAATTAGATGTTTATGGACAAAGAAAAAAAACAAATTGTTTGACCATATTTAAGGCCAAGTCATGGACTGTGTTCTGCAGAACAAACTACAAGCTGTAGGGCAATCCCTGCCATGGTACCCCAACATAATACCAATATTTACAGGCTTGTTTAGTTTCAGAAGAATAACATGAAGTGACTGGATAAGTAACACGTGCATCAGAGCTGGTGGGAATGTGATTTTGGACAAAGCAAGAATGTGTATTATCATCATGATGTCGGTTACAATAAATTGCATGTCATTTCACTGATGCTTTTATCCAAAGTGAATCAGTTGATTAGGCTAAGCAGGAGACAATCTTCCCCTGGAGCAATGCTGGGTTAAGGGCCTTACTCAAGGGCCCAAGGGCTGTGCAGATCTTATTGTGGCTACACCGGGGATCTAACCACCAACCTTGCGGGTCCCAGTCACGTACCTTAACCACTACGCTACAGGCCGCCCTGATGCACATTTGGAAGGCAGTAAAACGGGAAAGACGGTGCCTTAGTAAAAACGGTATCTTGGTAACATTAAAGCTACTGACTATGTGCGGTTATGTACAGTACCGAGGACCCAAAAGCAGACCAAGGGATAATCCAAAAATGTAGGCAACTGATAGGCAACCAAAACAAGAGGGCAAGGCAAACTCGGAAATCAAAACAAAGGGGTGTCGTAAGAATCTCAATAAACTGGCGTACTTACATCTCGGCACTGAATATGATCAACGTTCTGACAACGAGTACTGTGGAGACTGAGGTATAAATACATGAGGGAAGGTGACAATCTAGGCGGGGCTTGGGAGAAAGGTGGGCTAAACAAATAGACAACAGGTGGGGAAACATAAGGTAATAATAAAATAACAGGGGGAGACAAAAATGTGGACTGGATGCACGTACACACACATGTAAAACATACAGGTCTAGATTAGGGAGTAGACATTTGCATAGAGTGAAGAGTGAAGAAATATTGGTTTGTTAGTTAGACAGTAAGTGTATTAATCGGATTAGTACTGTACATTACATTACATTACATTAATGGCATTTGGCAGACACTCTTATCCAGAGCGACGTACAACAAAGTGCATACCCATAACCAGGGATAAGTGTGCTGAAAGACCCTAGAGGGAAGTACAATTTCAACTGCTACATGTACAACAAAGATAAGGACCAGGGCCTTTTTTTATTTTTTTAAAATAAACAAACAAACAACTGTACAGTGTCTAAATTAGTAGGAGATAGTTAAATGCTGTAAAGCACTATTCTTACTATCGAGAGAAGCCAGAAGTAAGGAATGCGAGGCTGGAAGAAAGGTTCAAAACTACCGAAACCACCCGAATAGGGAAGCAGGCAGACAGGGGATTAACAGGGGATCATGAATGCAATAACTTTAATGGGAAACAATAACCAGAGGAGCATAAATATGAATAACTACTCAATAAGTAACACAGACAGAACAAACTCAAACTTTACAAGGGGTGCCACCCCGGCCACCCCTTTAGAACCGCCCTTGCAGGAGACGCGTCTTGGAGCAGACACGGGGCAGGGGCAGGAGACCGGTCTTGGAGCAGACGCAGGGGTTCATTTGAGTTAATTTAGCAGAAGAAGCAACACAAAAGACACCGACGCATTAACGCTTGTTTAATGTGTAGGATGGAAACAACCATGTGTGATTACACAAGTGAACAGTAAAAAAAAAATAATAATCATTAATGAAATGTACACACACAAACGCCTGCTTTGCCTTCACAAGCTTTCTTCTTCCTCTGCAACCGGTTCTGTTCCAAGGGGAACGTCAGGTGCATGCGACAGGCTGTTCTTGTACCAGAAGACAACAATGGTTAAGCAAGCCAGTACCACTAAGGATATAGCTAATAGTGGTACAAGCAGAAACAGTCTGTTCCTGGGTTCCACTGGCGTCCCACAGCAATCTGCGGAGGACAAAGGAACATTGTGAGATAAAACTTCTCCTCTGTTAACATCCTGTTTCCAGTTCCCTTGTGATCTTTATTCTTTCAACGCCTTTCCTTCTTCATTCCGAACATGAAAAAAAGCATATTTTAGGGCGTTTACTCGAATAAATCCATTGAGCAATACTAATTTACACATCTGAACACAATGCAATAAAAAAGAGCAGCTTTAGCATGTCAGTGATATTAGTAACTTTTAAATTAAATTAAATAAAATTCAGCATATCCAATGGCCACCCCAATTTGGAATGTCCAATTCTCGAGTTGCAGCCGCATTCATGCTGCAAACCTCACAACTGTTTCAGGCCAGCGCAAGTGCAACTTTCATGACGAATGAATTAAAAATGAGGCTACTTCCAGATCAGCTTTGGCCTAATTCCTTCGGGTAGTTATTTGTCGTTTTCTCTATAAATATTGGTCCAAATCACATAAATCAAAGTGTTTAGTGTTTGGGATAGTCAATAAGCAACCATAGGTGGTTACATTCCGCAGGAGAAAAACTACCATTGTGTGGACGTTCACTTCTGGTGGAAGTGGCCGCTTCCCCGTGCTCTGTTCGGAACACGATGAGTTTACGTAATGCTTATACACATAACCCTGCCGCCTCACAGCAAGGAGGTCCTGGGCTCGAACCCCCGTCGGCCGGGGCCTCTCTGTGCGGAGTTTGCATGTTCTCCCCGTGTCTGCGTGGGTTTCCTCCGGGTACTCCGGTCTCCTCCCACAGTCCAAAGACATGCAGGTTAGGCTGATTGGAGAGTCTAAATTGCCCATAGGTATGAGTGTGTGAGTGAATGGTGTGTGGTGTGTGCCCTGCGATGGACTGGCGACCTGTCCAGGGTGTATTCCTGCCTTTCGCCCAATGTATGCTGGGATAGGCTCCAGCCCCCCTGCGACCCTATTCAGGATAAGCGGGTTAAGATAATGGATGGATGGATGGATTTCAGCAGTCGACTGATATTGTTAGGGACACGTCCTGACCATCCGTACCCAATTCTATGCCCTTGGTACAGCGTAGCTACACATCAGTTCTTCTCTGAAACACGTGGTGTCACCAGCTGCTTCTTTGCACACCGCCAACAAAAGTTAAGCTTGCATAGAGATGAGTCGAACGGAATACCTTTCACATTAGGCTCTGACTGCAATCTACATGATCATTGACCAGCAGGGTCACTATACAGAACCCAATCCAACTGAACCCTTGCCAATTACACATCACCCAATAGATCTACTGCCCACAGTTGCCACTGGCACGGTCCTGATTCAAGAGAGACTTATCCATGCCGCACAGTATAGTGCCTTAACCGAATGAGCCACCTTGCAGCCCAATAACAGTAACCTTGATTGGAGGGGGGGTGATCATGGGAACGCCAATAAGGATGTATCACAATATAGGGGGGCCTATCGGTAACTGGTCTTAAAATGAACTTATCAGCACAGGCCTACGTTCAACAAAGAGACAACGCCCCTGACATATCACTGATGCTGTAAATGACGGGAGAATGTCATGTTCACAAAGTAGCTTAATTATAGTAATCTGAAATGTAGCGATCCGTCAACATAAACAGCAGTCCACACAGAGACCTAGATCCACAAATTTACGGTTTATTAAACTGCAACAAAAACTTTAACAAGGGGAACGGGAAATTCTTTCCGGACGTACACCACCGTTTACTAGCTTAGCCACGGTCCTGAACACAAAACCCAGCCCCCACCCGCTGAGCTACCAATCAGATACCGAACCTATACAGTGAACAGATACAGAAGAACATTTCAAACAAATCTGAACATTTAACTGGACTAATTACTGGGTCATTACAGTATTGTTTTTTAAAATGAATAAATCATTATTACCAGCAATACTCTCAGCAATGCTATACAGAAGCTATGCTGCTTTCTAGCACTCTGTTACAAAAAAGTAAGCAGCTTAAATATCATGTTAAACAATCATTTTAATTTCCTGCCATAAATGTAGAAGCTCAGTTTGCATTTGTGACAAACTGTAATGTAACTTCCATATTGTGTAAGTCAGTTAGACATAGATACAAGTAATCTATTAGTTGTTCCAAAACCTTTTTGGCCAGGCCACCCTTATAATAATAATAAAAATAATAGGTAATAGGTAACTTTTTAAAGCTCTTACAGTTTCTCAGGCAAACCTGTCTGGCCAATAAAATGATATACATCAAGGCAGTTACTATTTCACTTCTACTATGTCTCATTTAAATGTGTTGCCATGGTTTTGGGCATGAACAGCAGGGCCTATTTTAAGCCTAAAGCTGCCTTTAGACAATCAGCGTCAAACTTTATATTCAACACCAAGTAAGGTGTTGACAACACGAGAAGCCGCGGCCCGTTATAAAAGGCTACATCGTCTACTCGCCTTGTGAAAACAATAATATTGAGTTTATCCCAGAACTAACTCAGTCAGCTCAATTGGCTTTATTTTGAGCTGTGCTACCAAGTCAGGCTTCAACGCACCCTCCATAGGAATTTGATGGCTTGGCACCACGTCGAGCATTTTGATGCTGACCATGTGAAAGCAGCTTAAGTGTTAGCATGTGCTTGGTAAGCAGGGGTATTCTACAGAACTGTTGCATGAAATTCAAGTGCCATTATAAAGCTTTTTTGTTGTTGTTTGCAAAATTGTGCCTTGTGTGGGTAACCCTTTGCTCAGTATGTGCAGTATCTGCCCCCTACCTGGGAGTGGGCGGAGGCTGACAGAGCGGGAGAAGGTCTGGTTGAGGAGCTCCAGCCTCATCTCAAATGTGACAGTCCAATTGTATGGGTCACTCTGCTTCAGCACCATCTCGCTCACCACCTCATAATGTTTTCCCCCTTCTTTCAGGACCATAGTGGTGTTGCTCCGGTTGGTGATGTCACTTCCTGTCTTGGTTCTCCACAGCACAGTGGGCTGAGGGAAGCCCAGGGTGGAGAGGAAGGTGAGGATGATGCTGTCGCAGGTGGTCTGGATGGCAAGCTCAGGTTCCTCATATGCAGCTGAGCAGAGAACAAACACCCGGAAATAAGTCAAGGCATTAGCAAGACCCACCCCCCTGGCCGGTCGTAACAGTGCCACAGGTGGTTTTCAGGAAAATGACTGGGGTACTCACCTGCTACTGCGAGAAAAATCTGCTTCTTGCTCCTGCCCTGCTCATTGGCCACATCGCACGTGTACATGCCGTGGTCGCTCGCTCGCACCCCCGTTAGCCTGAGTGAGGCATTGCCTACAGCCAGCTGGTCTGGGGACAGCTGACTGCGCCCCTTGTACGCTGGACTCTGCGCCTCCAGATTGTCTGTTGCTTTGTAGTAACTGTGCACTGTGTCATCACCATGCACCCAGACCACTATTAGATTGAAGAGTAGGTCAGTTTCAATGCGTGGAAAAAAACAGCTGAGGGTGATGTTACTTCCGGGGGCTGCCACCACTGGGTATACTGGGTATTCTTGGAGTCCTTCTGGGTGCAATACTGGAACAACTGGAAGACAAAAAGCAGGCCATTGCACTCCACTGGGTAACCATATTGGCTCACATCAAATTCAAAACCTTGCTGGTAGCAACTAAAAACACAGCTCCATTGTATCTTCAAAATAACTCATTCCCATTTTGGTAACTCAGTGGGGAATCCCATTGTGGCCACAATAAGATCCGCACAGCTGTTGGGCCCTTGAGCAAGGCCCTTAACCTCACATTGCTGACAGGCCTCTGCTTTGTCTAATCAATATAATATAACACTATGTAATGCCTGTGTGCCTGGGACTTCCTGTGACTTTGCCTGCTGCTCCAGGTCACATGAGCTGAATGTTGTTCTCCTCCCCCCAACAGATGTTCTTAAATCAAACTGCCTTCAATAAATAAGCAGAAAAGAGAATTTAATTTCATAGGCATGTGCTGTGTCCGAACACAGAGGAGGCTACTGTTGACTGTTGACAATGTTTCTACACTCAGTAAGGACTTTATTAGGTATTTATTAGACTTTTTTTATTTAGTCTTTATTTATTAGTCTTAATACTTGCTGCTGCTGCAGCCTATCCACGTAGAGGTTTGACGCATTGTGTTGTCAGAGATGCTCTTCTGCATACCATTACATTACATTACATTACATTATTGGCATTTGGCAGACGCTCTTATCCAGAGCGACGTACAACAAAGTGCATACCCATAACCAGGGATAAGTTCGCTGAAAGACCCTAGAGGTAAGTACAATTTCAACTGCTACCTGTACAACAAAGATAAGGACAAGGGCCATTTTTTTTTTTTTTTTTTGAACATACAAACAGAGCAAAAGTCACCAAAGCTAACTATCCAAACACTGCTTACCTAGCCAACTAAAAATACCGATACACAAAGCAAGTCACAGAGACAACAATTAAGACAACAATACCACTGTTGTAATGTGTGGTTATTTGCATTACTGTGACCTTCCTGTCAGCTTTTACCAGTCTGGCCCGTCTCCTCTGACCTCTCTCATTAACAAGGCATTTCTGCCCACAAAACACAGAACAATCATTCCTTGGTCCAACTCACTTAGATTAGATTTTCCCCCCCATTCTGATGGTTGATGTGAACATTAACTGAAGCTCGTGACCCTTATCTGTGTGATTGTGTCAACATGATTGGCTGATTAGATAATTGCATGAATAAATAGATGTACATGTGTTCCTAATAAAGTGTTCAGTAAGTGTTTTGTAAGCCCCGCGCTAACGCAACGATGGAATTTACGAAGGTATCTGCGTGCTTGTCCTTCTGGTGTTGCTGAAAGAATATTAGTAGGGTTAAATGGTAATGACCGCTATGCGGAGAAACTAGATCAGCCAATAAATAAACCACAATACAAAGACAGTAGTACCACTCTGCCTTCCGCTCTCTACTGGTCCAGCTGACCAAGAATCTCCAAAATAGGGCCAATAAATCTACCTTTGCATTATCTGACTCCATTTAAATAATATTGATTAGTTATCTACCTTTGGTAGATTTCTTATTTATAATTTAGACTTGATCGCGAGAGGAATCCTGTACCATAACAGACTCCCTGAACAGTCCTTCATGCGCCCTAACAAAGTGAAGAGAAGGGACTATAGCCTACTGGAATAGAACTGTGCTGTTGTGGTATCCAACTACTCAAAATGATAAGTAACTGTAACAGTACTCCGAAAACATGGTTTTATGGAAACAGATTACTTGTAACAACATTCCATGTTTAGATCATGAATGTTTTTCAGATAAATAAATTGATTGACACCAATTACTTTGAAATACCACATACCACTTTGATTTTACCACATTATCATTGAATGTAATATTGCATCACCATCTTTTGTCACAGTGGTTTTATAACTTTTTTGACACACACGTTTGAGCAGGATTTTACGTAGTGTTAAGAGCAGTAAGGATGTTTATCACCTGCAACAATACAGTGACAACATGGAGCAGTCAGATGATCCATGTTAGAATAGAGATCAAGCAGTGAGAGGAGGAGGTGGAGGTGGTCAATGGAATGGCAGACAACAAGTACTCCTTCAGAGAGGTGGCCTTGTTTCTCGTCTTAGAGGTGGGGGTGTCCTGGTAGAGGACAGTGTCTTTTCACTGCAGTTCAGGATTGTTTCCCCACTTTGTTGCTTAGTTTTTTTTTTACAATAGCTTTCAAAACTCAAACAACTCTCTTGACCAACATACAGCTTGTCAGTTAATTTCATTCACAAAATGGATCAAAACAACCAAACCACTGTGAACAAACAAATGAGGAGAAGCACCAGCAGTAGAATTGTCACTGTCCTTGATCACTCCCTACTTGATCCTCTGGTCGCCTTATGGTTCCCTCTCTACGAGCACCTGGCGGTCGAGTTGCACGTTCACGCCTGTTCTCTGTTCTGGTTCCTCAGAGGTAGAATGACTTGCCTACCACTGTCAGGACAGCAGAATCCCTCCCCCTATATCGACGCAGTCTAAAAACACACCTTTTCAAACTCTACCTTAGTCCTCCCTCCTGATTTCCCCCGCCCCCCTTTCTGATATCCCTATCCCTCTTGTCTAACTAAAAAAAAGGCACTTATGATGAATATATGTTTAGAACAGCACTTCATGTGTATTTTCCGAGTTATGGATGTGATGCTTTGACTTGTGGAAGAACCTATGAACTTGTAAGTCGCTTTGGATTCAAAGCATCTGCCAAATGATTAAAATGTAAAAAATGTAAATTGTTTGTGTCAATCATAGAACAATTATCTAAAAAAAACACTAACAACCAGTGGCATTAATCGATGCACTATTTTCTGTTAGTGATTTTCAAATTGGACTGTAGAAATGTATAGTTTTTGGTGGTTTAGCCGGATTTTTTTATAAAAGCAATGAAAAAAATCATTCAGTTTGGTCCACATACAGTGCTTGTGTGTTAACTTTGAAAAGTTGAAAAAAGTATCAATAAATGCTTGTTTGCAATTGTAAAGACTGTGAAACAAACCCGCAGTATGTTATAATTAAACATGTTATTTTTTACAGTATTCTGATTTTTTTTCAATGACTCCACTCTCTTCTACTGTTTCCATCATTCCCTTTATTTAGAACCACAAAAAGACCATATTGAAACGTGTATCAAGTGTTTTTGAATGGTGAATGGTCAAGGGGGGGTTAGGAAGCCCATACTGAATGATCAAGGGGGGTCCCCTGTTTGCTTTGCTGACAATGACCATTTGGTTTCGTTGGTCACACCATATGCTTACAAAATAATGTGTATTCCTCTGCCTGCCACCCAATCAGGGACAACTACCTGTATTTTACATCAGGAGGTTTGGGGCATAAAAGCTCATTCCTTTGTAACATGAGTTTGGAATTGAACTGCCTTGCTAATGTCGTGTCTAGGAAACGACAGAGTCCAAATCTCCAATTTGTCGAAAAACATCTTCACGAGGGAAGACACCACGGCAGCAAGCTGTTCAGGAAAATCAGACTTTATTTACCACAAGTGCATAAAGCCGGACCAAAAACATGGACCCGGACTGCCATTTTTACACCCATTTTATACACAGTTACTCCTCCTACAACTCCACCTCCAACCTCATTCTGGCAAATCACCCACATTGTTGTTATCTTAACTCCTCCAACAACGTCATTGTGGCAAATTGCCAAAGGTCCTTATGCTCTGCCAGCTCTGTACAAAGTTCAGGACGCCCCCTGTCCTCACTTCACCCCGCACCTGCTCTTGGCAGAGCGGGAAACTACAAGATCTCATAAAGTTCTGGATGCCCCACCTCTAACACACGTCATCCATACACGTCACTCTGTATCTTTCCACATATGGGTCACTTTTCTGTCACAAGCTTATGAGCAGTAAATCATTGAAAATATACAGACATACTAAACATTTGATTAATATTCATTTCTAATATACTTTTCTAATATACAGACATACTAAACATTTGATTAATTATTCTCTTCCAAGTGAGTAAATGTACGTTGCATTCTTTGCTCTCATTTCAACAGTTTTCACTGTGGAGTCTGATTTTGACTTGTGATTGTTTATCATGCTTTTAGGAGGGAGATCTTTTGTTCTGTGAATTTTCCCCTACACTTTTACCTGGTATGCTTCATACTGTAATTAAAGAATATTTTTGCTATCTTAATACATTGTTGCGAACCTGATCGGACTACTTGTTTTACTTCACCAAGGACCAAATTCCTACACTCTGCCTGCTTCTCTGGTCTCTTCTCTTGTTTTTGTGGATATCTGTACCTCTGCCTTATTTGGACTAACCTCCAAGTTCTTTTAACCCGTTTTTGTTTAAGCTCTGTCTGCCACTTCATCTGCCTTCATTAAAACCTGCCATTTTTTCATCATCCCAGTGTCTGCTATTGGTTCCTCTGCCGTGAAAGTCAGACATCATGAGGAAGTAGGCTAAATTGAGGTCTGTTTAGAGAGGACTGTGAGCCCTCATTATCTGATAGCCGTTATAACCATGCAGAAAACTTACTCGTTAGCAGGTGCAGCACAAACATAAGATGTTTCACCTGTAAAAGAATGATAAAACAATATTAGAGGGTCTAGGAACTGGACTTTTTTTTTTTAAGTACCAGCAGGGTATCCCACATTTATCCTGTGTCCTTGAGGTAAACCACCACAGTTGGTATATTGAACACGGTAAATATACTGATCTGACCTGTTTAGAAGTGAAGTCAGATTTACAGGGTTAAACGGGAGGTGCGTTTGTATTTTGATATTTTTCATCTCCTACATTTTTTTGCCGCTGTACTTTATAGGTGGTCCCTGAAATTTCAGAGCGCAGACAGATAGCCATAGACGTATTTTCCCATTTTAAAAACGTAAGTAATTATGACCAAAAAGATGCAAGTTCACTGCTTACATTTCCAGGGTTCAAAAACAGTTTTGGCAATCGTTTGCAATACTTTAGAACACCGGTGTCAAACTCCAGTCCTGGAGGGCCGTAGTGTCTGCTGGTTTTTGGGGTGTTCTGGGTTCATTCAAGTAATTGATTGGTTAAAGTATCCACACGCCTTGTTCTCAAGGCCTGAATTGGCTTTAATTGGCAGCTGATTGAAAGGAAACCACAAAAACCTGCAGACACTGCGGCCCCCTGGGGATTCAGTTTGACACCCCTGCTTTAGAACATTTGTATTAATCAAGTCAGAACCATGGACCAACGTGGATGGTCATAGAATCAAATCAACAAGTCAACAAATCAACTAACGATAGTTGGGATGCTATGCTACTCGTGTCAGTATCAGAGGAAAAGAACAATACAATAAATTCACTGAATGTATTGTTCACTGTGTTCTTATGCCTAATTCACTGAATGCATTTTTTACAATAAAATGTGAATTAATATATGAAAATAAATTAATTTTCCAAGCTTTTGTTATATCTTTCAACTTGTCATTATTATTTTTTAAATTAATAGAATATTTATATTTATTGCATGTACTTATAGACGCAACTCCTCCTCCAGTTAATAAAACAAAACGGACCAATTTGTTAAGGGATGCAATTTATACTTCCTATATCATAAGGTTTTTTAAAACAGCCCCCTGACTTAACATTGGTGGAACGCTAGGAAAACCAGAAAAAACAGTCCAACAAATGAACAAACAAATTAATAACTGCTGGCAGAATTTGCAGCGTCCTTCTAATTTGAATGCAATGCGAGTGAAGTACATTTACGGACTTATGACTAATGTCAAACTCATATCAACACATGATCAAGACAGTTCACGTTGGAAAACAGCAAACATATGTACCACGTAGCACTCTTGGTATATCAGAAAATAACAGACATTGTTTCTATGAGGACAATGTCTTCCACTGCTCCGAATAATGGGAAAGTAACCAATTTAGCTAATCTACCATCATTTCCAAAACTTTCTAAATACGTTTTAAATGCGTCTAAAATCGTTTTAACAACCAGTCGTACAAAGAGAGACTTACGTTAACTTGCGTTTTAGAGCGATGGTGGATCTCGTGGAGTCTCATTACTTCCAATCATTTCTACAGCGCTGCTATTGCCGAAGCAGCAGACGCAGACGGATCCTTTGTTGTATTACAGTTGAGCCTGCGGGCCTGCTCCATGAAGTTAGCAAATGTTCCGGTTCGCATTTATCAAAATAAAAGTTCGGTGAATAAAATGATTCATGAACTGTAATTTTGTCAATTTTAATTGTTAAATTAATACAGTTGGATATGAGTGTGATGTATTTGCAGAGAATATAAAATTGTGCACAAATTTTAATAAAAACTGTTTGCCACCTGTTGTTGCTGTCTGTCAGGTGTGGTATGGGCATGCACTGCCATAGACTGTCAGTTGCCACCCAACTCATTTGCATAGCTCATAACTCAAAAACTATAAATTGTTTCAAAATGAAAGGGGGTATACATTTGTTAGCTATGCAAATGAGCTGCTTGTGAATTGACAGTCAATAGCAACGTATGGCCACCCCACACTAGAAACACAGCAACAATTGCTCGGAACAGGATTTCACAGAAAGGACTGTAGAATATTAAAGATATGGGTATATAGAGTAAATATATAACCCCTTTCATTTGGTAACAATTCATAGTTTTTGAGTTATGGGCTATGCAGATGAGCTGGTCGTGAATTGACAGTCAATGGCATTGCATGCCCTTACCACACTGTAAATACAGCAACAATTGCTCGGAACATGATTTTAGATAATGTATAATTTTATATATATTATACATAGATTTAATGTATGCCCCTTCATATTTGGCAACATTTTTTTCAAACAGTAAGCAGGTATGCAAATGCAGTTATTGAACCGACAGGGTCAAGCAATTTATGCTTGGCCTACAATATAGTAACTAGTCAAATAGCAAGCTAGTTGATTGCTGACTTTTATAAGTTCTATCAGCAATGAATTTAAACAATGGTAATTATGTGAGGAAGCGCAGAAAACGCGGGAACTATGTTCTCATTATTTAACGTTACTCAGCAACTCTTATTTTAGCTTTATATGCAGGTGTAGACAGGTGCAGACAATTAGATTGAAAGCAGCATGAGAATGGACATAAGGTGCGGAGCATTGATAAGTTAACGAGGTAATTAGTAATCGTTAGTAATAAACCTATCCTGCCCTATCCATCCATCCATCCATCCATCCATCATCACCCGCTTATCCGGAGTCGGGTCGCGGGGGCAGTAGGCAAAGCCGGGTATTCCAGGCGTCCCTCTCCCCAGCAACGCATTCTAGCTCCTCCTGGGGGATCCCGAGGCGTTCCCTGGCCAGGAGAGATATATAATCTCTCCAGCGGGCTCTGGGTCTCCCTCGGGGTCTCCGCCCAGTTGGACGAGCCCGGAAAACCTCCAAAGGGAGGCGCCCGGGAGGCATCCTGATGAGATGCCCGAACCACCTCAATTGGCTCCTTTCGACGCGAAGGAGCAGCGGCTCTACTCCGAGCTCCCTCCGGATGTCCGAGCTCCTCACCCTATCTCTAAGGCTGAGCCCGGCCACCCTACGGAGGAAGCTCATTTCGGCCGCTTGTATACGCGATCTCGTTCTTTCGGTCACTACCCAAAGCTCGTGACCATAGGTGAGGGTTGGGACGTAGATCGACCAGTAAATCGAGAGCTTCGCCTTCCGGCTCAGCTCCTTCTTCACCACAACGGTCCGGTGCAACGCCCGCATTACTGCTGACGCTGCACCGATCCGCCTGTCGATCTCACGCTCCCTTCTACCCTCACTCGTGAACAAGACCCCGAGATACTTGAACTCCTTCACTTGGGGCAAAGACTCGTTCCCAACCCGAAGGGAGCAATCCACCGTTTTCCGGCAGAGAACCATGGCCTCGGACTTGGAGGTGCTGACTCTCATCCCGGCCGCTTCACACTCGGCTGCAAACCGCTACAGTGCATGCTGAAGGTCACGGTCCGATGAAGCCAGCAGAACCACATCATCCGCAAAAAGCAGAGATGCGATTCTGAGGTCACCAAACCGGACACTCTCCTCACCTCGGCTGCGCCTTGAGATCCTGTCCATGAATACCACAAACAGGACCGGTGACAAGGGGCAACCTTGGCGGAGTCCAACACCCACCGGAAACGTGCTTGACTTTGTGCCGAGAATGCGGACACAGCTCTCACTTTGGTTATACAGGGACCTGATGGCTCGTAACAACGGCCCCGGTACCCCATACTCCCGCAGTACACCCCACAGGGTTCCCCGGGGGACACGGTCGAAAGCCTTCTCCAAGTCCACAAAGCACATGTGGACTGGATGGGCAAACTCCCATGACCCCGCCAGCAACCCTGCCAAGGTAAAGAGCTGGTCCACTGTTCCACGGCCAGGACGGAAGCCACATTGCTCCTCCTGAATCCGAGGTTCGACCGTCGGTCGGAGCCTCCTTTCCAGTACCCTAGAGTAAGCTTTCCCAGGGAGGCTGAGGAGTGTGATACCGCGGTAATTGGAGCACACCCTCCGGTCCCCCTTCTTGAAAATGGGGTCTGCCACTCTACAGGTACTGTCCCCGATCTCCACGCGACACTGAAGAGGCGTGTCAGCCAAGACAGCCCAACAATGTCCAGAGCCTTCAGCATCTCAGGGCGAATCTCATCTACACCCGGCGACTTTTTGACTACCTCAGCAACTTCCGCCAGGGATATAGGTGCAGATTCCCCCGAGTCTTCAGGCTCTGCCTCTTCCACAGAGGACGTGTTGTTCGGGTTCAGGAGCTCCTCGAAATGCTCTTTCCACCGCCCGACAATATCCCCAGTCCGGGTCAGCAGTTCTCCTCCCCTGCTGAAAACAGCCTGAGACAAGCCCTGCTTTCCCTTTCTGAGTCGTCGGATGGTTTGCCAGAACTTCCTCGAGGCCAACCGAAAGTCCTTCTCCATAGCCTCCCCGAACTCCTCCCATACCCGGGTTTTTGCTTCAGCGACTGCCGAAGCTGCAGCCCTTCTGGCCACCCGGTACCTGTCTGCTGCTTCAGGGGACCCCCGGGCCAGCCAAGCCCGAAAGGCCTCCTTCTTCAGCTTGACGGCCTCCCTTGGGTTGCCGCCCCGACAGGCACCGATGACCTTCTGGCCACAGCTCCTGCTTGCCGCCTCTGCAATGGAGGCTTTGAACATGGCCCACTCGGACTCCATGTCCCCAGCTTCCCCCGGGATGCGTGAGAAGTTCTTCCGGAGGTGGGAGTTGAAGACCTCGCGAACAGGGGCCTCCGCCAGACGTTCCCAGTTCACCCTCACTACACGTTTGGGTTTACCGGGTCTGTCAGGCAGCCTCCCCGGCCACTTGATCCAACTCACCACCAGGTGGTGATCAGTTGACAGCTCTGCTCCTCTCTTCACCCGAGTGTCCAAGACATACGGCCGCAGGTCTGATGATACGACCACAAAGTCGATCATCGATCTTTGGCCTAAGGTGCTCTGGTACCAAGTACACTTATGAGCTACCCTATGCTCGAACATGGTGTTTGTTATCGACAATCCATGGCCAGCACAGAAGTCCAATAACAAAACACCGCTTGGGTTCAGATCAGGCAGGCCGTTCCTCCCAATCACCCCCCTCCAGGTTTCTCCGTCATTGCCCACGTGAGCGTTGAAGTCGCCCAGCAGAACTATGGAGTCTCCGGGTGGCACCCTTTCCAGGATGCCACCCAGTGACTCCAAGAAGGCCGGATACTCTGAACTGCCATTTGGTGCATACGCACAAATGACAGTCAGAGCCTTCCCCCCAGCGACACGTAGTCGCAGAGAAGCGACCCTCTCGTTCCCCGGGTGGAACTCCAACACAGTGGCGCTCAGCCGGTGGCTTGTGAGTATCCCCACACCCGCCCGGCGCCTCTCACCTTGAGCAACTCCAGAAAAGAACAGAGTCCAGCCCCTCTCCAGGAGTTTGGTTCCGGAACCAGTACTGTGCGTGGAGGTGAGCCCAACTATATCTAGTTGGTACCGCTCCGCCTCCCGCACTAGCTCCGGTTCCTTCCCCACCAGAGAGGTGACGTTCCACGTCCCCAGAACCAGTCTGCGACGCCGAGGATCAGCACGCCCGGATCCCCGCCTTTGCCTACTGCCCGTTGGGCAAAGCACCCGACTCCGATGCCGACCCCTGCAGGTGGTGAGCCCACAGGGCGGCGACCCCACGTGACCAGTTCGGGCTGTGCCCGGCCGGGCCCCATGGGATAAGGCCCGGCCACCAGACGCTCGCCGACGAGCTCCCCTCCCGGGTCTGGCTCCAGCAGGGGGCCCCGGTTTCCCTTTTCCGGGCGAGGTAACTGGGTCTTTGTGTGGCCGTGTCATGGGAGTCTATCCTGCCCTAGCGTTAGTAAATTAGTAAATGACATGCACAAGAAATGTAAGGTAACATGACCACACGGTTAGAATGTTAGTATTACCCAATCCTGATCTGAAGTTGTCGTGTCTAGAAAACGACAGAATTTGTCGAAAAACATCTTCACGAGGGAAAAGACACCACGGCAGCAAGCTGTTCAGGAAAATCAGACTTTATTTAGCAAAAGTGCATAAAGCCGGACCAAAAACATGGACCTGGACTGCCATTTTTACACCGTTAAAACATCATTCTGGCCAATCACCCACACTGTTCTTATCTTAACTCCTCCTAAACCAGGGGTCGGCAACCCTGGTCCTGGAGAGCCGCAGGGTGTGCTGGCTTTCGTCTCCACCTTAAAATAAGCAACCGATTCAGACCCAAGAAACCAGGTGAGGTGAGTTAACTGTGTAATCAACAGCTTTCATTGATCAATTAATGCCAAGTAACAACGAAAGCCAGCACACCCTGCGGCTCTCCAGGACCAGGGTTGCCGACCCCTGTCCTAAACCATCAGCTGACTTGGCAGCGCTACCTTCTCGTTTCTGAAACCATCGTGGCGAATAGCCCTATTGATTTCCAAAACAAAAAAGTATTTTATTACATACATCTTGCTTTGTAGGCTGTATTTTTAACAAAATGGAATCATTAACATAGGAATCATGTAAAACACTTTAGTGTTTTCCAGAACTTTCTACGACCTATAGATCGTTTTTGGTGCAGCATAATAATCATTTTTGGTACTTTCCACTTCATATTAATTATTTTACTGAACTTTAGATTACACATGGGTCACTTATGCACTTCTAACACAAACTTATCAGCAGTTAATCAGTTTGAAACTATACAGGGTACATATCTTCTCCCCTTTCGGGGAGAAAACCTATGGCCCCGAATATCTCCCTTGGCCAATGCACCATACTAAGTTGGGTTCCTGCACATCCCCTGCTGCTATAGCAGCATCCAATTGCCTCAGACTCCTCAATATAACGGCGTTTCCATGGTTCCTCCAACACTCTCTGCACAAGTGCATCCCGCGTAATTTGACTGGCCATAGCCGTATCACAGCTGTATGTATTATCCTAAGTGACCCAACTACTTAAATTATCACACACTTCTTTTAATTTTGTTAACACGTTGATTCGTAGCACGAGGAATTGCTGTAGTCCATGTAACAGGTGGGCTCCTGGTCTTCCAACCAGTGGATGTGGTCTGCACGTCCCTCCACTGGTGAGCCGGCTTGCAATTCTCGTACTGGGTCCGCTGGGGCACTGTTGGTGCTGGCACTCCCAGCTGTAAGCTGGAATAAAGCGACCCTAAAAAATGGGGCGAACACCCCAACCAAAATAACAACATACAACCCAGAAAATACACTAGGCACGGAGATAATGAACCATGAGACGCAGCTCAGGAAAAAACACAAACCAAAATACAAATACCGGGGACAATGTCCCTCACCCACAAGCTCACATGAGCAGGAAAATAAAAAGAGACAAAGAACCTTTAGGAAGGCGTCTGGCTCTTTGTGTTACTTCAGAGGGACTCTGTCTAAGTTCCCCAAGTTTACTTTTATTTTTACTTTGATTATCTACTCCAATTAGAATCAGATAAATTAGAATCAGATACTAGCCTACAAAGTTAGATTAGTTAGAAGACAAGGGAAATTGAAACAATTAGGGTGTGAGTGACAGAAAGGGAGAGAAAGCAGGAATGCAAGGTTTGCAGAAAGACACGAAAAAGTGTATGCTAAACAATGAACAGAACCACATGACATGAAACAAACATAAATCATGACATAACAAGTTTGCAAAATTATGACAATAAACTATATAACATGACATGGCATGACTAAGAAATAAGTGGTAACAAGAACTAAACATGAAACATAACATGACATGACAATGAATCGTAACAAGAAATAAAACATAAAAACATGGCGAGACTAGACTAACATAATACGTGACATGACAATAACGTAACTAAGACAATGACTAAACATGAAACGTGACAGTTGACGTCTGAAATATCGCCATCATAAGCGTTATTTTTTTGCTGAGCCCACAAATATTCCCATAACCAGTTACAACTCCAGTTACAGCCTGTAAAAACACAAACCTGGCATTGCGCTTCACCTCGAGACACCAGCAACATTGGATCAAAGTAAACAATCTATACAAACATAACTATTTACTGTATTCCCAAAATCCCGATGTGTCATCTGAACGCCTTGTACTGCAGCAGTTTATGGTCTTGGCTATTGTCAGTTACATCTCACCTACGCCAATTCCGAAACATTTCTGTAGATTAGTGAAATGTAGCGTAGCCTATATGGAGCTTCATATGCAAGTTATTGTTGATATTGGTAATAAATAGGCTATGTCATTTGGAAACGGTGGAATAAATTCATACATGCATGTTGTAAGGGTAATTTTCTTAATTGGTTATTTATTGACAATGTGTGTTAACATAAAGACAATCATGTGATTACAAATAACCTTTTAGTGATAATCCTTATTACTATTAGATCACTTTCTGAATAAAGTGCTTACTATGAGTCTTTCTCTGTCTCTCTCCAGCAGACAGACAGCCTTTCACCTTAATGTCTCTGCTTCTCAGCTAGCACATTCTGGTCTTACAGCAAGGTCAACAAGGGGTATTCAGAAGATAAAATACTGATTAATGTTCGCCCATTACGTATTGAAATAACGGTAGTTGCCATGCTGGCTTTATGTACAAAAAAAAATATTTGAATGCAGACGGCAGATTTAAAACTATTATGCTCTGCTGCTTGTCTTCGAAAGCAGAAGAAACAATGTGCAGAACCCCAGGGCTCTCACATGGAGTGTTAAAGCAAAAATAATAAAGTTCATTCATGTTTTAAAAGCCATTGGCTCAGGACTGTTCGATCTCCAAGTACACTACAACGTGGCACACTTTACAGTTATTTAGCTTTTATCCAAAAGGCCCAACAGCTGTCCGGATCTTATGGCTGCACCGGGGCTTGAACCACCAATCTTTCGGGTCTCAATCCTGTATTGTAGATAGCAGGAAACACCTGTCAACTGACGAAACATCTGTCAACTGAAAGCCCTCATTATCTGATAGCAGAAAAGCCGTTATGAACATGCAAAAAATAGTAGGCTACTTACTCGTTAGCAGGTGCAGCACAAAGATAAGACGTCTCATAATGTGCTATCACATTCTCGCACCATAAACCTGTAAAATAATGATCAAACAATATTTTTTTCTTCAGCGCGCCTATTAACAAAAGAAAAAAAGAATTTTGTTCGGATTGCCATAGACATCATTGTATTTTCCCATTTTAAAAACGTACAGCTTACGTTTCCAGAGTTCAAAAACAGTTTGGGCAATCTACAGCTCTATTGTAAACATACAACACTACAACAAGATAATGTGCATTTCTGGTCACAAAACGTTTTGCGTATTCAGTCCAAACGCATCTTAAACATGCCGTGAAGACAGAACATAACAGACAGAACAGACTGAATACGCATGAGCTTCATTGTTTCTATGTGGATAATGTCTTCCACTGCTCCGAATAATGGGAAAGTAACCTATTTAGCTAGCCTACCATTATTTCCTAAACATGAATACCCTTACATTACATTACATTAATGGCATTTGGCAGACGCTCTTATCCAGAGCGACGTACAACGAAGTGCATACCCATAACCAAGGATAAGTGCGCTGAAAGACCCTAGAGGGAAGTACAAATTCAACTGCTACCTGCACAACAAAGATAAGGACCAGGGCCTATTTGTTTTTTGTTTTTGTTTTTTTGCTCAGCAAAAAATAACGCTTATGATGGCGATATTTCATCGACACAAGACATCAACACAGATGACGGTGAAGCCAATAAGCTTGTTGATTTTCTTGATTCCCCTCGTTCGCTCCTTTGCTCCAGTCAGGTCCATAAATATTGGGACATCGACACAATTCTCATCTTTTTGGCTCTATACACCACCACAATGGATTTGAAATGAAACAGATGTGCTTTAACTGCAGACTTTCAGCTTTAATTTGAGGGTATTTACATCCAAATCACCAAAATTTTTGTTTTTCTCCAAATTTAACTGAAACAGTTACCAGTTGGATTTCACATTGTTAAATTTGCCTAGAAAACGATGTGCATAAAGGGATATCCACCCAACCGGGAAGCATGCCCCCTGCCCAAGGCCCATTCACCCATCTAGTGATGGATTACATAGATACCATCCATAGTCTGCCGCAATAGTCGAGAGATGCAACAGCATTCTCAAAAAAAAATTATAATAATCAAAGCGTGCAAAGAGAGAGGAATGTCATGGATCAAGTGCCTGCCCCTAGCTCTCATGGCCATGTCATTATCACGGCCAGTCTTTTTAACACCCTTGACACTCCTTGAAATGATCACAGGGAGGGTAATGAATGTTCCAGCAACCAGGCCCAGGACGGGAGAAGTAAGTTTGGAGGTGTTAGAATCAGAACTTGGGGGGTATTTGAAAAACTTGAATTGGGTTGTCAGTGTCATTTATTCCCAGAACAAACAGGCCCACCACCAAAAGCAGAGGAAGGAGAACAGCTGAAGGTGATCCCCGGCGACTGGGTCTACGTGAAAAATATTCAAGCAGAAGTGGAAACACTCCAGACAAGTGGGGCCCTAAGTGGGGTGATATTTTCCACACCCACAGCAGTTAAAGTCAAGGAAATCACACCATAGATACACTTAACCCATTGCCGACAAGCCCCAGACCCAACCGACCACGATCAGAACTTGGGATAGGACATCTTGGATTACTTACACTAATATTCTTTGCCTTTGTTAGGGAAAATGCCCTCTTTAACATTTTACAGGTGAGCATCGTCTGATGAAACAGATCCCAGTAAAACAACAATAGCTATACTTGAGTTTGGCTTTCGTGTTTGTTTTCTGGGAGGTGGCACGGGGTGAGAAAGCTTGCTGGCTTTCTGATTTCAATCAGACATAGGCCCTTGAGCAAGGCCCTTAACCCTGCATTGCTCCAGGGGAGGATTGTCTCCTGCTTAGTCTAGTCAACTGTACGTTGCTCTGGATAAGACCGACTGCCAAATGGCATTAATGGAATGTAATGTAACATGAAGCTGGTCATTCTGTAATAATAGCAAAATTGTGGGGATCAAAGCCTCCACCTTGTGGAAAAACTATGGTCAGTCAAGATGCTGGAGGAGTTAATACGACAGAAAAGTTTATAATTCCTTTACTGGTTCAGGATAACAATGCGGGTTCTACTATCATACTATCAGTGATCGAGGAACTAGGATGTAGCAGAGGGATTGAGAATGTGTAGAAGATTGATGTAAAAGATGTATTGAACAGAAGAAAAAGGGGTGTGAGTACCTTGCTCAGACACAGGACGAACTGGTGAAAAGTCAGTGATAATTAAAGGAAAACTGCATGTTGGGAAGGAGAAGAGATTTTGAATATGAGCTGAAATGGTATGGTGAAACTAAATTGTGTACTACATTGTTTTTGGTTGGACACAATTTTTGCATTGTCTGTACAATTGAGCGCAGCACAACAGCCATTTTGTACCATTTTGGGAAGCGCACCCCATGTGTCTCTGTGTAAAGCCTCAAACAAAAAAATGGGAGAACACAGGACCCTGGGTTAAATTATGTTTGGACTACAGACTGGGAAGATACTGGAGAACTCATAAAATATTCTCCCTCTCTGTTACTGCACACCAGTTTCCAGATTCTCTGACAGCATTCATGCATTGCCTTGTGACACTCACACGTATTTGCATGTGTCAGACCCAAAACTGAGTGCACAGTAAACACTGTGCTCCAGTTGTATCTAACCTAAACTACTAGTTTGGCCCAAGTCCCGGGCAATGCAAAACATTTCACTGTGATCGATCTTGCTAATGTTTTTTTTTTCAATATGCCGGTTGATATTGATTCCCAGAACTGGTTTGCTTTTATGTTTAAGACAAAACGATACACCTGGTCTAGACTACCACAAGGGTATTCTCTGCTGCTCTGTTGGAGAATTCAAAACAATTCCAAATACTAATTCAGTATGTTGTTGACATTCCAAATTCAAGATTCACTCAAGCTGCTAAAATTCCTAGTAACAGGCCCGCAAGGTCAAACAAGAAAAACTCCAGTTCACCCTGATTGAAGTTATACATCTAGGCCACAAAATTTCTAAAGCAGACAGAATCCAGGCGATTTTCGATTTTCCAATGTAAAAAAACGAAAGGTAGACAGTGGATCCCTGACTACTTGGCCCACGGCCTAAATCTCTCTGCTAACGATAAGGTTACATGGACAGAGACTGCCGACATGTATTTTCAGAAATTAAAACGAGAACTGACATCAGCCCCAACTTTGGGCCTTCCTCACATGAACAAACCCTTTCTTTTGACTGTGAATGAGAAGGCTGGTTATATGACTGCTGTTCTTCTGCAAAAACATGGTGATAGAAACCTGTTGCATATTATTCTCAGAGACTTGATGCTGTCACTAGGGGTCTCCCCCCTTGGCTGCAATCAATTTCAGCAGCTGCTTCTGCTGTGACGGCTTCTGCATCGATTGTGGCATTTTTGGTTCCTCATGCAGCAGCTGAAATTCTGCTAAAGCAGAAAACTGCTCATTTCTCATCAGCCCCACTTCCGGGTCACTTGTTTGCCCAGGCTGCTGAACCTTTTCTTTTTCTTTTTTTTTGCTCTTAAATACACCTGCTATTTGTCCCAAGGTAAAACTGTAAATATTTTCACTGACAGCCGATATGCTTTTCGCGGTAGTGCGATTTCAGAACACTTTGGGAACACAGAGGTTTTCTTACTTCCTCAGGAAAAGCTATTCAATATGGACATTTGGTGCATTGCCTCCTAGAGGCCATTCTTTTGCCTCCATCTGTTGCAATATGTACATTTCCCACTCACACAGAGATTCTGCTGCGAAGGCCACTGCCTCAGAACCGAGAAAAAACTTAATCATTGGTTGCAAAGAGACTCCTCTGAAAGGGCGTACTTTATTAACAAAGGCAGAAGGTATTTCTCGCCTAACCTATGCATCTCATTGTATGTTAATAACAAAACTTGGTAAATAATTGATAACATGCTTTTTAATTTCATATGGAAAAATAGGAACACATTATGTTAGTTATTATGAACAGATATGAATCAGGTGGTCTTAATTTCCTTGACTTTACCACACTTAATAATGCATTCAAAGTCAATTGGATTAAACAATTCTTTAATAATCCCACATTGATTTGGAACTGCATACCCCATTACATATTCTCAAAATTGGGTGGCCTTGAATTTGTTTTAGTATGTAATTATAAGATGCAAAAGATCCCCCTTAAATTATCTAATTTCCATCAACAAATTGTGGGGCACACAGACAAGGGAGTGACTGAGCTAGTAAACATTCAGACTCAGACATCACAGGGGAAGACGAGTGCAAAGACTAATGAATATAAACAGAACAGACATGAATATGAAAAATAATAAATGACAAGAATAATGATAATAAACAATGATAAACCAACACAGGACAGAACACAGGAACATAACACAGATGCTGCTTGCTTGGTATTTATTGGTATTGGTATTGGTATTGGTATTGGTATTTATTGACTAAAATACTAAAATACTAAAAACCTAAAATACTAAAATATTTATTGACTAATGAAATAAGGGAAGTCTCCTTTACAATTATACACAGATATTACCCAGCAAATCTTTATCTTGTAAAGTTGAAAAAGGATATCAATATAAATTGTTCATTTTGTCAAGTGCTCCCAGAAACCCTTCTTCATTTGTTTTGGCATTGTACTCATACCAAAAGGCTGGAAGGACTTAAGTCGATTTATTATTGACAATATTGACTCTGATTTCACACTATGCCTAGAAAATGTTTTGTTTAGTTTCAATAAGAGTAGGAAATAAAATAAAAGAATATTATGTTATTAACCTAATCTATTTCATATCCACAAATCCAAATTTAATAACTCTAAACCCTTATTTAAATTTTTTTTTAATTGAAACCAGTCAATACATGAAAACGATCTTCTCCTCCAATAACAAGATATATTTGTATGAATCATTAATATATTCTGGCTTAAATATGTATATTCTGTCCCCTGGCACTTTTTTTTTTTTTTTGCATTTACTATTCATTGTAATAGAAAATAGAAAATAGGGAAAATCTTCCCTAGTGGATTTCATATTTTGTATACTGAAAAGTACTGCTACTGAATCAACACAGCATACCACTCTGTCTGGTCTCACTTCCTCCACCCACTGTAGGCCTATGATGACCGCCATCATTTCTGCTGTATAAACTGACATTGGATTGACCTGATCATCTTCTTTTTTTTCTTTTTCAGTGTTGATTAACAGCGGGATGCAAATTATGATTTGTGGATTACCGCCACCTACTGAATATTTCACGTCATCACGGTTTATTTTACAGATACTACCTATTGCTGCGCGCTCCACCATCTGGATTCTCTCCAACTTGTTTTAAATCTCACAAACACAGTTTATGACTATAGCTATGAATGCCAAAAACCTTCTACTATCCATGTTTATATCTGTCATACCCCCTTTGTTGTTCTTCCAATGTCCCAGGTCTGTCCTGCTCTTTCCTCCCCCTTTCCTTTTCCTCACTCTCCTTGCTGCCTCTGCGTATGACATTTTATTCTTAACTCTTGTCCTTTCAACTTTCAACATTTTCATTCTCTAACATTGCTTTGCACCCACTTCATGGTTACCCCCACAGTGTAAACAGACAGCCTGTTCTTTTGATAGCTTGAACAGTTCTTCTGTACACCAATCTTTCCCACACCTCTTCCCCTGGGCACCCTTCTCCTACAAACATGACCATAATCTTGGCACCTATAACCACCTCACTCAGTGGAACCCTTGCGAATGCCGTCACTCTAAAGCTGACAAAAATGGAAAAACACTCTCAGGTAACTCACTATCAAATTATAGCAACATTAACCAACTTTCCTGCTCCTTTCCTTTCCAATGACTTTTCATCCATCTCGCCCAACAAACTCTCTCCACATAAAAAAAGACAGCCTTCACATACAGTGCAACTCCACTAACGACCCCCTTTACAGCTGCCTTTTATTTAATTGGGAAACAGACTGGTTCTGCCATACCATAGTTGCTACCTTTTGTGTCAAAACACTGTCTGAGTGGTTGATTACATTACATTATTGGCATTTTGCAGACGCTCTTATCCAGAGCGACATACAGCTGATTTGACTGAGCAGGAGACAATCCTCCCCTGGAGCAATGCAGGGTTAAGGGCCTTGCTCAAGGGCCCAACAGCTGTGCAGATCTTATTGTGGCTGCACTGGGATTAGAACCACCAACCTTGCGTGGCCCAGTCATTTACCTTAACCACTACGCTACAGGCCGCTAGTTTGATAAAACATCGAAATCTAACAATTGTTACCACTACAGTGTAAACAGACAGCCTGTTCTTTTGATAGCTTGAACACTGTAGGAAAAATTCACAGAACAAGATGTTCTTTCCCCGTTTTATGACAATCGATCACAAGTCAAAATCAGACTAAAATATCAAACCATTAGAGTTGAGCAAGCTGGTTCCTCCATAACTCTCAAAGCTTCATGTCAAAAAATATACCAATATGTATGCAGTCTATAATCAATGTATATCACATGTATGCTGCCTATTTACTCATATAATCAATATGTAATCCAATGAACCTATATCATTAAAGCTTATGGAAATGCAAGAAACCACCATTAATCTATTGTTAAAGTACAATTAAGTATGCCTATATATTTTCAAACTGATTAACTGCTCATTTGTGTTGGAAGTATAGTCACCCATATGTATTGAATTGAATAAAATAATGTGTATGCTTAAGAAAAGTTGGAGAGTACAGAATAGCACCATGTTTTGCATGAATTCATAGTTTACGGAACAAGATGTGATAAGAACAAGGCGTCTTGCTTTGTAGGCTGTCTTTGCCAAAATAGTTTGCGGGGCAGGGTGACCTGACCGGCTTGCAGGGCAGGACGTCTTGCTTTGAAGACTGTCATTTTCAAGGAACAAGATGTGATAATAACATTTATTTTTTAAAACAGCTCACAAAGCAAAAATGTGAGCCTGCGCATTGAGGCGCCACAGAGTTATGTTGATTTTCCTGAAGAGCTTCTGCCGTGGTGTCTTTTCCCTCGTGAAGTTGTTTTTTGACAAATTAGAGATTGGACTCAGAATTCCGTCATTTCCTAGACACAACAACACTTCTTCTGTACACCAAACTTTCCCACACCTCCTTCCCCTGTGCACCCTTCTCCTACAAACTGCTGCCACATGACCATAATCTTGGCACCTATCTCAGTGGAACCCTTGCGAATGCTGTCACTCTAAAGCTGACAAAATCTAAAAACACTCTCAGGTAACTCACTATGAAATTATAGCAACATTGACCAACTTTCCTGCTCCTTTCCTTCCCAATGACTTTTCATCCATCTCGCCCAACAAACAAAAAAAAAGACAGCCTTCACATACAGTGCAACTCCACTAACGACCCCCTTTACTTCTACCTTTTATTTCATTTACATTGAAAAACAATATGAATATGAAGCATATGAAGCTCCATATAGGCTATGCTACATTTCTCTAATTGACAGAAATGTTTCTGAATTGGCGTAGGTGAGATGTAACTGACCATAGCCTAGAACATAAACTGCTGCAGTACAAGGCGTTCAGATGACACATCGGGATTCTGGGAATACAGTAAATAGTTTGTATAGATTTGTATAGATTTTTTCCTTTGATCCAATGTTGCTGGTGTCTCGAGGTGAACTGGCTATGGGAATATTTGTGGGCTCAGCAAAGCCCACAAATTTTATAGGAGTCAGGTTTTAAGCGAGCGCTGTGGAACGCTGGATGGCGCCCGCAGACTAAACTGTAAAGCAAAGGATCCGTCCGCGTGTGCTACTTCAGCAATAACAGCGCTGTAGCAATGATTGGAAGTAATGATAATGAGATCCACCATCGCTCTAAAACGCAAGTTAACTTAAGTCTCTCTTTGTACGACTGGTTGTTAAAACGACAAAGAATGCTTTGTGAGTAGCCATAAGATCCGGACATGTGTATGGGTGGGCGAATGAGAAGCATCA
Source organism: Conger conger (assembly GCF_963514075.1). Classification (NCBI taxonomy): domain Eukaryota; kingdom Metazoa; phylum Chordata; class Actinopteri; order Anguilliformes; family Congridae; genus Conger; species Conger conger. The sequence goes on along the minus strand of NC_083760.1, from coordinate 83,612,684 downwards.
ATTGTACAGCGCTTTGGATAAAGGTGCTATATAAATCCCAACCATTTACCATTTACATCTCCAGCCTGTTTGGATGTAACGCTACAGTACGGCTAATTGGAAGCGTAATAAATTAGCATTCTGAATCTGATGTAGGCTATTGTGGTATTCACGTATTTAGAACGTTTTGGAAATAATAACTAGCTAAGTAGGTTACTTTCCCATTGTTCGGAGCAGTGGAAGACATTGTCCTCATAGAAACAATGAAGCGCATGCATGTGCTGCCTCGGCAATAAGGTTGTCCCGATTTTCTTTATTCCCCTCGTTCGCTCCTTTGCTCCACATACTTTTTCATTAGCTTGGATATTGTTAGGCATGCAGGCACACAGGCAAGATTTTGCAACATTCATGAGCTGAGAAGGAAAGAAATAGCCTACCAACGCAAAATAAAAACGTATTTATGCGTTATATAATTGTGTATATAACTGAGATCAATGTTTATATGTTCCATTGGAAACATAAATGGACACGATCAATGTCAAAACAAAATCCAGTCCACACACACACGCACACAGGTGTGTATCGGAAGTTCTGAACAGGAAGTCTAATTTTTTAGTCAAGCTCTGTGGAACGCTGGATGGCGGAGCCTTTAAGCCCGAGAGGGTTTTTTAAAAAGGGAATAATTTTATTAACCGAACTTTTATTTTGATAAATGCGAACCGGAAGTCTCCAATTGTGGCCAGCAACATTAGCCAACTTCATGAAGCACGCCCGCAGGCTCAACTGTAAAACAAAGGACCCGTCCACGTGTGCTGCTTCGGCAATAGCAGCGCTGTGGAAATGATTGGAAGTAACGAGACTCCACGAGATCCACGATCGCTCTAAAACGCAAGTTAACGTAAGTCTCTCTTTGTACGACTGGTTGTTAAAACGATTTTTAGACGTATTTAAAACGTATTTAGAAAGGTTTGGAAATAATGGTAGATTAGCTAAATTGGTTACTTTCCCATTATTCGGAGCAGTGGAAAACAATGTCTGTTATTTTCTGATATACCAAGAGTGCTGCTGGTACATATGTTCGCTGTTTTCCAACGTGAACTGTCTTGATCATGTGTTGATATGAGTATGACATTAGTCATAAGCAGTGCTTGAAGTGGGCCGGTACTCACCGGTACGCAGTACCGGAAGTTCTACATTTTACTCTGCGGAGTACCGGCACACTCACACTGCTCTGATCACTGATCGGAATCCTCGTTGCTTCAAACGGGAACCGGCAAGTCTTCTGCAGCTATGCTCAGTGAGCATTATGTCTTCTTCGCGGGGCTTTCTGGTGCCGCCACAGCACCCGACCGCGATGCTGCCCCCGTGTCTGTGTTCACAGATGGTATTGCACCCCCAATACTTATTTTTACAGCAAAGACGTCTGACTGCAGCACAGAGCTCAACTCAACTCAAACTTTATTTATAAAGCACATTTAAAACAACTGTAATTGACCAAAGTTCTGTACAAGTATAGTGTGAAAAATCGTTTAGCAAAAAAAAACCTAGGTGTCCCTTATTTCCATTTCAGGGAGTTGGCAACCCTAGTAATTACGTTTCGCTATGAATCGTCATGTACTACGTCTACAACTAGGGAGGGCAAAGTGGAGCTTTAGAATGTAGACCGCTGTGTGTGCACGTGAGCTCGCCAATAGGTTTCTCACAGAAAACGTAATTTGTCCACTTTTTTACTTTACAGTAGAGGTGATCAAACTTACAATAACTAAGTGCTAGTGTGTTCTAAGCCTTTACTGGTCCCTGTACGATGTTAGCATGATGTAGCTAGCATACGCGAATAGCACAAAGCCATACAATTAGCTTTTTAACGGCACTTGGTCATTCGAACGATATAAATGAAAGCATTCGATTAAGTTCGACGGCACCGGAATTTTCTGTCGTACCGTCCATAAAGTCCCACCATAGGATTTATTTTAATCTTTAAAAGTTATACATTTTCTGAATCGTCATTAATTCATCTTGTTTCTATCAGTGATTCGGCGTGATCGGACAGTTCTGTAGCTATGTAAATGACGTCAGAAGGATACAGCACTGTTATTTGCTACCTAAACTTTGACGCACGCTCGAGAGCGTTAACATGATTGAAGTCTGACATGTCTATTGTCAAAATCCATTGAAACTATGAAAAAGTAACCAGGGACTTTGGACTTATAAGGCTGGACATACCGAGTACCCAGCAAAAATATTGACCTGGCTCCAGTCACACTTTTGACAGTTCGAACTGCCACCAACTGCCATGTATGAGCGCGTGAAGTAAACCAGCAAAAGCTATTGTTGTGTCACCATTTTCGAGCTCCATATACGTAAAGAATGGAATGGCAGTGAAATCTGCCTGTTTTTCGGTGCCGTCGGGGTCCAGCATTTAACATTGATGGAATGCTGGTAAAATGAGCGCTTAAAAGCCACAAAAACAGTCATTTTGTCACATTAAAATTAAACCTAAGCAGAATTATTGTCCACCACACGTTAATTTAAGGTTAAACTGAGATAATAATCATAATATTCATGCTGATTTCCGGAAATAAATTTTTCGGTTGTCCTCCCTACTACAACAGCCTTTTGTTGGGAGCCCCTAAACTTCATTACTCAGGGTGCACTCGGTGCACGCGGTAAGGTGCACGCGGAGTAAAACTTCTCTCATAACTTCTCCGCGGTCCAGTAAATTTTGCCGCCATTATGTTAGCTTGGTTACAGAAGGGCAAGAGAGCACGTTCCGAGTGCGAAACAACAGAGCAAAGACACGACAGTGTGTCAAATCCTCCCCAGCCAGAGCCAGTATTAAATGAAGGTCGGGAGCTGCTTCAACAAGGTAACGTTGCACCTACCGCAGCCAATACCGACGTTATCAACAACAACGTGAGTCAAGATGAACGGCCCGACTGTTGGTCAAAGGAGCAAATGCTTTATTTTTGCGCTCAGAATGACTGGCTCATTGTCAAAGACAAAAAGCTTGGGTGCAAAGTATGTAGTAAAGTTACATCGCTGGCTGCTCATAAAGAGCATGGATTGAGGCTGTCAACTGAGTGGAGTGAATGTTCAATTTCCTCCTTTGGCACTGATAAGGCTAGACAACAACATTCATTGCGTAAGAAAATAAAGGAACACAAAGATTCCAAATCCCACATAAAAGCAGCTGAGATTGAAAAGATGGCCACACGTGATGAAATTCACAAGAGGATTCAAGAAATGCACAGGGCTGAACATGATACAACCTGCAAAGTGTTCCGAACAGCCTATAAAATTGGTAAACATGGGAGACCATTTACAGATATGCCAATTGATGTGAGCTTGCAAGAGTTAAATGGAGTTAACATGGGCCGTGTTTTGCACTCAAACAAGACATGTGCTGACATCATCGACCATATTGCAACTGAAATGAAGAAAAGAATGGTCGACGACATCATCACAAACCGACGGAAATTATGTTTGCTGATTGATGAATCCACCACAATCAGTGGCAAGACTGTGCTGGTGGTCTGTTTGCGGGTAGCTTTTGCTGACGCAGAGCCAGACACTGTAGTTTTTGAACTCCTGGAATTGGATGGGACCACAGCAAATGATATCACAAGGACATTGCTGGCATGCCTGGACAAATATGGTTTTGATGAACACTTATTAGGTGAGTGTTTTGTGTCATTTGCATGTGATGGAGCATCAGTTATTCTTGGCAGAAAAGCAGGGGTTGCTACACAGCTTTGTGCTAAATTCCCGGACCTGCTTGTATGGCACTGTTCTAATCACCGTCTAGAATTGGCAGTTGGGGATGTTGTCAAAGAGGTCAGTGGACTTAACCATTTTCAGATTTTCTTTGATAAGCTGTATACATTATATCATGCATCTCCAAAAAATCAGAGACAATTGGCTCAGTGCGCACAGGATGTTGGGCAGCGTCTACTTGTCATAGGATGTGTTTTGTCAATCCGTTGGGTGGCTTCGAGTGAGAGGACTGTCAGAGCAGTCTGGGAGAGCTACAAAGTGCTTCAGGTGCACTTTTCTAGTGCTGCCAATGATGTTAGCAGGGATTCAAGAGAGAGAGCAAAGTACAAGGGACTCCATGATGTTCTCACATCTGTGCCTTTTGTTTGTAATCTTGGAGTTATGTATGATGCCCTCACAGAACTGAGTGATCTGTCAAGGTTGCTCCAAAAGAGAGACATGACGCTTCCTGATGCGGACAAGCTGCTGGCTCGACAGATTCGTGTCTTTGAGTCCATGGTTTCAACACCTGGCCCCTACACAACATCTGCCCTCCAAGCTCAAACTGAGAAATCATTCAAGAACGTAGCCCTACGTGATAATGAAAAAATAGTGAAAATCAATGCAGGACAGTTCTTCCGGAGCATGGCAGAAAATCTGAAATGCAGGATGGCTCCAACAACTAGCTCTTATGTCAGCACACAAGCAAGCTGCTCAAATAGAGGTGGTGACCAACTGATGACAGACATGAAGGTCCTTCAACCAGACAGTTGGCCTGAGGGACAGTTGGACATACTCCATGGTGATGCAGCGGTGCTTCGTTTGTGTGACACACTAAAAGTAGATAAAAGGGAAAGTATCCAGGGATTCCGGGAATACAAGGAGCTAAGGGCATCCCGGACACCAGCAACCCTGGAGCCTCTACTTAAAGCTGTCCACACCATTGCGGTCTCCACCAGTGAATGTGAACGAGCCTTCAGCAGCATGAACGACATTCTTACCGCCAAAAGGAACTCCCTTGCTATAAGCCGACTGTCCAACCTTGTTTTTCTGAAATGCAATGGACCACCATTAGAGCAGTTCAGTCCGCAGAGATATGTAAGGTCTTGGCTGGCAAAGGGAAGAAGATCTGCAAGCGAAACAGCATGCGAAGCCCCTGACCGCTCAAGCACATCTGAGCCCAAGACCTGTTGGAGCCTTTTCTAAGTACGTTGACATCTTTTACCTATTTAGTGCATGCAGAATATTTTTTTCTGAGTAATATCTAGGCTAATAATTTAACATTGCTGACAATTTTAGGCTACTTACCTCTCCTGTCTTTGGCAGTGAGTATTTGGTCAACCTTGCTAATGTGTTTCATTATTTCACAATAGATGACAAGAGCTGTTGAATTAATTCACCATTTACAATGTGATATCCTCTCTGAATTCATCACCACATTCATAGCTAACTGCCCTCTCATTTTCTGCCTCTATCTCTCTCTTTCTCTTTCTGCCTCGATCTCTCTCTGTATCTTTCTGCCTCGATCTCTCTCTGTCTCTTTCTGCCTCTGCCTGGCAAAAGGAAGAAGATCTACAGATGCATCAGTTCATCAATTCCTCAGTTCATCCCCAGGGCATACTGGTGCCATTTCTTTAAGTATGTGAACATCTTATTCCTTATCAATAAATGTTTGTCCTCCCGAAAATGTTTAGTGCTTTCAGAATTTTTGCTACCATCAAATATATATAATGTAATTTCTGTACTTAAACAAACAAATTAAAACTAGACATCCACATGAATCATTTAAATATGCTTATTAAAAGTATTGCTTTACCTGAAAAAATAAAATGAAATACATTACCTATGTATTTCTGATTTTAAAACTTTTGCCTGCTAAAAATCACTTGACAGAATTCATTGCCACCTGCATAACTAACTGCCCTCTCATTTTCTTTCTGTTTATCTCCCTCTTCTACCTGTGTCTGTGTTGTGTTTGTCCATAGGGAACATGGAGTGCCCCACCCAGCTACGCAGAGCTCTCCATTACAGGCCTGTTGACCTTTCGTCATACACCGAAGCTGCCTTGAGCATTTCAAAATTTTAAATGTGTGTCACTTTTCAAAATAAACACACAGTATATTGTGAACAAAAGCAATACCTCATAGTATCATTTATTCACTGAAAACTTCAAATGTAATACTTAAGGGTTTGCTGATACCGGCCGATACACTTTCCAACACGTGAATAAGGAGTACTGGCACTTATTTTTTTCCACTTCAAGTACTGGTCATAAGTCCGTAAATGTACTTCACTCGCATTGCATTCATGTAGGGGAAAATTCACAGAACGAAAGATCTCCCTCCTAAAAGCATGATAACCAATCACAAGTCAAAATCAGACTCCACCTTAGTGAGCAGGCTGGTTCCTCCAAAACTCTCGACGATGTGTGCTAAAAGTTTATCAATATATCTGTATTAAAGTATGATATGTACCCTGTATAGTTTCAAACTGAGTAACTGCTAAATTGTGCTAGGATTACAGTGAGCCCAGCCAGCTGGCGGGGGGGGGGGGGGGGGGGGGGGGGGGGGGGCGTCTTGAACTGTGTACTGTGTAGACCAAACTGTCAAGGACACGGGCAGAGCAAGATATGACTGTACAGCTGATTTCTCCGGGACTCTCAATGTTTTATGCCAGAAGTGTATCTATTTGACCTTGAACATTAATTATAGCTGAGCTTATGAAAACGCAAGAAACCACAGTGAAAACTGTTGAAATGAGAGCAAAGAATGCTACGTACATTTATTCCCTTAGAAGAGAATAATTAATCAAATGTTTAGTATGTCTGTATATTAGAAAAGTATATTAGAAGTGAATATTAATGAAATGTTTAGTTTGTCTGTATATTTTCAATGATTACTGCTGCTTAGTTTGTCTTATAAAAGCGAAAGATACAGAGTGACGTGTATGGATGACGTGTTAGAGGGAGGGCATCCAGAACTTTATGAGGTCTGGTAGTTTGCCAAGAGCAGGTGCGGGGTGAAGTGAGGACACGTAGTTGGCAGAATGCCCTGAACTTTGTACAGAGTTGGCAGAGCATAAGGACCGTTGGCAATTTGCCACAATGACGTTGTGGGAGGAGCGTTGGGAGGAGTTACGATAAGAAAAGTGTGGGTGATTTGCCAGAATGAGGTTTTAGGAGGAGTTGTAGGTGGAGTAACTGTATAAAATGGGTGTACAAATGCCAGTCGGGGTTCAGTTCTGGAGAGCTGATCCGGCTTTATGCACGTGTGCTAGTAAAGTCTGATTTTCCTGAAGATCTTGCTGCCTGGTGTCGTCTTTTCCCTCGCGAAGATGTTTTTCGACAAATTGAAGATTTGGACTCTGTCGTTTCCTAGACACGACATTCGAATTAGAAGGGCGCTGCAAATTCTGCCAGCAGTTATTGATTTGTTTGTTCATTTGTTGGACTGGTTTTTCTGGTTTTCCTAGCGTTCCACCAATGTTAAGTCAGGGGGCTGTTTTAAAAAACCTTATGATATAGGAAGTATAAATTGCATCCCTTAACAAAGAGGAAGCGACCAAATTGGTCCGTTTTGTTTTATTAACTGGAGGAGGAGTTGCGTCTATAAGTACATGCAATAAATATAAATATACTATTAATTTAAAAAATAATAATGACAAGTTGAAAGATATAACAAAAGCTTGGAAAAGAAATTTATTTTCATATATTAATTCACATTTTATTGTAAAAAATGCATTCAGTGAATTAGGCATAAGAACACAGTGAACAATACATTCAGTGAATTTATTGTATTGTTCTTTTCCTCTGATACTGACACGAGTAGCATAGCATCCCAACTATCGTTAGTTGATTTGTTGACTTGTTGATTTGATTCTATGACCATCCACGTTGGTCCATGGTTCTGACTTGATTAATACAAATGTTCTAAAGCAGGGGTGTCAAACTGAATCCCCAGGGGGCTGCAGTGTCTCCAGGTTTTTGTGGTTTCCTTTCAATCAGCTGCCAATTAAAGCCAATTCAGGCCTTGAGAACAAGGCGTGTGGATACTTTAACCAATCAATTACTTGAATGAACCCAGAACACCCCAAAAACCAGCAGACACTACGGCCCTCCAGGACTGGAGTTTGACACCTGTGTTCTAAAGTATTGCAAACGATTGCCAAAACTGTTTTTGAACCCTGGAAACGTAAGCAGTGAACTTGCATCTTTTTGGTCATAATTACTTACGTTTTTAAAATGGGGAAAATACGTCTATGGCTATCTGTCTGCGCTCTGAAATTTCAGGGACCACCTATAAAGTACAGCGGCAAAAAAATGTAGGAGATTAAAAATATCAAAATACAAACACACCTCCCGTTTAACCCTGTAAATCTGACTTCACTTCTAAACAGGTCAGATCAGTATATTTACCGTGTTCAATATACCAACTGTGGTGGTTTACCTCAAGGATAAACGTGGGATACCCTGCTGGTACTTTAAAAAAAAAAAAGTCCAGTTCCTAGATGCGTGCGATAAAAACCCTCTAATATTGTTTTATCATTCTTTTACAGGTGAAACATCTTATGTTTGTGCTGCACCTGCTAACGAGTAAGTTTTCTGCATGGTTATAACGGCTATCAGATAATGAGGGCTCACAGTCCTCTCTAAACAGACCTCAATTTAGCCTATTTCCTCCTGATGTCTGTTTCACGGCAGAGGAACCAATAGCAGACACTGGGATGATGAAAAAATGGCAGGTTTTAATGAAGGCAGATGAAGGGGAAGACAGAGCGTAAACAGAAACGGGTTAAAAGAACTGGGAGGTTAGTCCAAATAAGGCAGAGGTACAGATATCCACAAAAACAAGAGAAGAGACCAGAGAAGCAGGCAGGGGTCATACACAGTGTAGGAATTTGGTCCTTGGTGAAGTAAAACAAGTAGTCCGATCAGGTTCGCAACAATGTATTAAGATAGCAAAAATATTCTTTAATTACAGTATGAAGCATACCAGGTAAAAGTGTAGGGGAAAATTCACAGAACAAAAGATCTCCCTCCTAAAAGCATGATAAACAATCACAAGTCAAAATCAGACTCCACCTTGATGAGCAGGCTGGTTCCTCCAAAGCGCTCTGATGTATGCTAAAAGTGTATCAATATATCCGTATTAAAGTATGATATGTACCCTGTATAGTTTCAAACTGATTAACTGCTAAATTGTGCTAGAATTACACAGCAGCCAGCTGGGGGGGGAGGCGTCTCGAACTGTCAAGGACACGGGCAAAGCGAGATATGCCTTTATAGTTGATTTCTCCGGGACTCTCGATGTTTTATGCCAGAAGTATATCTATATGGAAGTGACTTATAATCACTATTTGCTTGTTGCTTGTTATCAAATCAAATGAACCTAGAACATTAATTATAGCTATGAAAACGCAAGAAACCACAGTGAAAAAAAAAGTTGTAGGCAAAGAATGCAAAGAATGCAACGTACATTTACTCACTTGGAAGAGAATAATTAATCAGTTTAGTATGTCTGTATATTAGAAAAGTATATTAGAAGTGAATAGTAATCAAATGTTTAGTAAGTCTATATTTTCAATGATTTACTGCTCATAAGCTCGTGACAGAAAAGTGACCCATATGTGGAAAGATACAGAGTGACGTGTATGGATGACGTGTGTGTTAGACGTGGGGCATCCAGAACTTTATGAGATCTTGTAGTTTCCCACTCTGTGGGTGAAGTGAGGACAGGGGGCATCCTGAACTTTGTACAGAGCTGGCAGAGCATAAGGACCTTTGGCGATTTGCCACAATGACGTTGTTGGAGGAGTTAAGATAAGAACAATGTGGGTGATTTGCCAGAATGAGGTTGGAGGTGGAGTTGTAGGAGGAGTAACTGTGTATAAAATGGGTGTAAAAATGGCAGTCCGGGTCCATGTTTTTGGTCCGGCTTTATGCACTTGTGCTAAATAAAGTCAGATTTTCCTGAACAGCTTGCTGCCATGGTGTCTTTTCCCTCGTGAAGATGTTTTTCGACAAATTGGAGATTTGGACTCTGTCGTTTCCTAGACACGACATTAGCAAGGCAGTTCAATTCCAAACTCATGTTACAAAGGAATGAGCTTTTATGCCCCCAACCTCCTGATGTAAAATACAGGTAGTTGTCCCTGATTGGGTGGCAGGCAGACAAATACACATTATTTTATAAGCATATGGTGTGACCAAGGAAACCAAATGGTCATTGTCAGCAAAGGAAACAGTGAACCCCCCTTGATCATTCAGTATGGGCTTCCTAACCCCCCTTGACCATTCAGTACGATTTTTGATGAAATTTGTTTAGATCGCCCACACAAAAGAAACCTATAGATTCACTGTTTAGTTGTTTTGACAATACTTTACTACAGCATGAAAAAATACTTTTACACGTTATACACGTTTCAATATGGTCTTTTTGTGGTTCTAAATAAAGGGAATGGTGGAAACAGTAGAAGAGTGGAGTCATTGAAAAAAAATCAGAATACTGTCAAAAATTACATGTATAATTATAACATACTGCGGGTTTGTTTCACAGTCTTTACAATTGCAAACAAGCATTTATTGATACTTTTTTTCAACTTTTCAAAGTTAACACAAGAGCACTGTATGTGGACCAAACTGAATGATTTTTTCCATTGCTTTTATAAAAAAATCAGGCTAAACCACCAAAAACTATACATTTCTACAGTCCAATTTGAAAATCACTAACAGAAAATAGTGCATCGACTAATGCCACTGGTTGTTGGTGTTTTTTTAGATAATTGTTCTATGATTGACACAAACAATTTACATTTTTTACATTTTAGTCATTTGGCAGATGCTTTGAATCCAAAGCGACTTACAAGTTCATAGGTTCTTCCACAAGTCAAAGCATCACATCCATAACTCGGGAAATACACATGAAGTGCTGTTCTAAACATATAGTCATCATAAGTGCCTTTTTTTTTGGGGGGTGGGGGGGGGGTTAGACAAGAGGGATAGGGATATCAGAAAGGGTGGTGGGGAAATCAGGAGGGAGGACTAAGGTACAGTTTGAAAAGGTGTGTTTTTAGACTGCGTCGAAATAGGGGGAGGGATTTTGCTGTCCTGACAGTGGTAGGCAAGTCATTCCACCACTGAGGAACCATTTACATTTTACATTTTACATTTTAGTCATTTGGCAGACGCTTTTAATCCAAAGCGACTTACAAGTGCATAGGTTCTACCACAAGTCAAAGCATCACATCCAGAACTAGAAAAATACACCTGGACTGCTGTTCTAAACATAGTCGTCATCATAAGTGCAATTTTTTTTTTTTTTTTTGGGGGGGCGTTAGACAGGGATAGGGGTATCAGAAGGGGGGGGCGGGGTAAATCAGGAGGGGGGACTAAGGTAGAGTTTGAACAGGTGTGTTTTGAGTCTGCGTCGAAATAGGGGGAGGGATTCTGCTGTCCTGACAGAGGTAGGCAAGTCATTCCACCACTGAGGAACCAGAACGGAAAACAGGCGTGAACGTGCAGCTCGACCGCCAGGTGCCCGTAGAGAGGGAATCGTAAGGCGACCAGAGCTGGCAGACCGGAGTGGTCTAGCTGGGGAGTAGGGAGTGATCAGGGATTGTATGTAATGTGGGGCAGTCCCCTTAGCAGCCTGAAATGCCAACACTAGGGCCTTGAATCGGATGCGTGCGGCAATAGGAAGCCAGTGGAGGCCAATGAGAAGCGGGGTGACATGAGCCGACCTGGGCTGACTGGTGATCAAGCGGGCTGCAGCATTCTGGACCAGCTGGAGGGGCTTGATGGCGCACGCTGGGAGACCGGCTAGGAGGGAGTTGCAGTAATCCAGGCGGGAAATGACGAGCGCCTGGACTAGGAGCTGGGTGGCTTTCTCCGTCAGGAGATGACGGATGCGGCGTATATTAAACAGAAAGAACCTGCAGGTTCTGGCAGTGGAGGATACTTGTGGAGCCAGGGAGAGGCAGTTATCAAGAGTCACCCCAAGATTCTTTGCCGTACGGGAGGAGGAAACTACAAAGTCCTCCACAGTCAGTGAGAGGTCGATTGACGGAGAGGACTTAGCAGGGATGTAGAGAAGCTCAGTTTTGGCAAGGTTGAGCTTCAGGTGATGGGAAGTCATCCATGCAGAGATATCAGCCAAGCAGGCAGAGATCTGTGTGGTGATTTGGGTGTCAGGGGGGAAGGAAATGAAGAGTTGGGTGTCATCAGCGTAGGAGTGATAAGAGAAGCCGTGGGAAGAGATAACAGAACCAAGAGACATGGTGTATAGCGAGAAGAGGAGAGGCCCAAGAACCGAGCCCTGCGGGACTCCAGTTCGTAGGGGTTGAGGGTCGGAGAGTGCGCCCCTCCAAGTCACCTGGTAGGAGCGACCAGAGAGGTAGGAGGAAAACCAAGCGAGTGCAGAACCTGTGACACCCATCCCAGCCAGCGATGAGAGCAGAATCTCATGGTTGACTGTATCGAAGGCGGCCGACAGGTCGAGGAAGATGAGGACAGAGGAGAGGGATTTTGCTTTAGCAGAGTGGAGTGCCTCAGTGACCGCGAGCAGGGCGGTTTCAGTGGAGTGGCCACTCTTGAAGCCAGACTGGTTGGGGTCATGGAGATTGTTGTGGAGAAGATAGGTGGACAGTTGGGAGCAGACCGCCCGTTCCAGGGTTTTAGCGAGAAAGGGAAGAAGAGAGACAGGCCGGTAGTTGTTCAGGGCAGAGGGATCGAGAGTAGGTTTTTTGAGGAGGGGAGTGACTCTGGCCCTCTTCAGGGAAGAGGGCATGGTGCCGGAAGAGAGGGAGGTGTTGATTAGAGAGGAGAGAAAAGGGAGAATGTCCTCAGATATAGATTGTAGGAGGGGAGAGGGGATGGGGTCAAGAGGACAGGTGGTTGGGCGGTGGGAAGTAAGGAGTTTCAGCGTGTCGGCGTCAGAGAGGGGAGAAAAGGAGGTTAGGGAGTTGGGGAGGGTAGGAGGGTCAGCAGGGGTGGAGGGTTGGGAGAAGGAATTGCGAATAGCATCGACCTTCTTTCCAAAGAAGGAGACAAAGTCATCAGGTGTGAGTGATGAGGGGGGTGGGGGGGGAGGGGGGGCCAGAAGAGAGGAGAAAGTTGAAAACAGTTTGCGGGGATTAGAGGCGGCCGCGTTAATTTTCGAGTGAAAGAAGGAAGATTTAGCTAGAGAGACAGAGGAATGGAATGATGATAAGAGGGCATGGAAGGAAGCCATATCACTGGGGAGACAGGACCTTTTCCATTTTCTCTCCGCCGCCCGCAGTTCGGTTCGGACAGCTCGTAGAGCATCAGAAAGCCAGGGACTGGGGGGGGAGGCCCGAGCTAGTTTGGTGGTGAGGGGACACAGAGAGTCAAAGGAAGATGAGAGGGAGGACATGAGAGTTGTAGCCGCATCATCGGTAGACAGTCGAGAGAAAGACTCCGTAGATGGTAGGGAGGAGAGGATTGTAGATGAGAGGGTGGAGGAAGACAGGTGGCGTAGGTTCCGTCGACAGGTGACAGTGGATGGTGGGAGAGATGGATGGGTGTTAGAGGAGAGTGGAAGAGAGAAAGAGATGAAGGAGTGGTCAGATATATGGAGTGGTGTTACAGAGAGGTTGGTTGTTGTGCAGCTCCTTGTGAAGATGAGGTCAAGAAGGTTGCCTGCTTTGTGGGTGGGAGGGGAAAGAGTGAGGGTAAGGTCAAAAGAAGAGAGGAGGGAGAGAAAGGTAGACTGGGTGGACTCTGAGTTGAGGTTGAAGTCACCCAGGAGGATCAGGGAGGTGAGGAGCTGAGGAGGATGTCCATCTCCTCCAAAAAGTTTCCCAGAGGACCCGGGGGGCGATAAACAACAATAACAAACAGTTTGCACGGCAGAGTAACAGAAACCGCATGAAATTCAAAAGAGGAGAAGGAGAGGGATGAGGAGAAGACACTAGATCTCCATGAGGATGAGATTAGGAGACCTGTGCCACCTCCTCTGCCAGAGGATCTGGGTGTGTGGGAAAAAGAGAAGGCAGAGGAAAGGGCAGCCGGGGTAGCCGTGTTCTCTGGTGAGAGCCACGTTTCAGTTAAAGCAAGAAAGTCAAGGTTGAGGTGGGAGGCATAGGCAGATATGAAGTCTGCTTTCTGGACGGCGGACTGGCAGTTCCAGAGGCCACCAGCTACACAGAGATCAATACCAGGGGATCTGGGAGGGAAGATGAGGTTAGAGATATTCTGCCCATGTTGGCGGGAGGCGAACCTCCTACCTGACTGGGACCTGGGGAGAGGAGAGAGGACAGGGATGGGAAGGAAACACATGGAGGGAACTAGGGAGGACAAGAGGAATACTACACAGTGGAATGATGATAATCATGCCAATAATGAGGGCAGGCAGCAAAAACAAAATCAAACATCAGGCTCTCGGACAGCCTGGATGGACACCCGTAGATAGACACCCTCGACTTTGTACACCTGCGACTTCGTACGCCGAGGCAAGTAGCCGAGGCTGCCGCACACAGCTGCCGCTGGTGCGCTACACAACTGCTTAAATAACACTGACGCTGAATACAGAAAATGCAACCAACCCACTGCAGAACACTAATGCACACTGAAGTGAGTTCAGGTGTGCCAGTAATTATACCCTGAGCAGGGTGCAAAGTATTGGCTCCTCCTACAACAAAAGCTGTGGCCTGCCAGCCAGTAAAACAATAGCCTAACTTAATAGCCTAGCTTACCTGAGAGAAACAAACACCTAACCCAGTTTCACTGAATCTAAATAAACACCACTTGTAGTAGCTAACAAACAAACAAGTACACAACAGAACACTGTAATGACACCTAAATGAATTTAGAATCAGCAAGCAAACAAATAATACTTAACTAATCCAGGAGAAAATGCAACCAACCCACTGCAGAACACTAATGCACACTGAACGGAAAACAGGCGTGAACGTGCAGCTCGACCGCCAGGTGCTCTTAGTGAGGGAACCATAAGGCGACCAGAGCTGGCAGACCGGAGCGGTCTAGCTGGGGAGTAGGGAGTGATCAGGGATTGGATGTAAGGTTGGGCAGTCCCCTTAGCAGCCTGAAATGCCAACACTAGGGCCTTGAATCGGAATGCATGCGGCAATAGGAAGCCAGTGGAGGCCAATGAGGAGTGAAGTGACATGAGCCGACCTGGGCTGACTGGTGATCAGGCGGGCTGCAGCATTCTGGACCAGCTGGAGGGGCTTGATGGCACAAGCTGGGAGACCAGCTAGGAGGGAGTTGCAGTAATCCAGGCGGGAAATGACGAGCGCCTGGACTAGGAGCTGGGTGGCTTTCTCCATCAGGAGAAATATATTGTCGAGAAGGCGTATAATGCAGAGGAAGAACCTGCAGGTTCTGGCACTGGAGGATACTTGTGGAGCCAGGGTGAGGCAGTTATCAAGAGTCATCCCAAGATTCTTTGCCCTATAGGAGGAGGAAACTACAAAGTCCTTAACAGTCAGTGAGAGGTCGATTGAGAGGACTTAGCAGGGATGTAGAGAAGCTCAGTCTTGGCTAGGTTAAGCTTCAGGTGGTGGGAAGTCATCCACGCAGAGATATCAGCCAAGCAGGCAGAGATCTGTGTAGTGACCTGGGTATTGGGGGGGGGGGAAGAAAGAGTTGGGTGTCATCGGTGTAAGAATGGTAAGAAAAGCCATGGGAGGAGATAACAGAACCAAGATACATGGTGTATAGAGAGAAGAGGAGATGACCAAGAATTGAGCCCTGCGGGACTCTAATTTGTAGGGGGTGAGGGTCAGAGACTGAGCCCCTCCAAGTCACCTGATAGGAATGACCAGAGAGGTAGGAGGAAAACCATGCCAGTGCAGATCCTGTGACACCCATAGAGTGGGCACTCTTGAAGCCGGACTGTTTGGGATCGTGGAGATTGTTCTGGAGAAGATAAGCGGACAGTTGGGAGCAGACCGCTCGATAAAGAGGCATTCCACTGTTTTCTCTAATGAGCTCAGCACAATGAAAGGGATTAAAGCTCGAGTGACTCTTAAACCTGACAGTGTACCTGCCCACCACGTTGTGCCCTATGACCAAAAGTGGAGGCGGAACTGACTCATCTTACTGAGCTTGGAGCGATTTCACCTTTGGAACAGTGACTGGGCCACGCCCGTGGTTCCTGTCAGTAAGAAGGATGGCACAGTGAGACTCAGTGATTTTAAGGTCACGATTAACCAAGCTCTCTGCGTGGATTAGTATCCTATTCCATGTATTGAGGACCTTTTTGCTTCATTAGCTGGAGGTCTACGCTTCAGTAAGCTAGACTTGTCAAATGCTTACCTGCAGATGGAAGTAGAGGAAGAGTCAAGGAAGCTGGTGACGATCTCCACAGAAAAAGCACTGTTTTTTGTAAACTGCCACAACCGTTTACCGTTTGGCATAGCGTCGGCGCCGGATTATTCCAGAAGGCGATGGATCAAGTGCTCCTCATTTGGATGACATACTCAAGTGGACCAGAAGAGGAAACCCATTTAAAAACCCTGCATGCTGTTCTGGGAAGGCTGGAGGAATATGGCCTACGTGTCAAACAGGGAAAGTGTTTGTTTTTCCAGGATTCAGTGGAGTACTTAGGCTATATCATTGATACGGCGGGGCTCCACAAATCACCTGAAAAGGAACACGCTATCGTGGATGCACCAGCACCCACTAACGTCAACCAACTACGTTCATTCCTCGGGACGTTAAATTATTATTATTATAACCGAGCAACCATCCTGACACCGCTGAATGCACTGCTGCATAAGAAGAAGAAATGGCCGTGGACTGCAGCCTGTGAGTCAGCATTCAGGAAAGCAAAGGAGCTCATGGTATCCCTGAAAGTTCTGACCCACTACAATGGTGTACTGCCCCTTCGTCTCCCTTGTGATGCCTCACCCTACGGGGTAGGTGCTGTACTCTTGCATGTCATGCCTGATGGCGATGAAATACCCATTGCCTATGCTTGAAGAACGCTCAGCAAGAGGTTAATAGGTTTACACTGCTCATGGACCATCAACCTCTGACCAACATTCTGGGTCCACAGAAAAGTACACCATCAATGGCTGCAGCCCGGATGCAGCGTTGGGTGCTCCTGCTATCAGCACATGACTACACGATTGAGTACCGGAAGGGAGAAGTACACGAATGCAGACAGACTTTCTAGGTTACCACTTCCACACACACATGATGAAAAAGAGGACACTGTAGATGTGTTCTACACTTCCCAATTAGAGACACTACCAATCAGTAGCACTGAGATAAGGCGCGATACCGTGTCTGACCCCACTCTGTCTCGTGTCCTGGAAATGGTCTCTCCTCTCAACTTCAAAAGAGCTGTCACCCTTCATAGTTCGTCAACATGACCTCACAATACAGCAAGGATGTGTTGAGGAAATATTTTTTGTCTCTTTTCCTCCTCGACCCTTTTACGTAGGTGAAGTTGTTTTGGCAGCAATGATGTTGAAAAAATATTCAGACTCAGTAGTTGCTCATTATAAATCTTTAGTTAAAAATAAAACAGATTAATCCGGGGAGTCTGTGCGCTCCAGAATACTTCCAGAGATCAGAGAATTCCAAAGTAACAGTAGGAAGTATCCTAGTCTTTATACATTATAGCTAACCAATCATTTGTCATAAATCATCACATTGTCTCTCTTAACCCGCCTTAATATTTTCTGTCACTCTATGAAAGCTGAGCTGTCTTAACCTTTCGCCTATATAATGATGCAGGCAAATTGAGCTGGTGATCACTAACTCAAAACATCTCTTTGCAAAGACCCACATCTCTTGGGCTGCATCACAGAGTCAAAACAGGCCGCATCCAATGCCATGGTTTGTAAACACCTGATTAAGTGTTCTCTGCACTTTCATTAAACAGACTGTACTTTGCAGCTCAATGTGTTTTAACAGACACACAGTTCTAATTGCTCAAGATGACTGACTTATTTATTTTACCATAATTAATAATAATTCTTCAAACAGTATGGCTTATCATTGTAGTACTAAACAGCATTTGAAATATAGTATAGAGATATATAGTAACATTTAGGAAAGGGTATTTTTGCACATGATTCTGAAAGTATTTAAATCAAACTTCATCATTCCTGATTTTCAATAAGGGCATTTTGATCAAACTTCAACATTCCCCCCTTTGAGACCACTAGGTCTCACATTCTTGAGAGTTAACTTTAACGTTATCACTCTTTCATTAATTATTTTACCATGCCCAAATTCATTCGTTATCAATAGCATTAACCATTTAATCTATCAATTATACTAATCATTTCATACATCAATTACAACAATCATTTCATCTAACGAATATACTAATCATTTAATCTATCAATCACAATAATCATTGTTTTAAATGAGCAAAAGAGAAATATAGGAATAGCATCAGTTCTTGTACCATGATCTTCAAATCCGTGAGACGTCATCAGTTGGATTGTTGGCCTGAGGAGAGGTTACTAGCACTTCACTCAGCCGTCGCAATCAGGCCTGTCTATTTATTGTTACCTCTATGTGTCAGTGCATCTAACCTATCAAAGACCTTCAAATATCAGGAGGTTGTTTTCCCTCCTGTGTCTCCCTCATCGTCGTTGTCCATAGGTGTTCGTGTTTGCCTCTATGTGTTGCATCTTACATGTTTGTGTGGTTTTGTGTTTTATGACAATACTTACTCGTGATCATAAACAATTGGGGAGCGGTGCCTTTCATCATCGTCACATTCACTTGGATTTTCAGGATCAGAGTTATCGATAACTATAGCCTTGTGCTTGTTCTTTACCCCATTGGCGTCGGGCCCTTCGTCAGGGTCCACCTGCAGGATGTGCTTGCAGTACTGCCGAAAAGTCTTTGGTCATACGGTATGTGATTAAGGCTTGGCTTGTACCTGTCTGCCCAACTCGACTCGTCTTTTCCATCTATGTGTTATTCTATGTTTCCCTAGGTCCTCTGGCTTCGCTTGAACTATGAAAACTGACTGTATTAGTGTGACAGGAGCACATATTCCCCCCCAGCGAACCGGTAGGCGGTTCCAAGCATTTTCCCCACACTGCCAATACATGTCTAATGCGATAGCAGTCCCTTTAGTTAAATCAGTGTTAGTCACCTCCCTCATTCGGGTGGCATTTAAGGTTAAATTACAATGGGTAGTTGTTCCCATATCTAAACTACCGCTCCCTTTGAAGCAGACAGGAAAACGGGTTCTGGGTCGTATTTGGGCTATAGTTCTTTCAGGGGATTGGTGGCTTGGTAGTATGGGGTGGCCATTCCAAAAGGCATTGTAAGAATGGCCCCATTCTCCTGGTGTCAGCATACCTAGTTGAGTGCTGTTGGGCGGTGCAGTGAAGTGTGCAGCATATCCTACTGATTGAGCTAGCTCTAATGATTCACTCTGGGAATATGGTTGGGCCAAAAGAAAGGTGGGGGAAGCAGTGGAGTGAGGCATTATCGCGCATACGTAGCAGTCTGTGATTATGTTAGCTTGTTCCCGTGCGGAGTAATTCATGTAACTCCACCAAACGTTTGAGTGGTAGGAGGCATATTCAGTTCCCTGGAGCCATGATAAATTTGTTAGAAGTGAGTTCTGCTGTCGTTTTTCCTTTCTCTGAGCTATAGGGTTGTTCTCAGGAGAAAAGGCAAAGAATATTAGCATAAGTAGTCCAAGATGTCCTATCCCAAAAGCCCATTTTAAAACCCTTTTACAGGGCCTAGGGGGTGAGAGTTCTGATCGTGGTCGGTTGGGTCTGGGGCTTGTCGGCAATGGGTTAGGTGTATCCATGATGTGATTTCCTTAACTTTAACTGCTGTGGGTGTGGAAAATATCACCTGATAGGGTCCCACTTGTCTGGGATGTTTCCACTTCCGCTTGAATTTTTTCATGTAGACCCAGTCACCGGGGATTACCTTCAGCTGCTCTCCTTCCTCTGCTGTTGGTGGTGGTCCTTGGGCCTGTTTGTTCTGGGAATAAATGACACTGACAACCCGATTTAAGTTTTTCAAATACCCCCCAAGTTCTGATTCTAACACCTCCAAACTTACTTCTCCCATCCTGGGCCTAGTTGCTGGGACATTCATTACCCTCCCAGTAATCATTTCATGGGGTGTCAAGTGTGTTATCCTGCTCCTGCTATTTCTCATGGCCATGAGAGCTAGGGGCAGACACTTGACCCATGACATTCCTGTCTCTTTGCATGCTTTGATTATTTTATTTTTTAGAATGCCATTGCATCTCTCGACTATGCCGGCAGACTGTGGATGGTAAACTGTGGAGAATTTTTGTTTGACCCCTGTCATTAAACAAACAGATTTGACGACTTCTGATGTGAAATGTGTGCCATTGTCGGAAGACAGGGTCTGGCAGACCCCAAAGCGTGGGAAAATTTCTGTGACCAAAGCCTTGGCCACAGTAGCTGCGTCTGCATGTCTTGTGGGGAATGCTTCTACCCACCTAGAGAACCTGTCTATGATCACCAAACAATACCTTTTCCCCTCCGCAGGTGTGATCATATCTATGTAATCCATCACTAGATGGGTGAATGGGCCTTGGGCAGGGGGCATGCTTCCTGGTTGTGTGGGTATCCCTTTGTGCACATTGTTTTCTTGGCAAATTGAACAGTGTGAAATCCAATTGGTAACTGTTTCGGTTAAATTTGGAGAAAACCAAAATCTTTGAATCTTCTCGATCATCTCCCCCCTTGGAGAGTGGCACACACCGTGAGCCGATCTGCATAGGAGTTGCAACAGGGAGTTTGGGGCAACAACTTTGCTTGTGGAGTTCTGGCGCCATATATTTGTGACAGGATCCTTAGGGCAACCTCTGAATTTCCAGAGTTCTTGCTCAGTTGTGGAGGCAGTCTGCTGGACCTCCAGAAGTTCTTGCAAAGTAAATTCCTGTATTTCAATTACAGGGGCCTGATTAGCAGGCCCAGATGGTAGGTCAGCAGCTCTTTTAGCTGCAGCATCCGCGTGCGCGTTGCCCTGGGAAACAGGGTCTTGTTTTTTTTTTGTGTGTGCTGTACATTTGATCACGGCTAGCTTTGATGGTAGTTTAATTGCCTCGAGTAAGGCAGAGATCTCTTTTTTATTTTTCACCGGTGTCCCAGTAGCTGTTAAAAACCCACGACGGGCCCAAGTGGCCCCCCAAGAATGTACCACCCCGCAAGCATAGGCAGAGTCACTATAGATGTTGACGGACTTCCCTTCTGCCAACTGGCAGGCTCTAGCCAGTGCTACTATCTCTGCCTGCTGGGCACTAGTTCCTGGAGCTAGAGCTGATTCCATTACAGTGTGGTAAGTAAAAGGGGCGTGTTGAGTGACAATGGCACATCCTGACTTCCTACAGCCTTTGGGGTCAATAAACGATGAGCCGTCAACAAACAAAGTCATGTCAGGGGTAGTGAGGGGGTTTGTAAACAGATCAGGTCTAGCAGTTGAGTCTTCTTCAACTGTGGCCATGCAGTTGTGTGGTTCTCCCCGAGGGGAGTGGTCATGAGAGTGGCTGGGTTTACAACCTGGCAGCGAGTGATTGTGATGTGTGGTTGAGTCAACAAAACTTCGTAGCCAGAAACTCTTCGGTGGGTTAGAGCAGATTTTCCTCTGGACAGCATGGAGTCCACAGCGTGTGACACATATAGCGTGGTTGGGTGTCCGGCCATTAAAGGGTTTGCCTTGTTCACGGCAAACGCAGCTGCTGCTAAGCCTCTTTCACATGGGTGCAGTCCTCTTTCCACAGCGTCTAGCCTGGTGCTGTAATAGGCTAGCGGTTTGAACTGTTTCATGACAAGCTGTGCCAGTACGGCTGTGGTGAACCCTGCGGCTTCAGCACAGGGCTTTCTGATGCGAACGGAAGGGCACGTCGTCATTTCCATTGGTATCCAGGCATGGTTGTAGTCCAGCTTGCTCTAAGATCTTACGTGTTTCCCCACCAGCAATGGAAAACAGGAGTTGCTTCATGTCCCCCAGGCAGAGGTTTGAGTGGGAGTTCTTCTGCTGGAATGCAGCAATCCAGGGGTCCGCCCCTTGCTGTAGCTTGGGCAGAGACTTGATCATGGTTTCCATATCTGTATGGGACCATGGTTGGTACTTATGGAGTGGTTGCCCCCCGCCAGGCTGGGGTAGGGCAATGAGGGGGCATTGATTGTCTCCTTCATCGTTTTCACTGTTATCTTCAAACCCCAATTTCCTTCTTCGTTGATCCTTCAATCTGCGACTTTTCCTGGTGGGAGACTGTTTCTTCTTTTCCTGCCTTCGGAGTTTCTTCTGGGCTCGTCGTGCAGCGGCCTCGGCCTGGTTTGCGAAGTACTCTAATTCTTTCTGGTCCTCAGGGCTTCCTCCCGATTTTTGGTGTTTTTCCGACATCTTTCTGGCTCTATGTGCGTTCTCAGTAAGATGCAAGGCTTGCATCGTCAGTGCAGTGGTGCTTGGTTCTCTGTCGTCATCGGATGAAAAGTCCATCAGGTCTTTGTCTTCCCTTCTTTTGGGGAAGATTCTTAACTTCCCTTCGAGGATGCAGTCATCTCCATCCCTGTCCTCATCCATGCTGCTGGTGTCAAGGTACCAGGATATTATTTTTCTCCTTTCCGCCATCTGCAGGGTCTTTTCGCAACAATTGCCAGTTTCTGCTTTTCCCCACCTTCATCAGCGATGCACCGAAGTTGGGGTTCTTCTTCACATTTACTTGCTCTTTCTCTCAATTCCTTTTCTCGTCTCTCTTTTTCCTCCCTTTCTTTCCACAGGATAAAAGTCTTGTTCCCAGTACTAGCCTTTAGGGAGTGCTCTTGCTTCTGGGAGGGTTGCTCAGGTCTTGCTTTTGACAGGGATGGGGCAATGGATCTTCCAAACAGCTGGCTCTCACGGTCATCACTCTGCAATGAACAGAATGGTCTTGCCTCAAGGGGTGTTGAATTCTGGAAGGGCTGCTGACGTCCCTCTAGTGGGGAGGACAGGAGGTGCTCAGCTGGCCTTATAAGTCCCTTCACGCTGAGTTGTCCTTCCACCTGCAGGTCTCCTTCCATCTGTAATCCAGTGACAGATGTATTCGCTTGACTTACCATCATTTGGACCTCCTCAATGTCAGGATACAATTTTCCGGTAGGGGGAGCTCCAGCATAAGGTGGTGGTCTCCCAAGAAGGGCAGGGCCGCTTGGTTTTGTATCACAGAGAAGCTCCTCCTTCACAGGTGCCCCTCCCTGCTTCTTCCTGGTAGCTTCAGTCTCTCCGGCAAGCCTGTTCTGACGCCTCTGCGACTCAGCTCCATTCCTTGAAATGTTGTCGGTACATTTTCAACTCAATTTTGCTCCCCCAGCCTGGTTTCTTTTCCTTCTTGGTCAACACAGCATCAACGCACTTCAAGTAATCAGGTTTAAATGTTCCAGTCTTATCTGGCCACACATTGTTGTAACCCTCCGTCCATTTTTTCCAAGTAGACATTGTTTTGCTATATTCAGTTTCAAAATGTTTGGACATATAGTCCAGGGGGGTAACAATCTTATCCGACATTTCTGAGCAGCCCGTCAACATCACAAGATCAACCTTTCTTCGTTGCATTTGCTTTTCCCCAATACTGAATAAAAACAACCAGAAAGAGGAAAGAAAAATAACCCTTTAAATGTTTAAAAAAAAAAAAAAAATTTTTTTTTTTTTAAATAAGATATAAAATAAGAAATATAAAAATAAAGATAAAAATAAAGATAAGAAATGGAAATGAAAATAAACCTTCGGCAATGGAACTATGGAACCGCATGTGTTCCTCTTGCACCACTTTTTTATTATATATTTTTATTATATTTGAGAACAACCAACTTGTGCTAGCTCTTGGAAAATTCACAATATTCTTTAATATTTTTATTATCGTATCCTGATATGTATATTATAATTATGTATGAGAACAACCAATTTGTTCTCCCCCCTTGGAAATCCACAATATTTATTATTATTATTTATTATATATATATATATATGACCATTATTATATATGAGAACAACCAATCAATTTGTTCTCTCCCTTGGGAAATTCACAATATTAAAAACACCCTGCAGTAATCACGCATACATTTACACAAGATTCTCAAACCTTAAAATAATGTAAAAAATATGTCAATATGACACACAAAAAAAAACAAAGAGCTATAGTAGCTTGTGAAAGCAAGTATTTTACAAAATACCGTCAAAACTTCTCGTATGCGGCCTGTACCCGTGCAGCAGCCTGCCTTGCCCCTCTCTGGGTTGCTAAGGTCTTTCCAAAAGATAGGAAGCGATATGTACAATCCTCTGCACGGTGACTCTCCTCTAAAAGGAGTCTCTTGCCTTTAAATTATTAAGGCCCTGTTCCACATAAAATTCCACGTATCTCGAGTCAGTTTCGACAAGTCTGCCCGCCCGCATGCGTGCACTGCACCAACCGTCAGTATGCCCAACACAACTTCTCACTGGTTTTGGTTAGCTATATAAGGCTCATTTCTTATCATTCATGCTTTTCAACATCACACTTTTAAAAAGGCCACAACTCACCCACAGGTATCCGTCACTCCTTTACAGGTACTGCCAAAAGCTGATGGACCACGGGTAACGCCCTCACAGTCTTTTATAAAAAAGGTGACTGTTTACCTGTATCTTAGTTGTGCACTGGTCCTATTCAGGGAAGAACACCGTGTCCCATCAGCCGTCAGCAGTCCCGCTTCAGAAGATTGGTTCCCGGGTTTCGGCACCAAATGTTGAGGAAATATTTTTTGTCTCTTTTCCTCCTCGACCCTTTTACGTAGGTGAAGTTGTTTTGGCAGCAATGATGTTGAAAAAATATTCAGACTCAGTAGTTGCTCATTATAAATCTTTAGTTAAAAATAAAACAGATTAATCCGGGGAGTCTGTGCGCTCCAGAATACTTCCAGAGATCAGAGAATTCCAAAGTAACAGTAGGAAGTATCCTAGTCTTTATACATTATAGCTAACCAATCATTTGTCATAAATCATCACATTGTCTCTCTTAACCCGCCTTAATATTTTCTGTCACTCTATGAAAGCTGAGCTGTCTTAACCTTTCGCCTATATAATGATGCAGGCAAATTGAGCTGGTGATCACTAACTCAAAACATCTCTTTGCAAAGACCCACATCTCTTGGGCTGCATCACAGAGTCAAAACAGGCCGCATCCAATGCCATGGTTTGTAAACACCTGATTAAGTGTTCTCTGCACTTTCATTAAACAGACTGTACTTTGCAGCTCAATGTGTTTTAACAGACACACAGTTCTAATTGCTCAAGATGACTGACTTATTTATTTTAACATAATTAATAATAATTCTTCAAACAGTATGGCTTATCATTGTAGTACTAAACAGCATTTGAAATATAGTATAGAGATATATAGTAACATTTAGGAAAGGGTATTTTTGCACATGATTCTGAAAGTATTTAAATCAAACTTCATCATTCCTGATTTTCAATAAGGGCATTTTGATCAAACTTCAACAGATGCCTCATGTGGGGTATTCGAGGGATAGTACCACCCAAACTATGCCCCCGGGTTTTGAGGGAGCTTCACACCGCACACCCAGGTGTAGTGAGGATGAAAAGCTTGGCTCAGAGTTATGTCTGGTGGCCAGGCATCGACTCTCAGATAGAGCTCCAGGCCAGATCGGCCTATAGCATAGTGGTTAAGATAAACTACAGCGTAGTGGTTAAGGTAAATGACTGGGACACACAAGGTCGGTGGTTCTAATCCCGTTGTAGCCACAATAAGATCCGCACAGCCGTTGGGCCCTTGAGCAAGGTCCTTATCCCTGCATTGCACCAGGGGAGGATTGTCTCCTGCTTAGTCTAATCAACTGTATGTCGCTCTGGATAAGAGCATCTGGCAAATGCCAATAAAAATCCTGCCCTACCTGCCAGCGGGTTCAAAAAGAGCCAGCGTTTGCTCCTTTACACCCTTGGATGTGGCCTTCCGGTCCTTGGGAAAGGATTCATGTGGACTTTGCGGGCCCATTTGAAGGACATTCATACTTGGTGGTTGTGGATGCACATTCAAAGTGGTCCGAAGTGCATATTATGGACAGCACTACAGCGAGCAAGACCATCCAAGTACTGATGGGCCTTTTCAGTCGTTATAGCAGCGACAACGGACCTAAATTCTGTTCTGAAGAATTCTCTGCATTCCTGAAGTCCAACAGGGCTAAGCACATCCGCTCAGCGCCGTACCACCCTGCTACCAATGGGCTGGCCAAGCATTTTGTGCAGACTTTAAAACATCCCTTAAAATCTTACAGAGGCACCGCACCTGTACGACATTGAGTTGACATGTTCCTGTTAACATACTGCAACACCCCCCCACGCCACAACGAAGGAACCGCCCGCTATACTGTTCATGAAGCGAAAGCTGCGTTCTTGGCTGGACTTCCTTAAGCCCAGTGTGACTGCACCAATCACAGGATTCCCTAGAGCAGCAATGCCGCCAACAGCACTCCATTTAGACGTATTGATGTTGGGGAGCCTGTCCTTGTTCGTGACTATCGAAAGTGGACACGAGGTGTCGTAATGGCACAAATGGGGCCGGTGTTGTACAGGGTAAATGTAGGAGCACAGGGAGTATGGAAACGCCATGTAGATCAGTTGTTAGCATGTTCAGAGCAAGCACACCAGGACACTACAGGCTCAGCTGTGCACCTTCCCTCCAGCCTCCCTGTGTTACCCTGCACGTTACAGAGAGGAGTGAATTGACTGAAATTGTGATACAGAGACACAAGAGTCTGATTTTAGTTTTAGGAGGTATGGGTTCTCACATAGAAATTATATACTGAAAAGAAATGCGACTCCCAGTCCTTATTTAGTGTAAAAGAGAGTCAGACATCGTACACAGACTGTCAGATGGCTTCAGGTAACTATATTATTTTTTGAATGTAATTCTTTTTCATTTGTTTACAGGTTGCTGGTAGATGATGAGTGAAACCACACTTCTTTCCTTTGTGCTGCAACTGCTAATGAGTAAGTACTATTTCATGCATGTTCATAATGGCTTTTCCACTATCAGAGATAATGACGGCTCACAGTCCTCTCTGACTAAATCGACCCTCATTAATGAAGTGAACTTTCGCAAATTCAACGGAATACATAATCAGCCACCTATATAATGTCTCCACTCTTTATTTTCGTGATCCACCCTTAAATGCATCTGCATTAAGGAGAGAAGTGCACCTTGCGATGATAGAAATGATAGAATCTCTTATACATAGTCCCCCCCCCCCCCAATGTTTGGGCATAAAAGTATTGGACAGTATTGATGGACATTAGGCTACCAGCCGCTGGGTATCTTCCGGTCTGGTGATGATCTGCCAGGCTTGTACTTCAGCCATATTCAGTTCCTGCTTGTTTCTGGGACTTTTTGCCTGTAGTAGCCTCTTCAGCATGTAAAGTGTATGTTGAATTGGATTCAGATCTGGTGATTGACTCGGCCAGTCAAGGATTTTCTCCTTTTAGGCCATCAAAAACCTGGCTTTATCTGAGCAGATTCTGTAAACTTCAGAATTCATTGTTCTACTTCTGTGTGCAGTCACATCATCGATGTAGACAAGGGAGCTGATTGGAGAGTCTAAATTGCCCATAGGTATGAGTGTGTGAGTGAATGGTGTGTGTGCCCTGCGATGGACTGGCGATCTGTCCTGGGTGTATTCCAGCCTTTCGCCCAATGTATGCTGGCATAGGCTCCAGCCCCCCTGCGACCCTGTTCAGGATAAGCGGGTTAGGATAATGAATGAATGAATGAATGAATTAATGAATGAATTTGCTCCCAAATTGAGGGGAAATCAGAAACAAAATTTGAATTGTTTTTCAAAAAATGAAACCCATCTGTTCAGCAAATACTTGTAGTATCTTAAAGTGGGGCCATATACAAATGGTGCTGTCATTTTTAAACGGTTCAGCCAATATGGATGAAAACACCCTGAAATTAAGCTGAGAGTCTGCACTTAAACCTAATTGTCATTGTATCCTTTCCAACTCAAAGTGCTAGATTACAGAACCAAAATAACAAAAAAGGTGACACTGTCCAATTAATTATGGTGCTCACTGTATAATGTTCTTGATTATGACCAGGGACCCATGTCCCCCATTCCTGGGGAAAATAGAAAATGGAAAATGGAAAATGAAATGCCATGATGTAGGAGAATAAAATTAGAACTGGCCATTCAAGCCATCTACTGTTTATAATGGGTAAGGGGTCTTCCCCAGCTTACCTCCAAAAAATCATCAGACCCTATACCCCTGCCAGACCTCTTCGTTCAGCCTCCACAGGCCGCTTGGCACCTCCCCCTCTCCCAACCTCCACCTCACGCTCACGACTACTGTCTGTTCTGGCTCCACGGTGGTGGAATGAACTCGCCGTTGAGGTCAGAACTGTAGAATCTCTCCCCACCTTCAAGCGCAAACTGAAGACGCACCTCTTCAAGCAGCACCTCTCCCCATCCCTCCCTACCTCCCTGTGAACCTTATTTGTTGTCTTTGTGATTTACTTTGTGTGTCGGTATTTTTAGTTGGCTAGGTAAGCAGTGTTTGGATAGTTAAGTTTGGTCACTTTTGCTTTGTTGTTTGTTTATTTGTTTGTTTGTTTAAAAAAAAGAAAAAAAAAAAGGAAGGAATTATTTTGAATAAATGGACTACTGATTGAGTGCGTGACCTGCTTGATTGTGTAGGCCTATGGGCTACCGGTTTTGTGTTTTTTGTTCATAAGCTCTGTTTGTTGGCAGGGCACCTGTTGCTGGGTTCATACTCTGTGGAAGCTGGGATTCCACAGCACGTTCGGCCCATACAAAGTGAGTTTTGCTTCATAACAGCTTTGTTTTTAATATGCCAATTTTATTTTGTCGTCAGACATATGATAATATAATTGTGTAATATTAGATAAACTGCAGCTATGCGTGTGCAGACACATTCGGATAATGCAAATTGTCTTATTTAAAGAAAATTCTTGCTGTTGGATACTGTCGCCTCACAGCAAGAGGGTTAGCTCCAGCCCCCTGACTAGTCTGGCCAGGAACAAGCAGTATAGAAAAATGGATGGATGGTTGGAAGTCCATTTTTTTTACTCCATGAACACCCAGAGGGAAACAAAAAGCGAAAATGCTGGGAACTTATAACTGAAAACGCAGATCATGACAATCTCTCAATTTGTGTTGCTTCTCTTTGTTTGTAGCAATAAGTTGCGAGGAGTGCTTGGACGTTTCCTGCGAAAATGTAACCGCAGTCTGGCAACCACTTAGTGACAACGGCCCAGTGTGGAGCAGAGACACCTTGGGGAATGCCATTCCAGAGTGTGGGATCTACACACCGCCTTCTGGAACATGGTACCACATCTGCAAGAAAAAACAACATGTTTTCATGGTGACCAACGATTCAGTGGCAGGTCTCACCTTCATTTTTGAAACACCAGAACGGGCCCTCAGGTCTGAAAGAAAGACTGGAGAAGGTGAGCAGGAATGCCTCGCACATCGACTAACATTGCTGTAATTATCACAAGGATCAGGCACTGTATTTGCAGTGTAATATCGGTTAGCTTAATATCTGTTGAATATGAAATGCAAGTGTATGTTCTGAGCACTTGTAATTTGATTACAGAATGCCCCATGTTGGAGTCAGAGCTGGAGTCAGAGCCAAAGGAAATAGGTAATGTGCCCCATACAGCAGTATTCCATTAGAGCAGGGGTACACAACTCCGGTCCTGAGTCTGCGTAATGCTTTTTGTCCCAACCAATTGCCTTGTTTTTAATTTGCTGACAGGTTATTATAAATTACCCTGGTTCAAGCCTGTACTTGAGCACAGTAAAATCATTAGGATACATTGCAGTCTGCAGCTGTAGCCGGTACTCGTACAGATGAGTGAATCAATTAAATAATTAAGACCAGGAGTTGGCACAAAGTACTGAGACGGATTGGCTCTTGTTGTGCACCCCTGCTGTGGAGCAACTACAGGACATTTACAGTGCAGTTCATATGTATTTCGACAGTTGGTACAAATTCTGGTCTTTTGGCTCTGTACTCCAGCACATTGGATTTAAAACAATAAATCTGAGGTTAAAGTGCACTCTGTCCTATTTAATTTGAGGATATTGACATCCATATCAGGTGATGCGTGAAGGAATCACAGCCCTATACTTACCCCCATTTTATGGAACTAAAAGTAACTGGACAGTTGGTGTCTCCGCTGCTTCTGATTAGTCAGCTATTTTAAACCGCTTCCTTTGTGCGGGTATAAGGGCTATCAGTGTAGCTAGCTATCAAAAGCCTAGAATCAAGACTTGATCAAGACTTGATACTGAAATGTGGGTACTTATACCTATGCTATGGAAGCGACTGAATACATCGGACTAATCAGAAACCGCTGAGAAGCCAACTGTC
Source organism: Conger conger (assembly GCF_963514075.1). NCBI lineage: Eukaryota > Metazoa > Chordata > Actinopteri > Anguilliformes > Congridae > Conger > Conger conger. The sequence goes on along the minus strand of NC_083760.1, from coordinate 83,582,575 downwards.
CAATTACATTTGGTCCCCAAAATTTCGGAAATTATGTATAAAAAGGAATGTAATTCTGACATGGATCACTAAATGGGTATGTAAATACCCTTAAATGTGGCAGTCTGCACTTTGACCTGATCTTCATCGTTTCATTTCAATTCCAATGTGCTGGAGTACAGAGTCAGAAGAACAGAAATTGTACCACTCTCCAAATACTTACAGACTGCACTGTATGCAGAATCTCTTGTTACCTGCATCTATAATACAATAATACAATTGCATCTAGCCACATCTTGTTAACTGACACATGTCATGTCGTTTCAGAATTCCCCACATCGGAGCCAGAAAAAGGTAATGTACCCCAGGCAGCCACGAATGAACATTAATGCTTTAAAGACTGAAGCGGGAGTTGGAGCAGTACTAACTTCTGCGATATGACGTATACAAGAGTGCAACAGATCTTTCGGGGGAATTTTTAAAGGGGCCTGGGAGTCTATTTGTCTAATGTGAAATGTGCAGGCAGGACTTAAAATGAGGATGCACGCTGCTTATGGAGTTCGCTGCCAAAACGTTTTGCTGCCGAACTGTTTCGTTAAAGTAAATTGAGATTTGTAAAGGAATTCAGAGAGACATACATGAGAAACATGAATTCTCTGATTTGTACATAGTTCATCACATTTTGGTAAATTTCTGCAAATCCAATTCATTTTTTTCAAACTTTTCACTTTTCACTTTGCTTTCATATGAATCTCACTTCAAGTATGCATTGTTTTTTAACGCACAGACTTCTGTCAGTCTAGATGCACTTGAATAAAACAAGAATGTTTGAAACCATTGTAACCATTGAATACCCCTTTTTACAAAGTACGTGCTAACACTTAAGCTGCTTTCACATGATCAGCGTCAAAACACTCAACACGGCATCAAGCCGTTAAAATCCTATGGAGGGAGCGTTGAAGCCTGACTTGGCAGCCTGATGTTGCGCACAGCTCAAAATAAAGCCAATGTGTATGGCAAACCATTTTAACATTTCTTTCTTTCTTTTTCTTGATATAAAAATTTTTTCAAATATGATGTCAGAATGAAAACATAAAAACAGGGAGAATAAAATAGAAAAAGAAAACAATGTATATTGAAATGAAAACACAAATAAAATAGTATAAAAGAGTCAATAAGTAAGAAGTAAAATAAGTAAAACAAATAAAATAGGATAGTAAATAAAATAGTTTGAAAGAGTCAATAAATAATAGGTAAAAATAAGTATAATAAAAAATAATAATCAAATGAATAAAAAATTTATTAAAAGCCGAAATTAAAAAGTTTTCAGCTGTTTTTTATTTTATTTGCCGACTGAGTTTATTCTAATGTTTTGTGGGAGAATTCCAGAGCTCCAGAGCTTTGCTGCATAATGGTGCATGAGAAAGGTATTCCGTTCGACTCATCTCTATGCTAGCTTAACTGTTAGCGGTGTGCAAAGAAGCAGCTGGCGACTTTCGGAGGAGAATCTTGGATGTGTATGCTGTCTTGAAACAGCAGTGAGGTTTGCAGCATGAATGCAGCTGCAACTTGAGAATTCCAAATTGGGATGGCCATTGGATATGCTTAACCCCAAGTTTGGTGCCAAATTTATTTATTTTATTTAATAAAAAAGTTATTGATAAAGCTGGTCTTTTTATCACATTGTGTTCAGACGTGTAAATTGGTACTGCTCAATGGATTTGTTCCAGTAAAAACCCTCAAACATGCTTTTTTTTCGTGTTCAGATTGAAGAAGGAAAGACGTATTTAAAAGAATAAAGATCACAAGGGAACTGGAAGCAGGATGCTTAAAGAAGTTTTATCTCACAATGTTCCTTTGTCCTCCGCAGATTGCTGTGGGACGCCAGTGGAACCCAGGAACAGACTGTTTCTGCTTGTACCACTATTAGCTATATCATTAGTGGCACTGGCTTGCTTAGCCATTGTTGTCTTCCGGTACAAAAACAGCCTGTCGCATGGACCTGGGAAAGTTGACGGTCCCGTTTGAACAGAACCGGTTGCAGAGGAAGAAGAAAGCTCACAGTCCAAAGACATGCACGTTAGGCTGATTGGAGAGTCTAAATTGCCCATAGGTATGAGTGTGTGAGTGAATGGTGTGTGTGCCCTGCGATGGACTGGCGACCTGTCCAGGGTGTATTCCTGCCTTTCGCCCAATGTATGCTGGGATAGGCTCCAGCCCCCCTGCGACCCTGTTCAGGATAAGTGGGTTAAGATAATGGATGGATGGATGGATGGATGGATGTCATTCAGATTAGTCATAAGTGGTGCAATTTTGAGCATCTCAGTGCGATGTGTGCTAAACCCGGCAGTGTGGCATGGAAATTGGAATGCTGCTACTGTATGTATAGACCATTCCATTTTCCATATGCTTAGCCCTTATTCCATGCCACATTTATGCCACATTTATATTATCCGCAAATACATCACAATTATATCCAACTGTATTAATTTAACAATGAAAATGGACAAAATTACAGTTCATAAATAATTTTATTCACCAAACTTTTATTTTGATAAATGCGAACCGGAAGTCTCCAATTGTGGCCAGCAACATTTGCCAACTTCATGGAGCTGAAAATAACAGACAGAACAGACTGAATACGCATGAGCTTCATTGTTTCTATGAGGATGGCACTTATGTATAGATTGTATTGATATTGTATAGATATTGTTACTTGTATAGGTATTGTTGTTTTTGTATTCTAGCTGCAATTGTGGTATGCTAGTTTGACAGTTGATTGTACGCTTAAAGGGTTCTGATTTTCTGCATGTTTACACTAGGACTCGGAACTATACTGTCCTCTCAGGTCCTCTTTGCGATTGTTCTTGTGTTTAATTTGCACTTTGTTGTACGTCGCTCTGGATAAGAGCGTCTGCTAAATGCCATGTAATGTAATGTAATGTAATGTAAAAGGACAATGTCTTCCACTGGGGGCGACATGGCTCAGGCAGTAAGAGCGGTCGTCTGGCAGTCGGAGGATTGCCGGTTCGATTCCCTGCCTGGGCTATGTCAAAGTGTCCCTGAGCAAGACACCTAACCCCCAAAATGCTCCTGACGAGCTGGTCGGTGCCTTGCATGGCAGCCAATCGCCGTCGGTGTGTCAGTATGTGTATGAATGGGTCAATTAATCGCCATCGGTGTGTGTGAGTGTGTGTATGAAAAAAAAAAAACACTGCTGCTCCGAATAATTTAGGCATTTATATAGCACCTTTATCCAAAGCGCTGTACTCTGGATAAGAGCATCTGCCAAATGCCAATAATGTAATTGAATGTAATATTGTATGTCAAAAGTGCCTTTACTTTTTAAATAAAAATAGAATATATTAATATTGCTAGTTTTTGTCCATTTGTGATTTTGTATACAGGGTCTGCAGACCCATTCGTTTCCTAGACACCTTAACCAGTTCCCTTTTCCAATTCTGTGGTCGGGATGCAAGTAACTGATTATAACTCTGCACCAACCTGTAGTAGTTTGTTCATATGACATAAGTTTACCTTCTTCAGTTAAAATATAATTTAGAAAGATAATTATATTCTCAAACCATTGTTTCATAAATATCCTATTACTATACTTGACTTGGACCATATAATCTGCTGAGCTATTTGGTCACCTTCTTCTGGTGGGTGATACTGGAATTGTAACCAGTTTTGTATGGATTCACTGAGAAATATAGACAAATCGAAATGCATTTTTTTCTAAACCATTTGAAGTGGACATAATTGAGCTGTAAATATGCCAGAAGGCCACCCTTAAACAAGGGATGAGCCTGTCCAAGTTACCTACTACTAAACCAGTGAGGATTTGAGCACAGTTTCCCAATTAGTGACAATATCAAAAAAGAATGTAATACTTTATGTTCAATAATTGTACCCCTCCACAGTCATATGTATTATATTGGTATGTTCATTTGATTTTATCTGGTTTCCCAATCCATCTATCCATCCATCCATTCATTATCTTAACCCGCTTATCCTGAACAGGGTCTCAGGGGGGCTGGAGCCTATCCCAGCATACATTGGGCGAAAGGCAGGAATACACCCTGGACAGGTCGCCAGTCCATCGCAGGGCACACACACCATTCACTCACACACTCATACCCATGGGCAATTTAGACTCTCCAATCAGCCTAACCTGCATGTCTTTGGACTGTGGGAGGAAACCCACGCAAACAAGGGGAGAACATGCAAACTCCACACAGAGAGGCCCTGGCCGACTGGGATTCCAACCCAGGACCTCCTTGCTGTGAGGCGGCAGTGCTACCCACTGCACCATCCGTGCCGCCAGTGTTTCCCATTCCAGATAAACTTAAATATTTTATGTTCAAAGAGTTCAAAAAATGAATCGCCAGGACTAGATAAAGACACTTTACACAGCAACTGAAGGGAAGAAAAATGTACAATATCAGCCCTTAGCCCCCAAATAGCATATGGGGCAAACAACTCCCTCGTAGGAGAAAAACCCTCAGACAGTGGCGAAAAAACTCCCCGATGGGAGGAAGAAATCTTGAGAGGAACCCCATGCTCCACTGGCCTGTTGGTTAAGATGGTAACAGTTCAGGTATTAAACTAGCAGGTAATCTAGAGTCAACATGGATGGATTCAAAGGGGAGGGAGGTGAATCTGTATCTGTGCCGAAGCATGGAGACGAGCAGGGCTGCAGCAGTCCATGACTTCAGGACAGAGTGAAATGTTCTCTTGCACAGAACTGAATAAAACGGTGTATATATATGCTTCTCCCGGACAAACGAGAAGGTCAAAACAGTCCAGCAGGTGGTAGCATTGTTTCCACTTTAAAATTGTTGAGGAAACCGCTAATTGTTAGGTGAACTGTCTCTCTTTCTCTCTCACAAACTTTGCGAATCACACTTCGGAGAATCGTTATTGAGAAGTACATCGTCACAACTAACTCCAATTCATCATGTAATCAGTATATGAAACTCAAATATTACACTGCAATATTGTTCCTTTAAAGCATGGATGATGGCTATGGCTGCGCGTTAGGTATTACGCCTGCGGGATTTTGTTAATAGGCCTGCTTTTATAATATAATCTCGATTTAGGGTGCATTGCCCAACAACAAACTACTGCAACGCATGACTTATTACTGTCTGCTAAACTAGGCTACAAGAAACCGCCAACGAACCAACACGCAATTATAATAAATCACTGAGATTTAATGTAAATATCAATCACAGTTCGTCACTGAACCTCTGCGTTCGAGACAAAAAAAAACTTGGCATTCCGTGCCGTGGACCAGCCCAAGTGACGTCATGTGTGTTCAGCCATAACTTTACCTGGAGCAGGTGCACGTTTATACTTTGCAGCGAGCACTGCGCGTGGAACAGGTGCCTGCGTTTCCAGCGCTGAAATAGAACCCCGCGCCTTCTTATTTCGGGTATGTCTACAACACTGAAATCATTGTTTTATTGCTGTAACCGACGTGACTACCTTTATAGAATATAGTCTACTCAACGTGTTTGATTAAGTCAATGTTATGGCGGATGTGAATGGTATATTTTGCATATATAGGCTACATATCGTAACATTGGCAAATTATAAAAGTACGTTACTGACATAACATACTTTTTATGTCACGTCATGACATCGTTAACAGTTTTGCGTCATAACGGCTACTAGACTACTTCTAGAAAGCAAATCGAACCTCGAATCGAACCGCTATTGGGTGCCATGCGAGGAAGACGAACCACGGGTAGCTATTTATATTTATTTATTCAGATTTATTCTATTACATCAAAACTGAAACCAAAGTACCCAAGTAGGCTATAGCTACTAGTCTATAGCACGATTGTGAGAGTTGATGGATGTAGCCTATTACAGTGGACAGATTTTCAAAAAATGTCAGGAAGCAGAGATTTTTTTACAAAGTTGACGTAAATTTATTTTGGACATGAGACCTAGATATGTCTTAATCGGTAAAGACACGTGCTTATAAAAAAAAGCCGGGAGGAAATCTCGGGAGGAACTCGGGAGGAATCTCGGAAGGATGGGCTCCCCGTCTATAGTCGGTGTTGGGTTGGTAGACCTATACCGTTAGCGCACACTCCCCAGAAAACGTGCCGCAACACATTAGTCCGCTGTAGCATGCTTAAACAGAACTGGTTTGGCCAGTCAATGTTTTGTCCACAGACAGTAAACAGGTGTTCCATTGGATCGATTATCGCATCTAGCTTGTTCAAAATTTTTTGAGTAGGGACCGGAGATTATTCTTACACTTTTTGTTCCAACACGTATTCACAACCATCCCAAAACCAGGCTGCCATTACATAGCATGGCTATAAGAGGAACATAGGTCTGGACAGTAGTGATCATATTACCACAACTCATCCCTTATTCGTCAAATTGATGGTGTTTCAACTAACCCGATGTTTAAACCATCCCTGCGCTCCGCTACAATGAAACTGATTTTGAAAAAAATATCTTTATTTATCAATAGTTGCAGTTCTTGGCCTGACCTACCGAGGACCATGGCAGACGCATCAGGCACTGGAGTGCTGAGGTGCCTCGTGATCTTTGGATGCGTGTTCACTGCTGTAAGATTCGTAGCTGATTCATGTTGTTTCAAAATTCATGTTTATAATTTTTCAGCCTTATATAACATCATTAGGACACCATGAGTATATTTTAATATATACTCAGTGAGCACTTTATTAGGTATTTATTAGACTTCACTTAGAGGCTTGATGCGTAATGCATGGTTATTTGCGTATTTCCTGTCAGCTTTGCCCAGTCTGGCCAAATCTGACCATTCTCCTGAGACCTCTCTCATTAACAAGGCATTTCTGCTCACTGGATGCTCATTTTTCGCACCATTCTCTGCAGAGACTGTCGTGCTTGAAAATCCCAGGAGATCGACAGTCAAAGTAACTTAGATCAACATTTCCCCCCCATTCTGATGGTGGACGTGAACATCAACTGAAGCTCCTAACCCATATATGCATGATTTCATGCATGGCACTGCTGCCACACAATTGGCTGATTGGATAATCGCATGAATAAGTATGTGTACAGGTGTTCCTAATGTAGTGCTCAGTGAGGGTGTTGTTAGTAAAACAAAGTTTTACCAGGAACCAGTAAGATGACCATTGTCACAGGAAGAAGCAGATCCGATGTTCGTCATTAGAAAACAGGAAAGTTTATTACAATGAGGAAAATGTTCCTAAGAGCAATGGTGTTTGGGATGTTTTAAAGGATTACATTTGCATATATTCAAATATGTCTACAAATCCAAGTGTAACCTCTGATTGGTTGTAAGGAATTGCGCCTATCCCGAGCACCTCGGATTGGGCCATTCAAATCCTTAATGGTTGTGAGGCCTTGCCCCGCTCCCCCCTGGAGTCCAGTGGAAAATCCCCAGAGGGGGAACCTTGAAACTGATAGCGGTCATATCATATGTGAAGTGGTCCAATACACAAATTTGTCTGTCTCCCAACAGTGTGTTTCGCCGTCTCCCGTTTTCCAAAACGTCTTTCGTCCGTGTCTTCAGCCCCCTCTCACGCCTTCCGCCTTCCCCGCTTACCCCCGCTTTCTCTCCTCTGCAGATGTGCGGTCTGGCTCTCATGGCCGTGTCCATATGGCAGGTGGTGGACCCGCACGGCCTGTACCCGATCGCTGACGTGTCGGGGAAGGACGACATCTTCGCCGGGGGCTGGATCGCCATATTCACGGGCTTCTCCTTCTTCTGCGTGGCCGTCTTCGGCATTTTCGCCGCCCTCAGGAAAAGCCGCGGCTGGATGATGGTGGTGAGCGTCCATAGTTCGGGGCAATCCGACCGATTTGAAGAAATGTGGTTTCATTGTGAGGAGAAAAAACGCTCACGCATCACTCAGTTTAATCGTAGTGCTGCAGCAGTGTATCTGCATATGTGTAGCCTACTGCATGCTAATCGTTTAAAACATTCTAAAATAAAGGTACAATAGGTAAGATTTTTGAGTTAAAACATTTTTGCAAGACCATTGTAAATTCCTTCCCATCATTGAAAAAGGCTCACTGACATGTTGACTCGCCCTCTGCCTGTGTTTATAGTCCTGAAATTCTGGTTTCAAAATATGCAGTTGACGGGCCGGCACTCTGTATCAAAACATTGCATAGCTGTACGATAATTCAAGCTCATTGGTTTAAATTTGTTCTAAGAAGGGGGAGGGATAAACAGTGTTTTGGTTTGAGCGTGTTTGTTGCTGCAATTCCTCTCTTGACCGTTAGAAGTCCAAAATCACCTATTGTACCTTTAATGACTTATTATTTCTTTAGGATGAGGCCAGATAACCTAAACACACACAATTCACAGCATAAACTAATCCTTGTCCCCGTAGAATGTCCCAGCAGCAACGTTAATTAATTCCCAATTAAGGAAACATTAATTGTAGAATATTTATCTCTGGTGTTTATGAGATTTTAGAGAAATGCTTGATGGGAATGGGGATGGCAAAATGTTTTTTGCCAGAAATGGCAGAATTTTACACTTTGTTTCTTGTTTCCGTTTTGTCTCTGTTCCTTTTCTGAAGTACCTGATCTTGATGGTGATCATCTACGTTTTCGAGTGCGCATCGTGCATCACTGCCGCGACTCACAGAGACTTTGTAAGTGAGCATTTTCACGCACAGATCTGCGGACTAACCAGAAGGATGACTCAGCATACTAACGTACATTTTCAGAGATTCTGATTGGCCACTGAAACTGCATTGCACCTGGTCACAAATGTTCACAAGTGTAATGCTTTAGAGTCCATGGAAATGAAACAGGCTTTCTAGGTAGTCTATAGCAATACCTTTGACTTTCGTGCACTCACCTGGATTTCACTGACATTACACAGTGAACAGTGAACCTGTTGGATCTTGCTATGTTTTTTATTTGAACTAGCGGCGAGGGCCCAGATCGTAATGGGCGAAGACAGTGACAATTTCAAATCCCCATAATGAGTGAAACAACAGCAATCAACTTGTTTGAACTCATTAAAACTCTGCATCAGAATACAGCCATTCATTCAAATGAACTGATGAAATACTGTAGTTCCGCTCACTTTTCTCATATGCCCACTACTGTTCAATTAATTTTAGACTTTGTAAATATTTTTGGTTTGAGGTCACACCAGGTCATTGAAATGTTACCCTTTACTCTTTTTTTTCGGTTTTATTTTGACGCTGTTCTTCCCCAGCTGGTGGGCAACAGTAATCTGGTGAAGAAACAGATGCTGAAATACTATGCAGAAGACAGCGAATCCGGGGCACGGATCACGAAAACATGGAACAGGGTCATGGAAGATGTAAGTCAGTAGGTTTAAAAATGTACCTCGTACCTCTGACCTCTGGCAGGTGTTACCCACACACACAACCAGCATGATGGGAGGGTGAGGTTACATGAACCCCACAGAATGTGGACCAATCAAAAATGTTTGTGTTCCACAGAAAAACCACACTGGTTGGTCAGGAATATGTTATGGTGGCTCCACCCTCATTTGGATTCATGAAGTTTCAACTCTCCCATTATGCTTTCTTTCTGTGGTGACTTGCACTGAAACAGGTTCCTATAACAGAAAAGACACATCGAACACAATGCATGTTTTTACAGCTAAACCCTGCACCCACTCCCACCTCACACACGTCCATGCCCGTTCAATTGAAAGCAGCTACTGCAGCACACAGTCGCTGTCTGACATGACATGTCCTATTCACTACGCCCCATATGTCACGGTATACCAACACAAACAGCCTGGCTGTGGCCAAACCGGTTCCTTCAGGCATTGACTGTGGGAAAGAGGTGGGATAGGATGCGTTCCAGCAGGGAAAACTAGCCAAGGTGTGTTTTAATTATCTTTTTATTCCCCCGCTATGAATGTTTGGGTGTTAACTTTTTACCTAATGTTGACTTTTTAGCTAAAGGATAGTCTTATCTAAGGCTACCATTCATTGCTTCGGCAAAAAGGTCAAATGATATCGAAGACTGGAATAATTAAGTAACTAAAGCTGTTTTTACTGTCATGATTATTTAACATAGATCTGACTATGAAACAATTCAATTAAATTCTGTTCGTTTTATATAAAGAAGACTGCCACGAAGACAGAGTAGCAGAAGGACAAACACCATACCTGAACCTCCAAAATAGCAAGCAGATATGGGAAAAAAACGTCCTCCCCAGTATGGCGGAAAACCCTCAAACACAGTGGGGAGGAGATCTCAGGAAGAACCCGGCTGCAGAGGGGGGAAGGCCGTCCTGCGCTGGCCGGCACAGCATAATGGCACAGATATCACAGAAATATGAGAAGAATTCCAAAATAACAACTGAAATGGGTCGGCCAGGTTACAAAAAAAAATGCTAGCTGGAAAAGTGGGAAGTCCAAATGAGGGGGAAATAGTACACAGTTTAAAGAGGCATGGTGAGGCATGGTGAGGCATCTGTAGCTCCAGGATGTCAGTTAACCTCGGTCACATGTGGTACTCAGTTCCTTTTCAGTTATTATTCTCTGGGTGCGACCTATGTGGAGGGGAGATCGGATTTCCTTGCATTCAGGTGCCTTTTTTCTGTTATACGTCACTGTCCCAGAGTGTTGTAGCTCATTTTGTACATGTGCAGTGCAATGTATACAAACCCACAGAGAGCGATGGAGTCAGACAGAATCAGTTACGTTAGAAACGTTTACCAGATGCTCTAGGACACCTTGATATGAAACGAGCCCTCTGGACATGGAGTGTGGTGTCCGATCTTTCTACCAGCCCAACACCAAATCTCAGAACTTTTGGAAAGCCACAGGTGTTTGGTCCTCTTTGTGGATAAGAATGGCCACCCCCACAGATGTGGCTCTGTTTTAGATCCAACATCAGGGTTGCTGCTTCTCCTTGTTCCTCAGCACTTAAGTACACAATTAATTCTCCTCATTTAGGTACCTGGGTCTGAACTGGTTATTGATCTTTAGGTGAAAATAAACAAGCAGCAGGCCTTGAGTCCCTCCAGGACCAGGGATAGGAAGCCCTGTCCTATACCCTAACCCTATACCTGTCCAATACTCTGCCTTCAATCTCACACGTTACTCTGAAGCTCCATGGTCCTCCTCCTCCTCTTCTTCCTCAGGTGCAGTGCTGTGGAGCAGACGGTCCTCTGGACTGGATTGAATACACCTCCACCTTCAGTGACAAATTTGGCCCCGTGAACCAGTGGCCCCTCAGCTGCTGCAGGAGGAACAGCAACTTTGAGGTGGCGAACCTGGAGGCCTGCAGAATTGGCCACAGCAGCAGCATCTTCACCAAGGTGAGCAGACAAAGAACTCTTTCCGGAAAGTTCTGAACTCACACTGCAGGCCCCCTTCTAATCCCCTGTGATGCATGGGATGACAATGTCTCAGACGGTAAGAGCGGTCGTCTGGCAGTCGGAGGGTTGCCGGTTTGATCCCCGCCCTGGGTGTGTCGACGTGTCCTTGATCAAGACACCTAACCCCTAAATGCTCCTGACGAGCTGTTTGGTGCCTCGCATGTGTAGCATGGTTAGCTCAGCTAGTTCACTAGTAAACATGGTGAAGTGCAGTGAAAGTGAAGGCTTGTAGCAGGTTACCTCGACAACACTCCCTGATGACGTAACCCTCAAATTAAAAAAGAAAGTTGTTGCACTTGGCTAGGGGCAAGTTTGTCTTTAGCTGACTGGTAACGCGTTTATTCAACAAATATTTGGACGAGTGAGAGGCTGGGGTTCAAATCCCACCTCGGACTCAGGCAATTTCTCACCCCTTACACATGACAGCCAATCGCTGTTGGTGTGTGAGTGTGTGTATGAATGGCTGAATGAGAAGCATCAATTGGATAAAGGTGCTATATAAATGCCAACCATTTACCATGGGCTGCACATTTCTTATTCCACCATACAGTACATTAAAAAACATGCTTCATTCCATGCTTTTTGACTTAATTCCTTGAAGAATTATGCTCGAAAGAAATACATTTTTTGTTGAGTGAAAAAAAAGTAAAAAATAAAATAAAATTGCACTTACAATGACTGTATTTTCATTTAGAACAGTGCTTCATGTGTATTTTACTAGTTATGGATGTTATGCTTTAACTATGCACTTGTAAGTCGCTTTGGATTAAAAGCGTCTGCCAAATGACTAAAATGTCAAATGTAATGTAAAATGAGTGACTGATGCATAGATACAAAAACGCATCTCGTCTTCCTCCAACTCACGTCTGTGTGAACTGAACTAAACTACTGACAAGAAGCAGTGGCCGGCATCACATGCACTGGTGAATGTGATTTGACATTCCAAATTGGGAGGAAAAGCAATTAAGAATAAAACACTGCAGATTATATGATCATTGCCGTATGGCTAGCTAACATATTACGTCCCGTTATTAAATGTGGATAGGGTATGCCTGCACATAATGTGGTGATCAGTTACAAGTAGGTACAGCCACAGCCGGGGGTACAAGCAGAATAAACGGCTCAGAATAAATCAGTTGCCAGCCTTTTATTTAACATCATCAAAAATTGCTTTAGTGATTAGACATTGAGTGATTTTTCAAAAGAAAACGTATTTATTTGAAATCTTGAATCATCTCCAAATTAATTTTCCTTTTAAAATGTGATCCAGTCAGGCACAGGTCTCCCAGCAGTTTGCACCATCTGTGATGTCGGTCCACTGTGTCAGCACTTTGCCTGTTTGACTGTAGCCTGTAGCTAAGAGGGGCACTACCTCACTGTACTTACAGGGCTGCTTCCAGCATATCCAGTCCAAGTTAAGCCTTTACACCTGGGCCGTCGGCTGGTATGGATTCGCCGTCCTCATGTTTGTGGTGAGTTTCTGGGTGTATTTATTTATGTGTCGGTACGACGAGAGCTGTGACAGCCCGGTCTGGCTTCTCCAGATGGAGCGGGGAAACGCACCATGAGCTTGACCTGACAGACTGAGCGGGCCCCGGCTGAATAGATTTCTGAAATCAGAAGTCTAGGTCATGTTGAGTCACTTACCCATTCATGCGGTTGTGATTCCGACACAGACCTAACACGCCACCTCTGCCACCTCTGTGAGGTGACATGGCTCAGGCAGTAAGAGCAGTCGTCTGGCAGTCGGAGGGTTGCTGGTTCGTTCCCCCGCCCGGGCCGCGTCAAAGTGTCCCTGAGCAAGACACCTAACCCCTAAATGCTCCTGATGAGCTGGTCGGCGCCTTGCATGGCAGCCAATCGCCGTTGGTGTGTGAATGGGTGAATGAGAAGCAACCAAATGCCAACCATTTACCATTTACCTCTCTTTCGCTCAGTTTTTCCACCTAGTGGTCGCCATGATATATTACATCAAGCTCTGAGAACCTCCACCTCCCTCCCGCCAACCCGCCCTCCAGATCGAGTCTTGCTCCTGCCTGAGGTGCCTGAATTCTGCGGCTCCTCCCAAGCGCTGCAAGCAGGAAAACAGCCAACACTTTACAATAAGGTTACGTGAACTGCCATTCATGTAGTCGTTAACTAGTTCTAATCTGTACAGCTTTGCTTATGTATTTCTAATCATTAATTCATGTTAACAACTACATCAGTTAATGCCAATTCATATCGGAATTTAAAAAAATGTATTGGTTAATGGTTTAATTATACATTTATATCCTATGGTTTGCTAGTGATTTAACTAATACATTGGGCTAATCATTACATTAGCTGTACATTAATTAATTTCTACATCAATACATTCATGTTAACAACTACATTAATGCCAAATCATGTATCCTTACTGTAAAGTGTGACCAAAAAGCCAAAAGAATTCATCAAGCAATCACTACGGATCTGTACAGCAGAGGTCAGAGAAACGCAGATGCAACAGCATAGACTATGCCCATCATTTCCAAACAAAGAATAAAGCAATAAAAGCCTGTGTTGATATTCTTGAACAGTAGCTAGAAAATAATTTTATATTTGAGTATTGTATTGAATTTTAGTAGAGGAGAATTTTCAGTTTACATTTAAAAAAGAAACTACATCTCAGTGACTTATTTCTGCTTCACTACCTTTTCTCTGTAAACTGCACATTGATTCATTATTGAAATTCAGAAACAACACGAACCACCATTTATTTATTTTAAAGAGATGAGGTGCATGTTTTCCAACATTTCAAAGTTGAAAATGAAATTCATTTTGATAAACGGGGTGCATTCGAAACCCCAAAAAACTTATTTGGATTGGCATTGTGTTGTACAGTATACAAATTTATATAATGAATGTAAAATTGAGTGATCATGAATTGTATTCACAATTAGACCAGGCTAGTATTGAACAGACTGAGCATTGCCTGCCTGATGGTTTTGTTGGTCCTAAACAAGAATATTTTTGTGGCCTTGTATGCAGTATCAACGTTGAACAACAGCTTGAATCATTCATTTTTCTTGCCGTTATCATGGTAGTCATACTCATATGAATTGTATAATCGAATGAAATGAGTATGAACATGCATCCCCGCAGAACGTGTTTTTGGATTTGTATGGATGTAATCCTCATTAAACGTAATCATTTACATTGTTCCCCTGTTCATATCGTCATCTCATTCCATAATACACGGTTTTTTCTTGAGCTTATAAAAATCGGACTGGTGTGCATGGGAATTGTCACATCACAATCCAGTAATGCTGAAACAACTGGGTACTGGAACAAACTGCATTAATTAGCCCTTTGAATAGTAGGTTTTTTTGGAATGCTTCTTTCTCAATTCTAGCTGTGTTCCAGAAGTCCATTGGTTTCAGTTGCCAGTGGTTTTGCGGCCTCAGCAGCAGAATTCTCTTCACGGAACAGGTATTTCAGATCGGTGACCTTAAAGGGTTGGGTCTGTGGCTTCTCAGAGCAAGCAACATTTTAACGACGGAAAAGCAAAGCAGAACATGTCGAGGGTCACACCCCTGTCAGCGTAGCACAGCCCAGGATCAACCCAGATACGTGTCATTTCACCCCTTTTCATGTGCTGGGAGTGCCTTGGCATCAGGGTCAACACGGTTTCTGCAATACCATATTAAGGGCGTGTTCCCCCAGCAGACCAGCCAAACCGGACGAACGGCCAGCAGTATGAATGAAGCGCCTCAACCTCAAATTACAGCTGGAGTCAGTGTCTGCACAGGGTGCACCCCATGTGGGAAATGGGAGCAGCGTCCACCAGTGTGTGAAACTGGGTGTTCCTGAATCCGTCCTTTTTCCCCATTCATTTCATCGCTCCAATCTGGAATTTCACTTTCAGGTTTTTTCAGTTTTTTAAAAAGTTTTTTTAAAGGAACAGGTTTTCTGGAACAAACACAGCCGTTCACATTCTAATACCCTTGATTTTGAAGAGCCTGGAATACCTGTACGCAGAAATTATTTTGCCAAATCTTAAAAAGAGAGAAATATGTCTAATAAACGGCAAGATCACACACACACACACACACACACACACACACACACACACACACACACACACACACACACACCCACACGCATGCATTCAAACACATTTGAACACACACACACACACACACACACACAAGCGCACACAAACCCAGACACACACACACGAGCGGTCAGCCAGAGAGAGCGTGAAGAGAAAGCTGATGAGTCGGGTGTAAGATGGCTGTAAACAGAACGCTGATGAGTCGGGGTAAGATGGCTGTAAACAGAAAGCTGATGAGTCGGGTGTAAGACGGCGCTTGGCGTGGGAGATGTTTACGGTCCCGCTGTTCCCCTGGACGAGCAGAGTGCGCTCCCGGGTGAGTGTCTACGTCATCATGTTTCACCAGCGTACCCCTCTGCCTGCCCCTGCCCCTGCCCCCCCCCCCTGTGGGTTTTACGAGGGAAAGAGCACATTGGTGGCACTTGGTGCAGGCTGGAACATCTGCTTTCGCCTTTGGAGAAGAAAGGTATTTGTATTGTAAAGATTACAAGATATATAGCACCATTCCACTTTTGTACACATCCACACACACAGACACAATACATTTTCCATAAATGGCTTAATATAAATGGGAATGAACTGCTGCCAAGTAACTGAAATATTAATTTAACAATGAAAAAAGAAGGCTCACATAGTTAGGCTCATATATAGTGACCTTTTGCCAAAAGAAAACCTGAAAAAACTAAAAATATAACTAAAATGCTGCTGAAATGTAAAGAAATCCATTACAAATTCACAACCCAATTTTGCTTCTGAAAAGTTTGAAACACACAACTGCATGTGCACACAAACACACACACACATACACAGGAAAGGTGCCCTATGACCTACATGATCACAGCAGGTGATTAAAAACAGCTCAAACAAAAACACAGTTTCATCTTTGATGCAACTTCCAGCTTTTTATTCACACATGGGAAATATTACAAAATAAGATGTACTGCCTTTGCAAAGTGCTATAAGGCCAAATGGGAGAACTGGTCTGAAAGTTCAAGTTACACACAAACTCTTATGCACACGTAGGTAGTATAGCCATTTTAAAGGAGAGTTTCTGACTTTAAGGAACATTTCAATGTGTTTATCGACTGCATAGATATGGAGTAACAAGGGAGAGAGATGGAATCACAGGCACACACACACAAACACACCCACATACACACACGTGCATGCATGCACACACAAATGCACACACTCATGAACACACACACACACACACACACACACACACACATTCACAAAAGACTAAAACACACAAGTGTTCCATGCATCCTTGCACAACTTCACATGAAAGGGGAATTTTTAGTAGGGAATGAAAATCATCATCATGAAGTTGTGCAATGTTCTCCCAGGAGCCATTTTAGGACAGCAGATGAAGGCATTGGGTCCCCATCACACACAGTGCCATCAAAGTAACATGCACACCCTTAATAAACAAAATGGGCGCCAGTGTTTGGAGATGTTCACAGCTCGGTTTGAGTTCTTTGTTTGTCCCCAATCCAACCGGTATTGTATGACACACCAGGGTGGCACAGCAACAACATAAAGGCTCAGTGGTGCAACGGTCAAATCAATCCTACTCCTCCCAATGCAGTTGTGCATGGTTCCGTAGCCTGTAGCCTAGTGGCTAAGGCACATGGTACATGACTGGGACCCGGAAGGTTGGTGGTTCAAGTCCCGGTGTAGCTACAATAAAATCCATGCAGCTGTTGGGCCCTTGAGCAAGGCCCTTAACCCTGCATTGCTCCAGCAGGGACTGCCCCCTGCTTAGTCTAATCAACTGTAAGTAAGTAACTAATTAATATTATTATTATTATTTCTCAGAACTGAGTATGGAGAACGGTGCATGCAAATCAAGTTAATTCTGGCACAGCTAAGCCGGGGACATTGAAAGAGTTTGTGCGATAGCAAATTCTGTTGAAAACCTACCCATGTGAGATGGTCTGAGCACTGATCTAGATTTCAAACAACACACAGCGTTGGTTCATTATGACTTTGGGCAGTGCATGGCATTGTGCACCTGTACATAACTGCTGTTTCAGTTCTGTGCTAGCCATTTCCCTGTGGCAAGTAGATCTGTAACTAAATCCACAGAAATGCCCAGTACCTAAAACACACTTGCACTCAGACACACAAAGGCACACACACACACACACACACACACACACACACACACACACACACACGCGCATACATACACTCGGGTGCACATACAAAAACACACACACACACACACACACACACACACACTCGCATACATACACAAACACATACTGAAACTGTATCTGTGCAAACCTGCTTGCTTAAACACTCCCACATGTCAGATTTATGCCTTCTGCCCAAAAACAGGGTCTTAGTACACCCCCTGCTGCACAGCACTAGTACCGCTTGCACTTTGCCTTGCAGTGGAGGAAACGCCACACTCACACAGGGGCAGATACGGCCGCTGTGCCTACGACCAGCCACCCAGGTAACACTGTCCTCAAACACTGCAGTCCTCTCAAACACTGCAGTCCTCTCAAACACTGCAGTCCTCTCAAACACTGCAGTCCTCATTAACACTGCAGTCCTCATTAACACTGCAGTCCTCATTAACACTGCAGTCCTCATAAACACTGCAGTCCTCATAAACACTGCAGTCCTCATAAACACTGCAGTCCTCATAAACACTGCAGTCCTCATAAACACTGCAGTCCTCATAAACACTGCAGTCCTCATTAACACTGCAGTCCTCATTAACACTGCAGTCCTCATTAACACTGCAGTCCTTATAAATACTGCAACCCTTATTAACACTGCAGTCCTCTCAACACTGCAGTCCTCTCAAACACTGCAGTCCTCTCAAACACTGCAGTCCTCTCAAACACTGCAGTCCTCTCAAACACTGCAGTCCTCATTAACACTGCAGTCCTCATTAACACTGCAGTCCTCATTAACACTGCTGTCACAGAACATCACAGCTGCAGTTATCTCATGGGGAGCACAATGGGAAGGGTCGTGGTGACTCGGGTGAAAGGTCATTCCCAAAAAGTGGGCATACGTTTTATCATCACAGTACCTGTATAGCTTGGCCCTCAAACCACAAAATGGCTCCCGCAGAATAGAAGAGCAAAGGAAGGGAACAGCACAAGTGGTTCTAAGGTAATATGTACAGTACATTGCTTTGGATAAAGCATGTTAGAATTATTACAAATAAGAAAAAAAAAAAACTAACATCCTTCGAGGATAAGATGGGTTTGATTAAGACGTACGTGCAGTTCACCCCACCACACTCTCACAGGCTGATGATTCCAGCTGGCTTTGATGCCAGTCGGACAGGAGAGGACAAAGTACCGTCAAAAAACGTTATCCCTTTAACACAAGGCAGTGTTTACGGTTATTCTTCCGTTACTCATTTCCTTTTTTTTTTGTAAAATGTGCTTCTCGTTTTTTTTTGCAGACAAACATTTGTTAGACACACACACAAACACGCAGACACACACTCAATAACACTGTCAAAAGAAAAACAAAAACTCAAAACATTGCCTTTCAAAAAAAAACAAAAAAAACTACAATAAAAACAAAATAAATAAAAATGTAAAAGTAATGAAGATAAAAACAAACACAATGTCACATTTTTCTGCATTTCATTGAATTCAGAAATGATAAAAAGACAAAGAAGCTTCCCAGTCCATTAAAACTTTCAGCAGCTTTTCTGGTTTTTAAATGAAGAAATGCTTGTTAAAGTACATCTTTCTGTCTTGCACAAGACGGACCAAACTGGTGAAACAAAGGCTAGAATCAAGTACAGATATCCTACAGCGCAGAATACCTGTGATACTCAATCAAAAAAGTATAGCAGCTATTCATCTCTCTGTCACTCTCTCGCTCTCTCGCTCTCGACAAGCACAAGTATCTGCTCTGGAATGTTTTCAAATCTAAGCCACTTTTCGGTTCCTTGCGTTGATCCTTTATTGTCTCTGTATACCGTCCTCAGTCCATAGTTCCAGTATTAAGGTTGGAAAGTTGGGGCACTGGTGTGTGTATTAGAGGGGGCGGGGTTAAGGATTTGCAACTTTCTCCCCTGGTCCAATCGCAGGTTCTTCACAGTCCCATCCCTGGCACACACACATCTGTTCTTCCTCCTCCCTCTTTCACATGCCTGCCCCATTCGCCCCATCCTCCTGTCAATCCCCGGGGTTCAGGCTGTGCCCACAGACCCCGCTGCCCCTCAGCAGTAGCTGCGGGTCTGTCCCTCGGTGTGGATAGTCCAGTTGGGCCCCGGCAGGCTGCCCTGTCGGGTCAGGCCCCTCTGGTTCTGGAGGGGGGGCGGGCGCAGGGAGGGGTCTGTCCCCTCCCTGCGGGGAGTGTTGGGGTACTGGGACAGCACGGGGACAGACTGGAACTGGTACTGGCTGTACTGGGGGGGAGGGGCCATCTGGAAGCCGCCCGCGTGACCCCCGTACCCCCGCGGGGTCCCCAGCATCACGTGGGAGAGCGCCGCCGAGGGGCCGCGGGGGGCGTCCAAGGGGGGCGGGGGGGAGAAGTTAGGGTGGGGGTCCTGGGGGCTGCGGTTGGGGTATGCCGGGTCCTGGTACAGGGGCCTGCTGGGGTAGGGGTTGGGGTTCTCCCCCAGGAAGCCGGGGGCGAAGTCTTGGGGGCGGTAGAACTTGAGGACCTGGTCGCCGGACGGCATGACGTCGAAGGCCTGCCGGTACTGGCCACCGGAGGAGGAGGAGCGGCGGAGGGGGTCCGGCCGGTGGAAGCTCCCGGCCTGGCCGACCTCCAGGCGGCTGCGGGACGGCCCGGGGGTGTACACGTTGTAGGCGGGCTGGTGCTGGCTGGGGTACGGGTTGGGTGGGTGCTCCAGGGGAGGGGAGGAGGAGGTGGAGGAGGAGGTGACCGCGCACGGTCCGTCGTCCCCCTCGTCCTCCGCCAGCTTCTCGATCAGCAGGGAGGCGATCTCCTTCCCCGTCAGGCCGGGCTCCGCCCCGCTGGAGCTCTGCGGGTCAGACCGGCTGCGGTAGTGCGCCAGAGCTCCCGCCATCGCGGGGGGCGGCGGCGACGTTGCCGCGGCGACCAGCGCGTCTTTGGCGGCGGCGCAGGGCGGGCTGTCGTACCCGGCGGATTCGGGCGCCGGCGGCCTCTCCCCCTCGTCCAGGAGGGGCGAGGGCAGCCGTGCCTCGGGGGGCGGCTCCGGGGGTGGGGCCGGGGGCTGGGACGGGGGCTGGGCGTGCCCGTCCAGGTCGGTGGTCAGCCAGGCCTTGGCGGCGGCAGGGGGGCTGGTGAAGGGGAAGTTGACGTAGACGGGCTCCGGCCGGTCCTGGGGCCGGGAGGGCGCGGGCTGTTTGGGGGGCGGCGGAGGAGGGGGAGAGGAAGAGGAGGGTTTGTGGTGGGGGTGGAGCGGATGGCCGGAGGGCCGCAGGGCGTGCGCCTGGTCCTCTGCAAGCCGGGACGCCTCGAAGTAGCGGTAGCAGACCTTGCCGTTCTCAAAGTAGGGGTGCAGCTGGGAGGAGGCCAGGTCGGCAGACGGGGAGCGGTGGGAGGCGCCCCGCTGCTGGGGCTTGTGGACGGAGAGGGGCAGGGCGGAGGGGTTCGGGGCGCTGCCCATCACAGCCGGGTGCATCTCCCCCCGGGGCAGCCGCACCGAGGAGGCGGCGTGGCGGTGCGGGTGGGAGTGGGAGTGGGAGTGGGAGAAGGAGTGCGAGTGCGAGTGGGCCGCCGCCCAGGCCCGCGTGGCCTCGGAGGACCAGAGCTGAGGGGCGCGGGGGATCATGGCCGCCGGGTGGAGAGGGTGGGGGTGGGGGTGGCCCCTGGAGAGCGGGCGCTGGCCCGTCTCGCCGGGGCCCGGCCGGTAGTTCCCCTCGGCCTCCAGCCGCATGTTCTGGTAGCTGTGCCAGGCGTAGCTGGGCGGGGCCTGGGGCTGCTCGGGGCCCGAGATCTCGTAGTAGAAGTTCTCCCCCTTCCCCTGGTCGTCCGCCGAGCAGGAGGCGGGCACGGGCCGGATGTGGGAGGGCTGCGGGGCGGGGTGCGGCCTGCCTCCCCGGTAGCCCGAGGTGGCGCTCAGCCGCTCGGAGAAGGCCCGGGACAGCGGCGGGTTGGGCGAGCCGCCCTGCGATTGGCTGATGATGCGGCGGATGCGGGCGGCGTCCAGCGAGCGGCGCATGTAGTTGTCGGCGCGGGAGAGGGGGGCGCGCGCGGCCGGGGCCAGCTCCAGGGGTTTGGGGGGCACTTTGGGACGCGCGGGCTGGAAGGCTCGCACCTGGGCCAGGGGGGAGCACTCGGACTTGGAGTGCAGCAGCTGGGGGTGAGGCTGCGGGGGCGACTTGCTCGGCGGCGCCCCCTTCTGCTGGAGGTGGGGGGCGGAGAACTGGCGCGAGTAGGCCGGGGGCTTCCTCTGCGCCGGGGACTCTCTCTCCGCGGGCTTCCCGGCCGGGGGGCTCGGAGGCTCCTCCTGGTTCTTGTACACGGGGCTCGGAGCCGAACCCGTGTCCCCGGAGGAGCTGCTGCCCGTCACCTCCGAGTGCGACCCGCCCGAGTCGGACACGGAGGTTTCAGAGGAGAGCGTGCCCGTGTCCTGCGGGACAATGATCACACGCAACCGTCAGCACAAACACAGGGACGGGAGACAACTGAGGCCCCCTAGTGGTGACGCGTTGACGTCGCTTATAGCAGTCCTACTCAACCCCAGGTCCACCGGGTGGCAGTGTCTGGCAGTATTTTTCTCAAACCATGCACTACATTTCATTTCACCAAATACTTTACCACCTTGGTTCAGGAAGCAGTGGCAGCTGCTGAGCTGAAAACTTATGGGGCAGAAGAGTTCCCCTTCCACTGATTACTGGTTGAGTAGTGCTGATATTTCACGGAAACGGGCCAACATAAATAGGGTCAAATAGACTTATATACAGTCAGAGACATACAGAAAGAGACACACAGCAGACTACCTCTGTCCCACAGCAAAACGCCTGAAGGTTGATCATATTGAGGTCATTAAGACAAAGAAAGCTTAATGTTCCCTATCTCAGAGTGGCAGTAGCTGGATAATTAGTACAAAACTTTTCTGCCTACTCAGTTGCACAATTACGATTTGATAATTACGCTTTTACCGAAAATAGCTCACCCAATTTTTTATGTACTCCAAGTGGAATGGCAATTAGATCACAATGTTTCCGATTTCAATGAAAGACCCCTCCACGTGACCCAGATAAAGCATTAACAAGCACTACATAATAATTAATAAACACTGAATGCCAACTGGAATTAGGACGATGTCACTTCCTGACCTTTGTCACATCAATGACAGTCATAGGTCAAGACGTACAAGCAGATACACCTGTCTGCGTGTGTGTTTCTGTAAGTAGATGCACGTAGGCATACTTTTTGCATACGGAATATCAGAAGTATAAATACTCCTTCAGTTTCATGTGTTATTTTAGTTTACAGTCTGTGCTGATTTATATTTTTTTTATAGTTTACCTCAGTTCGTTGGTTAATATCTTGCTTTTCTATGGCATTACAGGTGCATATCACACACTGGAAAGCTTACTGTGTATTCCAGCTGATAAGGCATGTTCAAGTGAACTGAATCGGGTTGGGTTGGGTTGGTACAGAATCACAGAAATGACTAAAGAAAAAGAAACACAGAAATGCACAAAGAAGAGACACGGACTGATGGACATGTATGTACAATCAGACAGACTGACAGAGGGACAGACGGACTGACAGATACACACACACACACACACACACACACACACACACACACAAAGACAGATATAGACAGACGAGCACACTGACAGATATAGACGGACAGACAGACTGATATATACAGACACAGACAGACAGACAGACACAGACAGACAGACAGACAGACACATAGACACAGACAGATGGACAGACAGACACACACAGACAGAGACAGACAGACACATACACACAGACAGATGGACAGACAGACACACAGACAGACAGACACACACAGACAGAGACAGACAGATACATACACACAGACAGACAGACAGACGGACAGACACATACACACAGACAGACAGACACACACAGACAGAGACAGACAGAGGCATACACACAGACAGATGGACAGACAGACACACAGACAGACAGAGACATACACACAGACAGATGGACAGACAGACAGACACAGACAGAGACAGACAGAGGCATACACACAGACAGATGGACAGACAGACACACAGACAGAGACATACACACAGACAGACGGACAGACAGACACAGACAGAGACAGACAGAGGCATACACACAGACAGATGGACAGACAGACAGACACAGACAGAGGCATACACACAGACAGATGGACAGACAGACACACAGACAGAGACATACCCACAGACAGATGGACAGACAGACAGACACAGACAGAGACAGACAGAGGCATACACACAGACAGATGGACAGACAGACACACACAGACAGACAGACAGAGACAGACAGACACACACAGACGGAGAGACATACCTGCACCGGGCTCCGGCCGCCCTGTTGCGCCCCCGTGTCCGGCGCGTTAGCATTAGCGTTAGCGGCGCCGCCCTCGCCCTCGGCCATCCACACGGACAGGGGGCGCACGGTGGAGTACAGCTGGTTGGGGTCGGCGGGGGAGGAGCCGGACAGCACCTCGCCCGCGTCCACGGAGACGGTGCGCAGGAAGCGGGCCTCCAGCGGCTCCGGGGGCGAGGCCCGGGGCTGGGGGGGCCGGTACGGGGGCGAGGTGCCCTGCCGCAGGGCCTTGTTAGCGCTCTCCGCCAGCGCCAGCGCCATGAGGCGGGCGGGGTTCTTGGGCGGGGGAGGGGGGGGCTGCTGGGACGGGAGGGAGGGGCCGGCGGGCACCATGAACCCTGGGAGAGGGACGGGGAGGGGCACGCAGAGGAAGCAGAGGATGCACAGAATTAGCAGAGATTTATCCTTCTAATAGCCGAAATTCCTACCGCTTAGGCCACTGCGTGTTTTTTGTCGAACTCTATGTTTTTTTGTGTTTTTGTGTGATGTAACGTATATTTTATTGCTGGTGTTGTCTCGGCCAGGTCTCCCTTGTAAAAGAGATCTCGAATCTCAATGGGACTTCATGGTTATATAAAAGATAAATCTTTTTTTACATTTTATTCTTATTCTTTTCTCATGGATGCCGATTGGCTGCGACAGTGTCCTACGGTGATTGCAATCCAATATAGTAACAGTTATTACAGAAACAACAGCCTGTTTGCAAACCGTATCGCTCCACGCACAAACCATTACCACAAAATAAAATAATACTGTGTCATTGCGTATTGTGTCTTTATATGTAGTAACCGGCTCATGAAGGCAATATGGCAACTTCAGGCCATGCGAATACAGCCACAAAACACAATGAATAGAGTCACAGCTACAGGGCTACAGCACGGACTCTCATGCCGTACGGCTGGATAACACCTCAACACCTTTGTACAGAGCCCATCTCACAGCTGAACGAAGCGCTTTTCCGCACACTGACCTTTGACCTTGGGGTCAGGGCCGAGCTTGCTGCGGATCTCCTGCTGGCAGCTCTCGGTCAGCTGGAAGTCACATGACCTCAGCAACATGGAGATCATCTGCGGCGGCTGGGAGAGGCCTGCGCCCTGCGTGCCGGGCTGCAATTCGCCCGCCCGCCCGCCAATCATCTCCAGCACCTTGACAACCAGGGAGGAAAGGAAAGAAGCATTTCAAGACCGCCTCCATGCCAGACACGGGCCTCAGGCATATGTGTACTGTTCAGACATAGTGAGGCATAGCGATGGTCATCAGCCATCCACAAAGCAGTGAACACGCACACAGGCATAGCAAAACATAAACAAAGGCAGACACAGCGAAACACAAACACACACACACACACACACACACACAACCACATACACAGGCACAGCGACACACAACACCAACTAGGGATGGGACTGAATAGTTACATATAGATTTTCCGTTCATGACGGCAGGAATCGGTTTTATGTTTTGTGGCATCTACTTTTTCCGAGTGTGGTATGGGTGAATCTATGGACACCTAGACACACCTAGACACACACAGACACACACCATGACTCACACAGACACACACAGACACACCTCGACTCACAAAGACACACACCTAGACACACAGACACACCTAGACACACACACAGACACACACACAGACACACACAGAGGCACACCTAGACACACACACAGACACACCTAGACACACACAGAGACACACAGAGGCACACCTAGACACACACACAGACACACAGAGGCACACCTAGACACACACAGACACACCTAGACACACACAGACACACCTAGACACACACAGACAGACACAGACAGACACACACACACACACACACACAGACACACAGACACACAGACACACAGACACACAGACACACAGACACACACAGACACACACAGACACACACAGACACACACAGACACACACAGACACACACGCTCCAGCACGCAGCTCTAGACGCACCTTGGCGGGCACGCTGATGG
This sequence comes from Conger conger, assembly GCF_963514075.1. Classification (NCBI taxonomy): domain Eukaryota; kingdom Metazoa; phylum Chordata; class Actinopteri; order Anguilliformes; family Congridae; genus Conger; species Conger conger. The sequence continues at coordinate 83,556,668 of NC_083760.1, read as the reverse complement.
CGATGGGGTCGGAGATGTCCAGCGGGGGCGATTTGGGGGCCTTGGGGGAGAGGGCGTGCACCACTTTCCGGGTGAAGGAGCGGCGCTCGGGCGGGGCCTGGGGGGAGGGGCCGGGGCCCGGGGCGGGGCCGTGGGCGGGGCTGGTGGGCTCAGGGGGGCGGTGCTGGCAGTAAACCTGCACGGGCGGGGCTGCGGCCGCCAGAATCAGACTCCGGCGTGCCGCCGCCTCCGATTGGTTGAGCACGGAGTCGGGGTCCTCGGTGACGGAGCGCTGGCTGTGCGAGCGCGAGTGGGCGTGGCCCTGGTGGCCCACGCAGCGGTAGGGCGGGGGCGTGGCCGCGGGCGGGGACTCCCTGCCCCCGCTGGCCCCGATTGGCCCGTCCTCCAGGAAGGTGGGGCTGAAGTCGATGACGTCCTCCGCCATCCAGGCGGCGGCGGGGTCGTGGGAGAAGTCCGGCAGCATGTACACGCCCTCCTCGTCCTCCTCCTCTTCGTCCTCCTCCTCCTCCTCGCCCTGCTCCTCCGGGCGGTCCGCCGCCTCCTCCGGGAGCAGGCTGTCGTACGAGCGGCTCGGCGGGAGGAGCTGAGGGTCCAGGGAGGCGGCCAGGGCCAGACCGTCACTGCTAGAGCGAGGCCGACGCAAACGCTGGAGCTTACACTGCCCTGGGGGAGAAAGACATCATATTACTATACCATCACATAACTCTGATTATAACGATATGAGAGAGAGGGACTGGGGGAAAGAAAGTGAAAGAGACAGAGAGACAGACAGAGGGGGGGGGGAGACAGGGAGAGGGGCGAGAAAGGGGGGAGGGGGAAAGAAAGGGAAAAGGAGGAGAGGGGGGAGAGAGAGGGGTCAGAAAGAGAGCGGAGGAGGAGGGAGGAGAGAGGAGAAGATGAGAGAGGGAGAGAGGGGAGAGGATGAGAGAGGAGGAGAGAGGAGGAGAGGGGGGAGAGGGGGGGGAGAGAGACTGGGAGGGGGAGACAGGGAGGTATCTATTAAAATGAGAGAGACTAAAGGAGGCGGGGAGTGAGAGGGAGAAACAGGATGAGAGATAAACAGAGTAATATTGCTCATGTACAGTCATGCCAATAAAGCATTATTGAATTGAGAGACGGAGGGAGACAGAGAGGCCTGAGGGAGAAAAGTGGTGTTAGGAACGCAAACGTGAAGAGGGATGAGGACAGGGATACGGGGAAGACAGCAGACAGGCTGAACAGGGCCGCAGACAGGCTGAACAGGGCCGCAGACACGCTGAACAGGGCCGCAGACACGCTGAACAGGGCCGCAGACACGCTGAACAGGGCCGCAGACACGCTGAACAGGGCCGCAGACACGCTGAACAGGGCCGCAGACAGGCTGAACAGGGCCGCAGACACGCTGAACAGGGCCGCAGACAGGCTGAACAGGGCCGCAGAAACGCTGAACAGGGCCGCAGACACGCTGAACAGGGCCGCAGACACACTGAACAGGGCCGCAGACACACTGAACAGGGCCGCAGACAGGCTGAACAGGGCCGCAGACACGCTGAACAGGGCCGCAGACACGCTGAACAGGGCCGCAGACACGCTCAACAGGGCCGCAGACACGCTCAACAGGGCCGCAGACACGCTCAACAGGGCCGCAGACACGCTCAACAGGGCCGCAGACACGCTCAACAGGGCCGCAGACACGCTGAACAGGGCCGCAGACACGCTGAACAGGGCCGCAGACACGCTGAACAGGGTCGCAGACACGCTGAACAGGGCCGCAGACACGCTGAACAGGGCCGCAGAAACACTGAACAGGGCCGCAGACACACAAAATGGAGGCCAGCGGACTGACTGCTGGAGCAGCGGTGAGGACGGCCGATCCCATTTAGCACAGGCCTGCGGATCACACGTGACATCATGGCCGGGGTCGCCAGGTTTACATCCATGAGACCGTCGAGAGCCGGGTTTGCCAGGTTCAGGTTTCCGACATGCTGGAGGGCACGAGGGAGATTATCCGCGGTGTGTTACTGTGTCCTACCTGCACCGCTGTGCTGGGATGACAAGGACTCCTCACTCTTAGCTGACCGCAACGTAACACTATCCACTCGACAACCTACAGCAGCCAAACACAGGGACACAAATCAATACAGAGAGAGAGAGAGCGAGCGAGAGAGAGAGAGAGAGAGGGAGGGAGGGAGGGAGGGAGAAGGAGACGGGAGACTGGCACATTATACTCAGTTATTGGGCCCAAACGCTTTAATCGAAGACGCATTATTCAGCAAGCACATCCACACTGCATTAACAGGACATATTTACCACATAACGCAAGTGACAAATGGCCCTTCTTAAGAACAAAACAATGAAACGGCGTATAAAAAATGCAATATAGGCTAAAACAACTGCCACGGATGAAAAACGAGCTTCCTTAATTGAATATTAATGACCAAAACACAAGAAATGCATTACACCCATCTAACAGAAATATGACTGGCACCGTGGCAAAGATGTAATGGAGAATATTCCACAATTCATCTTTGGTGAGACTGCTGGGAGATTAGAGTTACTGTGGATTGAGGCGGAAAAAAAAGAAACAAACTACAAGCACACTTACATCACTTCTTTGTTTACAAAACGACACCATGGAGGGGGGGGGGGGGGCCTTGGGGCTGAAAGGATATGTAAGGATGTGTAAAGGATGTTGTAAGAATGCGTAAGGATGTGTAAAGGATGTGGTAAGGATGTGTAAAGATGTAAGAATGTGTAAGGATGTGTAAAGAATGTTGTAAGAATGTGTAAGGATGTGTAAAGAATGTTGTAAGAATGTGTAAGAATGTGTAAGGATGCGTAAAGCATGTTGTAAGTATGTGTAAGGGATGAGTAAAGGATGTTATAAGAATGTGTAAAGGATGTGGTAAGGATGTGGTAAAAATGTGGTAAAAATGTTGTAAGAATGTGTAAGAATGTGTAAGAATGTGGAAAGGATGTTGTAAGAATGTGTAAAGAATGTTGTAAGGATGTGTAAAGGATGTGTAAAGGATGGTGTAAGACTGTGTAAAGGATGTGTAATTATGTGTAAGGGATTGTTGTAAGAATGTGTAAGGATGTGTTAAGAATGTGGTAAGGATGTGTAAAGGATGTGTTCAGGATGTTGTAAGGCACTGGATGGGAGGGGGTATGGGTGTCCCGTTGAGTGAGGAAGAAGGACGTGGGGTTATACCAGCGTGGGACGTGGTTGGCTGGAACAGGGAGCTGATCCTCATGGGTTTGCGACGGCCCGACCCGGCCGGCTTCCCGATGGCGAAGAACGTCTTCCAGCTCCCACCCGCTGACTTCCGCACCTTCATCCCCCTCTTCCTCCTGAGAGAGAGACAGAGAGAGAGGTGGAGGAAAACAAAATGGAGGAAAAACAATGGTAGGGTAAGGAGATTAGGTGTCAAATAACATGCCAACTAGAGCTGCACTGAACAGATGTAATCATGAATAAACACAAGGGTGACTCTTCCCACACCGTAGGCCTCACACTGGGCCAGTGAAAAACGGCACCGACGTGCACCGACGCAGCTTCTACACAGTTGTTTTAAAACCTTATGCGACACCCCCCCCACCTGTCGGGCGGCAGGTCCAGGACGGTGTGGAACTTCCCCTGGAAGGAGAGCGGCCCCCCCTGCAGGAGGAGAGGGGCCTGGGTGCGAGCCTGGGCCTCCTCCAGGGACAGCAGCCTGGTCGACACAAAGGACTTCGGCCTGGTCAGGGAGCGCCGGTCTGAGAGAGAGAGAGGGCAACAGAAAGAGTGGGAAAGAAACAGAGAGAAAGGGAGAGGGGGGAGAGGGAGAGAGAAGATGAGAAAGAATTCAGTGTAGATAAATATCAGAGTAAATGCGACAAGTCTAACCATGACAGAAGCCACAGTGAGGCAGACACATTGAGACAAGCGCAGAGAGGGAGAGAGATGAAGAGGGGGAGAGAGATGGAGAGAGAGGGAGATGAAGAGGGGGAGAGAGAGGGAGATGGAGAGGGGGAGAGAGAGATGGAGAGAGAGGGAGAGGGAGAGAGAGGGAGGGAGAGAGAGGGAGAGAGAGGGAGGGAGAGGGAGGGAGATGAAGAGGGGGAGAGAGAGATGGAGAGGGGGAGAGAGAGATGGAGAGAGAGGGAGAGAGAGGGAGATGGAGAGGTGGAGAGAGAGATGGAGAGAGAGGGAGAGAGAGGGAGGGAGATGAAGAGGGGGAGAGAGAGAGAGATGGAGAGGGGGAGAGAGATGGAGAGAGGGAGAGAGAGGGAGGGAGATGAAGGGGGGAGAGAGAGAGATGGAGAGGGGGAGAGAGAGATGGAGAGAGAGGGAGAGAGAGAGGAGAGGAAGAGAGAAAGAAAAAGGGGCAGAGAGAGGGAAAGGGAGGGAGAGGGAGAGAGAGACAGAGAAGGAGAGAGAGGGAGAGGGGGAGAGAGAGATGGAGATAAGAGAGAGATAGAGAGATAGAGAGGGAGAGAGAGAGAGATAGAGAGGGAGAGAGAGGGAGAGACCCTGGAGTGTAGCAGCAGCAGCAGCAGCAGCAGCAGAGGGCCTTGCCCACCCCTCACACAGCCACAGGCTGCACCAGAGAGCCCAGCAGCCTGTGCCTCTGAGACTGCGCGCGTAAGAGAGGGGCAGACAGCCTCACTCAGCGGGGCGCTCTCCTCCACTGACTCCACTCCACCAGCAGAGGGAGCCACCGGCCACACCAGGCCGTCCGACCCTGCTGCCGCACATCTACGGCCCTGTATCATTTGGCACGCCTGATTCTACGATATTACCCGCTGGAATGAGATCCCTCGCTGTTGAATGAGGTGAGCTTTGTCAAGGTGGGAGTGAAAATGTACAGGACGGGACAGGGAAGATCTCCAGGGACAGGGCAAGGCATCCCAGGTCTGCAGAGGGCAGAGGGCAGAGGGCAGAGGTCTGGGTCTGGGTCTGGGTCTGGGTCTGGGTCTGGGTCTGGGTCTGGGTCTGGGTCTGGGTCTGGGTCTGGGTCTGGGTCTGGGTCTGGGTCTGGGTCTGGGTCTGGGTCTGGGTCTGGGTCTGGGTCTGGGTCTGGGTCTGGGTCTGGGCCATTAGCAGGCTTTCTGCGCAGCACACTGACAGTGGACACAGAGTGGGGCACGGAGCAGAACCCAGGGCCTCGGAGCAGAACCCAGGGCCTCGGGAGACAACGGCAGCGGAACATAAAGGCCTGTTGGTGAACGTGTTTGCAGCGCGTAAAGCTGGGCTCCAGTAACGGCGACGTTAAACACTTCAGACACAGCGGCACGAGGAACGCAGTGCCAAGCACGCATCAGCGGTGGGATTACCTGCTCACTGGATCTCCGCTGTGCCACCTTAAACACAGCACACAACACACTCAGCTCAATGCACGCACACACACACACACACACACACACACACAGTGTCTCCATGGCAACAGCTCCGGCTAGCCTTCTGTAGTCAACGCAGTATGTATACTCAAAATGAAGATCTTACCTGCATAACACACAAACACACACACATATATATACACACACACACACTAGAACACACACAACCCTACATGCACACGCACACACATTTGCATGTGCATTTGAAAACATGCAAAAGCATGCCAACACACAACCAAACACACACACACACACACACACACACACACACACACACACACACCAAAACATATGCACCCTTATATACATACACACACACACACACACACACACACACACACACACACACACAAGCACGGACGCACAAACGCACACACTGTAGTGTACCACGGTGGCTTCAAGTTAAAATCAATCTGAACTGATTAACACATTTATTTCTGAAGCAGGTCCAGCGGTTTTACAGTGACACATGGCCTCAGAGCTCAGTTGAGTTATAACAAACAGCATCTCTGTACATGTCATCTGCACAGGCCAAACCCATCCTGAGGGCGGAAGCAAACATTATGACTATGCATCAAAGAAAACAACATCCTCCCAACATGTCAACACACATGGAAAAAAATAAAAAAAAGGCTCTACTTTTAACTGCCCCAGGAGAAACACAGTCACGTTCTATTTGCATAAATATGCGCCCTCTCATCGCTAAATCACACCAGAGGGGAAAAAAAACAAGACAAAATCTTGGATGGAGTCAGCGAAGAGGTCAGCGCAGAGCTTCCTCCAGCCGTGCCGACGCACAGCCGCGGGGCAAGCGGCCATTTTAGGGACAAGTCCAGGGCGGGGGGGCTCAGAACATGGAGTAGCGCCGGTGGTCCGGATTCAGGCTCAGGCTCAGGGGCGGGGGCGGGGGCGGGGGCGGGGGCAGGGAGAGGGGCGCCAGGACCCTCGGGCCCTCTGCAACTCCGCCCGACGCCTCCCCCCGCGCCTCCCGCAGGCTCACCAGCCGGGTTCGAGGAGACGGCCGCCGGGCCTTATGCGCCTCCCCGTCCGTCGCTACGGAGACACACAGTCCCGGGTTAGGCGCGGGGGGAGGCGTGCGTGTTAAACGGCGTGAGCGCCACAGGGAGAGGTGCTGTGAAGTATGCCGGGTGCGCTAAGCTGTGCAGTGTGTGCAGGGGGCAGCAGCCGTGTTAATTAAGCAGGTTAGCGCTGCACGCTCACGATCCTACACCATTGGGCCTGGAGAGCGTTATGAAATAAGGTTCACGGAGTCACAGAGAGGCCCTATCGTAGAGAATTAGTCTTGGAGACAGAATCATTATTTAAGGGACACTGCAGATGACAGACACAGAGTCAGACAGAAGTGGAAGCATGTACAGAGGACAGCGATGTATGAATAATTCACTGTTTTCGCTGGGGCCTAATCAGAGAGGCACAGTTTATCTATGGACGGAGGGATGCAAACATTTGTAGGGGGCTCAGTAACATTCCGTGAGCTCAGTAACATTCCACGAGCGCAGTAACATTCCGGGAGTGCAGTAACATTCCGCGAGAGCAGTAACATTCCGGGAGTGCAGTAACATTCCGCGAGAGCAGTAACATTCCGGGAGTGCAGTAACATTCTGCGGGCGCAGTAACATTCCAGGAGCGCAGTAACATTCTGCAAGCGCAGTAACATTCCGGGAGTGCAGTAACATTCCGTGAGCTCAGTAACATTCCGTAAGTGAGGTAACAAGGTTTCACTAATGTTGAAAGAGCTATTACAGATTGAAGGGCCCAAACACCACAATAACAAAATGGACATCAGAGATGACAGCCGCCGGAGACAGAGGGAAGAGCCGCTGCCTGCATTCCCAGTTATAGCTACCACTTGTTTGTTTATCTGCCACAACTCCATCATTAAAAATCATCAAAAGACAAAAGTACCCCACATCTCCTTTCAGGTTCTGCTCAAAATACCCCAGTATTTCACATCCATCCAGTTTCCAGAGGCCCTGCTGGGGCCACACAGAACACATGTTGCCATGGCTGCGAAGCGACCGTGAGCTGTTCAGTTCTCCTTTTTTTTTATCCCCAGAGTGGGAGACAGCGGGATGAATCCCACAAAGCTTTCACAGAGAAACTTCACCTAGAGTCACCCCAAGCTTTCAAAGAAAGTTTACCTAGTCACCCCAAGCTTTCAAAGAGAAACGTTACCTAGAGTCACCCCAAGCTTTCACAGAGAAACTTTACCTAGAGTCACCCCAAGCTTTCACAGAGAAACTTTACCTAGAGTCACCCCAAGCTTTCACAGAGAAACTTTACCGGGAGTCACCCCAAGCTTTCACAGAGAAACTTTACCGGGAGTCACCCCAAGCTTTCACAGAGAAACTTTACCTAGAGTCACCCCAAGCTTTCACAGAGAAACTTTACCGGGAGTCACCCCAAGCTTTCACAGAGAAACTTTACCGGGAGTCACCCCAAGCTTTCACAGAGAAACTTTACCTAGAGTCACCCCAAGCTTTCACAGAGAAACTTTACCTAGAGTCACCCCAAGCTTTCACAGAGAAACTTTACCGGGAGTCACCCCAAGCTTTCAGAGAAACTTTACCTAGAGTCACCCCAAGCTTTCACAGAGAAACGTTACCTAGAGTCACCCCAAGCTTTCACAGAGAAACGTTACCGGGAGTCACCCCAAGCTTTCACAGAGAAACTTTACCTAGAGTCACCCCAAGCTTTCACAGAGAAACTTTACCGGGAGTCACCCCAAGCTTTCACAGAGAAACTTTACCTAGAGTCACCCCAAGCTTTCACAGAGAAACTTTACCTAGAGTCACCCCAAGCTTTCACAGAGAAACTTTACCGGGAGTCACCCCAAGCTTTCACAGAGAAACTTTACCTAGAGTCACCCCAAGCTTTCACAGAGAAACTTTACCTAGAGTCACCCCAAGCTTTCACAGAGAAACTTTACCGGGAGTCACCCCAAGCTTTCACAGAGAAACATTACCCAGAGTCACCCCAAGCCAGCACACCTGCACCAATAGCGAGCACACACACACTTCACAACCTCAGTACTGATACCTCTCTCAGAGGGTACCTTCACACAGCACATTAACTGGGGCCGTCAGAGTCTATACATCACACATGTACACATGGTAGAACACATATTGCAAATTAAGTCACTCTAAGGAGTGTGGGGCACAGCCA